>NC_137153.1:114906884-115506884 GCF_951394435.1 Stenella coeruleoalba
CCCTTCTTGCCCCTCTGGTGGGCCCTAAAGCATGTCCATGGAGCCCACACAGCAGTCTGAAAAGCCCTCATCTGGCCTATCCCGTCTGCCTGTAGCTACATAAGACAAAACAACTAAGTTTGTTTATTCATTTAACATTGAGAGCAATGCTGGAAACTGTCATGTTCCTGAAACAAGTATTTAAGTCAATCTAATTGATTATGGCCTCGGTTCCGGCAGTGGGTGATGCAAGTCGGAGACGTGCTGTCCTCCATCCAGGAAGTCTTTGTTTGAAGGACCATCTGGTTGTCTGGGACCGGGCATTACAGTGACCAGGAGAGCGCACCGTCTTACTTGAACTTCCCC
The DNA here is from genome assembly GCF_951394435.1 of Stenella coeruleoalba. Classification (NCBI taxonomy): domain Eukaryota; kingdom Metazoa; phylum Chordata; class Mammalia; order Artiodactyla; family Delphinidae; genus Stenella; species Stenella coeruleoalba. The sequence continues at coordinate 114,907,230 of NC_137153.1, forward strand.
ATGTGTTGTTGAAGGGCTTATGCCAACCATTCTTGCTCCCGAGTTTTCCTGTAGTAAAGTTCACCAGGCCTGGGAGCAGCAGAGCTGATTGGTACCAGGAGGCTTTTGAAGTGTCACCCTGACCTCATGAGATTACGTTTTAGCCGGAGCAGCCATCCTCATACCCAGAGTGGGAGGCCAGCTGGTGGGAACTCTTTATGCCTGCCTTTCTCTCTTACCCTTCCCATCAGTAATGGACTTGCGGACATGTGAATTTTAAACTAACCTTGAGGAAGCTGCCTCATAAAATGAAAACTGATTGGCCCTCGTGCTACAGCAAGATGCTTTCGGGCCCACATTTTTCCAGCACCTGTTGCCTGGGTTTCTATCTTTGAAGAAGGATAGGAGAAATAGCTTTGTTTTAGCTCCATCTCTCCACTGTGGGCCGAATGGAGAAAGGAAAGGTTGGCTGAAGAATTGCAGGTATGAAGCTTTTAGACCAGGACGGCACGTTCTTATTCTTCCCACCTGAACTGAGACAGAGTTTGCTCCCAGGATGACACGTGTGCTGGTCCATCCCGATGATGTCTGCAGCGAAGTCCTCTCCTTCCACCCCATAAATGTGGCACTAGTGTTCATTCTCCCATTAAGAAAAAGTTTACGCCCTGAAAAAATACGCTCTGACATGGATTTCCCCGAGTGTGAATGCTGTAGATGAATTTTTTTCTTTTTTCTTTCTTTCTTTTTTTGCATTTTTATGAGTATTTTCTTTGTCATGGAAAAAACTTTAATTTTTTTAACTTTAAAATATTAAGTCACATCAGTGAGAGCAAACTCTCCTAGAAGCTTAGGTTTGCTGGGGAAATAAAAGCTAGCATGTCTCTCGGCAAACTTCTGGCCCGCAGGGAGCGTTGATAACTCAGAGTTTTGCGTTTCTAGGCTCCTTCTGAAGTCTGACTGGGTCAGCGGAGGAGATAATCATAGCAGGTGCCCGTCAGGCTGTAAACTGTTCCCTTTGTTTCCAGGTGCTGGTGGTGGATCAGCTGAGCATGAGGATGCTTTCCTCCTGCTGTAAGATGACAGACATCATGACCGAGGGGATAACAAGTGAGCGGCCTTCCCTCTGCCCTCCCATGACACTCAGCCTTCTCTTAGGGTGTTCTTTCTCCTCCCTATCTGTTATTATCTTGCTTGACGTTATTTTTTTAATAATTTTTATTCATGAAACCACATTCTTTTTTTTTTTTTTTTTTTGGAGGCGTCGGGTCTTTGTTGTGGCATGTGGGTTCTTCCTGTGGTGTGCAGGCTTAGTTGCCCCACGGCATGTGGGATCTTAGTTCCCTGACCAGGGATCGAACCCATGTCCCCTGCATTGGAAGGTGGATTCTTAACCACCAGACCACCAGGGAAGGCCCTATCTTGCTTGACTTTAGATCTTCCAACAACCTGGGTGGTAGGACCATAAGGTCCTGAGAGAGACCCCAGGCTTTCTTGTTCTTCATTGAATCCTCCACACCCAATCCAGTGTTAGATGCCCATTAAGTATCTGTGAAAGGATGCCAAAGGAAGGCTCAATCAAGAAAAAAAAAAAAGGGCAGGCCACCCAATAGAAAAGAATGGACAAAAGAATTAAACAGGCACTTAACAAAGGAAGAAATCCAAATGGCCAATAAATACGTGAAAAGTTGGCCCCCTCAGTAGTGGTCAGGGGAATGCAATTAAAACCAGAGTGAGATACTGCTGTGTACTCAGATTGGAGTATTTAAAATATGATAATGCCTAGGGAGGGTGGGAGGGAGGGAGACGCAAGAGGGAAGAGATATGGGACCGTATGTATATGTATAGCTGATTCACCTTGTTGTAAAGCAGAAACTAACACACCGTTGTAAAGCAATTATACTCCAATAGAGATGTAAAAAATAATAATAATAAAATATGATCATGCCAAGTGACAGGATATAGAAAAATGGGAACTCCGATCTGACACATGTCAGTTGGTACAGCTACTTTGAAAAACACTCGGCAGAGTCTAGGAGAGTTGAGGCATGCAGATCCTATGAGCCAGCACATCTGCAGTTAGATGTGTGTCCTAGATAACCCAGGTGTGTGCGCCCGGGTTGCTCACAGAGCATCACTCATAGTAGCCCCAAAGTGGGAGCACCCAAAATGTCCACCGGGAGTAGAATGGTAAAATAAGTTGTGGAATAGTCACACAGCAGAGTACTGCTGATACATAGCAAAGAAGAGGAACGAACTCTGACTACTGGCTCATTCCAAAATGCAAACGAATCTGATAAACAATGTTGAGCAAAAGAAGCAAGGTACATCCTTAACAATGTGCGTTAATTTACATAATGTTCAAAAACAGGCAGAGCTAAGCTCTACTGCTTTGAAATGCAGGGACAAGTGAGTCTTAACCACAAAGAGAAGTGATCACCATTCATGTCACCACGGTGGTTCTCTTTGGGGGGAAGGGAGGAAATTGTGATGAGGGAGGGTGAAGGAGGGCAGTGCTGATGGGTTCTGTGGCCTGACTGGGGTGGTGCTTGTGCAGCATTTGCTTTGTAATTATTTGTATATTTATGTTTAATTCATTCTTTGGAATGTGCTTTAGAATTTCACGGTAATAGGTTTTTGAAATAAGTTAAATCACCTGCTCAAGGTCACTGGCCAGTGTCACACCTGAGACTAGGACACAGACCTCCTGGCTGCTGTCCCCAGCTCTTTTTCACATTTGTGTGCAGCTCAAATCTTACTTAGGAGCCCCTTTCAGGGGAGATCATATATTTTAATCTGTGAAACAGCATTGATGGAAAAGCAGTCTATTTTGAGGTATTATTTCAAACAAGGAAGTTAACCTTTGTTTTTCCTCCTAAAAAACTTTGGGTGGAACATACCTGTTGCAGTGCAGCTCCCAGTTTTTCCCCCTGGAGAGAACTTTTATATGGTATGTGGCCCACAGACTACTGCTGGTCTTTGTCAAAATTACTGCCATACCACAATTACGGGAGGAAGAGCAAGGAGGGTTGAGGTTTTCATTAAGCTAGATGAATGTAATTTAAAGGTTGGTGATTTCATCATTTTTTAAAACACATTTCCGCCAAAAAAATTTTTTTTAAGATAAAAAAGAAATAAAATAAAAGCATATTTCCAAATCTAGTTTATCTATCACCAAAAACATAGTCCTGTAAATAGGAGTACGTAATTTTTGGTGTGACTTTACGTCATTCAGTGATCCAAGACCAGACTTGCCCCTGTTTCGAGCTTACAAAGTTATTTTCCTCACTGAATTTTTAAAACTTTTTTTTTTCCTCTATCAAGGCAAAAAATGCAAATATAGGTAAAAAGCCAAATGTAGCTAATGAGCTTCTAACAAAGAAGCAGCACCGTCCTGCCCTCCTTCTTCCTCCCCCATCCCCTGGGATCCATCACCCCAGAGGCAGCCACTCTGCTCTTTCTTCTGGTTATCTTTTTGATATTTCTAAATAAGTGCTTACAGGAGTATCGCTTGATTCATCATGTTAGACATTATCTGTTGACTTTCTGTGGTAGATGAGGGTTCAGCTCTCTCCTCCTGCCCACAGACTCTTCCCTATCCCAGAAGTTTTTTTTAAATGTCCTTACTTGGCAAAATTTAAAAGTCAGCAAGCCTGTGTTAACCACCCCCAAATATTTGTGGGGGGGAAGTATTATTGGCCTATGAAATTCAAAAATCTACAACCCCTGATAAAGTAGATGGTTGAGAGATTTTGGTATTAGTTTGAACATTGTTTGGGGTGAAAAGTCTTTGTAAATGTTACAAGGGATACTTCTAAAGGGATGCTTTTATTTGCTTACATCACCTGCGTAGGAAGAATGGCACTGTACGATTTCCTGCTCGCTCTGTACCAGAGGACAGTGTAGCTTTATCAGGTGACTAGTGAGATGACGACTTAGGTCTTCTTTCCCCAGCAGATGAAGTAGCTGACATACTGTAAAAGAAACCAGCAAACCAAACACCCATGGTTTGCTTTAACAAAATTTGATGTTTAGTCTTTGAACTATTGAAAGGAACAGTATTATACAGAAGGTATGTTTGGAATGTCTTCATTTGATGTACAAAGGAAAATGATAAAACGATCTAACTGTTGAAAAACAAGCCAACATGGAAATTCTAAAGGAATTGGGATTATCTAGGACAGATGAGAAAAAACTGAAGGAAGAGGCAAAAGACTAGATCAAGGAATTTACTTAAACTGAAATGGGAAATAGGAAGTATTTAGTGTGATAAGGTTTCAGGTTTTCTACCACCTGAGCCTCGTGAGACAGAGGAACGTGGTAACTCTGGGGAAGGGGCGTTGAGTCTTTCCTCCCCCCACTGTAGATTTTTATTGCACCAGTCTGAAGGTGGCCTCTCTCTATGGCTTCTAGTTTTATGATCACCAGTTCTGTTTTCTTATTTACCATGGGCCGCTGTTTTGTTGTCTAGTTGTGGAAGACATCAACAAGCGCCGAGAGCCGCTCCCCAGCCTGGAAGCTGTGTATCTCATCACTCCCTCTGAGAAGGTAAACCCTGCCCAGAAGAGCTTTGGCTGAGGTTACACGTGCTGGCTTGGTGTCTGGGTGGCACCATGTCTGATGGTTCTGGGTTAAGCACGCATTTAACACACTGCTCTGTTTAAGCATGCAATCCACCAACGGGGAAGGTGGGGTGCGGTGAGGAGGGAAGAGTACATTCCTTAAGCTTTCTGCCAAAAGCCAGGCTGGACCAATCTCGATTTCCCCTCGTGTTAGCTTTCTAGGTAGGAGATCACTTTATCTAGTGATCGGCCTCCAGAACTTGGGTATTTTATGCTTTCAGATTTTTTTTTTTGGCCTCGCCACGCGGCTTGCAGGATCTTAGTTCCCCCGACCAGGGTTTGAACCTGGGTCCCCTGCAGTGGAAGCTCGGAGTCCTTACCACTGGACCACCAAGGAATTCCCAGATTTATTTCATCAATATCCAGTTAGGGTTCAAATTTACCTGTCTTATCATTTTGGGGGGTTGGTTCAAATCAGTATCCAAGCAAGGCCCACCTTCTTGCTTCTGTCTTAGATGTCTTAATCTATGTAAATTCCCCCCAGTTTTCATGTTTTCTTTTCATTTTTGAAAACTGGCTTATGTATGAGTTTCTGCAGATGCAACTAAGTTGCTAGAACTTCATCGCAATGAATCTCCTGGTAGGTTTCTGACCTCTTTTGTGGGTCTCTTCTTAGGAACCCAAGTTATGGAGGGTCCAAAGAATGGACGCTGTCATTTTGGAATGAGCTAGGGAGGCTTTTGTTCATCTAAACTCTGAAACAATCCTAATCTTAAATCCTCAGAGCTCAGTTATGGCCGAACATAAGTTAGAATTATACATCAGAAATCCCTTGCTATTTTGTGCATGTAGCTTGAAGCCAGCATGGATTTGACTCCGTTCAGATGTAGGTTCCATTTGCTTCTAGAATTAGATTCAGTTCCCTTTTTTTCCCTTTCCACAGTCTGTCCACTCTCTCATCAGTGACTTTAAGGACCCACCAACTGCCAAGTACCGGGCTGCGCACGTCTTCTTCACTGACTGTGAGTACAGCTGTCAGCTGCCGCCCTGGCCTTCCTGCACAGCCAGACTTACCCCAACCAAGCCAGGCCAACAGGGAAGAAATGGGTTGTTCCCACTTTTGTCCTGATCTTTTTTTTCTCTTCAGAAGACAAATTGCATAAGAGATAAAAATAAATGCCCACAAATACAAACCTACTATGTCATGCAGTCCCTTCCTGATTAAAAAAATAGCTCCTCTTCTAAGGTCTAGCATGTTCAATGCTGAGAAGAATTTTCCGATGCCAGCCTTGGTGTTTCATTGTATAGACTTCCAGATATCACTATAAACGTCAGTGTGTTTCCATCTACCTTTCAACTACAAAGACACTCTGATCTGGTGGTATTTGTATCAGGTAGAAGTGTATCATTGTCCTAGAATCTGTTTTCTTGCTTTGTGGAGGTTTTGTGCATGGAACCTAGTGCAGAGTGCACAATAATAACAGTTCACCCTGTGTTCTCTCTGGGGAAAACCCCACAAAACTCACCACTGAGCAGTTGGGGGAAAGTTCTTGCAAAGAATAATTTTATACTCTTTGAAGACGGGTGGCAAAGAAAGCAGGTAGATGGCATTAGTAATAATAAACCAATGACACATTTCTGGGGACCTGAAACTGTTTGGTCCGGAAGAGTCATGAGAAATCGTGGTCGTCCCCCCCCCCCCACCAAGTGGGACTCCTGTGCAGCCGAGTTCCTTAGAGGCCCTGGGGAAATGTCTGCATCGCATTTCCCAACGATTTTATTTTTCTTTACTTATTTTATTTTTCATAAGTATCTCAGATGTGTGGTGTTTATTTATATTATAGGCCTTTTCCTGATCCTTTTTTGATCTCTCTTGGTTTTTTTTCTTCTTCTTCTTAATGTCAGAAAATAGTTTTTATTAGCTCTCAATATCTCAGTCTTTATTGCCATTTGTTTCTTTGTTATACGTTGAGGGCCTTGTAGGTGGTTTTGTATTCCTTTTATACCCTAGAGGTAGTAGGTTGTCGGGTAGGATGAACCTTCTGTTTACCTTTTTTAAATCCTACTAAAATAAAGAATTCCCTGGACACGTGCGAATGTTGAAATGAACCAGCAAATGGGCAGGAAAACAACCTACTGTCCTTGTCATTCTGGCAGCGTGTCCAGACGCCCTGTTTAACGAACTGGTAAAATCCCGAGCAGCCAAAGTCATCAGAACTCTGACGGAAATCAACATTGCATTTCTCCCATATGAATCCCAGGTGAGGCTGCGTGGGGGAGGGCCTAGAAAACCCACATCCTGGCTCTTCTCGCAGGAACTCTGGCCACGTGCGAGAGGGTGGGGCAGGGGTGCAATAAAGAGAGTGGGGGAGGGGATTGCCGAATGGCGCGTTGTGAGCGGACGTTTATGTAATGGCACAGTAGTCCTTAGGGGTCTGCCCAAGATGCCCTCGTGTTAGTCTCCAGTTATTTCTGACTTTCTGCAGCCATCCTGCCCTTCTTAGTGTTCATTTCATCCTCACTCACATTGTTCACTCCTATTGGCTGACTCCTTGACTAAGCAAAAAGTAGCCAATCCAGAAAGAGCTTGGGAGGAGGGGAGGGGCAGGGATCAGACAACACCCGTTTGCTGCAAAGGAGACTGTTTTTAATGTAGAGATAACCTCAGCTTGTCATGTGCCGAAGGAACAGATGGTAGCCTTCGTCATGAGCTGTTAACGCTTCAAGTGCCAAAACCTCTCCTCTTGGAAAAAAACAAAGTCGTTAAACCAGTAAAGGTGAAGCTGATCATGAGAGAACATACAAAATTTATACCTTAGTATTTTAAAATTTGTTAAAATGCCCCCTCCTTGCAAAGAAACAAAAAATAACACAACTTCTGTGCATTTTGTAGAGGTGAGAGATGATTGTGGCATTTTGGGTCTTTATAGATCAGCTTCTAGATGCCAGAGAGTGACCGATTCTTGGGTAAGAAGAGATGGAAAAAATAGAGTGTGAATATTTTAAAAAGACAGTCTCTTTGCCCTCTCACTTGGCCTAAAGCTTAATCTCAGCTTGAGGGCAGGAATTCTTTTCCTGTATGTGAGCCCTGTCACCACCTGGATTGAACAAAATCCAACTTTAGCATATTCAACCATACTATATTTCTCATATATTTTTGAAACGTAATAACCTTTTTTTAAAACCTCAGGTTTTCCAGATCAGGGTAGTTTACCTCATAGAGATTCTGAGTGAATACCGATAGCTGGTAGCCTCATAGTTTAAGAGGGAAGTTTAGTCTTCTAGGACCCGCCAAAAAAAAAAAAAAAAAGAAGAAAAAAAAATGCTTAGAACATACTATGAGGATAGCAAATTATTAAATCCATACAGAGCTCCTTTATTTGCTAGTCACAGCACAATTTCTAGCCTGTCCCTTATTTATTCAAACTTATAATGAACGGCCCGTGTGGTGTGCCAGGACCTCCTCCCCTGCTCTCCTCCTGGGCTCCTCACTGGTCATCAGACACAGGCACACGCCTGCCTCAGGGCCTTGGCACCAGCCGGGCCCTCAGGGAGTCGCCTGCTGGGGAGAAACCCTGCACCTCCTTCAAGCCCTGGCTCAAGCAGCCCCTCCTCAAGGAGGCCTCGTGTCCCCCCTGTCCATCCTGTGGGCATTCTCTCCCTGCTTCTTATGTTCTCATACATGTACCCATTTCTCAAATACCATAAAATTTACTTTTCATTATGTTTGTTGTCTGCCTCTTCCTGCAAGATTGCACGCTCCTTGAGGGCGGTAATGGTTTGGTCACTAACAGTCCCAAGTGAGACACCCAAGCCGTGTTTGTAGAAGAAATGAAAACCTGAGACACCCAGCCTCACTACCAGCTTGGAAAAAACTCTGACGGTTCACCATTCTGGATGAATATGACAGTCCACTGTTCTGGAAATATATGTATTTCTTCCCCGTCTCAGGTGTATTCCTTGGACTCTGCTGACTCTTTCCAAAGCTTCTACAGTCCCCACAAGGCTCAGATGAAGAATCCGATCCTGGAGCGCCTGGCGGAGCAGATCGCGACTCTGTGCGCCACCCTGAAGGAGTACCCGGCCGTGCGGTATCGGGGGTAAGGCTGCGCCCCAGTCTGCCCTCGGTGGCCCCCCCGCGTGTCCCCAAGCAGGGAGCTTCCTCTGGCCTTGCCATTCGTCTGGCAGTTGTCTCCAGAGGGTCAAGATTTGAGCGTCTCCATTTATAATTATTTTCCAGTGTTTTTGCTCTTTTCTAAATTTTATTGTGGAATATACCAATACATACAGAAAAGGGCATGAAATACATATATTCAGTTAGTGAATAACTAAATGTGAGCCCCCTGTAACTACAATCCAGGTTTCCTACAATTTTTCATCTCTTCCTAACCTTAAAAATCAAATACCCACCTTGCCAAAGATGTTTCAGAGTAAGATAAAATACAAGGAGAATAATTCTCCAAAGGACACATTTCTCAGATTTGATAAGGTCATTCACTTATCACTTACCTGCTGTGTGCTAAGTGCTAGGCAGGCGGACTTAACCTGAAGACACAGCCCCTGCCCTTAGAAACCCCTGATCTGGGAGGGCAGGTAGGATGTGCACACCTACCATGTAGGCCTGTGAGACCAGTGCCTTAGGACAGTGCAGGCCGTAGGCTTGGGCATCCAGAGCAGGGAGAGGGCCCTTTGAGCTGAGAGGAACGAGCACAGCTTCAGAGCAGAGGTGGCATCTGAGCTCAGTCCCGGAGGACGGGTTCGGATTTCAGTAGATCAGTGAGGGGCAGGGGGCATTTCGTGTGGACAGTTGGGATGAGCAGAAGCATGACGTTGGACAACAAAGGGCAAGTTTGGGGAGGGTTGGTCGTCTAGCGCGGTGTATGTGTGGGCAGTGGGGCCAGGTGAAGCCATCTCTGGAGGCCTTGGATGCCAAGTTCGGGATCATGGCCTTCAGTGGTTATCACTGGGTAGCCTCTGGGGGATTTGCACAGGGAGTGAACGCAGTGGTGTGGGAGCGTCAAGCTGGGAGCATGAGTGGGAGTCACAGTCCCACAGGGAGAAGCCAGAAGGGCGGGGGGCACAGCAGGAGGAATGGAGGGTCTGAGCAGGAGGTGCAAGGATGCTCCTCACCGCATTGTCCGCAGGGATGTGCGCCCATGGGACGACGCCCCCCTCCGTTAGGGTCCTCACCGACAGAAGCCTGGTAGAAGCTAAGAAATGGGGTCTTGGGGTTCACTCGTTGGAGGGATAGGGCTGGGAGCAGAGCTGCTTTTGCGTTGAGCGTGGCCGGGGGGCAGGCAGCAGCCACAGGATAAACATCGCCAGGAGGAGCCCAGGAAGCGCTGCCCAGCTCAGACAAGGCGGGAGGTCCACAGGCTCCCACTTGTATCTGTCCGGCTCTGCTGGCAGAAACGTCACTTCCAACAAAACAAAACAGGGTCCAAGGGAATTTGAATTAAGGGAAGTGAGAGTCAGGTGGGTCAGACTCAGACAGCCTGATCATGGGAAAAGGATGGCTGGTTCGGACCCTCTGCCGAAGTGCGGTGGTTCGTCTGGAGCTGCTTGGAAATATTACCTCTGTTTCCATTTGGATAGTTTGGTTTTTTTAAAGGGAACTAGAAAATCATTTATGTTCCAGGCACCGAGCTAAGTATTTTATTTGTCCCTTTAAATTATACGTCTAAAGTGAGTATACATACTCTCATTGTAAAAGAACAGTACAGGTGAAGCTTGTGTCTCCCTTGACCCTCCTGCTCTGTCCTGCCTTCCTCCCTGAGGGCAGACAGTGTCATCCATTGGGGCAGGGCCGTTCACCCTCTGTCCCTCCTCCTTTGTCAGGGAATACAAGGACAATGCTTTGCTGGCTCAGCTAATCCAGGACAAGCTCGACGCGTACAAAGCCGATGACCCGACCATGGGGGAGGTAAGCCTTACTTGGCCCACGTGCTTCTCTCACCAAGCGACCACAGTGTCCGTGTGGCAGCCTGGGCACAGCTGGCTTCCTTTGCTCACAGAGTGTGTGTGAGCGCCCTTGTTCCTGCGCAGTGAGCTCCAGCCCTTGGGCAGGCAATACAGATTCTGTTCAGTGTAGCTGAGCTACCAACTTGTTTCTCTTTGCTGGGACTTTCCCAGTGTTAGCACCTACAGCCCTGCCTCCTGGGACCCCCTCAGTGGAACAGTATCAAAACCAGAAGATTGACATTGCTACAATCTCCAGACCTTATTCAGATTTCACTAGTTAGTACACGTGCTCGGGTGTGTGTGTGCACGCGCACGTGCGCAGTTCCGTGCAATTTTATCACATGTGTAGATACATGTTAACCACCACTGCGATCAAGACACAGAACTATCCCATCACTATCTTGATTTAAAAACTGACAGCCCTGGGCTTCCCTGGTGGCACACTAGTTGAGAGTCCGCTTGCCGATGCAGGGAACACGGGTTCGTGCCCCAGTCCGGGAAGATCCCACATGCCGCGGAGCGGCTGGGCCCGTGAGCCATGGCCGCTGAGCCTGCGCATCCAGAGCCTGTGCTCCGCAACGGGAGAGGCCACAACAGTGAGAGGCCCGCATACCGCAAAAAAAAAAAAAAACCACTGACAGCCCCAGGTTCTGGGGACCCCCTCAGGCCCAGGCCGGCTGGATGATGGGTCACCCTTTTTATAGCTGAACATAGGTGGTGCTCCCCTTCGTAAGCTCACTTTAGACCCCAGCCACAGTTTTGGATCTGCATCAAAGGGCCCTCATTATGAAATATACACATTGGATTCTCACATGGTGTGTGCTGGTGTCCTTGTCCAGCAGTAAATGGACTTAGTGCTGTTTGAGTCAGAGTTTACATTCTGCTGCCACTTTTCACAGGAGGGTTAGCTGTGCTAGTCGGAGAAGCGGGAGTTGTATGGGGCGGCTCATGAAACCATTCCCTGTGTCCTTCCTTCAGGGCCCAGACAAGGCACGCTCCCAGCTCCTGATCCTGGACCGCGGTTTCGACCCCAGTTCCCCCGTCCTTCATGAATTGACTTTTCAGGCTATGAGTTACGACCTGCTGCCGATTGAAAATGATGTATACAAGTAAGTACACACACCCGGTGTGACTGCAGCTTTTCAAATGAACCAAACACACCTCTAATTTAAGAAAAAGGATGTCGTTAATCCTAGGAAAATCCGATGCATTGATACAGTCTTGCTAATAAGCCCTCAAGCTTTTCTGTGAGTTCCCAAAGCCCAGCTGCACCACCAGCCAGAAACTCCTCTCCCTTTCAAAGAGAACAAGAACTTACGATCTTTATTTCACAGCTCATGTCGCCTCAGTTCATAGCTGGCTTGGGTGTGTTAATATGTTGACTTGTGTGTGTCAGAGCATACCTTATTCAGAGTTGAAACTTCTTAACTACAGATCATGAAATATGATGATGATAAAGTATATCAACAGGATTTTCCTACTGAATCTTATTTGCAGTTTGCTCCATTATAAACAACATTTTTCTCGGTAGCCATCATCAGAAACTCAGTCTCTAAGAACTTATTTTTCTTTCTGTGGGAACAGGCTATATTGTTCTCGTGTCCTTTATTTTATAACATTAACCGTAAAGATAGTTGTTTCAAAATGAAGGTTCTAAAAATATGACTGAATCTCAGCTTTGGTACCTGTAATTCTTGCTTTCCTTTAGATGTTCATGATTTCACATGTGAAAATTTGCTGAGGGCCAGTTGCAGGCAGCTGCAGATTGCTGTTTAGGTCCCACACATTTGAGGATGGTGTCCCAGGCCGTTTCCAACCAGGAACAAGTGTGATCCTCGCCTTTCCCTTCCAAGTACCTCTGAACCCACCTATAACCTGACTTCACACCTGAGCCAGGTGGCTCTGATGGAGCTCATATCAACTGACCCTGGGGGTTTTAAACCAGGACCTCAAGTCAGTTGACTTTGATTAGACCTTTGGGTCTCTTTCTGCCTAAGAAATCATTAGCCTTTTTAGATGCAGCAGACCTGACACAGATAGTGACACATCAGATGGTTGGGGTGCTTGCTTGATGTTCAGACAGATTCTTGTGAACATCTGTCTGTTATTTTTTGTTGTTTGTTTGGTTTTTCTCCTGCTCCTTCCACAAGGAGGAGTTCTACTTTTTTTTTTTTAATTAATTAATTTATTTGTTTTTGGCTGTGTTGGGTCTTTGTTGCTGTGCACGGGCTTTCTCTAGTTGCAGCGAGCGGGGGCTACTCTTCGTTGCGGTGCGCAGGCTTCTCACTGCAGTGGCTTCTCTTGTTGCGGAGCACAGGCTCCAGGGGTGCGGGTTTCAGTAGTTGTGGCTCGCGAGCTCAGTAGTTGTGGCATGCGGGCTCTAGAGCGCAGGCTCAGTAGTTGTGGCTCGCGAGCTTAGTTGCTCCACGGCATGTGGGATCTTCCAGGACCAGGGCTCGAACCCATGTCCCCTGCACTGGCAGGCGGATTCTTAATCCACTGCGCCACCAGGGAAGCCCCATCTGCCTGTTTTGAACCAGGGGGATTGGATGAATTTTGTGGGACGTCTCCTCTCCAGGTATGAGACGAGCGGCATTGGAGAAGCGAGGGTGAAGGAAGTGCTCCTGGACGAGGATGACGACCTCTGGATAGCGCTGCGCCACAAACACATCGCGGAGGTGTCCCAGTAAGAGCCCACCCTGTGCCCTTCCCCTAGCCTCGGCCAGCCCTGCCCCAGGCTCCAGGGCTCACCCCACCGACACGGGCAATCACAGTTGTCGGTTGCCGGTGTGCGTTCTCTGGGCAACTTGACCAGAGCTCACCAGTGCATGAATTCGTTGCTTCTGCTAAGTCGCCAACGTGCTAACCAGTGATGATGAACCCCTTCTGATATCTGAGCTCAGGCTACACTGACTTCATGAAGTTAGAAAATCCATTCTGTGTTAGGGTTGCTTTTAGGATTTTTAGAAAGCATTTGTAGCTCTCTCAGTAAGATGCTTTATAAACACTAAACACTTGAAGCCAGTTTGTTCTGTTGAAGGATCCGGGCTCCACTACATACAGTTCAGTTTTCGTTTATATAGCTGGTGTGTCCCCTTCCTCCCTGTTGTCATACGTAAAATTTCTGAGCAAGCCTTGATGTATTTACTGATACATGTGCTAAACCAGTACCTTGCTCTGAAAGTGTTTCAAAATGTTTCTAACACTGGAAAGTTTTTAATAAGACCTTTAAACTGTAGATAACGAGCCTGCTTTTGCAGAAAGACACACTCTGCTACACTGAGTTGGTGCTATCCGGCAGGAAATTCACAAGGAAGAGTGAGAAACTATTACAGCCTGGGATAGTTCTGTTGTTTAGAAAAGTAGTTTCCAAACTTTTTGGATCACTCAACTTTAGAAAAATGTTAATTCACATTGCCAGTATATAATTTATTCGTGCATTAAATAGATGCTTTATTGTACTAATATGCATATTTTATAGCGTATATAAAAAACATAAATTTGAAAAGGATGAAGTAAAATTATATAAATAGATGTCCTAACATTTTCTTTTCTGCTCTCAAATTGTCTTGCACACTCCACTATGGAGACCCCTGGTTTAGAGTATTAGGAAAATGATGTATCTGTCTCTCCTCTTAGAAAATCACTTTAGATGTATGCGTTACGGGCAAGAAAAGCCGCCACATATTCCTAAAGGAGGAAACTTGCATGACTCCTATAGCATCATATAGAGACACTTGGTGCCGCGTTGAAGCTTAGCTGCCTCCTTCTGTCTTCCAGGGAAGTCACCCGTTCTCTGAAGGATTTTTCTTCCAGCAAGAGAATGAATACTGGAGAGAAGGTAAACCCGTACTCAGGCTCCAGTGCTCCAGAGAAAGCAGAAATCCCTGCTTTCTCTCTAGGGGTGGGGAAGATGCCTCCTCAGCACGGGACTAGTGAGTTGGGGGCTGAGAGGGGTCATGGTCCTCTTTTCGTCTGTACCATTTTGTCTTATTTTTGTATTCAAAATTGAGATCTGAACCCCCCGCCTTTTGATATTTATAGAGCTTCTTCTCCTTGTTACTCTGAAGATTAGTGCTTACCGTTCTGGATCATGATTCACTTCAAGCCAGAAGAACTTGCTAAAACCTTTTTTAGCTTGTGGTAGCATTAGAATTTATATCCGAGTTCACCTGGGCCTCTCCTCCTCCTGACTGTTTATCAGAGGTGTTTTACTCCTCTTAGGAGAAATGCCGCTCTGACTGTGTTGCTCCCTGGCTTAGGATCATTCAGCGATTTCCTGATTCCAGTAGAATCAAGCCCCACCGTGGACACGCCTTACAGCGCCCAGGTCATTGGGCCGCACAGACTCTCATCTCTGCCTCCCTCCTCCTTGCCCCCATCGCCTTGCTCAAGCCATGCCTGTGCTCCTTGCCTCGGCCCTGCCTTATGAGGTCCCTTTCCTTTGGCTCAGGCATCGTTTTCTCTGAGCCAAGACTAGGGAGGTGTCTCTGCTCTGCACCCACATTCATGATTCCCTCCAAGAGTGCTAATCCACTCACTTAGAATGGCTCCTCTGCTCAGTGTTAGCTCCATGAAGGCAGAAATCCTTTTTTTGTCCTTGTATCTCCAGCACCTAAAAGTGCCTGGTATGTAGTAATCATTCAATACATTTCTTTTAGGTACGTGAATGGGATTAGGTGGGTCACCCAATCAGAAAGTCAGCAGAGCCCTTCCACCTGTCAGGGTGCAGATTCCAGCCTTCTCTTCCCTTCTCCCTTCTTCCTACCTGTCTGCACAACTACGTCCTTTCTGCGGAGACGAAATGTGAATTGATTCCATGATTGCTTGAGCTGAGTATGCAGAAAAGCAGCATGCAGACGAAAAACTGTTCTTTCCTGGCAAGAATTATGCTCTCAGTAACTTTCTAGTCCAATAAATAAAACATAATTGCTAGATTCCAGAGGCCAGTTCCCCACCTATAACACAGTCACGGTATTTGGATCAATAATTTTTTGAGCCAGAGAGGTGGTAATCTAAACACACGTGATCTTGTGTTTAACAGATGCATTTGGGGGGGTTACAGAGTGAGCACTCGGGAGTCCGGCGCTGGCTGCTGTCCTGTCCTGCGCCCACCCCCCCTTGCCCACCCTCTTAGCTCGGGGCCATTGGAGTGAGACCGTGTGCTTCCCTCTTCCCATAGACCACCATGCGGGACCTGTCCCAGATGCTGAAGAAAATGCCCCAGTACCAGAAAGAGCTCAGCAAGGTATGACGATCCAAAATGTTCCATTCGCATCGTGAGTATAAGCAGCTGCAAAAAGGCTCCTCTACCCTTGCTGATGCATAGAAATCCACAGGTTTTTAGTCATCTTCAGTTTTTATTAGAAAACAATGAAAGGTTGGGATAGACAGGTCATTTCCCATGATTTTCTTTTCTCCTCTTCATCTTTTTCTCTCTGTATCCTTCCAATTCCTCACCCCATGGGCCTGAGAGGGAGAGCTCGGAGGAAGTCACAGTGATCTGGGAGTCACACGTCGCTTCCGCCTTAGAAGCGAGTCACTAAATCCACACGAAGGCGCGGGGGATTGAGCGCCACCTGCTGGAGGGAGGAGTATGAAAGGATTTGTGGGTGCCTGTGAAACCATCACCCCACCCCACCCCCATAAAGGATTTCTCCTTCCTCTTGACTCTCGTAGAAGGTGGTCTGTCCCTCTTCCCGACACACACAATTCTCTACCCAGCAGCGTCTGTGAACTGCTTGAACGCATATTTTATTACCTTTATGAGGCTGGAGACGCCTTGGTGCCTAGCACTGTGTCAGTACCTAGCAGGTGGTTAGTAGATGCTGCGCAAATCAGCGAGTGATCCCTTGACCACACGCTCTCTGCTTTGTCCTAGTATTCGACCCACCTGCACCTTGCTGAGGACTGCATGAAGCATTACCAAGGCACCGTGGACAAACTCTGCCGGGTGGAACAGGTAGGGCCTTTTCCTTCTCTTTCCGCCAGGCCCATCTATTTGCTTAACTGAAGTTTAACATCTGACCTTGAACACCCTGCAGAATCATAGGAAATAGAAATGGGAAAGCCTGCTAGATCGTGTTGTCTCGACTCTCTGGAGCCAGTGCAGTTCCACACTCAATGGTAGGGACTAGATTGGTCTGGAATGCCATGCCGTTTGGATTTTGCATGTCTGACTTACCAAGCCTCCCTGGAATGGCAGAAGAGAGAGGTACACAGCGCTGAGCCCTACATTGACAGGGCTGGCTGAAGGCTGTATCCTGAATGTCTTTCCCTTCTGCCGTAGCCACACCAGCTTGGAGACCTAGAGGCTGAAAGTGGGTAGGGCAGCCGAAGGTCAGAAATTCTCCCACAGCCTCCCTGATCACAGTTGGGATCGGAGTTCTGTCCCTGTCACTGGTTTGTTTGACGTGCTTGTTTCTCTCTGCTTTCTTTTCCTCGTCTGCAAAGGGACATAACAAAGCTGCCACATTTTCCAGGAGTGTCGTGTCGAGTCACTAATCCTGGCACCACATTCCTCACACATGATAACATTTCTCAACCGGGGTCAGCTTCTAAGGGAGGGGAGGTCATCCCACGACGCCAAAGCCTCAGCCAAAGGTCCCTCTTCACAGAAAAAAGAACTCGAGTTCTCAGTGTGAGGCCAAGATTTAAATCTCCTGGTTTGATGTGACAGGCTCAGCTAGGTTTGTAAGACCAGCCCTGATTCATGGACTCTCTCCTACGGGGAAGTAGCCCTGCTGAAATTCATCAATTTCATGGGTGATGTTTGCAAACACAAGGTGTCCTCTCCAAAAGAACTTGACTCTCCAGAAGATAGGTTATCCCTAGAGCGAACGGTACAAATGCAGTTGGGATTCATCCTTGGAAGTTTACATTTTTCCAGAAGTGCCCAGTGGTATTCATTGAACTAGTCACATTAAATTTTTTTAAATTTATTTATTTATTATTTGTTTTAACATCTTTAATGGAGCATAACTGCTTTACACTGGTGTTAGTTTCTGCTTTATAACAAAGTGAATCAGCCATACATATACATATATCTCCATATCTCCTCCCTCCCACCCTCCCTTTCCCACCCCTCTAGGTGGTCACAGAGCACCGAGCTGATCTCCCTGTGCTATGTAGTCACATTAAATCTGACTTTGAGACAGTGTTAGAGCCAGGTCCTGCTGAGCAGATGTCTGTTGAGGCTGCGCTGAGCTGGGAAAGGGCCTTGGAGAGGGGCCCCACCTTCCTCTGGCCCAGGCTGGGCAGAGGCCCGAGCTTGAGATCATGCTCCTTACGGACTCCTGGGATCATTAGAGAAAAAAGGCAACCTTCCGGCAGCCTCTGTAAGAGCTGCAGAGAAAGTTGCAGCTGCTGGTCTCAGAACGAGACCAGATCGTTCTTGGTTTGCTGACACTGATGTGCTGCTTTCTCGGGCCTGTTGAGAATGGATCCGCCTCTTGCCTGAGTTGCGAGGGCGGGGCCATAGACCGTGCTTACTTCACTCTTTATCTTCAGTCCCACTGTTAGCACCCCCTCCCCCTTCATCTCCTTCAGTGGGATTTGCAGGGAGCCCATGTTTTTTCCTCCTCTCCCTGAAAGTGGTTGGAAGATTAAAAACAGAGGTCAAAATCCTAGAGTAGTTAAAACTCAGCGGGCACAGCCTTCCGTGCCACGGGGAGTGGAGCAGAAAGAGTCCAGCCAGGCAGAGGCACCTTATAATATTAAGCTTTTCACATGTGGGAAGTGCATCCCCTTAAGCCCCGATCCCTCTATAGGGCTTTGTCCCTCTTGAGGACCTACCAGGATTGAGGCTTTCCCTGAGGAATTGGCACACGTACACTGGAACTCACCTGGAGGGAACAGCCTGCCTTGAAACAAGATGGCAAATCAGCGTGGTTTCTGGTTTTGGAAAGCGAAGCCTGGGGCTTTCCTCGGTTCTCACCGATGCCGTAGACACCAGTGCTGATTACCCCCGTTCTGATTAATTAATTGAGAGATAAGCACCTGCTGAAGACCTTCCCCCAACCAAACTAAACATCCCAGACATTTATGGATAACCAGTTTTCTAATAGTTACCATTTGTCCAGACTGTTGCCAGAAATGGGGTCAACGCGGTGTGTTTTCTGCAGGACCTGGCGATGGGCACGGATGCTGAAGGGGAGAAGATCAAGGACCCCATGAGAGCCATTGTCCCCATTCTGCTGGACGCGAATGTCAGCACTTACGACAAAATCCGCATCATCCTTCTCTACATCTTTTTGAAGAATGGTAGGAACGGTGGGATACAGAGGAGGGCGATAGGCCCTTTCTTGGGGAAAATGAGGCAGCTGGGAGAGAGAGAACAAAGTGGAAAACAGTGTAAAAGACAAGGAAAAGGGAAGGAAAGGGGTGTTTAATAAGATCTGAGGGGCTCTTTACATCTGGGGAAATGTCATGTAGGCAGATGAGTTGCAACTAGAGGCTGAGTATCCCCCAGTGATTCTGGAGTTAGTCCAAGGGACAGCATAATTCGAAGAGGACAGGGTGGGGACAGCTGGGAGAGTCTATTTTTTTTTTTTTTTTTTTTGCGGTACGCGGGCCTCTCATTGTTGTGGCCTCTCCCGTTGCGGAGCACAGGCTCCGGACGCTCAGGCTCAGCGGCCATGGCTCACGGGCCCAGCCGCTCCGCGGCATGTGGGATCTTCCCGGACCGGGGCACGAACCCGTGTCCCCTGCATCGGCAGGTGGACTCTCAACCACTGCGCCACCAGGGAAGCCCTCTGCTAGATACTTTTAACTTGCCCCACATTTGTAATCTGTGCCTTTAAATAACTGATTTTAACCCACATCTGCTGCCTGTAAGTGTCCATAGGTGTCCATTGTGCCAAAGATGGACACAGAGGCTCTCCTGTCCAAGCTGACTGTGATGTGGGCCAGGGGTGGTGGTGACGGCTGAGAAGCAGGAGACGGATGGAAATATAGACCATGAAGGGCAGCTGCTGATGGTCACAGCCTGTAGGCTAGAGTGGAATTTGAGTCCTGATCTTGTCTTGTCTTAGAGTAACCTTGATGCCATGAGCGGATTGGTTCCCACTAATCTTGAAGAGGAAAAGGGGCACTGTCCCCCCAGGCACTTAGCTCTGCTTCTCAGTGTGTGATGTCCAGGGGCTGGTGTGGCGATCGGGCTTTTGTTCTCGCAGGCATCACCGAGGAAAACCTGAACAAGCTGATCCAGCACGCCCAGATCCCCCCGGAGGACAGTGAGATCATCACCAACATGGCCCACCTCGGGGTGCCCATCGTCACGGACGTGAGCACCCGCCTCGGGGGGAGGCAGGGGGGAGACGGCAGCTCTCATCTCTTCTCCCCTGACTGACTTAAGGCAGCTTACAGTACACACACTCAACACTGAGAAAGAGAAAACATAAAGTCAGAGGGATGCAGGTGTAGAGGTATAAATAAAATCAAGACGTAGCCCCAGGAGCCCAGGCGGGCACATCAAGGAGGCACACACAGTCACAACGCTGAGCTGCGTCTGTGAACCCGCCCCAAACGGGAGTCATGCCAGCCCTGTCCCACGAGTCTTGAGTCAGCCTGGCTCTGCCGTGGGACACTTAGCATCTTCTGTGAGGTTGCGAACACAACGCTTAGTGCCACGCCGCCTGGCCACCTTTGGGTCTGCTTCTCTGACAATGACTCAGGACCCAGTGGGGTCAGGTGTGGGGGGCCCGACCAGCAATGAGCTCTGGAAGAGGCCTGGCGGGGGGCTCCAGGACTCTTCAGAGCCCCCCGCCAGGAACCTTGCTTGTAGGCACCCGACTTCCTGCAGGGAGTCAGCTCACGCCTCCGTGCTGGTAAGGCAGGGCTGTAGGTGTGCTCCTTGTGGGATCTTAGAGTCAAAAGCTTTGTTCGGAGCCACCAGACCAGAGGCCTGTGACTGGGGGCCATCTGGCATTTTCAGGCCCTTGTTCACAAAGGGACCAAATGAGAACAGAGATGATTCATCCAGTGCATCCCGTGCTGTTGAAGCAAAATCAAAGCCACACCAAAGCAGTATTTTCTCCTATAATTGACAACAAACTAACTCCCTGCATTTGTAAGAAATGGCACTTATCCGTTTGACCCACGTTTGCCATTTTTCCTGGCTTTGAAGAACCAAGTTTGCTCCAGGTTCTTGGGCTGGAGTCCACGGGGCATCGTCTGGGCTTTTGCAGGAAAAGCTCCCTACTTCTTAGTCTTTGCCAGGACTGACTCCCAGAAGGGAGCCCAGGGGCCAGCGAGGCCTCGCAGGCCCAGGCGCTGACTCGGAGCCTCGGCTCATGTGTTCGCTTTCAGTCCACGCTGCGTCGCAGGAGCAAACCGGAGCGGAAGGAGCGCATCAGCGAGCAGACCTACCAGCTCTCACGATGGACCCCGATCATCAAAGACATCATGGAGGTCAGCGTGGGCCGAGACGAGGGCACAAGGGCAGCTGGGCCCGGGGCTTCAGCCTCCCCTGCCCTTGGGTGGGGGTGACACCTGGGGATTTGCACCCAGGCCTTGGAGGGTTCGTGCAGAGCAGCCCCAGGAGACTGTCAGATGTGGATCCTCAGATCCACACTATTGAGCCCCACAGTAGAGACCCCTCAATGGTACTGCAGCCGAAGGAACCAAACCCGTCACAGCACCTGAAGGTCCTGTGAGTAAGGAGTGCCACGCTAAGGGTGCAGCAGGGCGGGAGGGCCTCTGGAAAGAGATCCCAGCCCGTCCTCCTCTCCCACTGCTTCCCTCCCTCAGCCCTCACATCAGCCAGAGACCCTGCCAGTCGTGTTTCTGTGCAGCCCTATCCCTTGCCTGGAGTTCTCACTCTCCTTTCCACCTCCTGAATCCTGCCTTCCTGCGAAGTCCCATACACTGGCCCACCCGTCTGACCACCCAGCACCACAGAGGCCTCCCTGGACTCCCACAGCATGTGTCAGGGATGCTCTTTACATGTGTGTGCTGCTCTCTGTGTTGGCTCATCGTTTTAGACCTTGGTCCTGTGCCCTCACCTGATGTGTCCTCTGGCACCGAGCCTTGCGCACAGTAGGTGTTTCGTATCTGTGAAAGTCAGGTAGCCCAGCGGTGTCCCTTCCTCCCCTTCTTGTAGCTCGAGGTCGAGGAAACCCTGTGTAGAACCCTGACGCACCCTGGGAGCTTTGGGGTGGGAATTGGAGATGGTCTTTCCAGTTCCTGCCCTTGACAGGAGGACAGGACTGGGGTCCAGAGAATGAAAGGTCTTGGCCAGGATCCTTTTGCTAATTCATAGCAGTCCATGTGTTCCCACTGAATCGTACGTTAAAATAAATATATTTTAAGTATATATAGTGAGTCAGCTTTCTATTTTTAAAACCCACAAACCAAAAAGATGGGTGAACATGAGACATCTTGAAACAAATTATGTTTCTTTGCTTGGCAGAGCGGATCAACTGCTCTGTCTCATTCCCTCCTTTGTTCTCTGCTCCCTTTTCCTTCCCCCCACAACCCCAGTCCCCCAAAGAGACATGTGTGGGCTTCACACGGTAGCTGTTAGGAGTGTAGACTTCTCGGCAGCAGGGGGTGGGTAGCTGGATCCACCCACCAGATAATTAGGCCCTTGGGAAACTGAGGCTGTAAGGCCTCAGCTTGCCTGAGAGACTGCCCATGCCTAGTGTCTTCAAGACGGATGGCAAGGGTCAGGAGTTTATTGGACACATGGAACATAAAAGGGTGGAAGAGAAGCAAGAAAAAATAATGCAGGTTTTTTTTTAAGTTTCTTTTATTTTATTTATTTATTGTTTTTGTCTGCGTTGGGTCTTCGTTGCTACGTGTGGGCTTTCTCTAGTTGTGGCGAGCAGGGGCTACTCTTGGTTGCGGTGCGCAGGCTTCTCATTGCGGTGGCTTCTCTTGTGGAGCACGGGCTCTAGGTGTGTGGGCTTCGGTAGTTGTGGCACGTGGGCTCAGTAGTTGTGGCTCGGGGCCCTAGAGCGCAGGCTCAGCAGTTGTGGCGCATGGGCTTAGCTGCTCCGTGGCATGTGGGATCTTCCCGGACCAGGGCTCGAACCCATGTCCCCTGCATTGGCAGGCGGATTCTTAACCACTGTGCCACCAGGGAAGCCCAATGCAGGTTTTTTTAAAAAACTTCTCTTCAAGAGCAGACCTACAAACTTATCTCATTGTATCTGCTGGTTATGGAGCATCTGGTCCGCCCGCTCCGAGCTCAGCGTGAGGTGCCCAGCAGTGGGCAGCAGACAGGGGAGCTCTGGTTGTTGCAAAGCTGGCCATGGTTTTGGCTGAGTGACTTGTGCTTCGAATTGTCTTACCTTGATTGCGTCAGCCCTTTGCAAAGAGATGGCCGGTCGATAGCTGTGTCTCTTCTTTCCAGGACACCATTGAAGACAGACTTGACACCAAGCACTACCCGTACATCTCCACCCGCTCCTCTGCCTCCTTCAGCACCACCGCGGTCAGGTGAGTGCAAGTCCCTGAGCAAGCGAGCAGGGAGCAAGCGGCACCGTGTCTGGTTGGACGGCAGCCGCAGGGCAGTCCTGCTGTGACGCCTCAGGACCCTCGAGAACCCTCCCACTGCTTCTCGTCACAGCCAGAGTGCAGGCCAAGTCCTTGCAGCGGCCCATGAGGCCCTTCAGCCCCTGGCTTCCCGTTCCTCCCTCACTCCCTATTCCTCCCCCACTTCAGCCACAGCAGCCTCCTTGCTCTTCCCCGAACACACCAGGCTTACTTCTGCCTCAGGACCTTTGCACCTGCTTTTCCCTCTGCCTGAAATGATCTTTCCCCAGGTATCTCTGCATGGCTCACCTCTTTTCTCCTCCAGGTCTTTAATAAATTGTTACCTTCTCCCATCTTCCCTAACCACCCTGTTTAAAATTACAGTACACCAGTCTTCCTAGCAGCATTATTCCTAATAGCTCAAAAGTGGAGATGACCTAAATGTCTGTCAGCTGATGAATGGATAAAAAACACATGGTATATTCATACAATGGAATATTGTTCAGCCCAAGATGGGAATGAAATACTGATCCATGCTGTAACATGGACGAACCTTGAAAATATTATGCTAAGTGAAAGAAGCCAGTCACTAAAGCCCACATACACTATGATTCCATTTATATGGAATGTCTAGAACGGGCTGGTCTCAAGACAGGAAGTAGATTGGTGGTTGCTCAGAACTGGGGATGGGGGTAAGGGTTGGGGAATGGGGAGCGACTGCTAATAGGTACAGAATTTCTTTTTGGGGTTGATGAAAATGGTCTAAAATTGATTGTGGTGATGGCTCACAATTCCGTGACTATACTGAACACCACTGAATTATACAGTTTAAATGAGTGAATTGTATGATACATGAATTATTTCTCAATAAAGTGTTACAGAAAATAGTGAAAAAATTATAGCACCCCAACTTCCTGTCTCCCTTCCCTGCTTTTTCTCCATAGATTACACCACCGCTTAGTGTGCTGTTAGTATTTACCTTGTTTACTGCCAGTCTCCCCCGACTAGAATGTCAGCCTCCTGAGGGCAGGGATTCGTGTCTGTTTTATCCTCAGTGCCTAGAACGGAGCCTGGAATGGAGTAGGCACTTGGTGTATTCTGTCTTCACTTTTCATTCATTAGTTAATTTTAGTAATTAAGAAAGGGATGAATACGTCATCTGCATAGAGCCACATTTCTCAGATTCCTCCTTGATGGAAACATAGATGATGGAAACGTGGATGCCTTGGGTCTGTTGGGTTTCTGCCACGTACCTGGTGATGCTCAGATGTTTCTCAGCTTGGAGATGTGGGCAGACAGCAATCCATGCTTCCATCTCTGGGTTCTCCAGCCCTCTGTGTTTTCTTGGCCACCCACGAGGCCTTGTGCATATGTTTTCGAAAGCTCTTGCTCTTGTTCACCACCTTGCCATGTTCATCCAGAAGCTTTTCCTGTTATGCTCTGCAGGCCACATCTCCACAGCCAGTCCCTGGGACTCTCAACACTAGGCACACATTTTGCCTCCAGAATCTCTTCTCTGCCTCCCTCGTGTGTGTGGCCCAGGCTCCCAGGGTAACACTTCTCAATACATGTGCCTCTACTATACTAGTACTTTGCCCGCCCGTCTTCTCTCTCCACCGCCCCCTCTTCTGTCGTCACTCTCAGGCCTGCATGATGCCAGTGGAGGCCAAATGTTTATTGCCAGCATTGGCGTGAAATACAAAATCCCACACGGTACCACAGCCAGGCTGGTTGACAACGGCAGACAAACATGATTGCACAGGCAAAAAAAAGTGACTGTGAGGTCCTCTGGGCTGGCCTTTGTGATGTGGAAAGTGGCTTTAATGCTGTCCTAAGTCAGGAAGAAGGGTAAAGATTCCACTGTTCAGAGAAGACTTGCTCTCCTCGTTCTGTTTCAAATTTATCCGAATTTAATTGATAATTTAGATGACATGGACACATGCATTTTATAAATTGCAAAAATTGACAATTAAAAAATAGAAACTCAGTGACCCCTATTAACTTTTTAGTTACTTTTAAAACTTCCACAAAAGAGATTCCCAACCAAATGGATGCAATGGTGAATTCTTCTGGTATTTTATGAAGAAACCACTCAACATTAACACATTTGCAGATAACAGAAAGAGAGAAGAAACTTTCCCACTTATTTTATGAGTACATGATCCTAAAAGCAAATCTGAAAATGGCATTAAATAAAACTTCCCTCAAGCACAGAGAGGCAAGTGTTATAGATAAAATATTAGCAAGCTAAACCCAGTGGCATATACAAGGAGCAATGCATCTTGCTGAAGGGTTTGAGGAAATGCAAGGCTGATTCAACACTTTAAAATCCTCAACGTAATCCTCCACACAAGAAAAAATATATATGATCTTCTTAAGAGATGGCCCCTCATTTTGTTTTGATTTTTGTTTTGTTTTCCCCATTTTCTTAGCCTGGAAGCAACCAATTTCTCATTGTTTCCAAGGACAAGGTGAAGGCCCATTGAGGGAAGCCGGGGCCAGGAGTGGGGGGGCACCTGGGGAACTGTCCTGCCACTGAGATGCCTGTCGTTCAGGAGTCAGCTTCGTGTCACCTCCTCCAGGGAGGCTTCCCCAGTGATGCCCAGTGGGCACTTGAAGTCCCTCCCCCGTGTTTGTTCCCACGGCACTGAGCTCCTCTCCTTGGGGCGCGATGCAGACCCCCATCCTCCTGCCACCCTCCTCGCCCCACCCGCCCCAGTTAAGCCTGAGCTCTTGGTTGGCAAGAGCCACATGTCACTCAGGTCAGCTCCTCGGTGCTGGGGCGGCCCCAGCCCAGTGAGGCGCCTGGTGCACATCTGTCCAGTGAATCAATGTGCCGGCTGCAGACAGGCCCTGGACTCTGTGGTCCCTGCTCCCTCCAGCAGAGTGTCCCAGGCAAGCCCAGAACTGTACAACTCGGGGGAGACACCGGGACCAACATGATGAGGGTGAAGCTGCTGAACATCCCGCTTTAAAGCCGATCTGAACCCGTCTGTTGCCTGCATGACGGGGTCACAGCACAGGCGCTCGTAGTGATTCTTCTCCCGGCAGCCAAAGTGCTTGATAATTTGCACTGCAGTTCAGTTCAGCCAACACTCGCTAAGCGTCTACTCTGTTTCGGTCACTGGTGTACAGAACGAGTGTGTAACACGTCACGGAGGTATGAAGTATAAATGCTGTGGATGCAGATAAACATGATTAATATCTTTCTCTCTCCCTCTCCCTCCCCCTCTCTCCTGCCCCAGCGCCCGCTATGGGCACTGGCATAAGAATAAGGCCCCAGGGGAGTACCGCAGTGGTCCTCGCCTCATCATCTTCATCCTGGGGGGCGTGAGCCTGAATGAGATGCGTTGTGCTTACGAGGTGACCCAAGCCAACGGAAAGTGGGAAGTGCTCATAGGTGAGTGGGGCGTGTTTTCTAGAGGGAAGGGACCGCTTCACTGCACTTGGACTCCATTCCATGCTTTGGTGTTTCATTCTGTCTTCGGTTCTCTGTTGCCCCTGAAAAACTTAAGTCTCTAGACATGTTTGTGGACGGCAGACGCTGACGAGCGAAGAGTTCCTTCCTCATGTCTGCACTGTGTCTCTTGATGAGTGGCAGCCCCATGTGGTGGGAAGAGCCTGGTCACAGATTCCAAGAGACCCAGGCTGATATTCCTGCTCTGCCGCTGCCACGTGGGTCACCTCGAAAGTGCCTCTCCTCTCCACGCTGTTATTTCCTTACCCACGAAAACGGGGTTAAGAGCACCCACTTACAGCCTGAGCTAGGCCTGGTGCTGGCCCGGGGCTGGGGGGTGGGGGGTAGGGTGGTATCAGTTTCCTGGCCTCCAGCCTCACGTCCAGAAGACGCTCAGTGAACGGACGGTAAATGATTACCAGCTCCTTTACCTGTCAGTTGGAGACGCACAGACGAGGAGTGAGAGCAGATACTGCCTGAAACATACTGGCCTGACTCCTGCGCTCTGCTGAGGGTTCCCCCAGCCAGTTCCTGCTACTTCAGGGTCTGTCATACCCCTTCTGGTTATTTCCTGCTGGCTTTCCAGAAGAAAGGAAGCAACTTATAAGAGCTGACTTAAGGGAGCAGGAGAAGATTTTTCTCCTTTTTCATGCCTACAGGAGCTTCTCCAATTTCTCGGCTGGAAGAGGAAGAGTGAGCTGAGAAAAATCTTGCTTTCTCCAGATGCCTTCCTTTTGTCCCATCTTGCCCTGAACAAAATGGAGTTGCACCTCTTAACATTGATTGGCAAGAGGTGATCAGCACCTACTGCCCTGGCTGGGCCCCGCCCTTGCCCCGATCTCAATAAGATGTGTCAGTTTTATACCTCCACTTTGGGGGGACCAAGGCGCAGTGCCCCCCCAAGCTCTCAGAGTGAGCAGGTTCTGCAGACCAGTCCATGTGGCCGTTCCTGGGTGTATCAAGATGGAGCTGCCACTGTCTTCACAACCTGCGTTCCAGATACCACCATTCATTGGGGAGCTCGCACCTCCCCCTCCCCTCCCCACTCCCTGAAGCCTCCCCTGTCTGGTCACCATTTCTCTCTGTGTTCTTTCCTTTCTGGCTACGTGGGACCCTGTGCCAGAGCTCTCGGTGTTCCCTGCTTGCGTACGTGTTGCATGAGCGTGTTGGCTAACTCTCTGCTGAAACACAGCTTTCCTGGGCAGAAGCCGTCACAGCCAGGCTTCGCTGTAACCCCCTCTTCCATGCTGGCCCGACCCGAGGTTCCCTGTTGGGAGGTGGAGACCCGGGGAGACAGGGTCGCCCCTGCGGATCGGTGGAGAGGCCTGGTGCAGACCGCTGACGCCCGCTGTGTGGCCCCGCCCGCTCTGTGCATGCCGGACGTCCTCGTGGCCCATGTGCGCATGCGCCGCGTGTGCACGGCGTGTGCTCCGCGCGTGCGCGTGCGTCTCGCTCTCTCGCACCTCATTGGCTGCATAAAACGTAGGCCTAAGTTGGCATGTTCCGGTAACGTACCTTTGTTCAAGCAGTCAGCCGGCCTCTGTTCTCCCGCAGGTTCTACTCATATTCTCACTCCCACCAAATTTCTCATGGACCTGAGACACCCCGACTTCCGGGAGTCCTCTAGGGTATCTTTTGAGGATCAGGCTCCAACAATGGAGTGAGAGCCAAAGAAACAAAGTAAAAGCAGCTTATTACAGAAAAGAAACTCTTCCACTCTGAAGGGTTTTCTTTGATTTATTCCGTCACTCTTTTTATTTTTCCCTTTTCCGTTTATTATTTATTTGATTTCTTTTAACGAGAAAATGCTTGCAGTTCTTAACACCGATTGAAAATGTGTCCGATGCTGCCCTCACCAACCCTACCCTGAGCCCCACTGGGCTCCAGCTCGCTCATGCCTTGGGTTACCTGTCGCCCAGTCAGACAGCTGCAGCCCTCTGGGCTTTAGACCAGAGACAATCACAACTGCTGTGCACAGTCCTCCAGAGGGAGCTGGACGTGGAGGGATGCCGCAGGCGCTGTGCCCCAGTCTGCTGGTCCCGGGGTGAATTTGTGGGCACAAGGCAGAGAACACCAGGCAGCCTCCAGGTTGTGATGTGGTGTGGGAACTTGAGAGTGAGACCAACAGGTGTTCAGGGGACAGTCCTGTCCAAGGCAGAACTCCAGTGGAGACGCCAGTTGGCACACGATCATGAGGAAAGCTTGGCAGAGGGCGTTAGGGTAGACTCCCAGTCAGTGGTAGGTAGATATGTCAATACCTTTTTCCCAGGACAGACATTTATCCTGAGGAACAATTTCTAAGGGGTGATGGGGTCATAAGCCACCTTGTACATGGCGAACTCCAGCCACCGGTGGAAAGAGCTCATGTCTCCTGTCCCTCTGAAAAAACAGCACTTAACAGTCATTTGCTCTTTCAGTAATTGCTTTTTATTTTAATTCTCCTGTGGATCCTTTCAAGAGTTGAGAATCATACCCCTCTCTCTCATTGGAGTTTCCTGGTCAGATTGAGAGCCTTTGGGTAGAAATCTGTTCTCCATGCTATGTGCTGTTTATATTTTTTAATTTTTAATTTTTATTTTTTTTGCGGTATGCGGACCTCTCACTGTTGTGGCCTCTCCCGCTGCGGAGCACAGGCTCCGGACGCGCAGGCTCAGCGGCCATGGCTCACGGGCCCAGCCGCTCCGCGGCATGTGGGATCTTCCCGGACCGGGGCACGGACCTGTGTCCCCTGCATCGGCAGGTGGACTCTCAACCACTGCGCCACCAGGGAAGCCCTATGTACTGTTTTTAAAGAGCGTCTTCTCTCCCACCATGCTTGTGCTTTTATCTCAGTTACCCGGGAACCCCTTGTCGGTGTGGCAGATTACCCAGGTTTTATTCTTGTGCTCATTCCTTCCTCTCTCTTTCCACCCTTCTTTTGTGCTGGAAATCTCCCCTGACCTGTTCAGATGGCAGACTGACCCTGAAGACCTCACTGCACCATGAGTCATTCTTTAGTTTCATTACACATTCTGTGATGAGGCCACGTCTTGTGTACCTGACTTCGTCTACTCTGTTGAGGATGCACCCTAGAAATGTCCCCACCCCCACCCCGGGCTGAAACGTGGCCCTGTGAGTTACAGAGTGTGAGTCACCTGTCAGTGAGCAGCGGACAGGCATGGACTCTAGCCTCAGCTTGGCCACAAGCACCTGTGTGACTGGAGGAGGTCGTTCCCACTGGGTCACAGCACACAGAACACAGGGCGGCTGGATGGCAGGGTCCGAGGCTGCTCGGCCTCTGTAATGCAGTCGTTCCGTTGGTGGCTCAAACCGGGCAGCCCTACGCACCCTGGCACACTCTCTGGCGGCCCTTGGGGGAATGGACATCAGAACCCTGGCTGGGTAACATCAGAAGTGTGCTTGTTTTTATAAAGAGCATAAGCTCCATCCACGAAGGGCTCTAAAGGTCTGCACCGGAGGCTGTGCTGTTTAGCTCCTCTTTCTTCGCCTGGGCCGGAGGTAGCTGCCCCAGGGCAGTAGGGAGATGAGAAGCAGCAAGTGGTTGTGAGCCAGGACAGCGGGGCTGGCTGTGGCCCCGGGCTACCTGCCATCCTGCCCAGGCTGCCTTCACCCTAGAGAGCGAGGCCACTGGGTGGTCAATAAAAGTGACTTAAAAAACAGCCGTTGTTCAGCAGGACCTTGGTAGGTTCGTAATCAGAGGCATCTGGTTCTTGTGCAGATGGCAGGTAGGTGGACGGCATTTGCTGCAAGATGTATTTCGAGGCTTCTCAAAGGACAAATGAGCAATGACAGACCACTTGCAGAGTCAGAAAGAATCACAAACCCAGACCCCAGGGGCTCCTGCTAGGATTCATTCTGGGATTCCCTGCTTTGGAAGATGCCTCTTCTTTGCACACTGCTTCCTCTGTTTTATGTTCAATCAACAGAGAGGCCTCCGCTGCCATCAGAGCAGAGCGAGCACGAACAGACTGTGGCTGTTTGCTCCTGGCTTCTGAAATGCTTTGTTGAACAGTGTTGGATTTTAGAGAGTTCAGTTGAGAAAAAGTGAGGCACAAAGCCCTCATACCAGGGAGGTCAGAAAGCAGGTGAGCCTTCCGACTTGCCCACTTCTGTTGCGATTGTCCAGGTGACCAAAGCTGAGGACACTGCAGGGCGTTAGCGAGGCTGGGTGGTCTCCTCCCCCACATTGGTGTTTGCAGGAACTTAGCTTTTAAGGGATGGGTTTCCCCTGCTCAGCAGTGAACGAGCGTCTGCGGTGGGCCCTGTGTGGGTACCAGTGCTGTGTTCCATCCTCCTGGCCCCTCTCTGTCCTGGAGCCGAGGCTGGCTCCCCAGGGCTGGGCTGAAGGGAGTGGGCATGGATAACTGAAGTGCACAGATGCCACCAAGCCTTGGCTCAGTGCCCACTAATCAATCCATCATTTCTCTCAACTGTCTAAGAAATGAAATCTCTTTTATTTTTTTTTTTTGCGGTACGCGGGCCTCTCACTGTTGTGGCCTCTCCCGTTGCGGAGCACAGGCTCCGGATGCGCAGGCTCAGCGGCCATGGCTTACGGGCCCAGCCGCTCCGCATCATGTGGGATCTTCCCGGACCGGGGCGCAAACCCGTGTCCCCTGCATTGGCAGGCGGACTCTCAACCACTGCGCCACCAGGGAATCCCTGAAATGAAATCTTTTGATTAGATCTTCACCTCGGTGCTCTAGGTGGTTTATGTTAAAAGTACTGACCATTAGGGAATGTCCAGGAGGCCTCAGGAGCTGATGAAAGGCTGGCTTAGACCTATTACAGAGCACTTAACACGGGAGAGGTTTTTTTTTTTTTATTATGTTGAGTACTTTGCTTTATTCTAGATCGGGGTCAGATAAGTTTCATTTTTCAGTGGGACTCAGATTTGAATCTGAACGCAGAGCTGATCCAATGCCCAGCTGCTTTTTCAGCGTTCCCTTACACATCCCCTCCTGGGGCAGGAAGCCACAGGGCCCCCAGAATTGAGAACAGTGGCATGGCTTCTGGGCCTGGCTGTGCCGCCGACACGCCTCACCACGCTGGGCGTCTTGGATGTGGGTGGGCAAGACCACTGTCTTCCACGTCTGACAGATCATCAAACTCACCTGGGCTGCTCTTAAATATCCAATTTAAACCTGTCGTTCACTGGTACTGCCCTCAGTAGTCTGAGTCAGCAGGACTGTTTCAGCCAAAGCCAGGACAGCTCGACCAGCTGATCTGTGGGAACTCCTGTGGTTTTCAGGCGCCGTCCGTGAGGAAGGAAGGATTTTGTCCTGGCGGAGGTCAGTGTGTCTGGCCCCCAGCTTTGACAGTCTGGATGACTTTGTTTTGGAGACCACCGTTCACGGTTCAGTGTTGCAGTTATGTAGAATAAGAGGGACCCTCAGAGCAGTAGAACCCACTTGCTGTTCTAGAGGGCCTACATGGTCAGCCACATGTGGGTTCAAGTGAGAACATTTGCAATGTTTGTGGTGGTGAGAAGCTTGACCAGGGTATTGAAGCGATACAGCTGATTGCGTGGCAAGAATTGGCCCTCAGGTGATTCGGATTAACACCAGCTGGTCTGCATCCTTTAAAGAGACCAGGTATTGATAGGTAGGGCCCAGGACCGTGACTGTTGCCTGATACTGCTGGTCCTGGAAGTCTTCTGCTTTCGGTCAAAGATTGGGAACACCAGATGGTCAGCAATCAGATAATATCCGGAAGTTCTGAAGCGTGGATTCCTTCACCTCCTTCTGGCCTCCCTCCAAGTCCTGAATCTGCACATGAGCAAGGGTAGGGGACACCTTGGGATGGGCGTCTGCTCAGAGGCCTTTTGGCGGCAAGGGAGGACGTTAGGGACAGTTTCTCTGGCACATGCATTGCCTTAACCTAGGTAGCCCCCAAGCTAATCCCCCGCACGGAGTTCCCAGCAGCTGTCTTTCAGGTATAGACACTCAAACTGCTGCATCGAGTTGAGATTTGGAAGGCTTTCATTCTGCCAGTGGTTCTGGTCAGAATTTGGTAACGTTTATCCCTGTTTCCTCATTTGTGGAGCAGCCTGTGACCTTTAGGACTAGTAGAAAGATTGACAAGGTCACAGAAATGAGTGTCTTCGGGGGAGAGGGGGACACACTGCTGAAACCGGTGTCACATTTGCCAAAGGAGCCTCGAGTCTGCAGAATGAGTCAGCTTTGGGCGCAGGGGCTGGCGCAGGCTGCACTCTCAGGGCATCCCACTCCGCACCTCGGGGAAGTAGCTGGGGACTGGTTCCTCACTCAGCGGGCCCTGGTGGGGGCTGGGGCTTGAGCTGCAGAGAACAGGATGTTGAGGAGCCTCTCACACCAGAGAGGGCTTCACCAGTGTTCTCCTGGTCTGGACTGACCAGGAAGGCTCCAGGCTGCAGTGCCAGCAGTCACAGGTCAGCTGAGCAAGTAGCGGTCAAAGGCATAGGGACCCTGGTATTTGGAATCACTCCCAGCAAGCCAGCCAGAGCCTTCTTTTGCCTGCCCTCAGGGTGGAAAATCTGGCATCCCGTGGTTTCTGGTCCCCTCCTCATGTGAAGGCCCACTCACTTGGCCGCATCTCCAGGGAGGCACATTTTCAAGTACGGGTCTCTTTTGTTCAGTTCTTCTCTCTTCTCTCTTCTCTCGGGATCTCTTTCTTTGAAGCCTACTGCTGCATGCATGCAGGCCTCATGCTCACGCGCCAGTCACTCCTGTTCTGTTTAAGTCCATGTCCAAACCACACGATCCATGCATCTTTTTTTACTGCACTTACGAGATCTCTCTCTCTCCTTATGAAAAAGGACTTCATTTTTTTTTTCTGTTTTCTTTTTTCTTTTTGCAGTAGAAGTATATCTAATTCCATTAGCTTAAATTTTTGCAAGCATTTCTAACCTCTTACAATGCGCGGTCTCTGCCAAGGTAAGGCCTCAGGTACCCCGGCCCTTCCCCCTTCACACCTGAGGTCCCTCCCACCACGCAGTCCCAGCTAGCGGGCTCCCGGAAGGCAGTGGCTTCCCCCAGGGCTCTGCCCGTCCACTTCTTCCTCCCTACCTGCACCACTCTTACCACACACAGTCCCCCCTGCTAACCCCTGCCCCATTGCCAGCCTCTTCCCCGGCTGTGTGGTTTGGAACTTCTCTCCCTGGCTTCACCTTGAGTTCAGGAGAGAATTAGAAGTGCAGCTGCCCTGTCCCCTGGCAGACGGCAGCGCTGAGCACTGATGGAGAGGCGGGCTTCTTCCTTGGTACAGCCCGGGACCCTGCCCAAGCCAGAGGGTGTGTTCTGTTTATCCACAGCCCTCACATGCCTCCCAGGCCTACTGTGACAAGGCCCCAAACCCCAGTCCCCAACCCCTCCCTGCATCTGGGTGGGGGAGGGGGAACGGCTACAGCTCTGGGGATAGAACAGGGCAGGAAAGGGGAAAGTGTTCGAAACCGGAGCTGGCAAGCTCACCGTCTTTTCTGCCTTCCTCCAGGATCCACGCACATTCTCACCCCACAGAAACTGCTGGACACGCTGAAGAAACTGAATAAAACAGACGAAGAAATAAGCAGTTAAAAAATAAGCCACGCCTCCAAAAAAACGAACCCTCTCCCCAGAGTGCTCGCAGCCCTGACCACCGCTGACCGCCTCGGTTCCTTTGCTGACCCCCTTCTCCCTCCATCGCCTGCCCCAGCCCTGCACGCCCGGCTGGCACTGTCGCCAGCTGCGTTCTCGTGTTTGGTGATGCCCTCTTCTCGTTTGAAACAAAATAATGCATTGTGTTTTTTTTAAAAAAAAGAGTACCTTCTAGATGTATCCTGGAGATGTTCGGTGTGAGGGACGTGCTGCTGGAGGGTTTCTGAACTGCTTAGGATGATGAATGGACACCTGCTCCCCATTGGTCATGATTTTATGACCTTGTACATAAGCCAGCGTGATGTGTGCACATTGCTTGCGTATGGGAAGGTAGATGTTTGGGTGTTTTTAAAAACCCGTTTGGGATTGTTCCTGTTCTTGTTGGGAATCACTGAGATGTCCGTTTTGGGAGTATTTTAAACTGAGGATTAATCTGTTACCTTCACTCCAGTTCCTACCCCTCAGTGCCAGCTCTGATCCAGATAAGCTTGGAAGTGAAGCTCAGATGACATCTCGAGAGGTTTGAGCTGGAGTCGACCTCTGCTCTCCCCAGGGGGCTCATTCCCCCCCTCCCCCGTGCTGGAGGTAGGGGCTGGGGGCGTCCACGGGAAGTCAGGCTGGGTGCCTGTCGTGGCTCCCTCCCTGGCCGCTGCCGCAGCGCTGTGATCCTGTTCTGTGGTCTGTCACTGTCCCCAGATGAGTGAGGAGCAAGCTCCCATCGGGGACCTGGGTCCCTTGGAGAAGCAGTCAGACCTGGTCCTTCAGACCAGATGCCATCTTTCCCCAGGCACCACCCCCGACAGAGCTGCTCTCAGCAGGGTCAGCCTGGGTAGAGCTCACGGGACAGGAGCGAACCAGAGCAGAGTGAGTTCCGCAGGCTCCTGGTCAGAGGTCCCTTTCCTGTAGAGCACTGTCTGTGCCCCTGACACTTCAAACCACCTGAAGAGTAGCCCAGTGGATTTATCCAGACCCTGATCCCACTCAGGTTATCCTCCGTTTAAGATACTTGCTAATACTTTATTTTGTGTAGTGTGGGGTCATATGTCGTCGTGCTTGTAAGAGAAAACGATCATTTTATTCTCTGTATAAAAACGTAGCTGTATAAGGCTTAGCTCTGATGCAGACATTAAAGAAGCAAATGCAGGAAGGACGTCTCGTCGCCCTCAGGACTCAGCAGCTCGTTCTCCGGAAGGGAGCGCACTATTTGTTCTGCTGCTGTTGTGAACTATAATGAACAGTGGAAGTCACAAAAATGTCCCGCGCCCACCCCCACCCACCCCCTTAGCCCCTGCAAACCGTGTGTGTATATTACTGTCTTGTGGCATCGTCATTGCAAACGTGCTGTGTGCTAGTTCTCCGCGGCCCTCGCTTCCCTTTCAGAATATACTCCTCACCCGCCCCGTTAGATGCATCGTGGCATTCTCTTCTCAAGGCTTTGAAATCTCCCCTTTGCACTCAGATTAGTTTTCAGGTCTGTCTCCCTTCCCCCCCTTACAAGATCTCATTTCCTTAGGACAGACTGTAGGGACCTGCCTTGGTTTGTTTCTTCTTGTTACTGCTTGTTTTGTCCCCTGCCCTTGACCAAACGATCGATGCTCATGCTTCAGGACCTTGTTTGTCCGACATGTCGGTTTTCCTTTCTCTGTTATTTATATAAAAATAATTTATCAAAAGGATATTTAAAAAAAAAAAAGCTAGTCTGTCTTGAAACTTGTTCACCTTGAAATTATCAGAATCTCAGTGTTTGAAAGTATTGAAGCACAAACATGTATCATCTCTGTACTGTTCTGTACTAAAGCACTCGAGTCTAATAAATAAATCAGCGCCCATTCACGGTGTCCAGGGTGACTCGCGGCCTGGTTTTACTTTGGGGAGCGGAAGGAGAAAGGCTTTGTCAGTGGTCCACTGGGGAGGAGCCCAGCCACCCCTGGCTGTGGCTCGGAGCCTTCCGGATCCATTCACTGTTACTTGCATTAGGATCTAGAGCTACCTGGAGTCTGGAGACGATCCATGAAGTGTGTTCTACACTGCCTGAGACCAGGCAGTTCTTCCAGCGTCCTGTGTCTCTGTATATAGAATGTCTCTGTCTTGGCAGGTGGCGCCCCACTCGAGCATGTGGTACCAGTGCATTTCGGGCACGTAATGAGGTCATTTTATCTGCGTTACTGCTGTCCTCCTCCATTCCTGCCGCCACACCATCTAGCCTTCGGATGAACTTATTTCCAGATCTGAAAAGTGTATCCTGCCGGTCATGAAGCCTGTTGGTGACCTGGAGAGACTGTGATGAGTTTGGTCCCAGTGGGGAGGGGACCCTTAAGTTAGGGTTGGAGTCATACTGGAAACCTGCTAGAATACTGGGCGCAGGGGTGTGGGGTTCTTTGTAGGAACTTCCGTTTCTACCCTTTTGTCCCCAGTCACCCTCTCATTCAAATTCTGATCTCCCTCATACTGTTAAGAAATCCAAGTCAGGGCCAGTTGGCGGAAGGTGCATCTCCACAGCCAGGCTATTGTCTGGTGAGACTTGCCGTAAGGGAGGTAATGATGACATTTATTGAGTCCCTGCTCCTTGTCAGGCCCCCTTGTATACCTTGTCTTTTGGGTGGGTGCTCTCCCCATTTTACAGATGAAGGAGCTGAATGGAATTCCCTGGCGGTCCAGTGGTTAGGGCTCCACACTTCCACTGCAGGGGGCATGGGTTTGATCCCTGGTCGGGGAACTAAGATCCCGCGTGTCACAAAGCTCACTCCAGCAGGAAAGCATCAGACTCTCATTTTCTTAAATTAGTAGTTGCCTCACTGGTACCCAGAATGCCTTGGAGTGAGATCCAAGATCAGAATTCTTCAATTCTAAATTGTTCTAAACTGAGTTTACATTAAAGCAAAGCCAGTGCTGTCTGCTCCTTCTC
Source organism: Stenella coeruleoalba (assembly GCF_951394435.1). Classification (NCBI taxonomy): domain Eukaryota; kingdom Metazoa; phylum Chordata; class Mammalia; order Artiodactyla; family Delphinidae; genus Stenella; species Stenella coeruleoalba. The sequence continues at coordinate 114,944,178 of NC_137153.1, forward strand.
CCCGGGGCCGTGTGTCCGCGCCAGGCCCACGGTAGTGGCTTGTTAGTCTCTCTAACTGTTCCTGACATCGTTTGACCCGGGGTCTCTGGCGCCTCTTTCCATTCCACCCCCTCACCACCACCACCCAGTGGCAAACAAGCATGGCCCTATTTACGCTCCTGGAAGAAGTCCTGGTTTTCCTGTAACACAGCACAAACGGAGCCTGCAGACCATTCCTCCAAAAAGTCTCCAGTAGTGTTAAATATTCTTGCATGGGCTGGGTGTTCTGCAACAAACCAAGGCATAGAGTGTTGAATCCATAACTGGGCGATCCTAAACCAGGAGAGTCTGTGAGCTGCAGCCAGTCCCTCTGCCTTTCTGGAGTTTCAGGTCTAGCCTGTGGGTCTCAGCCAGACCCTGCTGAGGGGCCTGTACACCCACTCGGTGACACCAGGCATTCGTTCCTGGGAGGCAGAATGGCGGAGTGACTAGGAGCACAGACCTTGGCATCAGGCCGGCCTGGGTCACATCCACCTGGGCCTCGTTCCACAAGACCTCGATGAGGGACTTGGTCCCCTCCTGTGAGTGATGCCCATGGAGGAACGGTGCTGAGCTGGCCCTACAGTGAGTACGGTAAGCACTCAGTCAGTGTTGATGGTGTGATTATGATTCTCAGCCAAGTCTGGGGAAAAAGAGTAAACATACACACTGGAAAAAAAACAATCAAATGTTCATCAACTAGAGGATGGATACATTGTTGTGTATTCAGTCAATGACTACTCTTAAGGCAGTTAAAAATGCATGACCTACATATATCAACATGAATAAACCCCAAAAACTTAATGTTGAGTGAACAAGTTACAGAATACGTACAGAATGTGTAAGGTTTTTAAACCTCATAAAAAGTACTGTAGAATACTTACGGATACCTATGATGTAACTGTGTAAAAACGTGCATGAGAATGATAAATATACCAAAGTCAGGATAGTGGCTACCCATGAGGAGAGGATGGTGTTGGAGAGGATGGATGTGTTGCCTTATAGCCCCAATCACACAATGAATCAGTGGCTTAAAAGTGCTTCATGGAATCAAAATCATATAGATAATAATTCTCATTGTAGTTAATGTATATTGAGCACTTATGTGCCAGACATGAGTGTTTTATACGTATCTTGCTGAAGTTTCTCAACAACTCTAGGAGTTAGATGTCATTATTAACCCAACTAACACGTGGGGAAACAAAGGCACAAAGACAGAGGAACTTGGCCAAGGTTCCCCTGTTGGTACATGGCAGAGCCTAGATTTAAACAGGGTTGTCTGGGGACTTCCCTGGTGGTCCAGTGGGTAAGTCTCTGTGCTCCCCAGTGCAGGGGGCCTGGGTTCAATCCCTGGCTGGGGAAGTAGATCCCACATGCATGCCTCAATGAAGATCTCACATGCCGCAACTAAGAGCCAGTGTAGCCAAAATAAATAAATAAATGTTAACTGTTGGTAGTTGCTGAAAGTTCTAACCCTCTAATAAACTCAGGTATGTGGAAAGGGGCTTGTTATGAATAGCAAAAGACACTCCTTTCACTCAGGAAATTTCAAGAGTTTTAGGAGCCCTGTGCCAGAAATCCAGGGCAAAAAGTAAGCATGTATATATACTTTATTATTACATATTATCATATTATTATATGTAATACTATATATCACAGCTGATAACGAAGTACGTCATTGCTCAAATACCATGACTCATTCTTGCAGAGATTTTGTAGATTTTCATAAATGTTTCTGCATCTACTGTATGCCCTTAGAACAATTTCCAGACACTTTATTATTTTTTAAATTTTTTATTGGAGTATAGTTTATTTACAATGTGTTAGTTTCAGGTGTATAGCAAAGTGAATCAGCTATTCATATATGTATGTCCATTCTTTTTTAGATTCTTTTCCCATATAGGTTATTACAGAATATTGAGTAGAGTTCCCTGTGCTATACAGTAAGTCCCTATTCGTTATCTGTTTTATATATCGTAGTGTGTATATGTTAATCCCAATCTCCTAATTTATCCCTCCCCCCTTTGCCTTTGGTAACCATAAGTTTGTTTTCTACATCTGGGACTCCTTCTGTTTTGTAAATAAGTTTATTTTTACCTCCAGACACTTTAAATGATTGTTTCTTTCTTAAAAAATAATCTTCACCAATTAAATTGTGGTTTTGCAGGGGGGAGGGTCCATCGAGCTCCTTTACTGTGCCATTCCAAACTCCCACCCAGGCTGCAGGCTGTCCTACTCAGTTAATAGATATTTACTGAGCGTCTACTATGTGTCAGCCTTCACCCTAGGCTCTGGGGATGTAGCCACGAATGAGACTGGGTCCTCGTGAGCTTACACTAGTGGTGGGTGGTATTATATCTCACACACACACACACACACACACACACACACACACACACACACACCCTGAATGAATGAATCGCTCATGTTGTGTGCTCCATAGAGGTGGGCAAGGCTTCAGGCAGTCTCCCTCGGGGCTGGGCTTCCTCTCTGCAGAACCTCCTAGAGGCGGCAGAGCCCCCAGTCCACGGGCCACTGCCCTGGGCTGACGCTGCAGTCTGCTGGCCTTTGTGCGCCGTACCCACTCCTATCAGAAGACCTGGCTGCCGGAGCGGCTGCCGGACTTTGCGGTCTGGCAGCTCCAGCAGTTCCGGGCCACCAACACCAGTTCCCAAGCAGGACACAGAAGCAGTCATGAAAAAGTGTCCCAGGGGAAGATGACGAGTCTGGGGTCCCAGAATAGGGAGCTTTGGGAAGGCTCTCCAAACAAGCCCCAGAAAGGGATATCCTTGGACCTGGAGCATCTCCTTCCCCACCCCACCATCTGGAAGGCTGGCCTGGAAGCCCTACTGGTCACTCTTGCCATGTAAGTGCAGTGCACTTATAAGCCTGGCCCCAGCGACCCCCAGGGGCGACTCTGGTGCTAACAAAGGAGGGGGTACAGGTCCCAAAGCTGACGCCTTCTGTGGGCTCCAGGCAGCCGAGGGGGCTGCTGGTCATGCTGTCCCACTGGGCTGGGGACCCAGAGCTAACTCCTGAGATGTGCTTCAGGTAAAAGAAGGAAGAAACCTGAGAGGCGTGACGAGGAAGGGCACTGGGGTGGCACCATGGAGAAGCTTTGCCTGGGCTGGGCTCCTCTGGGGCCCCCCATGCCCTGCTCAGGTGGGGGAAGGGCGGTGTCCAGCCGGAGTTGGGGGCGTTGCTTTGGGCTAGAGGGGCAGCCCCCCTGCTGGCCCCAGGTCTCGGGCGCTGGGCCAGGTCAGTCTCTCTCTGGGGCTTCGGTGTCACCCCGTCTGCAGTCCCAGGACTCGCTGCACTGTTGTGAGTCTGTGCAAAGGCTGAAGCCCGTGCACAAGTGTGGCGGCCCTGCCAGGGCCGCCCCAGCCTGCAGGGAACAGATATTCTGGGAAAGACAGACCACCACAGGCTGGGGGTACTGGGATGTTGGAAATCCCGGAGGCTGCTCACACACAGAGCAGGCTGGAGCTTCACCCACCTGCTCCGCTGATGGCAACAGCAGCTGCCGCTTACTAAGCGCCTACTGCATCCCTGGGCCAGATCCCCGCACCATGTACTTCACATACAGGTCACTTTCAGTCCACAACGTGGTCTCCCTATTTTACAGCTCAGTGAGGTCAGGCCACTGGCCCAAGATGTAAGATGTCTCTTACATGGGATGTGAGAAACAGTACCCGAACCGGAGCCTGCTTTAACCAACCACCGCTGCAGCCTGCCTCACTGCCAAACACCCACCTCCGCGTCTCCCTGCACCCATCCCAAGGATCCCACTGTTTACAAGATCTGGCTGCTCAAACCAACCCCAGTTGCTGAAGTAACACTGAGCTGCCCCTCGTCCAGCCGTCCGACTGTTAGGGAGGGGCAGCAGCCATCTCTTGCTCAGTGCTGAGCCTTTGCCGAGCCCTGGGACAACAGGGATAGACAGGACCCGGCCACTGTCGCAGGGAGTGCCTCGGCTCACAAGCGCTGGGTGGACACAGCAGGCATGCAGGCGTGGCTGGCTGGAGATGAGGGCCAGGAGAAGTAGCCTGAAGGGGCCAGAGCCTGGTTGGGGCACATGGCTGCCAGCTAGGGCATCTGCCAACCAGTCACCGACTGCCCTCCTGACCCAGGATGCTGCCACCCCAGACCAGAGCTACAGAATAGGCTTTTGTTTGCCCGGGTCAGCACGGGGCAGATGGCGCACGTCCCCTGAGCTTTGTGGAAAATTGAACCAGCCTCTGGACTGGGACATCTTGGGACCCCAGCGTGGGAGCCTCTGACAGAAAACATCCATTTCTTACCATACTGCCTCTCCACCCGGCTTCGGGTGAACTGAGAGAATGATTTTGCTGTGTAGCTGCATCGCCAAAGAATGAACAAGCTGGGCTCAGAGGGAGGGGCTTCTTGACCCGGAGCGAGGTGGGGGTGGAGGGAGCTCTGCAGAAGTCCCTCCCATTCCCAATGGGCACAAAGGGGCAGGGTGGTGATTTCTAGGGCCCTGACTCGCTCTAATATTCCCATGTCACTTATTTCCACTTGAGGGAAGGAGGGGTCTCCACAAAAGAACGTCCTGTGAGCCTGGCGTCCTGATCTCTGAGATGCCATGGCCTGGGACACCCAGGCCTAGGGCCCCTGTGACGCCGTTGGCCTCGGAGCAGGAGGCTGGTCTCTGAAGCCCAGCCTCGCCAGGAGGAGGGAAGGTCCCTTTAAGCCTTGCCTCACAGCCTCAGCTTGTTGCTATGTATGGGACCAACTTCCTTAGCAACCACCTGGCCTCTTAAAGGGGCCCTGGAGTAGTGGTTGCCACCCAGCCATGGCTCCCAAAAAGAAGGCAGGCAAGGGGGCCAAGGAACCCGAGGTCAAGAAGAAGAAGGGTGGGAAGAAGGATCCCAGCCTGGCCAACAAGCCCATGGAAATGCCCACAGGCGAGGAGATCCGGGAGTTCTACCACATCCAGATCCGCGACCTGGAGGACAGGCTGGCCCGGTGGGTGGGCGGGTAGGGTGGTCCTGCCAGGTCAGAGCTGGCCGCTGAGCAGGCTCAGCCAGGGGGTCCTAGACCTATGTCCTGGACTCCCATGGGATGTCCAGACCCCATCCTACCCCAGGCTCAGTTTCCTCCTGGGTAACACTTTGAGGCAAAATGGATTTTCCCGCTCCATCTCAGCCCCCAGAGTTCCGGGGTCTCAGAGCGAGCGCACCGCGGCAAGCACCACTCCCTCGTGTCTCACTGCTGCCCAGTGGGACCATGCATTATATAGGGTGGCGGAGTTCAATCAGTGGGATGAACTGGAAATGGCAGCCCCCTGGCAGGCACGTGACCACGTGTCCCTCCTTCTGCCTGCCCCCTCCCCCCAGCCTGTGCCATGATTCCCTGATCTGTGGGCCCCACCGGCTTCCCCAGCTGCTAAGCCCACTTGTCCATGCTGGGCCTCAGTTTCCCCAAATGTAAACGAGGAGGGTTGTGAGACATGGGTGGTGGTGGGTGCAGGGGGGATTCTCTAACTCTTCTGAGACACGTTCACTTGCCCACTTTTCTTATTTTTACACTGGTTTCCTCTCAGTTATGATGCACTAGCCCAGTCTCAGGGTGACCCTTAAAAGACACACCCCTTTGGTGACAAGTAGGCAGAGGGTCTTCCCCAGGTGATGTTGCAGGTACTCACAGCTGATGTTGAGACCCTCCTGTGCTGGCGCTCACCGCGTCCTTAAAATGGTCCCATGAGAGAGGCCCTCATGTCATCCCCATTATAGAGGTGGGGAGACTGAGGCTCAGGGAGAGGAAGGCACCCCAAAGAAGAGGCTCCAGGATGTGAACCCTGGCCCCTGACTTCACCACACCAGGCTGCCTCCTTGCTCCACAGATCAGGTCATTCAGCTTTGTACCCTGCACTGCCCTGTGTGCAGTAGCCATACAAAAGATGTTGGTTGTGGGAATTCCCTGGCAGTCCAGTGGTTAGGACTCTGCACGTTCACTGCCGAGGGCGTGTGCTCAATCCCTGGTCAGGGAACTAAGATCCTGCAAGCCGCGCAGTGCGGCTTAAAAAAAAAAAAAGATGCTGGTTGAGTCAATTGTGAAGTAAAACATCTTTCCAAATAACTTCTATCAATTATTCCATTGGAAACCAAAGAATTGTTTACGTGATACTCTTAAAAAGGCACAAGCTTCCCTCAAGCTGAGACACCAGATGGAATGTATTTGGGAGATGTCTATTGCGTACTTATTATTTGCCAGGCCACCAAAATACAGAGATGGAGGAGGTCAGTTCTTGACTTCCCAGTGGGACAAGGGTCAACCTACAGGAGGGCACCAAAGAAAGGGCCACAAATGCTGCTAAGGGCCAAGAAGACTCCACTGAGGCAACAACACAGGGGTTCACTCAATGGAGGAGGGTAAGGAAGATCACAGGTGCAAAGGCTTGGGATCACAAAGTCCGGAAGTATTAAGGAGGGCGCAGAGCCAGCAGCAAGCATCATGGTTGAGAGCCTCGACTTTGGGGTTAGACTGACTTGGGTTCAAGTTCTGGTTTTGCCCTTTACTAACTCAGAGGTGCTTCATCCCTCTGCGCCTCAGTTTCTTCACCTGTGAAATGGGTATAATCATCATAGTACCTACTTCCTTACAGGTTGTTGTGGATTCAACAAATGCAGAGTACCTACTGCGTACCAGGCACTGTCCTCGGTGTTGGGGACACAGCTGTGAATGTAACAGACAGAGGCTCCGCCCTCACAGACCTTACATTCTAGTGATGTGATGAACGTAAAGTGCTGAGCACAGGCATTGGCTTGGTCACAAGCGTTGATCAGGGGGCACAGTGGGAGATGAGGCTGGAACCTCAAATGCCCTGATATGGGAGGGTCCAGGGAGCAGCCTAGCTGCATGGAGGCCTGGCTTGTCCAGCTCCCTGGACCTCTGCCCCGCACCTGCCTCAGGTACCAGCAGAAGTGGGATGAGCTGGCTGTGCAGGAGAAGCTGTTTCGCCAGGAGTTTGAGCAGCTGGCCAACAACAAGAAGGAGATCGTGGCCTACCTCAGGCGCACGCTTAACCAGCGGGTGGATGAGATCACCAACCTCAACGAGCAGCTCCAAAGCCTGCAGCTGGCCAAGGAGATGGAGAAGGACGCCTTCGAGGCACAGCTAGCCCAGGTGCGCCACGAGTTCCAGGAGACCAAGGACCAGCTCACCACTGAGAACATCATCCTTGGTGAGGGGCACTGGCCGGCAAGCCTGGGGGCACACGCCACGGGGGTGGGGAATCCAAGGCTCTGCTTCTTTGGTCTCTAACCCTAGCTCTCCCACGGACTATCTTTGTGACCTTGGGCTAGCACTTCTCTCTGACCCTGTTTTCTCACCTGGGAAATGGGGATAATACGTCTACCTTGAGTAACAACAGCTACGTGCTGCTTCCCACGTGTATCCTCCATGGTAACTGTCCAAGCAATCCTGAGGCAGGAAATCCCTTCACCACCGGCCACTTTGTAGGTGAGGAAGCACTTCAAGGGGGTGTGTCTTGCCCAGGGTCACCCAGCTGGCAAGGGTGGTTGTGAGTTTCAATGACAGCATGAGTGCCTGATCCAGAGAAGGTGTTCAAATTCAGTGACTGTTGTCACTGTCACTTTCATGAGACGGGAATAGAGGAGGGTGTCAAGGGAGGCTCCTTGAACCCCAGGCTTTATAAGACTAGTGGAGAAGAGCATTCCAGACTAAGCCATAAAGGTGGGCAGGACCATGCATGGCATGTGTGGGGACAGGGGACTGGCCCTACTGGATCGGCAAGTTTAGGGGCATCATTGCTCAAGACCCCTGGGACCCTGCCCTCCCGAGGCGGCCCCTCACCAGGCCTGTGCCCTGCGGTGGGGCAGGGGGGAAGCTGGCAGCCCTGGAGGAGTTCCGGCTGCAGAAAGAGGAGGTCATGGAGAAGTTCATGTTGCTGGAGGACCAGCTGCGGAAGCAGGAGAACGAACACAAGGACTACGTGTACACTCTGGAGAAGAAGTCGGTGCTGGACGCGGACAGGTGGGCAGGCCGGTGCCGGGCCTTACCGGGGCCAAGCACAGCCCGGGCCGCAGACCTCTGACAGCCCCGGCTGCTAACTGGGGGGCTGCACTAGCTCGTTGATGCCCCAACCTGCTGCTGCTCACAACCCTGGCTGATTTACGGTGGAGGGAAGAAACGGTTCCCAGTTCTCACACCAGTGTGGAAGAATCCCTGGACTTCCTTTTGCCACCTTTTGTGACTTAACTTCTACTTATTTAATAATTAATAATATTTACATTGATCAAGTTCAAAATGGTACAAAGGGTCTACAGTAAAAAGCCTCCTGCCTGTGGCCCTGTCCCCTCCTGGGGGAGAGAATGTAGAGATCTAGGCGCTCTGGGGACCCCCACGTAGGCAGGAGGTGCCTGTACCCACTCTGCCCGACTCCCTAACTCCCGCCCCTCCCGTTAGATTGAAGAAGGAGATCATCCAGCGCGTGAACCTGGTGGCCACTGAGTTCCGCAAGGTGGCCACGAGCCAGATGGGGGACACGACCAAGCGGGCCATCATGGAGAACAACACCATGACCCTGCAGCTGGCCAAGATATCCCGCCAAGGCATGCAGCTGCTGCAGGAGAACGAGCAGCTCAGGGGCGACCAGGACAACCTGTGCAGACAGCTGGAGCTGCTGGAGAACTCCCAGAAGGTCATGGCCAGGCACAGCAGAGGCCACCAGAAGGTGTGCCCTCCAGGCCTGCATCATGGGGTGGTTGGCACGGAGAGAACAGGAAGGAACCCTAGGGGCCCTGTCCTCAGGGCAAATACAGCCCCTCAGGGGTGGACCCCAGGGGCCAAATCTCGAGGGAGGCAGCTGTGAGGCGATCGGGCCCTTCTTGTGCGGGCTCTGGCCCCATCTCTGGTTTGTATTTGGTTTAAAGCCCCCATAACTGGTTGAAGTCGAACCCAACCCCGGGGACCCAGCTGCTATCTAGAGAGGGTGCTGGGCTCCCAGGGCCTCGGCGGGCCTCTCCGGGGGAGCGGGGCTGGCTGAGGGCCCGTGGTGGGCCCAGGGCACGGCCACCTGCCCACACTGCAGATCATCCTCATGCTGACGGAGAAGTGCCGCGAGCTGCAGCAGGGCACGGCAGAGGCCAAGCAGCTGCGTCTCCTGCTGAGCCAGCTGCAGCAGAGCCTCACGCAGCTGCAGAAGGACAACCAAGCACTGAGGTGCGGCCCGCACAAGGGCAGGCGGCGGGAGCAGGTGGGAACCCCTCCCTCTGTGGCCACGTGACATGGGCCAGCGACTCCCCCTCTCTAGAGGGGCCCTGAGGCTTCATCTGTCAAACAGGCTGAGGCCCGGGGCTGGCCGAGGGCCCCTCACCCTAGAATGGGGAGGAGGCTGACTTGTCCTGGTCCCGGGCCCAGGAGCCAGAGAGAACAGTTGAACCTGCAGCTGGAGCGTCAGCAGACCGAGGGGCAGCGGCTACAGCAGGAGCTGGCCGAAGAGCAGAAGGTTCGGGCGAGCCTGGAGACAGCCCTGGCCCAGGCCACCGCCTTCCTACAGGACATTGTGCAGGTGAACAGGAAGTGGGTGAAAGTGGGGGGCGGGAGATGGAGCCAAGGACAGAAACTGCTTGGAGATAACTGGGCCATCGGAGATGATAACTGGGCCATCGGAGGTGGCCAGGCCAGGCGCCCCGCCTATTCCCTGTGAGATTCCTGGCAAGTCCGTCCTTTTCTGATTCTGCCCTTCAAAGACCCCTTCAAGGTCTCAAAGGAGCTGGATGGAGTCCTCTGAGGCCCTGGAAGGCCTCGGGTCTCAGTCTTCCCATTTGGAGAATGGGTATCCCACCACAGCCAGGGAACACTGAGGAAACAGGCACTGCGGTTGGAGTTTCCCAGAGGTGGGTGCTGGGGCCATGAAGGGCCTGACCTCGTGGGCCCGCCCGCACCCCTACCGGCAGATGCAGCCCGACAAGGAGGATGGTGACTTCGATGACTTGCAGCTGCAGTGCAAGGAGCTGCTGAAGCACCTGCTGGTCATGCTCAGCTCGGCCGTGGTCCTGAGTCCCCAGATGGCTGTGGCCCCCCGCCGGGAGAGCCAGTCCTGTGGCCCACCAAAGGAGCGGTGAGTGACCCTGTGTGACCTCAGAGGAAGGAGCTACGGGACTTGTCCAAGGGCTGTCCTCAGCTGAGCCTGGGCCCGAAACCTGGCTCACCAGAGCCTGTCTGAATCTCAGCTTCCTCATCTATGAAATGGAGGTGATGACACCAGCCCTCTCCCCACAGGCGGTACAGCACCCAGCCACTCAAGACAGCGCCTCTGCTGCAGCAGCTGTCCAGCGTCACACCCTACCAGCTAGGGGACCTGGGCCTGGTGCCTCGACGGATCCACATCCCACCCAACCCTGAGGACCTCAGGCTGCTCTCACATACCACCCGTGTGGGAAACTTATGGGCACACAGCAGCCCTGAGGTGAGGGTGCCAGAGGCCCTGGGGACAGCGGGATGGCAGCCAGCCCTGGGTGCAGATCACGGCTCTGCCGTGCTGCAGCTGTGTGGCCCTGGGGAGGTGGCTGGACCTCTAAGCTTCCATTTCCTCATCTGTAAAATGGACTGAAGAAAGGTGTGGCAGGCCCTCAGTGGGCTAAGACATGCCCACACTTCCCCTGGGAGGGGGGCTTGCTGGGTCCTGTGGCCCAGGACCACAGGAATCCCCCGAGTAGGCCTCAGCTTCCAAGCTGGCATCTTTATTCTTACAGATCCGTACCTCCGGTTCTCCAAAAAGGTTCAAAAAGTTTATTCTTCCTAAAGTTTCCCTACTTTCTAAGTAGGACACAGAGAGAAGACCAACCTCCTATCCCCCAAATGGCCTGTTCCGGCCACAGTTCCCGCTTCCGTCCACAGGCAGCCTGGGGCAGCCCAGAGAAGAGTTATATAAAAAACAGATACCACAGGTTGGCGTGGCACCTCTGTGGACGTGGCTGGGTGTGTGGGCACGACAGTCAGGCAAGCAGCCAAGTCCACTGGTGTCAGGGGCTGGACGAAGGCCTCTGGCTTCGCTCACGGATGTGGTCCAGGAGCAGGTCGGTGGCGCTCAGCAATGGAGGCAGCAGCTCCTGCTCAGCAGGGGCGAAGTAGCTCAGCACGTAGCTCTGCACTGTGTCTGGGTGTGTCGGGCGCCCGATGCCCACCCGCAGCCGTGGCATTGCCTGTGGGCGAGCCAGAGGGGCCCAGGGAGCTTTGATGAGGAGTGTCGGGGGCCCTGCGCCGGCCCACCCGACCCAGTGCAGGACTCATGTTAGAGTCGAGGCAGCTAATACAGGAACGGACTCCACTGTGGCCCCTTCAAGGGATACGAGAGGAGCAGTTAGTGCTTCCTTGGGTCAGCACCCTTCACCCCATCCCCTGCCGAGACTGGGGTCGGCACCCCTATCCCACTCCAGCTGGGAGGCCAGCTTCCCTATCCCCACCCTGACCAGCTCAGGGCCTCACCTGGCACTTCCTCCCAACTTCAGAGCCAGTTTCCCCAGCGGCTTGTGGAGCTCATCGTGCACCAGGCAGACCTCCTCAGCAGTCAGTCCAAACAGCTCCGCTTGCACAGGGAAACGGTGGCCCTGGTTACCGCTGATCTGCCCAGGGGGGTTGTCCCGACTCAAGGCTCCCATGAGGAGGGGCCGCAATTAACCCCACTTCATGTATGAAGAAACTGAGGCTCTCACAATCACCCAAGGCCAGGCAGCAATTGGAGCTCAACAGGCACCTGGAGCTCCAGGTGAACTGATCTGCCGCAGCCCAGAATCCCCTCGCTGGCCCCTGCGCCCTCCCGGGCGGCCCACCCCTGGGGCCCTCAACTTACTGGCCCAGGCCACGCTGCGCCCGTTGACGTTCATGAGCCGCCATGGCCGGAGAAGGGCCAGCTGGGCATCCCCGAGCGAGGCCATGGCGAGGTCGGCGGCACAGCGCCGGTCGCGCGCCCAGCTCTCCGCCACACGTAGCCGCCGCACCAGCTGCCCCAGCACCGCCATGCCCACGCTGTGCCGCGTGCCGGGCAGTCCAGGGTTCCCCAGGCCGGCCACCTGCGGGCGACACCGGGGAAACTAAGGCCCGACAACTCTCCCCATCCGCCTTCTCACAGCGCCCTCCGGGACCCAAAGCAGAGGAAGGTAAACGGAAAACTGGGCCAGAGTGGATTAGGGGTACGAAGAGGAGCCCAAGAAACCCCGGCGACTCCAGAAGGCCGAGTGGAAACGGGCGCCCCCGGGGTGGACGGGCAGGGCACCCCAGTGCAGGAGCGGAACTCCTGGAAGTTTAGAGCCCATCCGAGCATCGGACCCATTTCTGATAAAACTATGACAGGGAAGTGGGGCGGGGGGGGCTTTGCCCAAGAGACAATGGCTACCCTACGCTGCCGTCCCTCACTCTACTAAGCCACCGCTTCCCCGGGGGCCGGGGTTCCAAAACGCACCGACTCATGGCCCGACTCAACCACAGCCCTGCGCGCGAGAGGACAAACAGCCCCATGCGGCCCCAATTCGTGACCCAGACCCCGCCCCCTGACGTCATCCAGCCCTCGGCCAATCGCGGCCGCCACCTATCCAGGGGCGGCCATTAGCGTCCAATCCGGGGCGGGCCACGCGGCCGCCATGTTTCTGAGGGGCGGAAGTGGCGGGGCCGGGCGCCCCCGCGAGTTGCCCGGGGCCGCGCCACCGAGTCCTAGGGGTTTGTCGTGGGGCTCGCGGAGTCCTTGTTTGACCTCCGGATTGGGAGGAGGGAGCCGTATTCTGGCCCCCGCTGTGGCCCTGCCTCGCTTTCGAAACCCGGCAAGTCTTTTCCCGCTGTAGACCTCGGCCTCCCTAGCTGATAAAAACTTGCTAACCTCCTTCCGGCTCTGTTTGAAATTGGATTCCAGGGAGTGGAGTCCTTGAATTCCGGGGGCGTGGCTAGAGGGGCGGAGCCTGTGGGCGTCCTGGAGATGATGCCTAGCAACGTCAGGGGTGGGTGCCGGGAGGCAAGTGAGGGCCGCGAGGGAGCCCGCCCAGGCCCGGAGGTCCTCCTGGAAGGGGCCTCATGACAGAGTCCAGAGAGGTGCGGGAGAAGGCTAAGGCAAAGGCAGAGGGTCGGGGGAGAAGAGACCACGTATGGGTTCACAAGAAAGGTTTTAAGTACGGGAGAGGCAAGATCAATTGTGCGATTCAATGAAGTCCCAGGCTGCTTGTGCAGAGAGCAGAGGTCTTAGGAGCTGTGGCTGGTGGGGAGGTCAGAGGGGTGGCCGGAGCTGGCATATAGCCAGAGATGGCATTGGCCAAGATGAGAGGATGAGAGAAGAGGAGGGATCTAAGAGATCTTTAGGAAGTGGGATAGACAGGATTTAAGGACTGATGGGATATAGATCTTTGGCTTGGGTGGTTGGCAGAGAAGGTGGACTCACCGCTGTGGGAAAACCTGGGGCAGAAGTCAGGTGAGGTGCTCAGTTTGACCTGCTGAGTGTGAGGGTCCCACAGGATATGCAAGAAGCTGCTGGACCCCCAGGGCCTGTGGCTTGGGGCAGGGCCTGAGCTGCAGAGTTTTGGGTGTCAGTAGCTGGAGGTAGGAGCTGAGGGGGACCAGGAGGAGGGCAGAGGCCAGTGTGAGCGTGAGACCTTGACCATAGGTGACAGAGGCAGGACTGGAGAGAGGTTAGGGGAATAGGGGTGGGAGTGCCACCAGACCCCAGATCGTGCTTCTTACCGGGCCTCATTTCCACCCCTCCTCCATCCTGTAAAATACCTGAGGAGAGCGTGTAAGCGGAGTGGGGGCTGTCTCTGGAGGCCTGCTCCAGCTTGCTGTCTCTTGGTTCCAGAATGCTCTGGGGCTTGATCAGGCTCCCTCACAGCACATCCCAAAGCCATGGGTGATTCCAGTGCCAAAGGGGACCCTACAGCACATCTTCGGGACCAGCCAGGTGTTCCGGAACTTTGATGATATAAAACCAAAGGCTGCAGGGTTAACAGTGCCCCTCAAAGTCAGGGAGTAGTGAGTGATTACCTTGCCATGGGATCCCAGGTTCCTACCCTGCACGGCCACTGACATGCTCTGCAGCCTTGGGCCAGTTACTCTCCCTCCCTGAGCTTCAGCGAGCTCAACTGTATAATAGGGCTCTTCCACCTCAGCAGATAAAAGGCTGCTGGCCCGGATGAGCTCCAAGAATGTCAGCCTCCTTTCCCTGGGTCTCTGTCTACCCCTCTTGTCTCCCTACCCAAGTCCCCCTCCTCCCAACCCGTTCCTGAAGCCCCAGCTGTATGCCCTGGACTGGTCCCAAGTCAGGGCCAGCCCCTCCGCCTGTGCCCCCTGCCCCTGCAGCTACCATCGAGGCCATCAGTGCTTGGAGCAAGAAGACTGGGAGGTGGCCGTGCTGTTCTTCTCCCGTGGCCTCCACCTGGACTCCCAGCTGGTGAGGGGGACGGCCTGGGTGGGCACAGGCAGTTGCTGGCCCCACACTCACCCCTCGCTGTCACACCTGCCTGGCCCCTTCTCTCAGGGCCACCAAGTCCTTGTGGTAGCTGAGTGTCAAGCCTCAGGGCGGATTGTGGGGAGGGGAACGGCAGCCTGGGTCCCCTCTCCCACAGGTAGAATTCTATGCCTTGAGAGCCGAGGCCTACATCCAGCTCTGCGACTTTTCCTCGGCCGCCCAGAACCTTCGAAAGGCCTACTCCTCCCAGCCAGAGAACACGGACTTCCTGGAGCGGCTCACCTTGGTGCTTTACCTGAAGGTGCCTGGGGCTGCCCCAGGCCCACAAGGCCCCACCTCACACCCTGGCCTGCTGACTCTCCCTCCAGCTCTGGGGGGCTTTCCTTGTTCCTGAGACCAGCCCTGACTCCCTAGGTACCTTCGTGTCCCTGTGTCTGTGTCCCCATCTGCTGCCCCGCTAATGAGCTCTCGCGCCTGCCCTGTTGGTTTACCACCAGGGCTGGGTACAGTTTTGCAGTTTTGTCCAGTAGAACTTTCTGCAGTAGTGGCAATGATCACTGTCCGATCTGGTAGCCACTAGCCACGTGGAACTGTTGAGACGTTGAAGTGTGGCGAGTGTGACTGAGCAACTAATTTTGACATTGTATTTAATTTGAATTGATTTGAAATTATATAGCCACGGGAAGCAGGTGGCTATTGTATGGGGCAGCACAGGCCTAGAGTCCACAGGCTCTAAGCACTAAAAAGGTAAGAGTGCCCCCATTTGCAATGCAAAACAAAGATGATATTAAACCATAAAATCCCAACAAAGTCCTGTTTTTTTTTCATTTTGACAAATTTAATGCCTTTGTTTTTAATGTCAATAATTATTCAATTCTGAAAAAGAAACATTCTTAAAACCAGAATGTTGGGGTCCTGAGTCCAGTCCTCTTTCTGTGTGACTTTGGAAAGGTCACGTCACCTCTCTGAGCCTCAGTTCTTTCATCTAAAAGGGGAATGTTAGCTGGTCCCAGTGAGATAAGTTCAGGTTTTTTGTTTTTCGGGTTGTTTTTTTTTTTTTTTTTGGCTGCATCTGGGCAGCTGGCGGGATCTTCGTTCCCCGACCCACATCCTCGGCAGTGAAAGTGCGAGTCCTAACCACTGGACCACCAGGGAATTCCCTGAGTTCGAGTTCTTAATACAGGGCTTGGCACCTGGAGCCCTCGTGCAGGTGGGAGCCTGTTACTGTTAGATCTGCTGTTCTGGTCCACCTCCCAGATTTTCTCTATTTTTCCTTGTTCCTTTGTGTGTATTGCTGTCTCTCTGTCATCAACTGTATATTTCTGTCTCTTGCTGTCTCCCCAGCTCTGGATCTCTCTCCATCTGTGTCTCTATCTCTTAAAGTCTCTCCCAGATCTAAAGGGCTCTGTCCCTGTCCCGTGTCATTCCACCCCAATGCTGGCCATCCCTCAACTCGTGGGTGCTGCTAGGCCGGGGTCACAAGCAGAAGTGACTGCTCTCTGTGTCCTCAGGGCCAGTGCCTTTTCGAGCAATGCGCCTTTCTGGATGCCCTGAACGTCTTCTCTCAAGCCTCTGAGCTCCAGCCCGAGAAATTCTGCTTTCGTTATCGATGGTGAGCGCCCTGGCTGTCCTTGCTGGCCTTTGCCTCCCTGGCGTCCCCTACCTGTCCCTCTCACCCGGCAGACAGAGCACCTTTGCCCTCCGCCCTC
Source organism: Stenella coeruleoalba (assembly GCF_951394435.1). Taxonomy (NCBI): domain Eukaryota; kingdom Metazoa; phylum Chordata; class Mammalia; order Artiodactyla; family Delphinidae; genus Stenella; species Stenella coeruleoalba. The sequence continues at coordinate 114,960,333 of NC_137153.1, forward strand.
AGCATGGCCTGTCTCCTGGCCCTCAAACGGCATCGTGAATGCCTCTCCTTCGCCGCCAAGGAGGTGGAGCATGGCACCGCCAATGCCGATGTCTACATCCTCCGGGCCAGGCTCTACAACTTCTTCCAGCAGGTAGAGCGGGGGGCAGGGCAGGGGGGTGGACCTCCTCCTTGTCTGGACGCCGCGATGACAGGAGGCGGCTGGGCTGTCAGCCAGCCCCGAAGCTGTGGTGGGGGCCCTGTCCTCCCCAGGCAGAGGCCCCAACTGGCACTGGCCCAGTCGGGTAGTTGTTCCATCCTCACTCAGCCCTGGCTCTGTGCCAGGCCTACGCCAGCCCCCGGAAACCACAAGGTGAGAGGCCTTTGCCATCCCTGCCCTCACGGAACTCACAGCCCAGGGGAGACGTCCCCAAGCGGATAATTACACGAAGGATGACTTCCCAATTGTGTGTAGCACCATCAGGGGCACCCAGGCTTCCCTTAGATATGAGACTTGGGGTCACAAGGGAGGAGGGACTGCAGGGATGCGAGAGCGATGGGCAGGGTATTGTGAACCCAGGGGACTCTGACTTCTTCCTGGGGGGCAGAAGGAGCCTCAAAAGGCTGCTCCCTGGGGCAGTGGGCCTTAGAAAGAGCCTTCTGGCTGCCAGGGGGCATGTGGGCTGGGGGGAGGGGCAAGCCTGGAGGCCGGAGGCCTGGGTACCATCCATCTGGATAGGAGTGGGGCTCGAGGAGGATGGCCATGAGGGTGGCAAGGAGGGGGCAAGTTCACAGACCTTTGGAAGCAGGACCCGAGACTGACTTGGTGGCAGGGGGGCGCAGTGAACATGAGGGAAACGGAGGCATCCAGAACAATGCCTGGTGTTTCAGCCTGGCCTGGGTGCTTGGGGGTGGGGTGGGGGGAACCTCAGGATGGGGTAAATGGGATGGGCTGGATTGGGCGGAGTGTCCTGGGGGTGTTGCAACCATGAGCCTCCCTATGCTGGGGGCTGGGTTTCTGTGTCCCACAGGTGAGTCAGTGGGAGAGTCTCCTTCAAAGGTCGGAGACTAGTAATTATTTTTATTTTTTTAAGATGCTCCTATTGCTCTTTTTATTTATATATATACATTTATTTATTTATTTTTGGCTGCGTTGGGTCTTTGTTGCTGCTCACAGGCTTTCTCTAGTTGCGGCGAGCAGGGGGCTACTCTTCCTTGCGGTGCGCGGGCTTCTCATTGTGGTGGCTTCTCTCGTTGCGGAGCACGGTCTCTAGGCGGGCAGGCTTCAGTAGTTGCAGCACGTGGGCTTCAGTAGTTGTGGCTCGTGGGCTCTAGAGCTCAGGCTCAGGAGTTGTGGCGCATGGGCTTAGTTGCTCCACGGCATGTGGGATCTTCACAGACCAGGGCTCGAACCCGTGTCCCCTGCATTGGGAGACAGATTCTTAACCACTGCGCCACCAGGGAAGTCCCGAGACTAGTAACTATTGATAATTATTTCTGATGGTTGGGATTTCAGCTGCTCCCTGCGATGCCTAAGCACGTTCTAAGCACTTTACTCATGTTTATCTCTAAGGCTGGCAGTAACCCTTTGAGGTAGACAAAACCCATTGCCCTCTTTTCACAGATGAGGAAACAGGTCCAGATGGTCTGGGTAACTTGCCCAAGGTCACAGTGGTGCTCCCCTTGAACTCAAGTCCATCCATTCCAAAGCCCTGCCCCAGCCTCGGCCATCTTCCCCCTCCCGACTTCCACTCACACCTGGTGTCTACACTGCCTCACTCACCCTCCAACCAATTACCCTATAGGACATGGGGTGCTTGCTAAAACTGTTTGTTGACTGACTGACAGACCTGCTCACCCAAGAGAAGGTATTTGCCTAGGGATGTTTTCTGCTCATGCCCAGGCCTGAATCTGTTCTTTGTTAGAGTTGTCTTGGGCTTAAAGGTCAGGGGCGTCAGGGAAGGTGTACAGGGGAGTATAGGGAGGACACAACAGTCACAGTCAGGAGACCACACCCTCCCCCCTCCTCAAGTGAGCCTTGCAGAAGTCCTGCAAGGAGGAGGCATCTGTAAGCTCATTCTACAGCAGAAACCACTGAGGTGGACCTGGCTCACCTGAGGTCATATCTAGAAAGGGGCCAGTGGGGATGGAGCCTCAGATGGGATTTTCCCACAAAGCAATGCAGAGCCACTGAAGATGGGTGGCATGGTGCTGGCCTGCCCAGAGAAAGGCCCCTACAGGCCTGGAGGTCTGCCTCCCCACACTGAACAGGGCAGGTTCAGCTTGGCCTGCACCCCGATGCCATCCCTGCCCCCACCTCGCCCCCCGCAGCCCAGCCTCTGCCATCGAGACCTGCACAGTGCCTTGCTACTGGATCCCAGGCACCCACAGGCCAAGGTGCTGCTCAAGGTGCTGGTGGGCCAGGCCCAAGAGGCACGCCAAGAAGCCGGCGTCCTAGCCGTGCAGGGCAAGCTGCAACATGCGCTGCAGTGTATCAACTGTGCCATCGAGAACAACCCTCTGGACCCCAGCCTCTTCCTCTTCCGGTACTGAGTGGGGAGCTGCTGGTCTTGGGTCCCAGGCCCTGCCTTGCCTCAGATGTGCTGTGTGATCTCAGGAGAGCCCTTGACCCTCCCCAGGCCTCAGTTTCCCCATCTAGCCTCTAACAATCTTTCCCTACTCCCCATCGGGGTCAAGGGATCATGGGAGGTGGTCTCTGCTACTGCCTCTGGAGGAGGGGCAGGCAGCAGCCTGTTAACCCTGGAATCCTGGATCCCCGGGCCTGCTGAGCAGTTTACACTGGCAGGCTCAGCCCAGCTCAGTGGACGAGGCTTGGGTTTGAATCTGGGCCACCCCACAAGGACCCACCACCTCATTCTGGGCCATTTCACTTCCTTGAGCCTGGGTTTTCTCATATAAACAGTGGAGGTGAAATGCCCTGTGTACAAAAAGGCCTTCGCATAGAGGCTGGCACTCACACAGCTCCCAAAAAGAAAGAGGGAAGCTATTTTTAAAGAAAAGTAAAATTACCAGTGACTAGCTGGCTATCTAAGTAGCAATCCAGGAGCCCCACGGGCCAAACTTAGTGCGCGCGGTGGGACCCCCTCCCCCCAGGTCAGAGGGCCCAGAGCCGCAGCCTCTCTCTGGGACACCCCTAGTCGGTGGCGCACTTTGGCCCTCATGTCCCTCCCTCGTAGGGGCATTATGTACCGACGGCTCCGGGAGTTTGACTCCGCCGTGGAGGACTTCCTGAAGGCGTTGGACATGATGACCGAGCACCAGGAGGACCTGGTGCAGCAGGCGCAGCGCCAACTGCTGTTGGCCTACAACGACTTGGCCGTGCACTGCTACCTGCAGGGCGCCTACCAGGAGAGCGTGCTGCTGCTCAGCAAGGCGCTCAAGGACGAGCAGCGGGAGAAAGGCCTCTACATCAACCGCGGGGGTGAGTGGGGGCCGGGCAGCCCGGTGTGAGCCCCTTGCCCCTCCAAGGCCTGGGCTGGGCGCTTGAGGGCCCTGAGGGAGGGAGGAGGGAAGGAGGGAAAGCGGATTCTCAGTGTCCCACGGACACACTTTGGGAAACGTTGCCTTAGACAATCTGGCTACAGCCCTTCAAAATGCTCGGGATCAGGCAGCTGGAAGAAGGTGGCCAGAGGCACGGAAAACCTCTGCAGGTGCCCGCGACCGCCCGCTGGTGTCATCACCGCGGGTGTCACCCCCACCCCCGTTGCAGGCCCCACCCCCTGGGGGTGGAGCCAGCTGGGCTGGGGCTCCTGGGCCGTGGGTTTGCGAGGCTCACTCAGCCCCCGCCCCCGGCCCCCGGTCTCCAGATTGCTTCTTCCAACTGGGCAACCTGACCTTTGCTGAGGCGGACTACCAGCAGGCGCTGGCGCTGAGTCCGGAGGACGAGGGCGCCCACTTGCGCATGGACCTACTGCAGGAGAAGTTGGGTTTCTGCGAGCAGAGGAGAAGGTGCGCGCAGACTGGGGGTGGGGCGGGGGCTGGGGGCGGGGCGGACCAGGCCGCGGGAGGGGCCAGAAGAGTCTGGAGTAAAGCCGGTCGGCTGGGATCCTGGGGTCGAGATGCCTCTGCTCTCCCAGTTGTCTCCTAAATATCTATTTTATTTTTCAAGTTTTCTGTAAAAATCTTTCATTTTTTATGTGAATATTGTTATGGTAATTGCGCTTTTTATTTAAAAAACTTAAGTATTCAGTAACATGTAACTTAGAACATGAAAGTTCCTTCTAATATCTATGTCCCAACGCCTCCCCCTTCCCCTGTAAGTTTGGTAGAGTCCTCTAGATAGATTTCTATGCATATGTTAACAATTGTTATCATTTTACAAAAGTGAGATCATGCTAAGCTGATTTTTTTAAAAGTAAGTTTATTTATTTTTGGCTGCGTTGGGTCTTTGTTGCTAAACGCGGGCTTTCTCTAGTTGCGGCGAGTGGGGCTACTCTTTGTTGCGGTGCACCGGCTTCTCACTGCGGTGGCTTCTCTTGTTGTGGCGCACAGGCTCTAGGCGCGTGGGTTTCAGTAGTTGCGGCACGTGGGCTCAGTAGTTGTGGTGCATGGGCTTAGTTGCTCTGCAGCATGTGGGATCTTACCAGACCAGCGCTCGAACCTGTGTCCCCTGCCTTAGCAGGCGGATTCTTAACCACTGCGCCACCAGGGAAGTCCACTAAGCTGATTTTTGACTTGGTTTTTTACTTCCCATGGCAATTACATATAGGACGACCTCATTCTCTTTTATTGCTTGCAAAGTATTCCATTCTGTGGAGGTACCACAATTAATTTCTTTAGACGATAGTATGCTGATGAGCATTTGGGCTGTTTTCAGTTTTTTATTATAAATAATGCAGCAATGAGACCCAAGACATGTTTTCATGCGTTCATACTAGTAATTCTGTAGTTAGATTGCTGGAAGTTAAATTGTTGGGTTAAAAAGTGTGAAAATTTAACATTTTAAAAGATAATACCCAATTGTTCTCCAAAAACAATGAACCAATATAAACTTCCCCCAGTAAAGGAAAGTCTTGGTTTCCCCAAACCTCCCTAGCCCAGGGTATTAAGACTATTTTTCAACTTTGCTATTCGGGTAGGCAAAAAAAGGCTCTCTTGCAGTGGATTGACTTTGCATGTTTAAATTGTGAGCACAGGACAGCATCTTTCGTGTGTTTATTGGCCATTATGGCCTGCACAAATTGTTCGCCCATTTGCTCTTAAATTGTTCATTTAAAAAAAATTTGTTTTTGGTTATAAATGTTCTTTGTAGGCTGGAAAATTAGCTTATCATCTGCCTTCTATGGCAAAATATTATTCACTATTTACTGCTTTCTTTTGTGGTGTTTTTGCTACTCAATAATGGCATTTAACCATAGTCAAATTAATGTCTTCATTTTTAGCTGCTGGGTTTATGACATCTCAGAAAGGCCTTTCCTACTCCAGGATCATAAAAATGTCCACTTATGTTGGGATCTTACACTAATGTTTAAGTGTTGGGTCCATCAAGAGGGGCGTGGTGGCAGGGAGCAGAGACCAGCCTGATTTTCCCCAAACTCCCCAGTGGGGTCCAGGAGCCTCCATATCCTCCAGGTGGCCCAGCTCAGAGCACCCTGTGGCCTGCTGTGTCCTGCAGGCAGTTCCAGAAGACAGAGAACCACTTCTCAATGGCCATCCAGCACAACCCCCAGAAGCCCCAGTACTACCTGTACCGCACCAGGAGCCGGCAGCTCACGCAGAACATTTTTGGGGCCCGCCAGGATGTTGCCACTGTCCTGCTCCTTGACCCCAAACAACCGAAGGTGTGTGCCTGCTGGGCCAGAAGGGTGGGCTCCAGAGTTAGTACCTCTGGCCACCTAAAGATACTCCCTGTCCCTAAAAGAAACCTGGTTTCGTAGCAGTAATAAGAGCTGCTAATGCTGGAGCATTTACTATGTGCCAGGCACTGTTCTAACCAGTTCAGCTTACGTCACTCCATTTAACCCTCTTCAGTACCTACGGGACAGGTAACATTATCATCACCCCACAATTCATAGAGGGAAAAGGGTAAGGCTCAGAGAAGTCAGTTCCCTTGGCCCAGGTCATGGAGCTCGGAGGTCACACCCTTATCTGGCTGGCTCCAGAACCACGGGTCAGGCTCACCACCAGCACTCCCTCACCGAACAGTTCCTTTCTCAAGATGTCCTGATGGTTCTGGGGCAAAAAGGTCCAGCCCTTTAAAAAACAACAATCTGTAAACCCTTCCTCTGCCAGGGCAGCACCACACCATCTGCCTCCTGTCCTGGCCCACACCTGACTCTGGTCACCCTCTTTCCTGACAGCTGCTGCCACTGATGGCCAACCTCTTCCCCGGCCTGTCAGTGGAGGAGCTGCTTAACAGCCAGGTGGCCCACCTGGCCAGGCTGCAGCTGGAGCGGGTGGTGGAGCACAGCCTGCAGGCCGGCACCCCTCAGGATATCGTGGGGTAAGGTTCTCCAGGAGGGCCCGCGGGCCCAGAGTTGGGGGACGGTTGGGGCTCAAGGCACCTCTGGCCCTAATCGCCTTCTCAGGCCGCTATCCAGTCCTGGGGATGGTGGGGTGAGTCAGGGAGGCCTACCCAGCGCTCTGGGGTCACGGCTTGTCAGGTGGCTCAAGGAGCGGGAACTAGAGCGCCAGAGGGCCCGGGCCCTGCAGCTTTCGCGGAAGCTGGAGCAGCCTTTGTTCGAGACGTCCAAAGAGCTGGAGGCCACTCACCAGTCCCTGCAGGCACAGCCAGAAGGCCCAGAGGAAGAAGCCAAGGCCCCCGGGGAGAAGGAGGTAAGTGGGCTGTACGCCGGGGCCGGAGGTCCTTGAGGTCCAAGGTGGAATGCACCCCAGGTCAGGGCTGAGGGATGCACGCCGGCTAGAGGCTGGCTTCTGGGCCTGGCTCTGCCAGCACTCAGATGTGTGACTTGGGCTGGGGACATCTCGCTGTGAGACAGAGAAGGTACCAGTAAGGGGTACACCTGAAAGAGGGTGCGTGAGGATGTGGGCCCCTCACAGAGAGAGGCTTCCCACACGTTGTCCACACTCACCTTCCTAAATTCCGCTGTGTGCACTGCCCACTTGTACCAGAATTTTCTTAACTCTTAAATTCATTTCTAAAAACTTTTCACTGAATAGAACATATAGAAAAGTACATGACTCATAAGCGAACTGTCTGATGGATTTTCACAAACTGAACACCCCCATGGCACCATGCTCCAGATCAAGAAAGAACACATTCCCAGTTCCCCAGAAGCCCCTCGTGCCCCCTTCCAGGCCCCTCCCTCAGCCCCGCACACCCCACAAGGCTGTCCTGATTCCTAACGCCGCAGACGAGCATGCCTGTCCGCAACAGAGGACAAACGCGGCGCAGGCCCCTTTGCCTCTGGCTCCTTTCACCGAGCGTCCAAGTTTGTGAGATGCAGCCAAGTTGACTGCTCCTTCTCACGGCTGGAGGCAGTGCCGTCCTGCGAATATCCCGCCACTTATTTATCCACTCGACTGCTGATGGACAGCAAGTAAACTGTGTTCAAGGGAGACTTTAACCATCCAGGTACACGGAGTGCCAGCATCCCTTGCCGGAAACGGGAAAGGCAAGCTCTACATTTTTCTAGCTCACATTAGGATACAAAACTACAGAACTTGGGTCTGTGTGTGCCCTGAAGTCATCGTGGGGTCCCTGCTGGGTGTTCCGCAGCCCCGTCCGCTCCCGCATCTCACTGCCGCACATTTCCCGTGGCCTGCAAGTGCGACTGGCAGCCGAGAGCCTGGCCGCAGAGTCCCCCTGACTTGGATTCCAGCCCTGCTTCTCTGCATCTTAGCCGAGTGCCCAGGGCAGGCTGCTTAGGCGTTTCCTGGTCCGGAAAATGGTAATGGCAGGGGAGTTCCCTCCCAGATGTGCAGGGACATGAAACATGGAGAAGGTCCTCAGTTTCTCACTAGCCATTCCCTGGACACAGCACTTCAGTTTACAGAAGCCTGTCCCACAGTTGAACTAATTTGCATCTTGCAGATAGGGAGATGAGGCCCAAGAGCCTCTTGACACTGCTTTTCTCACGTGGCCACACCTGTCTAACCTGGCCACGCCCCTTCCTGTCCAGTCAACCTCTCCATGTCCCCATCCAACCCTAACCTGCAACCCTCGAGGAGCTCTAAGCGGCTGGACTTACAGAGCTGCGGCCACTGTGACCGTGCAGCCTGTGATCATGCAGCCTGTCTCTTGCCCCAGAAGCTGGAGCCGGCCCCCAGCAAGGAGAGGTCCTTGACCGACGGCTACATCAGCCAGACCTCTTCAGGCTCCATCTTGGGCTGTAAGTCCCCCTGCTCCTGCCAGACCTGAGTGAGCCAACGCAGCAGGGAGGGCAAAGGTCAGGGGTCAGGGGCTCCCAGGCCTGGGTGTGAATTTGGGCTCTGCTGTCACAGCTGTGCGAGTGTGGAGTGGGAGGACTCATCCCAGCTTTGCGGGGGGCACAGGGAGCCCTCAGGGATGCCCAGCACACAGCCTGGGAGGCCGGCTCTCACCGCGGGGCGCCTCACAGCTGCTGCCTGCTCCACCCTCATTCCCCGCTCAGGCCTGTCTCTCTTCTCTCTGCCCCCTTGGCCTATCCCTGAAATAAGCCCACGAAGCCTGTGCATGTCCAGGGGGCTTTTACCCTCAATTCTGAAAGGTGCCAGTGTGGAGGGGACAAAAGTAAAAAACCCAAGAATGCTGCCCTGGGTCCCAGAGGCAGCCATGGGCAGTCCAGGGAGGGACGGGAGTAGCAGCGGCCAGCCCCCTTCCTGCCATTCAGCAAACGCGTTGAGCATCCTAGGGCCAGGCCTGTGCTGGACACTGGTTACAGGCATGAATGGCACAGTCGTTGCCCCAGGGAGCTCTTGGTCCTGAAGGGAAGAAGGCCCACAGGTAAACAGATAACCAGGACAGTGCAGCCATACCATGGAGGGGAGTCCCGAGGGCTCTGGGTGCACTTAGCTCCCTTTGGGGGGTCAGGAAGGGCTTCCAGGACCCAGGGGAAGAGGGGTAGCCAAGTGTGAACAGGGTAGAGCAGGGGGAACTGCTGCAGGCAGGGGGCCAGGGCCCTGCAGGCTATTGGTTGTGGCTGGAACACACAGGGCAAGGGGCAGGCGGCAGAGTGGAGGCCAGCGCTGGGCGAGTGAGGTCCTTCGTATCTCCCCCTAATCTTTCGGCCCTGACCCGCCTGCAGGGCTCAGGGTGCCAGGAAGGCTGGGCTGCCGTGAGCTGGCGGGCCTTCCCCTTGGCCATGCAAGGGCTCTGGAACATAGGCAAGGGTGAGGCCTAGAAGTCTCCCTTTCTTGCCACTGCCTGGGGAAGGCGGCCTGACAGCTACGCTTGACATATCCTTTCCAGTCAGGACCACGTCCACCTCAGAAACGGAGACGTCCACTGTCTGCCAGGAATACGGGAGCACTTCGACCACTGTTGTAACATTCTCTGACTCCTCACCACTAAGGACACAGTCCTCAGACTCCAGGGACAAGAGGGAAGACCTAAGCCTGAGCCACAGCCCCAGAAAAACCAAGTCCACCCCAGGCCACAGCCAGAGGCCCAGCGAGCCTGAGACCATCCAGGTCCAGAGCCAGAGGCCCAGCAGGACCGAGGCCGCCCTGAGCCAGAGCCAGAGGCCCAGCAGGACCGAGGCCGACCAGATCCAGAGCCAGAGGCCCAGCGAGCCCGAGGCCGACCAGATCCAGAGCCGGAGGCCCAGTGAGCCCGAGGCCATCCAGGTCCAGAGCCAGAGGCCCAGCAGGACCGAGGCCGACCAGATCCAGAGCCGGAGGCCCAGTGAGCCCGAGGCCATCCAGGTCCAGAGCCAGAGGCCCAGCGAGCCCGAGGCCGACCAGATCCAGAGCCGGAGGCCCAGTGAGCCCGAGGCCATCCAGATCCAGAGCCAGAGGCCCAGCAGGACCGAGGCCGACCAGATCCAGAGCCGGAGGCCCAGCAGGACCGAGGCCGCCCTGAGCCAGAGCCAGAGGCCCAGCAGGACCGAGGCCATCTGGGTCCAGAGCCAGAGGCCCAGCAGGACCGAGGCCGACCAGGTCCAGAGCCAGAGGCCCAGCAGGACCGAGGCCGACCAGATCCAGAGCCGGAGGCCCAGCAGGACCGAGGCCATCTGGGTCCAGAGCCAGAGGCCCAGCAGGACCGAGGCCGACCAGATCCAGAGCCGGAGGCCCAGTGAGCCCGAGGCCATCCAGGTCCAGAGCCAGAGGCCCAGCGAGCCCGAGGCCAACCAGATCCAGAGCCGGAGGCCCAGTGAGCCCGAGGCCATCCAGATCCAGAGCCAGAGGCCCAGCAGGACCGAGGCCGACCAGATCCAGAGCCGGAGGCCCAGCAGGACCGAGGCCGCCCTGAGCCACAGCCAGAGGCCCAGCAGGACCGAGGCTGCCCTGAGCCAGAGCCAGAGGCCCAGCAGGACCGAGGCCGACCAGATCCAGAGCCGGAGGCCCAGCAGGACCGAGGCCGCCCTGAGCCACAGCCAGAGGCCCAGCAGGACCGAGGCCGCCTGGAGCCAGAGCCGGAGGCCCAGCAGGACCGAGGCCGACCAGATCCAGAGCCAGAGGCCCAGCAGGACCGAGGCCGACCAGATCCAGAGCCGGAGGCCCAGCAGGACCAAGGCCATCTGGGTCCAAAGCCAGAGGCCCAGCAGGACCGAGGCCGCCCTGAGCCAGAGCCGGAGGCCCAGCAGGACCGAGGCCATCTGGGTCCAGAGCCAGAGGCCCAGCAGGACCGAGGCCATCTGGGTCCAGAGCCAGAGGCCCAGCAGGACCGAGGCCATCTGGGTCCAGAGCCAGAGGCCCAGCAGGACCGAGACCATCTGGGTCCAGAGCCAGAGGCCCAGCAGGACCGAGGCCATCTGGGTCCAGAGCCAGAGGCCCAGCAGGACCGAGGCCGCCTGGAGCCCAAGGCGAAAGCTCGACGAGACTAAGGCCACCCAGGGCTCAAGGCAGAGGCTCAGAAAGGCCAAGGGTGCCCATGGCCAGAACTGGAGACCCAGAAAGGCTGGTGCCACCCAGGACTGGAGCTGGAGACTGATCCAAAGTCCCAGCAAGATCAAGACTTTCTACGACCCAAGTTGGAGCCCCTGCAACACCGAGGCCACTGAGGGCCAGGGCCAGAGCCAGAGGCCCAGCCAGTCCAAGGCTGCCCAGAGCTGGAGCCAGAGCACAAGTCCAGGTTCCGGCAAGACCAAGGTCACCTGGGGACTGAGCCCAAGTCTCAGCAACACGCAGACCACCCAGGGCCTGAGACAGAACCCCGGCCCCAGCAGTCAGGCTGCTGTCTGAAGGGGCCGCTCGGCCCCTTCACTTCTCGCTGGGCTGCGGGCGATTCTGCCCCTACCACTGGCCACTCAGCAAGGCAGCCTCCTCCAGAGCAATGCGAACCTCAGCCAGCATTCCTCTGGTCCCGCGGCTAAATTTATTCCTCTGGTCCCGCGGCTAAATTTATTCCTCTGGTCCCGTGGCTAAATTTATTGTATTTGTTCTCTTCGTTTACAAAATTAAAAACTTGAAAAGCCCAGTCCAAGTGGCAACTTGAGTCCCTCTGTTCCCAGAGACAGAAGTCTCAGCCTGGCTTTACGATACTGGGACATAGGGTGTGGGGTGGAGGATCGGGGTGTGGTGCCCGAGCCAGGGCCGAGAGTAACAGACCAGAGAAGGAAGGAGCAGCCACGAGCCACCGTCCCTGAGTTAAAATTCACATTGTAAGAAGGCTCAGGCTGGAGCGTGAGGTCAAGGCTCATTGAAGTTCTGGGGCGACTAGCGGTTTCCCTGAGGAAGGAAGCAAAGGCCAAGATGCCCTCAGACCAGTGAAGAGGCCGGGGCCTGCCCTGCCCTTCTGTTTCATGGTAGCCAACAGCCCTCCTCATCTTCATATTGTGCTCTGGGCCCCAGGAGGCACAGGACAAGGGACCCTCTGGCAGAGGCCCCAGGGCTTTCCTTCACGGCCTGGCCAGATAGAGGAAGACAAGGATGCTGCCTGGAGAGTCAGAGGAAGAAGGCGATCCGGGATGCCACAGTCTTGCAGCCATTGGAGGAAAAGAGCTGCTCGTCCTCAGGGAAGAAGGTGGTGCTGTCCAGCACGGCCTGGACGACCTCATCCCTTGGCTCCAGGCCTAGCTGGGCCAGCTCGTTGAGCACACAGTGCTGCACGTGGTGCCTCTGGAGAGGTAGGAAGGGCACCAGGGCATCCAGGAGATGCTCTTCCATGATGCCGGAGCGCCAGAAGCCATCTGCAGGAAGGAGCGATGGGAAGAGGCTGTGCTTCACGGGGATCAGCTGGGCCCTGTCCACCCCCAAAGGAAGGAAGTGCAGGGACGGGGCTGGTCTTAAGCCTCCCAGCCACCTTCCAGGCACCAAAGCCTGGGCTGGGAAGTACCGGGTCAGTAGGCAGAGCATCAGACCTGGGAGAGCCTGGCCCACCCCAGGGAGCCCAGCCCATCCCTCCGTGTGATCTGGGTGTGAGACCTCAGCCTGGAAACCACCCTGGGGTGGGGTCCTTGGCCGAACTCACGGTTCGGGTTGTCCAGCACAGCCTGGGAGATAACCGGCTCCAGCTCCTGCACGCGGATCTCCTCGCGCTCCCGGCGGCTGCGCCATGCCTCCAACACCAGCTGGTTGATCTGCTCGCCGCCAGTGTTGCTAAAAACCACGGGGGACGCAGACAGTGAGGACAGGATGTAGCCCTTGCTTCCCACGTGCCACCTAACGCGACCTGAGCCTGGGGGCCCAGCTCAGTGCTGGCAGGAGCCAAACCCACTCAAAACACCCCGGGAACCACTTCCCCTCTCCGGAGCTTGTGCCCTTAACCATGACCCCTGGAAGTTCGCCTATATGTGTCATACACTTTACAGTTTATAGAACACTTTTAGGTCCCTTACCGACTTTCCCTCACCCAGCCTCTAGGAGAACAGTGGGGCATTAAGATTGGCCGTGTTGGGGCTTCCCTGGTGGCGCAGTGGTTGAGAGTCTGCCTGCCGATGCAGGGGACATGGGTTCGTACCCCGGTCCGGGAAGATCCCACATGCCGCTGAGTGGCTGGGCCCGTGAGCCATGGCCGCTGAGCCTGTGCTCCGCAATGGGAGAGGCCACAACAGTGAGAGGCCGTATACCGCAAAAAAAAAAAAAAAGAAAAAGAAAAAGAAAAGATTGGCCCAGTTGTTCAGAAGAGGAGGTGGGAGCTCAGAGAGGTGAAGTGTTTTGCCTGAGGAAACAAAGCTAGGACTCTTAGAGGTGGGATTGAAACTCTAGTCCTGTTTTTCCCAGGCCTGTGTCCCCTTGGCCACAAAAGAGGGAAAACCCTTAACCCAGCAGGGTTCCACAAAGAAATGAGGATTAAGAGACTGAGCCCGGGGAACAGTGGGCAGTGGTTAAGAACCTGCCTGCCAATGCAGGGGACACGGGTTCAAGCCCTGGTACAGGAAGATGCCACATGCCGTGGAGCAGCTAAGCCCGTGCGCCACAACTACTGAGTCTGCACTCTAGAGCCCGTGAGCTGCAACTACTGAGCCCGCGCCTAGAGCCCGTGCTCCGCAATAAGAGAAGCCACCACAATGAGAAGCCCCGCGCACTGCAACAAAGAGTAGCCCCCGCTCGCCACAGAGAAAGCCCGCGCACAGCAACGAAGACCTAACGCAGCCATAAATAAATAAATAAATAAATAAATTCATTTATTTAAAAAAGAGAGAGAGAGACTGAGCCCAGAATGGGCTTTGAGAATGTCAAAGGGAAGTCAACCACCTTGAATGACAGTGTCACCAGTGAGGGTGTGGGGGACTCTGGGAAAGCCCAGTGGGCCTGGGGGAACAGTATTCTGTTATGGGACCACAGGCCAAGACTGGAGAGCTGAGACCTCTGACAAGTGTCCCTGCACCCTGCCCGCTGCAAAGCCGGCCCCACCTGATGAAGATGAAGATGGCTTTGCGATAGTTGGTCCCATAGACAACCCAGGAGGACCCCAGGAAAGGTCTCAGGACCTCTATCAGGCCTGGGGCCAGCTTGTCCATCTCATCGAAGAGGAAGAGAGAGCGGCTGCAGGCAGTGAGGTTTCCCTGGACCCAGCTCTTCAGATCCTTCTGTGGGAGAAAGGCAAGAGTATGAGGGTGTCTGGAGATGCTCCCCCAATCCCAGATTTCTTCCCAAAGCAAGAATTAATCTCCTTCCCAGGAAGATATGGTCTCCCAGAGAGTACCAATCCCTGAATGGGACTGATGGTGAAACTGTGGCCCAGAGAGGGGCAGAGACTTGTCCAAGCTCACACAGCAAGTCAGCAAGAGGACAGGGACTCAGACCCAGGCCTCTCACTTGCCTTTTCAGGGCTCCTTCCCCGACACCTACTGTTTTCTAAAAAAAGGGGAAGGCTCCTTCCTGCTCCCTGAACATTCCCAACAGAGTTGACAACTGAAACAGATTAGCCTGGAAAGTACCTTGCAATCAACAACAGTAGTAAGAGCTAATTGGATTTCCTGATTGCTTACTCTGAGCCTCGAATTGGGGCTAAGGGCTTTACAGACAGAAGATAATGCAGACTGTCTGGCAAAGGTAAGTGCTCAATAAATAACACCTGCAATTCTATAAGCCTACGTCCCTCACAACAACCCTGGCAGGTTGGTGCCACTACTGGCCCCCAGGAATTAAATCAAGAACTCCCTGCCGGGTGGTACCACCCCAAGCTTTGTTCAGGGTGGGTCCTGAGGGGTGAAGCTTCAACTGGCTGTGTGGCCTGGAGCAAGTGATTCCCCTCTCTGGGCTGAGGACTCACTCCTTCCCTAGGGTCCAGCACTCGACAGTGCAGGCGGATGGTGGTCCAGGACAAAACCAGCCTACCTTGTAGCGCTCCAGGTGGCCGGGGTGGGGGAAGTGGATGACCGGGGAAAAGTGGTGCACGTGGGGGCTGCGGAGGCCACCCCGGAAGAGGTAGTGTGCCAGCAGGGAGGTGACATAGGACTTGCCGGTGCCAGTCCAGCCATGCAGAGAGAGGACCAGTGGCTTGGTGGGGGCTGGATCCTGCACGAAGGCCTTCAGTGCCTTCACCACCAGCGCCCTGGCCAAATGCTGGCCCGCCAGGTGCTGTGCCAGGTCACACTCCAGACCTAGGGCCACAAGGACAGTGTCAGAGCTGAGGACACACACCCGCCACGGAAGAGCTCCAGGAAGGAAGTCATGTCTGGAACCTGGTCTGGGGATCCGCGTTCTGGGACGTTTTCACAGGCTGTCTGCGGAAAGGAGTGCGGCCCTTGGGGTCTCGGCCGCAAGAGTCACCCTCAGGCCTGACTCAGCTCAGCAGCGCGCCCACCAGATGGCCCTCTGGATTGCGCTCAGCCCTAAGTGGGCGCGAGCTGTCAAGAGGGTCTGCCCAAGACTCCCGCCCATCTCCAAGGCAGGCTTCTTCCTTGACGGCCAGTCCAGTGCGAGGTCTAAACTTCCCCCCAAGGCCCTGCTGTCAAAGGCCTCTCTCCACCCTGGCAGGGCTCTGCCTGGACCCCAAACAGGCATCCCCAAACCCTCGCCCCAAGTCCTGTGCCCCAGGCTCTCAGGGTCCCTCAACGCCGGGCCCACTTCTGGCCCTGGCCGTCCGGAAGTCTGGGGGTCCCACCCTCGGTTCTACTCTCCAGGTCCGGCGCCGGCGCACCCCCGGGGTCCGAGGGCTCCCCGGTCCGCCGGCCGCTCCGGTCCGGGCGCCCGCGGCTGCTCACCCTGGAAGTCGGGCCGGAAGTCACATTCGCAGAAGGCGCCGAAGTTGCAGCGCAGCGAAGTCAGGTCCCAGGCGGCGGCCGCGGCCGAAACCAGCCCGAGCAGCCCGAGGAGCGAGCCCCCGGGCCGGCAGCCGCGCCTCACAGCCGCCATCCGGGTGAGACCGGAGCTGGGTCTGTGGCCGCCCACCTCCTCTCCCGAGAACTACAACTCCCGAAATGCATCGCTCCGAGGCAGCCATCGCCTGTGGCCTACAACTCCCGGCTCCCTTCTCTCCCCTCTCAAAGGCTCTCCTGGTCTTCCCTCTGCAGGCCCGGAAGGTGGCCTCCAGGGGGAGCCCGCGAACCGCCCAATCCAGGACTGCGGGCTGAGTTTCCATGGCCACGGTAGGGGACCATCACAGTAGCTCCGAAAGAATAATAAATGAAGGATTATGACCACAAAGGGTGACATAATAATAGTAGCAAAAACTTGTGCGGCACCTTACACCTTGCAAAACACCTTTTCTGTGCTCTTTTTTTTCCTTTTATATGATTAAAGAGCGCTAATAGCTTTTGGTGAGCACCTACTATGTACCGTTAACGTTAGGTGCCTTATGTATCTTATGATAACAGTACCTGTCATATAGAGGAATGGTGATATTTCAGTGAGGTACAGGCACGTGAAGTGTTTTGGCTCACAAAGTAATGAATAAATGATCACTGAAAATACATTATGGGACTTCCCTGGTGGTCCAGTGGTTAAGACTCCGTGCTTCCACTGCAGGGGGCGCGGGTTAGATCCCTGGTCAGAGAACTAGGATCCCGCATGCCGCATGGCGCGGCCAAAAAAAATCTATTATGTATGAAACATGGCAGTCCCTTACCTAGCAGCTACCATGCATTAAGTGCTTTAACAGCGAGCCAAAGGGATCAGTTCTGTTACTGTCCCCATTTATTGAGGAGGAACTTAGGGCCCAACAGGGCCCCCTTTTCCAACACCACCCAGCTAGTGAACTGGGCCCAAGTCTGGCTGCTGCCAAAGATCTAATGCACTGTCATCCATCCTCTGTTGGTCAAAGGATTCATAAGGTAAAGGACCCCAGTAGTTTCAAATTCAGTGAACAGGGTCCCCAGGCCTCCAGCCTGGCCTGGAATCATGCTGATCCACATTGCCTACCTCCCCTACCCATGAAAACAAGACAACTGCTTTCATGGCCCTCCTCAAAGATTTCCTGCGTCACTCACCTGACACACACACACACACACACACACACACACACACACGAAGACTTCTGGGGCCACGTTTCAAAACTTCAAAAGAAATTAGTAGTTCCCACTGTTGAGAAAAGGAAAGAACTCCAGGCGAGGACACCCAGGTTCCAGGCTTCCTCATTCTGCTGCTGTGACCCAGGGCAAGTCCCTTCTCCCTCCAGTTCTGTTTTCCTGAGGGGAGCTGGAATCTTAGATTTCATAAAGCCCTTCCACCCAAACATCTAGGATCCTGGGTTGTACATTTGCGGGATGCTTTGCTGTGGCTGCTGAGGCAGGGAGTGGGGAAGGAGCAGGGCAGGTCAGTATTTCTCCTACTGGTTGGAATTAGCTGTTGATCTCCCTTCTGGTCTGTGAGCTCCCCCAGGACAGGGACTGGGTTTTAAGAACTGGCTGTAACTCTGGATCCTGGTACAATCTGGAATGTTTCAAGTGCTGAATAAGTATTTTTTGAATGAATTTTTCCACCTTTCACCTGAGAAAAGACACTTCCTTCTACCCCAAAGCCCCCTGAGAGACAGAAGAAAGAGTCATAAAAGTTTATTATATGAAAGAAAGAACACGGCTTCTGTACATCTATTTACAGAACAGACAGATGTATTTACAGCCAGAGGGAGGCATTGGTGTCAGTGAGGGGGCGGGGGCAGGTGCCTGGAGAAGAGTGAGGAGGTGTGAGAAGCCTCCCGTGGCTCAAATACAGGGCACCTCAGCAGGAAGGGGAGAAGCAGAAGCTGGAGGGAGAAACAGGGGTTCCAGTTCTTCCTGAAGGAAAACTTGGTGAGTGAGTAGCAGGTGGGATGGAGCCCAGAGTCCACGTAGGACCCTGGAGGTGCAAGGGAGATCCTGGAGTTGAACCCAGAACGTTCTCGGGCTGATCACAGTGTCCCTGGGGTGCTCTGGGGAAAGGTCTGTGCCCTTCTGTCCCTGTTGCTGCCCGCAGCTGCAGAGGGGAAGGGTCCATGGGGGTCACAGCTCGCTAGAGCGGACGGCAGGCTCCAGTTTGTGGGACAGGGCGGTGAGGACCTTGTCGAACTTCTCATAGCGCCGGGCCTGGCTGCTGCTGGCGCCCTGGCTGCCCCAGAGAAGGCGCATCTGGAACTCGGTGCTGAACACCTCGAGGAGCTCTGGCCGGGCCTGGAACCCTGCAGGGTGGGGCACAGGGGTCAGGGAACCACCATCCAGCTGCGGAGGCTGGGACTCCTGCTCGGAGCCACCACATGCCTCAGGGCCTCATTCCAAGGGACCTCCCCCCACCTCCACCAGGGATCCCACAAGGTTTGCTGATGAACATGACCAAGCAGTTTAGCACCCAGTCTTTGTCCTACTATTTGCAACATCTAATTTAAAAATGACTAGAAGATAAAATATTAAAATTAATTTGGGGGCTTCCCTGGTGGCGCAGTGGTTGAGAGTCCGCCTGCCGATGCAGGGGACACGGGTTCGTGCCCCAGTCCGGGAAGATCCCACATGCCGCGGAATGGCTGGGCCCGTGAGCCATGGCCGCTGAGCCTGCGCATCCGGAGCCTGTGCTCTGCAACGGGAGAGGCCACAACAGTGAGAGGCCCGTGTACCAAAAAAAAAAAAAAAAAAAAAAATTAATTTGGGGGGGAGATTTTTCTTTTCTCTTTTGTATTTTTCTGCAAATTCCAAAAATTTTCCTAAGAAATGTGTATATATTTTGTAAGTAAATGTAAAAAAGTAGTTTCTTTTTTGTCCTTTCTGAAGAAGAAAGGCAGGAAAGACACATGCCAGATGCTCACGGCATTTACCTCCAGGTAATTGTTGGTGATTTGTTTTATCTTGGTTTTGCTCAGCTGTTATTTCCAATTGGTCTACAGAAAACTTTTGTGACTTAAATACTGCCTAGAAAAGTAAAAGATGGATTATCTGAAGACGCTATCTCTCTGCTCCTTCCACAAGGAGGAGTTCTACTTTTTCTTAAATTAATTTATTTTATTTTATTTATTTTTGGCTGTGTTGGGTCTTTGTTGCTGTGCGCGGGCTTTCTCTAGCTGCGGTGAGCGGGGGCTACTCTTCGTTGTGGTGTGCGGGCTTCTCATTGCGGTGGCTTCTCTTGTTGTGGAGCACGGGCTCTAGGTGTGCAGGTTTCAGTAGCTGTGGCTCGTGAGCGCAGGCTCAGTAGTTGTGGCTCGCGGGTTTAGTTGCTCCGTGGCCTGTGGGATCTTCCTGGACCAGGGCTTGAACCTGTGTCCCCTGCATTGGCAGGTGGATTCTTAACTACTGCGCCACCAGGGAAGCCCAGGAGTTCTACTTTTTGACTAGACTGTGAGCTCCTTGAAGGCAGGGCAGGTCTGCCTCAGCCCCAGGGCCCCAGGCCGAGTGCTTTGTAAACAACCTTGTAAAGTAGGCCTGCTAGGATGCCCACTTCACAGATGAGAAAGCTGAGGCTCAGAGAAGCTAAGATACACAGCTATGGTGCTCTCTGAATCATCTCTTTGTCCCCCGCACCCAACCTGGAGCCTGCCACTAACAACTGCTGAATAGGTGAAGAAAAGGGGTGAGAAAAAGAAGCCAGGGGGACATGCAGGAAAGAGGGATGGAGAAATGTGAAGGGGTGTTTGGAGGAGAGGGGAGAGCAAGTCACGTGGCGGGAGGCCCAGCCTGGCAGGATCAGTGGCGGGATCGCCCGCAGCTGCGACCCGTGACTCACCCTGCAGCTTGACCTCGGCATTGGTGTGATACAGGCCGCCGTGGTGTGCCACGGTGCGGGCAGCCTCCAGGTGGGCCAGCACCACCTCCACGCCGTGCTCTGTGCTGCCCCAGGGCTCGGGGCCCTCGGCCGGGGCGGAGTCACACTCCAGCAGAGTGATGAGTGGCAGCACGTGAGGAAATGTGGTGTTGCTCAGCGGCGGGCCTTCTGCAGGGAGGGACACACGGTGCTCAGAGGTCTCCGAGGGCCCAGCCATCCACCAGGGTCCCAGAAACCGAGGATGTTTTAGGGGAAAGGGCCTGCCTGAGGTCCCAGAGAGAGCCCCCAGGGATTCTGACTCCTGAGACAAACCCTTCAGATTCCTCCAGCTGAACCCACTGCAGCCTTGGCCGAGCTCAAGGGCTGAGGCTGGACCTGGACGTGGCATACACGGTTGCCAGATGCAGAAAGTGAGTGGGGGGACAGCCTGCACAAAGCTCAGTCAAGCCCTCATCATCCTCCCCACGGGGAGAGTCTTTGCTGGCCCAGAGAGGGCTGGAACCTGTCCAAGGTCACGTAGCCAGGTGGGAGAGGTACCTTTGCCTTCATTGAGGCTCTTGAGAAATGGCTTGAGCTTCTTCTCGTAGAGGATGGCTCCCTCTGTGTGTCGCTGCCGCAGAGTCACCCATGTCTGCTCCAGCCGGGCAATCTGGGGAGACCAGACTGTGAGCGACCGGCCAGGGAAGGGGCCTGCTGGGGCCACAGGCCACTCTGCCCAGCGGACACCCAAATATGGGATAATAATTATTAGTATAGTCACCATTCATGAATCTGGGACAGTGCTGACTGCTTTTCACACGTTTCCCATGAAGCTCTCCCAACAACCCATTTTACAGATGAGGGAACTAAGGCTCAGAGAGGCGAATGACTTGCCCAAGGTCATTCCAAAAATAAGTGGCAGAGCTGGGAGTTGAGCCACTGCTCTGGGATCCTGCTGTCACTGTTGACGAGGCAAAGGAGAGGAAGTGTAGTGTGGATGAGGTCCGGGCTGTGAAATTAGACAGACCTAGTTTGAATCCCAACTTTTTCGGCCTCTGAATGTGACTTTAGGCAAGTACTGCTCTGCCTCAGTTTCTCCATAAGTGAAATGAGAACAGTAAAGGCACTCCCTTCATGAGACTTTTTTTTGAGGAACTGGTGCTTCTAAAGTACTCGATGTAGCGCCCAGCATATAGTCGGTGCTTGCTAAATGAGTGCCGTTTTATATTTATTCTTTAAACTCATATAATGCTCCTCATTCATTTTACAGGTAGGGAAACTGAGAGCAGGGAAAAGGGAAGACTTTGTCTGGGAGCAGGTCAGCACTTAAAGGACTCGGTGCTCCCAGTTACCCTGTCACCAATGCTGCCTAGAAGGTCACAAAGTTCTTCCTGATTCAATATACAGCTATCCCAAAGGAACACATCCTAGGGCTCCTCCGGATAGAGACTAGCTTATGCCCAGCTCTGTGTGGGCCCCTCAGTACCTGGGCCATATCTAGGGCGCCCATGACTGCAGCGAAGCTGAACATGTTTCCCATGGTCCCCCGAAGCTCGGCCGCCAGCTGGATGGTCTTGTGCAGAAGAGCTGCCCGCTCCTCAGCGGAGCCCGCGCAGCCCAGAATGTCCACGGCCAGCATGATGGACATGGTGTGGAACCTGTCGGAGCAGCCAGGTCAGAGGGGCGGGGCCAGGGACCTAGGGTTGGGGGTCCTTGTGGTTGAGAGCTGAGGGGCGGAGGGCAGAGCCCAAAGCGAGAGATTGTAAAGGGTCAATGAGATTAGGGGGCGCGGCCAGAGTGAGGAAAAGCAAAGTTAAGGGCTTCTGATTGGTCAGTATAAGTCAGGGGGCGGGGCCAGAGGCCCTAGAGCGCCAGGCTGAGAGGCTTGTGACCGATCAGCGGAAATCATCGGAAATCATCTGGTAGAGCTGTTCTAAGAAAGAAAGGGAGAGAAGCCAGAGCTGATGAGAGGGCCAGGCTCACAGATTGTGATCGGTCAAGAGGATGCAAAATGTGAATTCGGAGATAAAGGACTCGGTCTTTGGGAAACCAAGATTACTTGGAGCTGGATATGGAGAAGGAGCGATTGGTCAATGGGATAGGGGGCGTGGCCAGAATCCCTGGGAGCCGGGGTGAGAGACTGTGATTGGCCAACCGGCCACAGCGAAGGGCCGCGCGGTAGCCCAGGGGGTTCCCCGTGAGTCCCCTTGTGTACTCGCCTTACCTTTCCAGCAGGTCTAGTCGTAGCTGCCGGCCATGGGGGAGAGTGAGCAGCTCCATGCCCCAGCGGACTCCCATTAGGGTCTGCATCTCCTTGGTAACGCCCAGTATCCTAGCAACCTACAAGGACGCCCAGAGGGCTGATTAATTTTCTGTCACGGCTAGCTCAAGCCATCTGGGAGTCAGGGAGCTTTATCTTGGAGGGCAGCCTGGCTGGGAGGCTGGGTTTGAATTCCAGCTCTACTGCTAACCCTCTGACATGGAGCAAAATGAGCCTCATTCTCCCCATCTGTGAAACGCGGGATAAATGGGAAAATGCCCAGAGGTGTCTGACATGGGCCAGAGGTGCCCAGGACACCCTTATTCCAGAAGGCAAACCTGAGGTCCGGTGGGGAAAGGGCTTGTCCAAGGTCACACAGTGGGCCTAGACCCCAGGGCTGCTCCCTTCACGCCTAGCACTCTTCACAGAGCTACCTCTCAGCACTGTTTCTTTTCTTGCTTCTTGAGCTCAGAGACCAGTGCAACCAAGCAGTCAGTGCCCTCCCGCCACAAAGTTCAGAGAGAGAAACTGAGACTGAGAGCAAGTCAGGGTCCTTAGATGGTCAAGATCCATTCAAAGCAAAGGCCCAGGCATTCACAATTTATGGACCTAGGCAATGAGTTTTGTCCACTAGGGGGGGTGGACACGGGAAGTCGGGCCTGTTATATTCCCTGGACCAGCCAGACTGACTTTCACCAGGCTCAGAAAGTGTCCCAGGCAGCCAGACGCCACTGGCTTTCAGGACTCCTCGGTTCCAGTGCCAAACTGACAAGAATATCTCGGTTTTTGCTTTTTTTAAAGGAGAAAATTGGGGCCCAGGTAAAGTGATTAGTCAGAGTCACACAGCAAGTGAAGGACGGCCATGAAGTCAGAATCCAGGCCCATTCGCTATACTTGGGAATTTGGGGCCAGCTCCTCACCACCCTGACCCCTGTCCCAAAGCCAGAGGATGGAGGTGCTCCTCCTGCCCCAGTGTGTACCCAGCACCTACCAGGCAGTCAACCTTGGTGACATGCTGGGCCAGCGTCCGGGCATCGACCTCTGCCAGCAGCTCCTTGACTTTACGCAGGAGGCCCATCTCCAGTGGCCGGTTATCTTTGGGGATCAGTAGTGACTGGAAGGTAGCTGGGTTGAAGGAAGAGGTGGCTTCCACGATGGGGACTGTGAAGGTCCTACCCCAGTCCCCTTCGGGGGCCCCATTTTCTGACAGTTCCTTAAGCCTCTCCCCATAGCTCCTGGCCTGGCGGCTGGAGGCCTCGGCTGCTGCCCACTCTCGGCTGCCACGGACAGGAGGCTGCAGCTGGCAGTAATGGCCAGAGTCCGGGTCGCTGTAGCTGCTGAGTGACGGTGATGGGGAGGCCTCGCAGCGGGTGTGGGGGGGGCTGGAGTAAGGGCCCTTGTCCGACTCCCCGGCACTTCCAGGACACAGCTGGGGTTCACTGGAGCGGCGGGTGACAGGGGAGGCAGGCAGCGCTGTGGCTGAGGGGGCGGCAGGGGCGGTGTGGACACGGGTCACTGCAGGGAGATAAAGAGAGAGGACTAGTTTCCATGACTCCCCACGCAGTGAGGTTCCCCCACCCCCTTCCCAAAGGACAGGCTCCATCCACCCTACATGGGTGATAGCTCCACCTCCCTGGACCCAGGCCCAGCCCAGCGGACTCTGGCACACTGACCAGCTCTCAGTGGTACTCTGAAATTACCTGGATCCCAGGAGTCTCACTTCCCTACCCTAAGGCTGCTGTAGCCTTGGGGAACGACGGAGCTACCTGAAGGAGCTTTCCGTGATTCAGAAAAGCTAAGCACTTGCTGGAGTTCATCGTATGGAATTATTTCTCAATGAATTAGTAATAACGATTTATTGAGTACATGTGTCCTGGGAACTGGTGACATGCTGGAGATATACCAGTCAAAACAGTAACCATCATCCAAAATTAGAGGTGATGTTTATTGAGCTCTTACTGGCTACGAGATCCTTCTCTGCACATTAGTCCGTTTAACCCTCTCAACATCCTGTGCGTCAGTACTTTTATGATTCCCATTCTCCAGATGAGAAAACTGAGGCTCAGAGAGGCCAGCTGACCTGCCTGAGGTCACCCAGCCAGCAAAGCATAGAGCTGGGATTTAAAACCAGGTGTTAAGTCCTCACTCCTGGGTACTTCCCTGAGCCGCGTTGCTTAGAAATTGTCCGATAAATAATTTGTGGCAAGGCATTTTAACATTTACACCCAAGGGTGTTGTTTTGAAGGCAAGGTGGCAGTTATGACAAGCTGGCAGGCCCGTGTTTAGAGAAGAATTTGTGACAACCCATATAGACAGCAACATGGGAACAGTGTCTCCCAGCAAAGGTTCCTCCCGGGATGCACCTCTGTCTGTGAGCTTTTCCTGCCAGGTGGGCAATATGTAGTATGGCCTGTTGAAAACACTTGTTTTCTTCCAGAAGTGAACTAGTGGCATGTTTCTACAGTAGAAATTTTCTTTGTATTTAAAAAAAGCACAGCGCTCTGTGCTTCCTGCTCAATTTTGCTGTGAATCTAGAACTTTTCTGAAAAAGTCTATTTAAAAGACTAAAGCAAGCATGACGAGTCCGGTCTGAGCCCACCATTTGGAATCCGGGACGCATTCAGTCCCAGCCGATGCAGGGCCTGGCAGAGCACCACACACGGAGGCACTTGACCAATGGGGGCTGAGTGTTGCTGACCACACGCACTTCACAGCACTGGAGCCAGATTCAGTAACATTCAGGAGAATGCACTGGAAACCACATGCACAGTGCCTGGTACCCAACAGGGACTCAATGAGTCGTTGCAGAATGAACAAGCCATGGATATGTTTTGCACGTCAACATCGATAGTTCTGCTGGCAAGTTTTTAGTGTCAACTCTTGCAGGGCATTGCTCTCAGAAAAGAGGTAGAAACACACATGATCACACACTATAACAGAAGTCGTCAAAGATAGTGCACACGTGCGCACACAGCGCTACTCCCACCAGATCCCCCCACCTGCCCCTACCCCCTCCGCTGGACATACCGGTACTATAGGCAGGGGAGCTGGGGCTCTCAGAGATGGGGGACACGGGAGAGTGCAGGTCTGGGATCTGGTCCATGCTGAGTGCACAGTTGCGGATGGATTCCCGGGGGTGGGGCAGTGATGTGCTGTGGAGCAGACACCTTCATGAGCAGAGATCCCAGAGGTCAGGGTCCTCAGCTAGTATTAGGACCCCCACCTCTGCCTCCATCCAAGATCTGCTGAACTTCAAAGGCAGAAAAGGCTTGGAGATTATCAAGTCCAACCTCCCAACTGACAGGTACAAAAACTAAAGCCCAGAGGAGGAAAGGCTTGTGCAGTCCACAACCTGCACAACTGTTCTCTTCCCTGGGAACCTTGCCCCCAACTTGCAGAACAGTCTGGGGAGAGGGGCTAGCAGGAAAGGTGGGCAGGCCAAGGGAGCCAGGCCCACCAGCCTGGCCCCTCCTCACTGCTCCCATACTATACCCAGGATGCCTTGGGCTCACATGGCCTGTGGATCCTGGCACCGTTTTGATCACTGGTTCCAAACCACAGGCCAAGTGGCTACTCCCCACAGGGTACCCAACCAGTGATTCCTTGGCTGACAGCACCCAGCCCAGGCCCAGGGAGATGGGACCTATCCAAGTGCTGGTGGCACAGGATGGCAGGTCTTGCTGCAAACAGCCAGGGAGGCCATAGAAATTAGGGGCACAGACTTCGGAGTTGAGGGCCTGGGTTAGAATCTGGGTCCTACCACTCTCTAGCAAGCGGCTGCCCCTTTCCAAGCCTACTTCCTCATCTACAAAGTAGGGGCATGGACAGAAGCCACCTCCCAGGGGGACGTGGGAGTCACTGAAGTTGGGCGCAAGAGCACCAGGAGAGGGCCAGGTACACAGTAGGGCCTCAGGAATGATTGGCTGCTGTGGCTTTTCCTGGGATCAGTGCCCGGTGTCACCTAGCCCCAGACAACTGGGTGTCATCAAAAATGTCGCTGAGAACATTCCATTCCCTGTGCAATGGCTTGCATCCTGCAAAGCCCTCTGCCCTGATGCCCACCTTGGCCTAGTTTGGTAGGGTGGGGTGGGCTGGCAACCAGGACCAGGCCCCTGCCTGGGACAGGACAGCACCCAGGGCTCCCCCTAGGCCAGAGAGGGCTTTCTGAGTGAGGGCCTTTTATAGGTAGGAACATGGAGGCAAGAGAGGAGGAATGCCAGGGCCAAGGGTGCACAGCTAGCTGTAGCAGAGCTGGGATGGCAACCTGCGCTCCAGACTTCTACTCAGCACAGCCTGAGCTTCCTCCTGTCCTTCCCCACACACCAGGGCTCCAGGGCAGTCATAGCACCTCAGACCCGTGTGGCTGGGCCTCCCCTTTCTCTCCCGCACTCTCATGACCAACACCCCCATTTGACAGATGGGGAGCCTGAGGCCTAGCATAGGTTCTCACTCACCTGGTGGGGCAGCCATCACTGCGGGTGACCTTGTCGGCGGTGAGCCCGTCGGTCATGGTGACGCTGCGCCGCTTCACGTGGCTGCCCTTGGGGCCTGAGGGGCTGGCGGGGCTGGCAGCCTTGCCACCGCCCTGGCCCAGGCCGTAGCAGGCCTCCAGGTAGCGCAGCGGGAAGGTGCGGTTGACGGGGCAGTAGATGATGGCTCCACTCTGCTCTGACACAGCCTTGCGGCTGCCCACGTGATACCGCACAAGGGCCGGCACGTGGTCGAAGCTCTCCTGCTCGAACAGGTACTGGATGTGGGTGTAGCTCTCACCCGCCTTCACCACCACTTTGTTGATCTTGAAGTGCAAGGCCTGGTTGCGCCAGCGGCAGGTGAGCACATAGTCGCCCAGGCTGGTGAGCGAGTCCCGGATGAGGAAGTCACCATTGCGCTGCACCAGGGTCTCGGAGACCTGCGAGAGGCAAGGGTCAGGCTGGGGCGGGGCAGGGGCAGAGAGGGCCAGACCCGGGATCTGGGGGACACAGTGAACAGAGATATCTGAAGCTTGGGAGTTGCACCCTCTGACCCAGATTCAGAGGGTGCAACTCAGCCAGAGGCCCTGGGTCCGGGAAACAGAGGCTCAGGCGTGGGAGGACATAACACCCTGGGATGGGGGTCGCCATGATCTGAAACTCAGGTCTCAGACCTACTCCTTCTCAGGTCTCACGTTGGGCAGAGTGGATTCTCAATCCTCATTCCTCCTAACACCCAGTGCTCTGGCACATCTCTGGGCCTTTGTACCTCAAGCTACTTTCTCGGCCTGGAACATCCTTCCCATCCTGCCCACCTGGTGAACTCCTATCTATCTCGTAATGGCCTCTCTCCTCAGCACCCCTTCCTCGGGGCAGCCCACACTCCCTGCTGGGTGCTCCATTCTTGCACTTCTCCCACTGGGCTCTGACGGTCTGCCTGCCTGTCAACCCCTACCCTGGGATACCAGCCCTCAAGGGAAGCCACCGCCTATTTTATCTCTGCATCCTTGGTGCCCAGCACAGGACCTGACAGAGCTGATACTCGACAAAGATTTACAGCATGAATGTAAAAGGGAACAGGTGACTATCAGCCTCAGCCCAGAAATTCAACTTTGTCAAAATTGAGCAGCCTAAGGACTGATATGCACTGACCAGACACACAAGAGGCTGATGTATAGCCCTATAACAATAACAGTACAAATAATCGTAGTAATAATAACAACCACCACCATAAAGGACAATGTTCATTGAGCTCACTGCATGTCAGACATCGTGTTAAGAACTTCACATGCACTAGTTCATTTAATTCTCACAACCAACCTTTAAGGTAGGCACTATTATTATCCTCCATCTTATAGATAAGGAAACTGGGGCTCAGAGAGGTGAAGTGACTTGTTCAAGGTCACACAGTCAGTAAATGGCAGAACTAGACCTCATCCCAGGCTACTCTGATTGAACCCACCAAACAATAGTCAGAGCTTCTCTGGGCTGGGGCTGGCCGAGGCGGTGGGTCTAGGGCTGAGGTCCCAGCTCGGGGCCCGCTCACCTCACGGGGGATGCGGCCATGGTACCAGGCGTGGCTGCGGAGATCCGTGCTGCTGAGTTTGAGCTCTTCCTCCAACTCTTTGTGCAATTTCTCAGGCGATGAGTCCAGGATGTACTTCTCCTTGGAGAACTGGGCAGGAGACAGCAAAAGTTGGCATCCAAACTGAAGCCCCTTCCTCCTTCCCTCCCAACCTCCACCACCCCAGGTGAACTCATTCCATCCTGGGACCCTGGGAACACTTAGGCACAGATCCTCACGCAGGAGTCCCTATCCCAGCAGGAGTAACGGAATCTCAATTAAATCCACCAAAAAGTGCCTACTGTGTTCTAGGCTCTGAACTATGTGCCAGGGTAGATAAGTCAATAAATAAACCTGTCCTCAAGGAAGCTCCTAGTCTAAGAGGGGAGGCAAAAGCGACATGAGCATTTGAGGGACTTCCCTGGTGGTCCAGTGGTTAGGAATCCACCTTCCAATGCAGAGGACGCAGGTTCGATCCCTGGTCAGGGAACTAAGATCCCACATGCCGCAGGGCAGCTAGGCCACGGGGCAACTAAGAGCACGCTTTAGAGTTTGCGTGCCACAACAAGAGAGCCTGTGCACTGCAACTACTGAGCCCGCATGCCACAACTAGAGAGAATCCTGTGCGCTGCAACTAAGACCTGACGCAGCCAAATAAATAAATAAATATTTTTAAAAAGCGACATGAGCATTTGAGGTCAGCACCACAACACTGGACAGCGGCAAAGTGCCGAGTAGCTTTTCAAAGGGAGGAGATGAAGTCTAGGCCAGGTGGAGTGGTCCAGGAAGACTTGCTGGAGGAGATGGCAATCACAAACACTCATTCTGCACCAAAGACACCAAACTGATCTTGAAGTGGAGGGAGGGAGGATTTCTAAACGTATATAACACAGCAGGTACCCAGGCAAAAGCATGGACAAAAATAGGGCTGAATGCACGAGGATACATTCTGGGACGGTGACTTATACAGGCGTCGAGGAGGCAGCTACAAACACGGTTGCAGAGCACCCCCCTGCCTAAAGACACCTGTGATGTCCTCTACAGTTCCCAAAGCCCTTTCTTCCTTGCTGTCTCAAGCAATCCTTGCTAGATGGGGAAACTGCAGCCCAGCAGGGAAGCCCGAGGTCACTCACTGGAGATAATGCTCAGGACACCCCCTTCCACCTGCCCAAGGGGGAGATTCCTGGTTTCCTGGTTACTGTGGCCTGGGGTTGGAGGCCTAAGAACAGGGGGAGGGGAGCCCCTGCTGCCAGGTGTGCCCCCACCATGAAGCCCAGCCCAATCCTGGCTGTCTTGCGAGTTCCCCAGGCCTCAGTTTCTTCCTCTGTAAAATGGGAACAATTGCAGAACCTACTTCACAGGATTGCAAGGATGAAAGGAGACAATACTCCAGAGCACTGCAACTAGCCCACAGATGTCCTTGTCACTGCCAGAACACGTAACATTGCTTCCTCTCCCTTCCCCCAATTCCAGACCGCAATGATGGCTGGTTCAGGACAGAAAGATATGGCCCAGACCTGGCCAAGCAGCAGGACAGATGAAGGGGGGCACTAAAGGGCAATCTCTCCCCAGGACCCGCTCCTCACCAGGGTCCAGCATCCTCTAGTCCAGTCCCTGCCTCCTCTGACCTTTCACAGTTCTCAGAGCCTAACCCTGCTGCTCCATTCTCCACACCTCTGCTCCCACTGCCTTGATTTACCTCAGTCTACACTGCTGCCAAGACATCCTGGTTCCCAGCTTCAGAGATATC
Organism: Stenella coeruleoalba; assembly: GCF_951394435.1. Lineage (NCBI taxonomy): Eukaryota > Metazoa > Chordata > Mammalia > Artiodactyla > Delphinidae > Stenella > Stenella coeruleoalba. The sequence goes on from NC_137153.1 coordinate 114,990,004, forward strand.
TAGAGTCTCTGACTCCATTGTTTCAACACTGAACCTCTACTCTGGGACAGGTCCTGTGCCAAAGGCTGAGCCCAAGGTCATCAGGACAGGCGGCCTCTGTCCTGGGGGAGCCACACAGATACTGACAAGCAACCCCAGGATCTCTGGATGTTCAGAGACGCACAGGGAGCTCCAGGAGCAGATGAGCATGTCCCTCCTCATCTGGTCAGGGAGTCCCTGAAGAAGTGCCGTCCCCACTGAGGCCGGATGGAGCCAAGCAAAAGCATCAGGGTGGGGACAGGCAGGTGGGCAGGAAAGAGCTCTGGGAAGACAGTGGCAGAGTCAGGGCCCTATAGGCAGAGCCAAGGCCCTGGGGGCGGGAGGAGAAGCTTCGAAAGGGCTGGGGGTGGCAGGGGCAGGCGCGGCAGGGCTGTGAGGCTGCCTTGGGGAGCTGGGGTTTACCCAGAGGCCACAGCAGAGCTGCAGAAGGTTTCTAAAGTGTTGGGGCAGGTTCCATCCACTGCATGGAGATGGCCTAGTGTTTTCCAGGCAATGGCAGGGGAGGGTGGGGTATGGGGATGGGAACTGGGGGAAGGGTGTTTACACAACCATTGATCAGGTGTGGGGAAGAGGGCGGAGGAATCAGAGAGGATTCCAGGTAGAGAGCCTGGGAGGACAATGAGACACTCTCCAAGGTGGGCAAGGCTGGGGCAGGAGCAGCTTGGGGATGGGCCCATACAAATTTGGGCTTTGAGGTACCTGTAGGGCTCTGGCGACCGATGGTGGGAGTGGATGATGGAGATGAGTGCTCCAGAAAAGGCAAGGCCTGAGGATGGGGATTCTGTACATCCTCCGCCCAGGGTAGAAACCAATACCCCAGAAAGGCAGGGAGGTCCGGGGTGAACTAAGATTAGCTAACTCAGATACCTACACTCCTCCATGGGGTTCCCTATTCTTCAGGGTCCTGGCCCCTCCCCTATACCACACCACACCCTGGAGAGGGAACAGTGGAAGTCACAGGGGAGACTCCTCCTTGACAAAGAGCATGCAATTGAGAAGTTGCCCCAGTTCCACAGCTGGAGCAAGGGGGACAGGGGGCAAAGAAGGGGAGGGGCTGTGTGGTAAAGAACCTGGCCTTGAGACTCTGCCTGCCACTGTATGACCTTGAGCCAATCAGTTTCCCTTTCTGGGCCTGGGTAGCTTCATCTGTAAATGGTGGGTGGGAGATCGGGCTCCACTTTTCCAACCATAATCAATGGTCAGGGAGAACCTGGAGGGACAAACTTGGTCCTCCCACACACCTGAGGTTAGGGAACCCTAGGGTCTCTGTGATTCCTCACCTTCGACCCGGGGGTCCCTAGCTCCCAAGGAGGGTGGGTGCTGGGGCGCGAATGCAGCATCCCTGCTCCCGCTGCACTGCTATTGGCCAGAGATGATCTCACCGCCTCCCGGCCTGCGAGCTCCTGATTGGCGGGTGCGGGGATGCTGCGCTCAGCCGCCGGCGGGGCAGTCATTCAGGCGGGCTCGGAGCGTGTGTGAGCCTGGGGGAGCGCAGAGGTGATGCGCCCCGCGTCCCCCAGGGGGCTCGGGAAGCAAAAGCGCGGAGACCCCGAGTCAGGGTCTTAACCCCTTCTCACCAGCCGGTGCCCAGCAAGTCCCCTCTAGCTCCCTTAAGTCTCGCAACCCTAAGCAAAGCCATCCGCAGATGATGCTCCGCAGAGAGGCGGGGTCCGGGTCCTCCCCTCCACCCCCTTCCGTTTAACCCTTTCACCGCCACGGCGCCGTCCCGCACTGACCGGCCAGCTAGGCTAGGAGACCCGCGCCCGGAGCACGTCCAAGCCCACCTAGAGGGCAGGAGGGTTGCAGGCGCTCTGGCCCCAGCCTCGGCACCCGCAGCATCCCCTCAGCTTCCCACCCCTCACTCAGCCTTTGGACCCCGGCCCAGCGCCCCCGGTACAATGGGGAGTCAGGCTGCCCGGGTCAGCCGCAGGGGCCGGAGTGCTCGCTGGAGGACCGGCAGACGCCGGGGACCTCATCTCCAGGTACCCAACGCCCCAGCTCAGCTCCATCCTGCAGAGGAGGCAGGACCGGAACGGTAGCCTCCGCAGCCCCGAGTCTCGGGAGTGGCAGCTGGACCCTCACCCTGCGGAGCGTCTGGGCGCCCAGAGGTGAGGTTGGGGCGACCCCGCCCCCTCCCGCAGCCCTCAGCCTGCAGCCCGCAGCCCCTGCCTGGCCGGACCCTGCGCGGCGTCACGGGCTGCGGCTCCCCGGTTCCGGGGGCGAGTGGCCAGGGGTCCCAGCCCGGAGCGCCTGGCGGGGGCCGAGCCGCCCCCTCACCTGCACCTGCACGAAGGAGCCGCGGTAGAAGCAGCAGGCGGCGGCCGACAGGGCGCTCCACAGGCTGCACCGCTCGGTCATGGTGGGGCCGGGCGGCCAAGGCCGGGACTGTGCGGGGGACGGCTGCCGGCGGGGCAGGGGCGCGGGACCGACCGGGCTGGGCACCGGCTGCGCTTGCCTCTCGGCGGCGCGATTACCTCATCGCCTTGTCGGGGGAGGAGCGGGGAGGCGGGGCGGGGAGACCCCACCCTCCTGCCGGCCCCGGGAGGGGAGGGGGCCATTGTTCCTCCCTCCGCCCGCCCCCGGCTCCCCGCCCCTAGCCCCCAGAGCTCCAGCCCCGCGCGCCCCGGCAGCCTGTAGTCTGGGGATGCTGAACGGGGTACCTGCCAAGGGGGGCTTCACGGGGGGCAGAAGGATGGGGTGGGGACCCCTGGGTCGGCAAGGGAAGGGGGGTGTCCTGTCGCCCCCACTCGTCTCACCCCTCACTGACCCGGAGCGGGCAGAGACTTTGAACTAAATCATATCTAAAGCTGGAAAAATCCCTGTATATGTTTGACCAAATCCTTTGTGGCCTCGGGAAATCTCCCAGAGCCCAGGATTTCTCATCTCTGATTTGGAATCAGGGACTCTGCTGGGAATTGCGGGATATTCCACTGACAGACTTGGGGGGGTGGGGAGGGCAGAGACTCAGTAAGGCTCAATGGTTTGGGAATCAATCTGGGTTCAACTAGCGGTGCCCCACCTCCACCCAACCAAGTCCCTTCTCCTGGAGCCCAGATTTACTCATCTGGAAAACATACCTGTGCTGACCTCACAGAACTCTTGTCAGCATTGGCTGAGCTGATGCATGTAAGTTGCCAGACATAAAACAAGTGCTCAGTAAATGCTTGCTATTGTTTTCAAGCTTAGTGTCTTAGAATCTGGACTTTTGGTCCTAGAATCATAGGCTCTTCCGCACAAAGGGAGTCATCACTGACTCTGCATCAGTCTGGCCTGGAGTTCAAATCCTTTTGACAGGCTGTGTGACCTTAGGCAGGTGAGTCCACCTCTCTGGGTCTCAGATATTTGATTATTTTCTGTAAATACATCTGAAGCTCTGAGCATGGAGCTTGGAGTTTTACGGTCTTGGAACTTTAGAATCCTTGCCTTAGAATCAAAGTACTCACATCACGATCTGAGAAACCCTGGAGCTCTGGAAGCTGAGTACGTAAGGTCAGGAATGGACTTTTGGTAACCGACTATTGATTCCACCCTCTTCTGAGGCTTGAAGCCACAACTAACATTGCTTTGAGTTCATACTTCAAGGGATTCTTTAATCAGCTCCAGTGAGCAGGTATTATTTCTTTTATAGCATTTTTAAATTACATTTTTCAGCCCAGTAAACTAAGGGAAAAATACAAAGCTAATCCTCACAGGGATCTCACTACCATCAGTGATGGGGATCTCATTACCTTTCCAGGCAGCTGGGATTTATGGGGTGCTGAAATATGCCCCTGTGTGGTCCACCACTGGCTTTGGTGCTGGTTCTACCTGAGGCCTCTGTCCCCCCTGTGGTGTCAGGGCTCGGGATGAGGAGCCAGGGCCCAAATCCTGGGAGCAGCTCCTGCTCAACTTGCTACAGTCCTGGGCTGCATTTCCCGGGCTCACTCAAGCTTGCTTTCTGACCGCGCCCACACTCTTACCTCTGCCTGGATCACTCTACCACCCATCTCTGCTTATCTTTATCTCCTTTCCAGCTTTCTGTTTGGAGAGAGGATGTTGGTGAATATTCCTGGTCAACTGCAATGGCTTGGCTTCAATGCCTCCTCCTCCAGAAAGCCTTCCTTGATCTCCCCATCCCCAGCTCCTGAGCTGAAAATCGTCCCCTACCTCTGGAGCTCCAATGGCTTCTTATCTGAGCCTTCTGGGGATGGTGGGAGACAGCAGTGTGAGCACTTCCCACAGAGCTCATTACTAGTCACTTACACGGAGCTTTACAGGCAGCATCTTGGGTGATGGAATGCCCTGGGGTCAGGAACCAGCCTGGCCTGCTCTGTTCCAGGCCCAGATCTCCCCTTCAGGGGCATGGACTCATTGAGCCCATAGCAACCCTGGTTTGGAAGCACCACTGTTACCCCATTTCATACAGGTGAACACTGAGGCTCAGAGAGGTGACACACCCAAAGTCATGTGGCAAATAAGTGGCAGATCTGGGACTAAAATTTGGGTCTGCTAAATTACAAAACACAAGCCCAAACCATTGTGTGGTTCTGCCCTGGTCCCCACATGGGCCAGGAGCCCTTGGAACACAGGGCCTGGCGCTCCTTGCCCTCTGCTGTGTGCTCCATACTCGGCAGGGGACCTGGCTCAGGGTGGGTGCTCCGGGGTGTGGAAGGCCAAGGGCTCTGTTCATGGTCTTGGCATCAAATAAACTTGGACAGCAATCCCAGCTCTGCCCTGCAGTAGCTGTGTGGTGGTGGGCAAGTCACTGCACTTCTCTGGGCCTCAAATTTCCCATCTGTAAATGGGCACAAGAAAGCCCTCACTGCCCAGTGATGAGGGAAGAAGTCAAAGACCTCATTTATGTAAAGAGCTCAGAAGTGACTCCCAGTGCTAGCAGCCTGCACAGGGCTCTGCACACAATAGGCACTCGAAATGTTATGTCGTGTTATTGTTATCGTTATTATTTCAAAACTGCATTTTCAACATTCCCAGTGCCCAGGACAAATTAAGCTCATGATCGATGTGACTGTGCCCATTATCTGTGATGAGGAACTGAGTCATCCTTTCCTGCTGCCACCTCCCGGCACCAGCACCACACGCTCAGAGACCAAGTGGGATTAGAGCCGGTCTTCGCAAGGAGCCACCCTTGGGGCCCTGTCCAGCTGGCAGCTGGATGGAGTCTGGTAGTAACAAACATTGGGAAGTCCTGAGTTTGGGGCCAGGAAAGAATGATGGAAGGCATGGGAAGAAGATGCTGGGATTGAAAGCAGACCCCACACGCTGCCCTGACTCCTAGACCTTCTCCTCCTGGGAACAGTCGGTGAGATCTGGCTCCTAACCAGGCCAGAAAAGGACTCTGCCCTTCCTGGAACAGACTCTGGGCCCTCCAGTGTCCCCTTCCGGCCCCTCTTACCTTCACATAGTCCCCGCCAGCCTCCGGCTCTCCAGTGGCCCTGGAAGGAGAGAAGAAAAGTGAGTGTTCCCAGCCCTGCCTGGCTCCCCAGCTGCCAGCCTCTGCCCACCCGCAGGCAGGAGGGGGCACTGCAGCTGATAGCATTTGCTGGAATCTGCTGGCTGGGCTACTCCTCCACTCTCCAGCTGTGCGACCCTGGGCAAGTACCTTCACCTCTCTGAGCCTGTTTCCTGTCTGTAAATCAGGGTAATGATAGCCTCTGCTTCCTCGGGTTTTCTCGAGGACTCTGGGAGCTGATGAATGTTATATGCTTAACACGGGGCCTGCTCCCTGAATTGCTATCTTCGACCAGCTTCAGGACGCTGCACTCCCCTGGTGTTCACTCCCCACCTCCTCCCTGACTCCACAGTTGGTGGCCCCAGGCTGGGCCTCAGCCTCCTTTCCTCCCGCCCTACCCTCATTCCCTAGTGCAGAGTGACCCACCCAGTGGCACATCATGGTGCCATTGCTGGTGACATTTGGCTGTGGAATTGATCCCCTCCCCAAGAGGTGGTCAGGATGGGGCCTGGAGAGGCCAGAGGCTGCGGGTGGCTGTTTTTCCCAGGTGCCAAATAGATATCACCCTTCCTCGTGAGGGCTTCCGTGAGCCACTTCCCCCAGTCCTCAGCCTTAAAGGCCCTCCCTTCTCCGATGCAGCCTGGACCTGCCCCTTCAACACCAGACTCAGAAACCCAACTGCCTCCTTAGCATCTCCTCTCAGATGTTTGAAGTCATTTTGACTTTCGTATCCAAAGCAGGACTGCCGATCTCCCCCACCCCACACCCCTGCTCCCCACATCCGATTCCCATCTCAGTTGATGTCAGCTTCATCCTTCTTGTTGCTTTGTTTGGCCCAAAACCCTGCAGTCCTCTGCACCTCCTCTCTCACTCACACTCCATGCCCAATTCATCAGGAAATCCTGTGGCTCTACTTCCAAAATAGATCCTGAGCACTTCTCTCCATGTGTCAACCCTGCCCCATCTGGGACGCCCTCTGTGTCCTCTGTGGAGCACACAGCAGCCTTCTCGCTGTGTCTGCCCTCACAGCCCTCTGCCACCCAGGCGGCTCTCAAGTGAAAAGCTAAGCAGATCTCGGTGCACAAAACACCCCCAAACCTCCCATCTCTCAAAGAACAAAATCTAAATCCCACTCCATGGTCTGCAAATGGCTGGCCATGTAATTTATCAACTAAACCAAGACTTTTCTTCCCTTGTGAGAGTAAAGAGGGTGCCATTTTCATGCCAGAAAAACAAATGTAAACAGGCTCACGTGTTCCCCAACCTACAATGCCCTGTGTGGCCCTGGTGGTATCTGACTGCCCGCCTCATCAATTCCCACCCCCAAAATATGTCTCCCTCCCTCATTCTGCCCCGGCCACATTGGCCTCCTTGCCAAGCTCGTTCTTGCCACAGGGCCTTTGCACTTGCTGTTCCCTTGCCTGGAATGCTCTCCGCCCCACCCCACATCATCACACAGCTTGCCCCTCCCCCTACTTTATTTAGAGCTCTGCTTAATGTCCCCAACCCAGAGAAGCCTTCCCTGACCACCCTGCCAAGAATAGTCCCTTGTCCCTCACTCTCTGTCCTCAACCCTGCTTTCTTTTCCTCAGTCTCTGCCTGAAACAATCACTTTACATTTATTTGTTGACTCAGTTACCTGACGCCTCCCCTGGGGCACTAACTTTATATAGCTCACAGGTGAGCCCCCACCATGGTGCCTGGCACGTGGTAGGAGCTCAAGAACTCTTTATTGCTTAAGGAATGTATGAACAGTAAACCCTCAACCAGTATTCATCACTATTGTTATTATTAATTCTGTCAGGCTGGGCCCTGGTTCTCTGGCTGGCACAGGCCTCAGTATTGCCATCTGCAAAATAGGGAGGAAAGTCAAACATCAGGGAACTGCTTCCTCAAATACAGAAGCACCAAATTTAAATTTAAATGTGATAAATCTAATAAAATAAATTTAAAACAAAAACAGCTGAGCTAAAAACAAGACAAAACAAAAACTGTGGGTGAAGTATATGTTTCCAGGGCAGAATTCCATGCAGGGTTTCCCCCAGCTCCTGAGGCCAGGGGCTCCTCATTGAGATGCTGTCTGACAGTCCTCCCTGTTCTGACATTCCAGAGTCCCTGGTGCTAGCCTTCCTTCCTGCAAAGTCCTTGCTGACCTCTAACCGTAGTCCCTCAAGCTGCAGCCTGGCCCCAGCAGGCTCCCAAAGGTGTTTGGGTTCTCTCTGTCCAGCCGAGTTGGGAGTGGGGTGGAGAACAGACCCCTCCCCCTCTCACCACCCTGCTCTTCCTGGGTGAGGTGTCCCATCCCAGTGTTTCCGGCCATTTAGGTCCGGAAATCCTCCCACTGCTGGGAACAGATTGGCCAGGACACTGGGATCGCCTAGCACTTCCTCCTGCTTCCTGTCCACTTCCCCTCATGCTCTGGGCAGGAGCAGAGCCTTGGGGAGGGGGCGCCTGCCCCAGGGAGCAGGTGGGCTGAGGTGGCCAGAGCCAGTGGGGGTGCTCAGGCAGAGGCCCAGGCCCGGGAAGCTGAGGGCCTGGAGCCACCACCAGCACCCATCACCTCTCCCTGCCCCACTATAACACTCCAGGATTCCTAAGACATAAGGTGACCATGTTGGCTCACCACCCACTGACATCATTTGCCCAGACTATGGCCACCACCTCCTCACTGCCTCCCAGCTTGCATCTGTGTCCCTCTGACTTGTTCTCCCCCCAGCAGCCAGAGCAATCCTGTTAAAATGAGTCAGCTTACGACTTTCCTGTGCTCCAGCCCACTGGAGTGAGCCCCAGTTTCACTCAGAGTAAGAGCTGAAGTCCTGGGGACTTCCCTGGTGGCACAGTGGTTAAGAATCCGCCTGCCAGTGCAGGGGACACAGGTTCGAGCCCTGGTCCGGGAAGATCCCACATGCCGCGGAGCAACTAAGCCTGTGCGCCACAGCTACTGAACCTGCGCTCTAGAGCCGTGAGCCACAACTACTGAGCCCGTGAGGCACAACTACTGAGCCCGTGCGCCACAACTACTGAAGCCCGTGCGCCTAGAGTCCGTGCTCCACAATAAGAGAAGCCACCGCAATAAGAAGCCCGCGCACCGCAACAAAGAGTAGCCTCCACTGGCTGCGACTAGAGAAAGCCCACGTGCAGCAACAAAGACCCAATGCAGCCAAAAATAAATATATATATATATATATATATATATATATTTTTAAAAAGCTGAAGTCCTCATAACAGCCTTCACACACTGGCTCTGACCACACTCCCCTCACTCACGCTGCCCCAGCCAGGCTGGGCTTCTTGCTGCCTTTTGTTCCCACCTCAGGGCCTTTGCACTTTCTGTTCCCTCTGCGAGAATACTTTCCCTCCAGATATCCACTAAGCTCCCGCCTTTCCCTCCTTCAGGTTTTTACCAAAATGTCCCTTCTCAGTGAGGCCTTCCCTGGCCGCCCATCTGGAAGTGAAGTGTGGCCTCTCAATGCTCCCCACCTCCCCGCCCTGCTTCGTCCCTCTCTGTAGCGCTTCATCTGACTTGCCATGCACTACCTCCTCTCACCAGAACATCAGCTCCACAAGGGCAGGGGTTGGGTTCTGCCTAGAATGGTGCCAGGCACCCTATAAAGATGTTTTGCTCTGTTTTGTATTTTTTGGTCACACTGCGTGGCATGTGGGATCTTAGTTCCCTGACCAGGGATCGAACCCGTGTCCCCTGCAGTGGAAGCACGATGTGTTAAACACTGGACCACCAGGGAAGCCCCTGTAAAGATGTTTATGAATGAATAAATGTCACAGCAGCCCCTGCAATCCTGAGGACAAACTCTAGTTCTCATGGGTCGGCCCGCTGTGACCCAGCCCCTGCCAGCCACCCCTCCTCTCTTCCTTAGGGTCCTCCTTGCACTCAGGCTTCACACTTCCTCCAAAGAGCTCTACCCGCTCCAGCCTCAGGACTTTTGCACGTGATATTCCTTCTGCCTAGAGGAATTCTCTCCCTTAGAGTCAGAGTAATCCCTACTCAGCCTGCAGATCTCAGTTTGCTTGGAGACTTCTGGAATGTTCTCTCTCCCTTTGTAATGATCAAATCCAGGAATCAAAGCTTCCATTTTAAAAAACTCAGCTCCGGGCTTCCCTGGTGGCCCAGTGGTTAAGAACCCGCCTGCCAGTGCAGGGGACACGGGTTCGAGCCTTGGTCTGGGAAGATCCCACATGCCGCAGAGCAACTACGCCCGTGCACCACAACTACTGAGTCTGCACTCTACAGCCTACGTGCCACAACTACTGAGCCCGCGAGCCACAACTACTAAAGCCCGTGTGCCTAGAGCCCACGCTCCGCAACAAGAGAAGCCACTGCAATGAGAAGCCTGCGCAACGAAGAGTACCCCCTGCTCACAGCAACTAGAGAAGGCCCGCACACAGCAACGAAGACCCAACGCAGCCAAAAATAAATAAATATTTAAAAATAAAAATAATAAAATAAAACTGAAATACTGTATTTTAAAAAAAACTCAGCTCCATTAATTAATTAATTTCTTATTTTATGGATTTAAAAGGCACTTCCTCTCTAATATTAGTGGTGAAATCAATTAATAAATAATAGTGACAACTGAGCTAAATAAGTTCCACTAATCAGCTGCATTAATTATTTAAATAACCAACCCCTTTAATTGCCTGTATTAGCTGATTTGTTCTTATAACTGGTACCACTTATTGCATACATTAGCTTAATTAATTGAATTAATGATCAGTCATTAGAGTCCATTATCCTTTATTTCCCCAGTGCAGGTTTCGGTCTGAGCTTTACTTTCAGGGTCTCCATCCTGGCCAGGAGGGAAGGGCGAGGCTCCCCCAGGGACCCTGGAGGAGAAGCTGCCATCCTGTTCCACCTTGGCCCTCCCTCACCACAGGCAGCCTTGCCCTGCAGAGCCCTGCAGCCTCGCTGCCCTCTGTCTGTCCCCCACTTTGCTCCCTGGGGTGTGGTCATATGGTCTTGAGTGGAGATTTCCCCAACGTCTGCCTCATGCTTCCCAGCTTTCTCCCTGCCCTCCCCTCTCTGAGCTTCAACTTCCTCATCTGTGAAATGGGCATATTTTAACTGTCTTCCCAGAGGGGCTGCAAGGATCCTATGAGAAGGAAAGGTGGAAGGTTCCTTAGCCCCTGTGGTTCCTCTCATTGCCCCAGCACCACCACCCCCCAAATGAAATCTCCCATCCTGCTCCTCCTTGGGGGTTGAAGATACCCTCCCTCCTTCACTCCGACTTTCACTCACCCGGGGCAGAGAAGCAACCCTGCTCTATGCTCCTTAGTCCTTAAAGACCCTGAGAAGGGAGAGCTGGGGTGGAAAGCCCCATCTCTCTGGGGACACCCAGCCAAGAGGCCTTTGGGATTCCCTGCCAGGAAGGCCCTTGGCTTTAGCCTCTGCCCTGCCCCCTCTCCTGTACGATGGGCCACCACCGTCCTGGAGACGTCCTTCCTCCTCTCCGCCATTCTGCGCCCTCAGTCTTCTTGACAGGGGTGAGCTCCCCAGCAGAGCTCAGGAAGGGTCCCAGCTCTGTGAGAAGAGGACAGATCGGGGGTCGCTCATCCCAGGGCAGAGCTGAGGAGTCTGAGTCCCAAGAGCTGCTGAGACTTAACAGCTGCTGGAGACGAGCAAATGCGGAAGACGACTGGATGCCTGTGCAGAAGCCCCGCTTAGAGCAGGGCACAGAGCTGCTCAGACGAGACCTGGCTCGGCTCTGCCTTATTCCTTGCCCGAGGCAGGCTCTCCCAGATGATGGGGACTGCTCCTGGATGGAGATGCGGGACACTGGGGAGGGGAAAGTGAAGAAAAAGAATATTCCGACCAGACCAGGAACCCAGAATCAACATGAGGAAGAGGAAACGAAGTGGGCATGGACAGGGGAAAGACCCTCAGGGGCTCTGAAGAGGGCCCTCGGCTGGGAGGGAGGAGACTGTGTGACCCTGGGCGAATCCCCCTTGTTGGGCCTCAGTTTCCTCTTCTACAAATGGGTGTGGTGATCGCCTGAGCATCCTGTGTGCCGGTACTTCCTCGGGCCAGGGCCAGGTTAAATGCTCTCCTTTGCCTAGTCCTCACGATGACCCTGTGAAGCAGGTGCTGTTATTGTCCCCAATTTACAGATGGGGAAACTGAGGGTCAGAGAGGGGAAGGGGGTTTCTCAATGTTGTAAAGACAGTCAGCAGTGGGCCTCTGAGCCGCTGATGTAGCCGACCCCTTTCTTCCCCAGCTCTCACGCCACATACGTCCAGCATTCTGTAAACAGAGTCCGCTAAGGGTTTGAGGGGATGTGGCTCCAGCTGGGGTTGGTGGGGGGACCGTCCATCCTTCCTGAGCCAGCGCAGTTCCCACAGCCTCAGGCGTCTGGGGGTCTCAAGGGCTATGAGAAAGTCTCCACAGGAAATGAGAGCCAGGAGCAGCTGGGCCCCTTTGGAAGACAAGGACCAGCCGCCCAGAGTCTGAGGAGGCTGAATGGGCTGAGCCCACCACAGCCCCCTCCCCCCCACCGTGGGTAATCACTACCAGATGCCCGGCAGCTGACGTCACTTTGCAGGGCCGAGAGGGTCGTGGGACTCTGGGGAGTGTTGGGAATTCTTGGACAGGAATCAACATTCCGAAAGGAAATGGTGGGGGGGTGGGGACGGGGGTCTTGGCCTGTTCTCAATGCCTGGCACCAGGGCTGGGGCACGGGCAACACAGGGTGCCCCCGGCCGGGGTGCTTCCTTCTCCACGTCTCAGTTTCCTTCTGAACAGCCCTGGAAGTGGAGTGGAGGGGTCTGGGTCTCTGGGAGGCAGGAAAGGATGTTCAGGTGAGACACTTTAGAATGAGTAGGACTGCGGTCAAATCCTCCTTAAAGGAGAAGTCCTCGTAAAACATAAGTCAGAGTGGGGCCTTCCTCTGCTTGAGGCCAGCAACGGCTGCAACTCGCTCAGAGTCAAAGCCAGGTCCTTGCTGGGCCTTCCAGGCCTCACTTATCTGAACCCATTTCCTTTCTGGCCTCATTTCCACCACTCCTCTCCCCAGCCCCCATCTTGCTCTCTGCTGCTCCTCAAACGTGCCAAGGATGCTCCCACCTCAGGGCCTTCGTACTTGCTATTCCTTCGGTCTAGTATACCCTTCCCCAGATATCAAGATGGTTTGTTCCCAGTACACCGGAAACGAATATAATATTCCATATCAACTATATTTCAACTAAAAAAAAAAAAGAGGGTCTGTTCCCTCATCTCCTTTGCTCAAACATCAGTTTCTCACTGAGACTTTTTTCCTGGCTAACCTTCCTAAATTGCCACCACCAGCCACTACCCTCCAAGACCAGTTCCCCTACTTGATTTGAATCCTTCTCCGTAGTGCTTTTCTCTTCTGGCTGACTGGGTAACTCATTATCTTGTTTATCATCTGTCTCCCCCACACTGGAATGGGGGCTCCTTGAGAGCAGAGTTTTGTCTGCTGTGCTCACTGCTGTCTCCCTAGAACCTAGAAGAATGTCTAGGAATAGTTGCATCTCAGTAACTATTAAAATGAATGAAATTCCAACTCAACTGTGTCATCTCAAGCAAGTTGTTAACCTCACAAAATCTCGATGTCTTCATCTGTAAAATGGGCTCCTATTACCGCCTTTTCAGGGGGGTATGGGAAGTCATTTGAAGTAATGGTAGAGACAGCTCTGAGATTTTTACTTGCAGGAGGTGAAATGTGGCCTAGTGGTTAAGTGCTTGGGCTTGGGAGTTGGTCAAGACGGAATCGAATCTAGGCTCTGACACTTAATCTCTCTGTGACCCCAGGAAAGTCCCTTTCTCTCTCTGAACCTCAGTCTCCTCGCTGGTAAAATGTGGTAGATGGCACCCACTGAGTGTTCCAGGCAGGGCCAGCCAGTTGTCCTCTGGTGGGACCCTGGCCTGACAATTCCTGTGTGTGTGTGTGGGTGTGGGGTGTTGGGGGACCTCCTTTCCCTCTCTGAGACTCTGCTTCCTCCTCTATAACATGGACTGAAGGTAGAGTGTCAGGGCTCTCTGGACCCACTATTTCCCTGCAGAAGGCTGAGGGTGCCAGGGGATGGGGGGAGACTGGGCTGGTGCTCTCCATTTTGGGAGCTAAATGCCCTTCATTCCCCTTCTATTGGCCCCTCCTCCCTCCTTCCTCTGCATCCCCCATGATCTCAGCAGGGAACAGGGCACCAGGAAACTCCTGCAGCCTCACCTCTTCCCCTTCCTTCCTTTTGCTCCAGGTGCAACCTGCTTCCCAGGGGGAAGGGGAGGGACACGTCTTCCCCAGCTTATGCTGCTCCCTGAACAGCCACTGGGATGACCCCCTTGGGACACTCAGGAATGAGGCTCCCAGTCTTACTCAGTGGCAGTTCTCAAATGCCCTTGTTCCCAAGCTGGATGGATCCTCAGAGGCCATCCCAGGCCCATCTTGGCTGTTGGGGAGATTGAAGCCCAGAGTAGGGCAGGACAAGCCTGAGATCACACAGGCAAAGCAGGTCGCCTGACTCCAGCACAGATCTGGGCTTCACAGGCTCCTAGAAGAAATGTTCAACAATTCCTGGACTCCTACTTGGCCTGGAGAGCAGGTGGGACACTGGGTCCCAAGGCACCAGGAAAGGGCTCAATCTGATCTGCTAACCCCACCCCCCTCAGGACCCCTGGACACTCCAGATGATTAGGGGGGGAAGGGAGAGTCTCCCCATTTCCTCTTAGCTCTAAGCCAGGCCTGATGCCAGAGGCACTGCCAGGACCATCTCTGCCCACAGGGGAGGAAGGCTGGGTCCTAGACTTGGCATTCTCAAGGTGTCTCAATACCTGCTGGAGGGGAATGGGTTGCCTAGTCGTTGAGGGCCTGGTCCAGGAAGGTGGAATTAAACCCTAGCTCTGACTTTCACTAGTTGTGTCAAACTGGGCAAGTAAACCTCTCTTTCCTCATCTGAAAAGTGGAAATCGTAATAGTGCCTCTCTTCTGGTACTGTTGTGACCAGAAGATGCCCAACCTGTGCCGGGAGAGGCTGGGGATAGAGTTACACCAAAAGAAAGTTTAAAAGTTCCTGATGCTAAACTCACACCCAGGTTTGTCAGCTGCCCCAGGGGCACGGATTTCCACCTCAGACAACTCCCGTTCCGGGCGGCGGCCCTCCTCGGTCCCAGCTCGGTCACTCACCCTCTGGGTCCCAGTGCGGGGCACCTTCGGCCCACCGCAGTCATAGTTCCCTGTCGTGGCGGCCTGCAACCCGTAGACCTCCTCTGCTCGACGGCTCCCGCCTTTCTCAGGATACGGAGCTGCGGAGCATAGAGCAGGACTCCTGGGGAGGAGCCTGGCCTGTAGGCCACGCCTCGGACACGCCCCTCTGCCCTCCTTGGGCGCGCTCCACCGCCTACTTCTCCCTCCGGGAAGGCCACGCCCCGCCTCGGACACGCTCTCCGCCTGCTGTCTCGCTCCGCCCTCTACCCCATCTGTCAGGTCGGAGCAGGAAGGCCACGCCCCCGAGCACACCCCCTCCACCTCGCCCCGCCCCACTCCGAGGGCCAGCTTCCCCAACAGTCCCTGCGCCGCATGGGAAGGCCACGCCCCTGCCCACGCCCATTCACCACGCCCCGCCCCGCCCCGCCCCGCTTCAGCAAACCCTTAGCGCGCTTCTCAGACTTTGGTTACCTCAGAACACCCCCGGAGCTACGAGGCCCGCTATCCTGCATACAATCCTTGCTCCACACCCGAATGAGGCCGAATTTAAGAGGGGATGGCAAGAGAAGGCAGCCTGGAGCAGCCAGAGATGTTGGAAAAGCATTTGTTTTATTCATCATAAACGTAAGCACTCCCATTTACCGAGTTGTTTGTGGTGTGTCAGGCGCTGTGCTAAGATTTTACAAGTATGTTACTCTTGAATTCTCACCACAGCCCTACAAGGTAGGTGCTATCGTTGTGCCCGTTTATCAGATGAGAAGAGTGAGGCTCAGGGAAGGGAACAGACTTGTCCAAGGTCATGCAGTCAGTAAGAGGCAGCGTCTGGACCGGATTCACTCTGCAGCTTTACAAGGTCGTGCTCCCCACTGAAGGACCAATTACCCCAGCACACAGAAGCTGTGCTTGGTGTCTCAGGGCAAAGTCATTCAAGAGAGGTTCCAGAACCAACCCTAGAGTTACTTTTGCTCAGATTTTTTTCCCCCTCTTTATTTCAATAGGTACATCTGACGAGTATGGTTTAGACAAAGGCTCTGAGGGTTGAAAAGCAAGGGACTGGGGGTGCAGGGGTGGTGGTGGGATGAATTGGGAGATTGGGATTAACATATATACACTAATATGTATAAAATAGATAACTAAGAACCTGCTGTATAAAAAAATAAATTAAAAAAAAAGAAATAAACTGGAAAAAAAGAAAAGAAAAGCCAGGGACTCCTTTGGTGGGGGCTGAGGGGGTCTCCCAAGGGCATGAAGTACATGACTGTAGGGCTTAGAAGATGGTGGGTGCCATGTGGTGGATAGGTGTGCAGCCACTGGAGACAGGCAGATTCCTGCTCAAATCCCAGCTCTGCAACCTTGGCTGAGTCTCAGTTTCCCCATCTGTAAGATTGGCGGGGGGCGGGGGAGGTGGGTAATAGTACAATCTTTTACAGAGTGTTCAGTGAGTAACATTTGTTTTGACACCCAGTAAAATGGGTACTGACTAAATGAGAACTATGGTCATATCATCACTATTTGTATTTTTGTATCAACTCAACACACCCTGTAACCAAGTTAGTTAACAAGTGGTCTTCTAGATCAAGGGGAGCAATGTTGTCCAGCAGAATTAAAGGTGGCGATTCGGGTGTGGGCCCCAGGGCAGGGATCCAGTGATTGGGCTTGGATCCACCCAGTAGCTGAGGGCCCATGCTGGAGGCTGCCTAGGGCTTTGGAGTCGGGGTGGGCGTGGGCGGCGGGGGCGGGTCTTAGTTCAAGTCCTAAGTTTGTCATTTGCTAGATGTGCACCTGACTGGGGCAGATGACATTCCCTCTCTGAATCTCAGTTTCCTCTTCTGTCATATGGAAATAACAGTATCTTCTCCCCGGGTTTGTTTGTTTTTTCCCTGTTTGTTTTTGTTTTTTTCCTGAGTATTAATTACAAGTGAAGGGCTAAGTACAGTGACTGGTCTATAGTAAGCACTTGGTTAATGTGTAGGTATGTTTGTGTGTGTGTGTTTTGTTTTGTTTCTACTCAGATGTGTGTGTTGGGGGGTCCTCTCCAGGATCTACTGGTAGGAGGCTGGAGACACCATCCCCACAGGTCCTGCCCTCACCCTCCCCTGATGGGCACCTACCTTTCTGAGACCACGTTCCTGGGGTCTCGCTCCTCTTCTGTGTCTGCACTGGGGTCCTCAGGTTTTCTCATGGGGCCCACTTCCACTGCTGAAGGGTTGGGTCCCACTGCTGGGGTGTCCTCCACGGGGGCATCGGTCCCCACCACCACCTTCTTGGCTGCCTCCAAGCCTGAGGGGTCAGGCAGCCCTCGGGGCACCACATGGGGCTCAGGGCCAACCTCCTGGGCCTCCTGGGTGGCCTGTTGGTCCCGAACCTTCTTGATGCTGGGGCGAGGCATGGTGCCCATGTGGCTGTACATGTCGCTGGAGCGGGCATAGGCCGGGGGGCTCTTGGGGACTGTCACCATGTCATCCTGTGTGGCGTCAAAGGTGTCAGCCTCCAGATGGGGCCGGATGCTGGTGGAGGCCAAAGATCGTCTCAGAGTGAAGGACCGAGGAAGGTTGGAGAGACTCCCAAAGCCCTTGAACTTGAAGAACTCTGGCAGTGGGAAGGGGAGGGAAAGAAGTTAATGATATTGCCAGCACTAATAATAATAACAATAAAATATCTGCGCAGTTCCACTCATTGACGGTCCAAGGAGGGTTAGGAGTTTCACTGACACCCCCTCTAACTGTTATGGTATAAAATGGCAGCTCTGGAATTGCAGAGCCCTGGGCTTGAATCCCTTGAATTCCACATCCTAGCTGTGTGACCTTAGGCAAGTCACTTGTCCTCTCTGAACCTCATTCTCCACATTAGTAAAATAGAGATTATAGTACCCATCTCCTATGGGCAATGGGAGAACTGAAGAAAAGCATGAACTCAGCATGTAAATAACATGCTTAACATGGTACCTGACACACAGAATAACCTCCATAAGAAGTAATGAAGATGATGATGATCACAATAAATGCCTCTGCATTTGTCAAACATGCTGCATGCATTAATTACTTCACTGAATTCTCAACACAACTCCATGACACAAGTTTAATTCTCCATTTTCCAGATGAGGAAATTGAGGTTCAGAGCTGTGACATGACTTGCCTGAGGTCACACAGCGGGAGGCGAAGCGTGTGTGTGTGTGTGTGTGTGTGTGTGTGTGTGTGTGTGTGTGTGTGTGTGTGTTGGGGTGGGCAGGGGGCGTTTGAATGAGGCTCTGTGCCCCTGAGGTGAGGGTGAAATGAGAAGGGGGTTGTCGGGAGCCTGAGGGTCCCACTCCCTGCGGTTCCATCCTTCCTGTCAGCTGAGCCTGGTGTTGGGACTCAGGCAGCAGTGCTCGGGTGATACCATCTCCTCGTTTCCGTGGGGGTGCATGTGAGTTCCCTCCTCCCCGTCCCCAGCTGTGAGACTGCCCTTCCTCGCAGCCACCACCATCTGACTGACTTAACTACAGCCTCCAGATAAGCAAAAAGGAAAAACCCTGGCATTTGCCACCTCCTCGGCATCCTGTGCCTCCTCAGGTCCTCACAACCATGATGGAATATATCGGTGGGATGCCCCCATCTGACCAGACAGAAAACTGAGGCCCAGAGAGGGGAAGGAATTTGCCCAGGGTCACAAAGCAAGGCTGAGCCTGGACAAGGGCCCAGGGCTCTGGATTGCTGGGGTCAGTGTTCTGGGGCTTTCCTCGCAGTCCTGCCCACCCCCTCACTTGGTCTTATTCTCTGCCTCCTGACAAATGCTGTCAGAAGATGCTGAGGCTCTGCTCTTAGAAAGCTATGCCGTGGGGCAGAAATTGTGCCAACGACTGCCTTCTTTCTCAGCACCGCTTGTTTCGTCCCCTGGGGACTGGGGGTCTGGAGAAAACAGTAGTGGGGCAGGGAGGGAAACTGAGGCCCAGAGTCCAGGAACTTGAGATTGAGCCCTGCTCAGTAGCCCCATATGACCCCAGGCAAGTGTCTTGGTCTCAGTCTTTTCATCTGTGGAATACAGTCATAATCCTTGCCCTGTCCACCCTCCTGTGCTGTCAGATCAGAAGAATCAGGGGAAACTGAAGTTTGCTGGCACCAGGAAGGGATCACCAACCTGGGGGAGAAGTGATGGGTGCGTGTGGCCCCTCACTGAGTTGCTCTGGGTCCCAGCGTCACTGCTGATGGGGACATGGGACAGGCTCTCATGGCACACACCCCTCCCCCCCGCCCCAGCCACAGCAACTCCCAGCCTGAGACCCCATGTGAACCAGGCCCAGAGGCAGGGGGTGGACTGCGTGGAGGTCTTCCCTGGCCCAGCCATGAGGTCAAAGGGAGCCAGAGGACACGCAGACGAATGGAGAGACTGAGAGTTGGGGTGGGGAGAGACAGAGAAGTAGAGACGGGCAGAGACAGACAAGAGAAGAACAGAGAGCCTAACCAGCTGGAGAGAGAGAGATACTGGGCCAGTGATGGAGAGATGGCAACTGGAAACTCAGAAGCAGAGGCCTCTGGAGAGAGGCAGAGATGGACAGAAAGAAAAACAGAAACGAGGTAGAGTGATGAAGAAGCAAATACAGAGAGGCTGAGATGGACGGACAGACAGAAGGATGAAGGACAGTGCAAACGGCACCCTGCACTCACTGAACTTTTTGCTGGCCTTCTTGGTCCCCTCCGTCATCTTGGCAAGTCGTGCAAAGCCCCCGGCTGGAAGGCAAGTGGCCACTTGAAGCTCTGGACATCAACGTTGAGATGCCTCCCTCACCTCCCCTTCCCCTTTCTCGCGCCCTCTCACTCGCTTCCTCTGTGTATTTTTAAACCAGTGAAACTCCCACAGCCCCACCCTCCCCATCCTCTCTGCAGGGGGCGGAGGCAGGGGCCTCCCCCAGTCCCGGCCCCTGTGGGCCTCCTCCTTGGCCTCGGCCTCGGGGAGGCAGGGGACAGACCGCAAGCGCGTGAGATCTGGAAGGTCTGGGAAATAAACCACAGACTCTGGGAACAGAGCCCACTGGGCTGGGGGCCTCTGGGGACCTGCCAACAGCTATCAGGGGGTCTGGCCAGCAGGCTGGGAGGGTGCAGGGAGTCAGACCTGAGGGCAGGGGGGTTTATTCTAAGCCTCAGTGCTGGGGGATGCACTGGCAGCGGTGGATAGGAGAGTGTCATGGTTTGGCCTGTGGGCTCTGGGACCACCCAGACCCAAATTCAAGTCTTGGCTGGCCGCTTTGTCACTGTGTGATCCTGGACTAGGGGACTCACCTCCCGGAGCCTCAGTTTCCTCTCTGTGAGTAGGGGGTATTTGCAATGCCCACCTCACAGAGTCCAGTGCTTGGTGCAAAGCCTGGCACAGAATCAGTGCCCACTACTCTCCTTTTCAAGCTAGCAGGGACATGCGATAATTTAGTCCACCACCCCATTGTACAAAGATAGGAAAACCGAGGCACAGACAGGCAGAAGGATTGCCCCAGGTCATACAGCGGGTTGGTGGCACAGACTGGGTTACAACTTGCCCTTTCAGGCCCCTTAGCCCACAGCCTGGTGTTTTTCCACCCTGCAACCCCCATGCGTGCGTGTGTGTGTGTGTGTGTGTGTGTGTGTGTGTGCGCGCGCGCGCGCTTACATGGACAGGGCAGAGATGAGGAAACGAAACCTCTCCTACACAGGTTGTCCCTGACACCTGTGGAGGCTTTCAGCAGCTGCTGGGGGCAGTGCAGCTGAAAGACCAGGAGCTTCAAATCCTGGCTCTGAGTGCTGCTGACAAGTTACTTCTGCCTCTGAAGCCTCAGTCACCTAATCTCTAGAATAGGCACAAGTGCAAGGTATGCAGTCAACTCCCAGAGGCTCCAGCATGATTGAACATTATTATCCTGGCCCCAGGGCTGGCAACTGGGGCTGTGATAGGGGAAGTTCAAGGTCAGATGGGGCCCATCCTGCATCCTCCATAAAAATAATGACTACTAACGACTAACATTTTCTGGTCACTTAGTATGTGCGGCTACAGGGCTCAGTTCTTCTGCCCTAACAGGCAAATGTTGTTCTCTTGTCCTCATTCTACTGACATGGAAACTGAGCCCCGCCCCCCGCCCAAAGTCAAGTTACCTGGAATTGGGATCTGCCTGTCCAGCTGTGGAGCCTGAGGTCCTAACTTCCACACTCATAGCTCCCACCATCTTTTGGCAGCTGGATGATAGACCTTGGCAGGGGAAGGGTCTGCTGAACCTTCTCGATGGGATGAGGGGGAACCTGAGGCCCTGGAGGGAAAAGGGACACAGCCTGTGAGACAGAGGCAGCAAACAGGCCTGGATGGGACAGGTGTTCAAAGTTCAAATGAAAGGATGGGATTTCTGGACCATGGCCTTAGGAGGATAAGGAGGGTACAACTCCAGCTCCCTCTACTGAGCACTGACCATGAGCCAGGCATGGAGCTGGAAGCCCCTGCAGGTCGTCACAGCCCTGTGAGATGATCCTGGTACTGTCCCATTTCACAGATGAGGGAACTGAGGCTAAAGAGGAGCAGAGACTAGACAGACAGACACCCAGGTGTTCTAACTCCCAGGCCAGTGTCCCTTCCCATCTCTGGGTTGTTGTCAGAAAAGGGAGAGGGGCCTGTGGCCTGGTGGTAGCTGGGGGTCTTCCCTGTGGGAGGTGGCGGGTGGGTTCCCCAGCTTCTCTTCCAAGAGGCAGTCACAGTGATTTGGGCTAACTGCTGAGGCTGTGGCATCAGCCAGTGCTGGCTTCCTGGCCAGGCCCACTCCCAACTTGCTCTGTGATCCTCCATAAGAGACTTTACCTCTCTGAGTCTCAGTTTCCTCATCTGTGAAATGGGGTCACAGTAGCCCCCACTTCCTGGAGTTGTTGGGAAGACGAAAGGAGCAAATGATGACCCGGGCCAGTACACTATGGCCTCAGCAAACCCTGGTGGTTGTTGCTGAGGGATGGGGGTGGTTCAGGCCAGGGGCAGACTGGCACAGGCCAGGAGAACCCCAGGGCAGGCATGTGGTGTGAAACCTGGGAGTCCCGGCCACGATGAGTCCCTGTTGCCGTGGTGGAGGGGCCTTGTCAGCGCCAGGCTAGCCCTGCCGTTGGCCCAGGTGCCAGGGCAGTTGCTGCATCCCTGAGAGGATGAATGGGGCTCAGTGTGGCAGCTCCGCTGAGCTCAGAGCCCTCTTTGTGCGGCCTCAAGTGGCCGTTGGGAGTGTGGCTGGGGACCTGCTGGCGGGTGGCTGTCCCCCAGGCCCTCCTCAGCCAGTGCTGGAGGCCAGCCCAGCCCCACTCTGCAGCACTGAACACACAAGTGCTTTCCCACCTCCAGGCCTTTGCTTGGGCCGGACCCGCACTCGGAATGCCACTTGTCCCTCCACTGGCTCTATCTTTTGCCTCCACTGAGTCCCTGAGGTCTGATTGAGCCATAGTGCCCCAGGAACGCTGCTCTGATTTCTGTCCCCTCCCTCCTTGCCCTCCGTCCTCCAAGTCTATGTCACAGTCGTCTGCAATCTGACCAGGTACTATCAGGGATTGGAGGCTTTCAATGTCATAGTCAAAGGTGTTGGACCCAGGCAAACCTGAGTTCAGACCCCACCTCGGGCAAAGTCACATCAACTCTCTGAGCTTCATTTTTCTCATCAGTAAAATTGGACAAATACAACATCCCTCACAGTATCCTGTGGCAATGAAATAACACGTTTATACTGAGAGTTATCATCTGTATTACATTCACTTTTGTCTTTATATGCATGTTCCAAACAGACCTCATGCTCCGTTGAGAGAACTGGCCTCATGCATCCATACTGGCCTCAGGCCTGCTATACTGTAGCACTCAGTAGATACCTTTCCCTAGCTTGACTCAGTTGTCTTATATTGGGGGAGAAAGAGACCTGGCTTTGAATCCCAGCTCCATAGCTCCCTCGCTGCGTGGCCTTTGGCAGGCCACTTCACCACTCTGAACCTGTTTCTTCTTCTGTAACTTTGGCCCCATAATAACAACTTCCTAAGAGGGGTGCTATAAAGTTCTAGGGGTCTGACACATAACAACACGGGGCCGGGCACAGTCAGTACCCAGCCGATGTGGGCAGAATGTCCATGGGATTGCAGGGCTGTGGGCATCACACAGCCACTCTCTGTCCTGTATCCCCCTATCCAGTGACCCCTGTCTCCCCAGACAGACCGGCAGCCAAGAGCACCCCACCCCACAAGCCTTTCTTCTCTCAATATGCCCCGTACCCTGTTCCTACTCGGGGGAGGAAAACAGAGGGTCCAGGCCAGGGTCAAACAGCTGGCCAGTGGCTCCCTTTCCTACTCTGTGCCTCAGTTTCCCTAACTGCTAAATGGCAGCAGGACCAGAGGCTCTCTCAGAGCCTGGTCAGTCAATCGGCAAACATTCCTGAGTATTGGCCACATGCCCTGTTTTGCCAGCTTAGCTGATCATGGAAACAGGAAACATTTCCCTCAAACCAACAAATCAGAAGTCAAAGTCAGTGAGAAATTGTCTCTGGCTAGGACCTAATTTCTTCTCACTTTCACCTGGGCAGCCTGCTGAAGGGCTTCTGACTGCTCCTGCCTGCATTCCTCCCCAAGGAAGGGCTGAGGGCCTGAGGCCCTGAGGGGAAGTGACTGGCGATGTCAGGGTTCAGGCCAGGGATGGTGGGGTGGAGGAGGTGACACCACCGGAACTTTTGCTGAGGCCTCTGCCCACAGGATGTGACTTAGCGAGGGCTCATGAGAAACAAGTAGGGGCCCCAGCCTGAGAGTCTGATGGTGGAAGCCACACAAGCCCACGGCAGACCTACCCCCTCCAATGCTACTATCCCCTCCCACACCTCCCACCGGCATCCAAGGCACCCAGCCAGTGGTGCTGTGACAAGACTGTGCCCTAACTCCACCCTCAGCCCAGATGGGTAGGGTCCTGACACGGGTAATTGCTTGGGGTTGGCACCAGACTGACCCGGTTCAAATATCAGTATGGCAACTGGCCGGCTATTTGACCCTGGCCAGTGACGGCACTTCTGAATTTCAGTCCTTCTGAGTACAATAGAGGTAATAATAGTGTAATATTTCTGAGTGAGAATTGAGATAATTCCCATAAAGTGGGAAGCGTACAGCTTGGACCATTGATTTTCCCTTGATAAATTGTACTTACTACAATTGTTATTTTCTCCCTCCTTGCCCTCCCCACCCCCAATTTAGCCAATGGCCACTCTGCTTCTAATAGTGTGCCCGTGAAGCTGACCCCAGCTCACTCCCCGACATGCCTCAAACCCCTGCTGGTCTACACTGCCTTCAGGAGAGTGCTCTCTGCTCCTCATCTGACCCTCAAGACCTTACCTGGAAGGGTCCCCCATGGCAGAACAGGGTCTCTTGGGACACGAGGATCACCAGACCCATTCCTGACTGCTCCTACAAGGAAGCTTCAAGGCCAAGCCATGTGAGCTAAGAGGTGGAGAGCAACCGGGGAAAGGTACTGGGGTGCAATCAGAGAGCACAGCCCCGAAGGCAGGGAGGCCCAGGGGGTAGGAAACAGTGTGGCCACAACCTACAAGGGAAGATGGAAAGAGCCCCAAATGTCACAATTTTGTTTTTCCTGAAGACAGTGGAGGGAAATACATACAGACTCCGCTTCAGAATGATCTGGCGGGTGCTCCGAGGGGGACAGATGGAGAGGGCAGACTGGGGAGGACAGGACTCAGGATCCATTGGCAGAGGACTGGAGAGGAGGGGCAGATTGAAGAGGTGCAGAGGAGTTGGAAAGACAGCCTTGTTGGGGGCTGGCTTTTGAGTAGGGCTGGAGGAAGAAAGAGGCGGCTCCTGGAGCCAGAAAGGTATCAGAAAGATGCTGGGGAAGGGCCAGGGTAGGGAAAGGGGGCACAGGACCAGAGAAGGAGATGGGTGAATGGTGGGCTTGGTGCCTGGCACATAAGGACAACAGGCCTCAAACAGCACGACTGCTGTCCTCCTGGACAGACTGTAAATAGCCTGAGTCAAGAGCATCCTCTTCAGACTCAGACAAGGTTCGAGTCCCAGCTTTGTCACTGTGTGACCTTGAGCAAATGACCTCACCTCTCTGAGCCTCAATGTGCTCTTCTGTAAAATTGGTTAGTGATCCTGACTATGGGGCTGTTGATTCAGGATTCAGCAGGAACTCCCAGCACTTCCTGAGCACACAAGGGTGCAGAGTAAATGCTAGCTACTTTTGTGACTACTGACCCGGGGCGCGACCAGCTCGAGCTCAGCTCAGGGGGGACGGGGGTCCTGTGGGTTTCATCCCTGCCTCCCGGAGAACAGGGGGTCCAGGGATGGAAGGCCTGGGCTTTGCTCGCTCGCCACCTCCAATGTCGCCGCGCCCCCTGGCGGCTGTCAGTTGCCATATCAACGGCGGGTAGCAGGGGCCCGGGGAGGCGGCGGTGGCGGCCGTTCTCTCCTCCCCAGGCCGGAGGCCGCTCCCTCGGCACCTCCCGCCTTCGCCTGTGAGGGGCTGCACCCCGAGCTGGGGAGGAAGGGGCTCCCCACGGCAGCTAGCATGTGTAGGTAAACTGAGGCACGCGGCGAGTCGTCTCGCAGCCAGGTGTAGAGCGCGGGGCCCCACCTCCGAAGGCGGAGGAGGGGCCGCGGGCGGTGACGCGCCGAGGGCGGCGGGCGGACAGGGAGCGGGCGGCGGCAGCGGGCGGCGGCGGCGGCGGCGGCGGCGGCGGCAGGTGCGGCCGCGAAGGGTGGGAGGGAGGAGCGAGGGGGCGGGAGGAGGGGGAGGGTAGGGCGAGGCTGGGGCACCTCCCCCTTTATAACGCGCCCCCTCCCGGGCTCTCGGGCCGCCTCCTCATCGGCTCTTCCCGTCCGGCCCCCTCGCCCGGCCGCCCCGGGCCCGGGCCCGGCCAGGGAGCCCCCAGGCCGCGGCTCGGGGGCCGCCCCCCCGCCCCGCGCCCAGCGCAGCCTGGCGGAGGCGGTGCCGTCGGAGGAGGAGGAGCAGGGCACTGCGGCTGGCCCCGGATCGGGCGCCAGAGCGGCAGCGGCTTCGGCAGCGGCGGCGGCCCGAGCCGATGCAGCGGGACGGACCACCCCGAGCCCCAGCCCCGGCGCCCCGGCTCCCCGCGCCCCCGATCGGGGCCGCCGCCAGCAGTGGCGGCGGCGGAGGCGGGGGCAGCGGCGGTGGCGGAGGCGCCTCTGCAGCTCCGGCTCCTCCTGGCCTCTCGGGAACTACAAGTCCCAGGGGGCCTGGCGGCGGGCGGCGGGCGGAAGAGGTGGGGTCGGCGCCGCGAGGCCGGAAGTGGACGTGGAGGCGGAAGTGGCGCGGCCGCGGAGGGGCCTGGAGCACGGCGGCGGGACCCGGAGCGGGAGCAGCGACGGCGGCGGCGGCTGGAGGTGGCGGCGGCGCACTGGAGGCGGCCATGGCAAAGCAGTACGACTCGGTGGAATGCCCCTTTTGTGATGAGGTGTCCAAATATGAGAAGCTCGCTAAAATCGGCCAAGGCACCTTCGGGTAAGGCTTGGCCCCCAGAGACCGGGAGCCCTAAGCCTGCACCCCTCCGGGCAGACGTTGGGACGCCCAGGCCCGGGCCCAGTTGGTGGGGAAGCCATTTAGTCACAGACTTGTCCCGTGGTCTCGCTAGGCCGCGCCGCAGCCCGCCCGGGCCTGACAGAGCTGGCTGGCGGGGAGGAGCTTGAGGCCCTTGATGGGGGGCAGGGAGGGGTTGCAGAGAGGAGCATGTGAGTGGAACGGTATCTCTCCGTGAGACTCCCGGGTGAGGAGAAGGGGCAGAGGGAAGGAGGTAGAGGCTCGGAGAGGGACCGAAGACACCGCGTGGTGGGGTAGCCGAGTGCCCTGGGTACCCGGCCCAGCCCCGCCCGGATTCCCTTTCCTGTCCTCCTCTGGTGGGGGAGGGGCGGGCCCTGCGGAAATGGCCTGAAGAGTCCTCTTGGGTCCCCCTCTCGGCCTGCAGGGAGGTGTTTAAGGCAAAGCATCGCAAGACCGGCCAAAAAGTGGCTCTGAAGAAGGTACTGATGGAGAATGAGAAGGAGGGGGTGAGTACGGGTGGGGTGGGCAGGTCGGCCAGCTCCCTTGGGCGTGAGGTTGGGTTTCCACCCTGCTGCTTCTGGGACTCTCACGTATAGGTTCAGTTTACGTGTTTCGAAATTTCCATATTCCAGGGAATTTGACTTCCAAGTTAAATCTTTTAATTCAAATGTTTTAAAGCCGCTTCATAGTTCATTCATAGGTGAATATGGTTGGTGGCAGGAAGGGGAGCCCATGCTTGCACGGAGTGCACCTTGGTTCCTGAAGTTAGGAAGGCTTTGAGCACTTTTTCTTTAGGGTTTAATTTTGTTGAATGTAAAATAATAATAAGTTATATGCAATGACTTTAAAAGGGTGATTGGTATTCACTTGAAAAACAACAGTGCCTTCCACCCCCCACCCCATCTTAGCTCTGGTCCAGCTTTCAAGAGACTTGCTTCTTTATTTTTGTATTTGTTAATCATCTCACAGTTAAACACAGGTATAGAGCTAAAACTTATAAGGTTGAAGAAACTTATAAGGTTGGAGCATTTAGTAACTAGTAATAGAGCATTTGTGTGAGGTATCGCTATTTCAATTCGTTGTCTGAAACCATCTCCTTGAGGGATACATACTATTACACCCATTTTACAAATGTGGCATTTGAGACAGCTAATTTCAGAGCCTACGCTCTTACTCTGTCTCCCAACCTTTGACCCTTCCTGTGGACTCCCTGGCCAGTTCCTTGGTTTGTGGTGCGCTCACCCACTTCTGACCTTCTCCTGTCTTTTTCCCACCCAGTTCCCCATTACAGCCTTGCGGGAAATCAAGATCCTCCAGCTTCTAAAACACGAGAATGTGGTCAACTTGATTGAGATCTGTCGAACCAAAGGTAAGTTGTTCGGATCTCATCCCCATTTTCAGATGGAGGAAATGAGGCTTATTGCTTAAGGTTTTGTTTGCAAAAGTTGGAACTGGACATACTTACATTGCCTCTTCTTAACCCAGACGTACCAAGTGTGACTGCTTTCTGTGGCCCTTTCATCAGAGCAGGTGCCTCCTCGGGGCCTGCCGCAGTACCCAGCCCAGAGAAGGTGCTCAGAAAATATTTTACCTGTGAAGGAATTCGCACCTGGATATCCAGGGGTCCATAGGTTGGAGAGGGTAGGAGCTGCTTGTGGGAAAGTGAGTTGCATATGAGATTTTTGATTTTTTTCTTGTCCCTCTCTGTCCCCCTCATTCTTCCGGTCTCAGCTTCCCCCTATAACCGCTGCAAAGGCAGTATATACCTGGTGTTTGACTTCTGCGAGCATGACCTTGCCGGGCTGCTGAGCAACGTCTTAGTCAAGTTCACACTGTCTGAGATCAAGAGGGTCATGCAGATGTTGCTCAATGGTCTCTACTACATCCACAGGAACAAGGTGGGGGCCAGAGTAGGGGAGGAGAGACCAAGGCTTGGGCTGGCCTTTGCTCTCACTGTGGGGTGGGTGTGGCTAAAGGACCCTCGGGAACCCTCGCCTTTGTGCTTCCTGCAGATCCTGCACAGGGATATGAAGGCGGCTAATGTGCTCATCACCCGCGATGGAGTTCTGAAGCTGGCAGACTTTGGGCTGGCCCGGGCCTTCAGCCTGGCCAAGAACAGCCAGCCCAACCGCTACACCAACCGTGTGGTGACGCTCTGGTACCGGCCCCCGGAGCTGTTGCTCGGTGAGGACTCTCCCGAGCTGGCAGAGGGAAGCAGGGGCTGGGCACTTACCCGGCCTCAGCCCCCCGCTGCCAGGGCTTCTTGAGCCCCCGGCCCGGGGGCATTGCCTCTCAGGAGGCTGTCGGGCTCAAGGGGCCCTCCTGGTGTGCTCTTCTTCTCAGGGGAGCGGGACTACGGCCCCCCCATTGACCTGTGGGGCGCTGGGTGCATCATGGCAGAGATGTGGACCCGCAGCCCTATCATGCAGGGCAACACAGAGCAGCACCAGCTTGCCCTCATCAGCCAGCTCTGTGGCTCCATCACTCCTGAGGTACGGAGTCGGGCTGCAGACAAGTCTCCCTGGCAGGGGAGGGGTGGGTGCTGGAGAGAGGAAAAGCTCCATTCTGGAGAGGTTGCTGGTGGCTGGTTGGGGTCTGCTGTTTAGAGCCACACAGACTGTTCAAGTCTCGGCTGCATCCCTTTAGTTCTGTGGCTTTGGGGAGAGCGTCTGAGCCCCTCACTTGAGAGCTGAGCTGCTCTGCTGTGAGACAATTGTGGTTCTATCAGGCTTGGTGCACATACGCCAGACAACTCGTGTCAAAGAGCCCGGTACTTGGCGTTTGCCAACTATGTTGTTCCTGCTGCTTTCACCTTGGAGGGGTCAAGTTTGCCCTCCAGGGGCGGTCTGGGAGCTTCTGAACGGAGGGCGTTTAGTCCCTTCAAGTGCTTGACCGGTGGACCAGCCTCGCACCCCCTGAACTGACTACATCCTCTTTTCCATGCCTCCCACCCCAGGTGTGGCCAAATGTGGACAAGTACGAGCTGTTTGAGAAACTGGACCTGGTCAAGGGCCAGAAGCGGAAGGTGAAGGACAGGCTGAAGGCCTATGTGCGTGACCCCTACGCACTGGACCTCATCGACAAGTTGCTGGTGCTGGATCCCGCCCAGCGCATCGACAGTGATGACGCCCTGAACCACGACTTCTTCTGGTCCGACCCCATGCCCTCGGACCTCAAGGGCATGCTCTCCACCCACCTGACGTCCATGTTTGAGTACCTAGCTCCACCGCGCCGGAAGGGCAGCCAGATCACCCAGCAGGCCACCAACCAGAGCCGCAATCCCGCCGCCACCAACCAGACGGAGTTTGAACGCGTCTTCTGAGGGCCGGCCGCTGCTGCTTCTCATTAGGGCCGTTGTTTTATTTTTCCTTCTGCTCTGTGACTTGTGTTGTGGAGATTTGGGGGCATTTGAGTTTTTTCTCTAGTGCATATTTTATTTAATCCCCACCCTGGGCATCAGGAACCAGCCGAGCAGACTGGAGCAGAGCTTTGGCTGAGAGTCCGGGAAGGCACTTGGGCTGCCTCACTTCGTTCCCTGGCTTTTGGGGTGATGCCCAGAGGGTCTCCATTTACCTTAGGACAGGAGTGAGATGGGAGGAAAGGCGCACCCCACCGGTGACTTTCTAAGAGATCCCAGCATGCTGGGAGGAGGGGACAGGTCCCTCACCCATCCCCAGCCCTTCTCACGGGATGAGAAGCTGGCGTGGGGGACAGAACCAGCCTTGGGAATGGGCTGCTCTTGGCCTAACCCTCAGAAGCTCTGGGGCTGGCAGAAACTCTTGGTTTCTTCAATAGGACAATTTTATCGTGTTTGTTCAGTTGTTCAGAGACATTCCTGGATGCAGATTGGTCAGTAACAATTAAAGTTGACTCTTTTTCAGTAAATGACTGTGTGCTCTGTGCTATGTTCAGACCCCCAGCTCTTAACCCTGTAGCTGACCTTTGAGATTTGATCTGTCAAGTCTTGGTTCTTTTCTTTGACCCAGTTCATGTCCCGTGACGTACCTTCAGAGGACTTTGTCTTCTCTGTTTTTCTCTTGAGTACCTTCCAGAACATTTGCCATCATGCTCCCCGCCGGGCAGGTACCATGATGCTCCCTTGCTCCTCCTCTCCACTCAGTGTCCGAGGAAGCGGGGAGACATGAGAAATGGGGCTTAGTCTGCTGATGAGGGAACTGGAGGTGGCCTGCTGTGAGCTACATCTGCAGCGGTGACCGGAGTGGGGGGGGGCGTGGGGGTGGAGGCACAGTCCGCTGCGGCTGACACACGTTCAGACTTGACTCACGAGCACGGGAGGCTGCGGAGGCTCCTACTCAGTGGAATGACAATAGTCAAATCTGTAACTTGCAAAACTTCTCAGGCTGCTGAACAGAGGGTGCAAGAGAGGAAATGACCAGAGAAGCTGAAGGATCCCCAGGGGCTTGGGGAGGTGGCAGTAGCCTGGATTAGGGTGGCAGGTGGGCAGGAGGACAGAATAGTTAGTGGAAGATTGGATCGTGAGGGTTCAGAGCTGGGACCCTTGGAGGAGCAGTACATTCTGGGGGATACATTTCCTGCGAGTCTGAAGTTGGGGACAGCCACGCATGAGGCAAATTCTACATTCTGTCGGGTGGGAGTCCTCTTAGAGGGACCTGGGAAGGAACGTTGGCAAAACCTTTTACCACAACTCTCCTTTGCTTGTAGGTATTAACTTAGACCACAGCTTCACAAAAGGCCAGTGAAAGTAAGAAAAAAAATCTTTGACTAGTATTTGTTTCTTGGGGCTGCCAAACATGGTGGCTTAAAATAACAAACTTTTTTTCTCAGATCTGGAGGTGAATTTCTGAAATCTGTAGGTGTCATCGGCAGGGTTGTTTCCTTCTGGAGGCTCTAAAGGAGAATCTATTCTAGCCCCGAGCCTAGGAAGCCTTCAGAGTACTCCACAGAGGGGGACACAATCATGATTTTTAAAAACTCACGGTGGGAAACAGTATGGAGATTCCTCAAAACTAAAAATAGAACTACCATATGATCCAGCAATCCCACTCCTGGGCATATATCCAGACAAAACTATAATTCAAAAAGATATATGCACCCCTATGTTCACAGCAGCACTATTCACAATAGCCAAGACACGGAAACAGTCTAAATGTCCATCAACAGATGAATGGATAAAGATGTACGTATCTACAGTGGAATACTACTCAGCCATAAAAAAACGAAATGCCATCTGCAGCAACATGGGTGCAACTAGAGGTTATCATACTACGTGAAGTAAGTCAGGAAGAGAAAGACAAGTGCATATGTTATCACTTACATGTAGAACCTAAAAGAAGACACAAATGAACCTATCTATGAAACAAAAAGAATCAGGGACGTAGAGAATAGACTGGTGGTTGCCAAGGGGGCAGGGGTGGGAGAGGGTTGCATTGGGAGTTTGGGATTAGCAGATGCAAACTAGTATATACAGAATGGGTAGACAACAAGGTCCTACTGTATAGCACAGGGAACTATATTCAATACCCTGTGATCAACCATAATGGAAAAGAACATGAAAAAGAATATATACATATATATATATATACACACACATATATATATAACTGAGCCACTTTGCTGTACAACAGTAATTAATACAGCATTGTGATTCAACTATACTTCAATAAAAAATAAATTTAAAAAAATACCAATAAAAAATGAAAAAACTCACAGTGACTATGTTGAGAAAAACTAAGGAGGTAAAGATGGAAGCAGGGAGGTTGGTTAGGGCTATTGTAATAATCTGGGCAGAAGATGATGGTGGCCTGGGCCAAGCTGGTCATGAAGCTGGTGGTGAGGAGTGCTTGGATGTATAGGTTACTGTGAGGGCAAATCATTCAGATTGGATGTGAGTTTGAATGAATGAGGAGTTGAGAGTCCTAGGCTTTGGCTGGAAGGAGGACGGAGCTACCATCCTTGAGACAGAGAAGGCTGCAGCTGGTCAGGCTGGATTGTGGTTTTTGGGCAGTTTTTGTTTTTCTTTTGGCCACGCCACATGCATGTGGGATCTTAGTTCCCCGACCAGGGACCAGGGATCGAACCTGTGCCCCCTGCAGTGGAAGGCAGAGTCAACCACTGGACCACCAGGGAAGTCCCTGGAGCACGGTTTTTCAATGGTAAATGGGAGGTTGACAGATGGACATCCAGGTTGAGTTGGCAGGTATATACCTGAACTATATATATAATTCAGAGCCCCCCAGAGTCTAAACACACCTTTGGGAGTTGCCAGCCTGGTGGTTTTTAAAGTCCCAACGCAGGATGAGATCACGTGGGAAGAGCGGAGTAGGGAGACGTGGTCCACTGGGACACTCCAGTGTTCAATGTCGTCAGGGAGTTGAGGACAACAACAGATGAAGTAAGAGACCACTGAGGGAATTCCCTGGCGGTCCAGTGTTTGGGACTCCTCACTTTCACTACCGGGGCCCCGGGTTCAATACCTGGTCAGGGAACTAAGATCCCACAAGCTGCACGGCATGGCCAAAAAAAAAAAAAAAAGAGAGAGAGAGACCGTAGGAAGAGTGAGTTCCAGAAGCTAAGGGACAGAGGGTGTTTTTGAGACATGGTAGTGATCACCTAGACAAGTGCTTTCGATGGGCCAGGAAGATGGGGGTGAAGACTGACCGTCAGGTTTAGCCACACTGACCTCAGTGATGACTTTGGCAAGAGCCGTTGGGTGGATTGCTTTGGATGAAGCCCTGCCGAGAGGAGTAGGCTCACTGGAGAACAGGAGGAAGGGGACCAAAGACAAGAAGTAGCAGTAATCTACGGTAAAGGAGGATTAGGGAAGGAGCTGGTCTTGTATATTCTAAGACGGGAGCCAGCACGTCATGGAATGACCCACTAGAGAGGGCACGTGTTGATTCTTGTCCTGTACACAGAAGAGCCACGTGGCCCAGTGTACAGTGGCCACACCAGGACTAGAACCTGAAAGGCCATGCTCCAACCCTGTTCTCTGCTACCTCCACCCAGTGTGTCCATGATGTTCAGGGCAGCCTTGCTTGTGGAAAAGGTGGAAAAGCATAAACCTCCACCAGCTTCAATAAGTTAGAGCGTGCAGAGTCACTGCGCATCCGACCCCTGACTCACAGGTCTGGGTGGGGCACCTCTAACAAGCTGATGGGCGATGCTGCCTTGCTGGCCAGGATCTGGGCGGCACAGGTAGAGCACGGCCCTGTGATGGGATGCTGGCCGCCACGTGAAAGGACGAAGGATATACACTATGACAGAAAGACGTTCCAAAGACAACAGGTGGATTGGGACTTCCCTGGTGGTCCAGTGGCTAAGACTCCATGCTCCCGACTCAGGGGATCCGGGTTCCATCCCTAGTCAGGGAACTAGATCCCACGCGCAGCAACTAAAGATCCTGCGTACCACAACTAAGACTTGGCACAGCCAAATAAATAAAATAAGTATTAAAACAATAACAACAACACAAAGACAACAGATGGAAAGAGCAGGTTACAAAATATCTCCTGCTTCTGCAGGAGTGTGATGGAAGCAATCACACTGAAACGTTACCCATGGTTATTTGGGGTGGTTCTGTCCTTTATGCTTCTCTGTGTTTTCTTATATTTCCTGAATTAATATTTTTACTCATGCAATTAAACTGTATTTTAAAACAACCAAAACAGGCCCTAAACCCTGGAGCTTCTGGCTCTGAGCTCTCCCCACCCCCCCATCTCCCCATAGAACACCCCAGAGAGGAGGCTGGGACTAGCCGGGTAGGTGTGGGTATGACCCCTTCAGCCTTGCACCCTGGGGTGATGTGGTGTCATCCCCATCTGTGGAGGGAGGTGCGGAGCCAGGAATAAATGCTCCCAGAGGGCAGGGCCTTGTGGAGGCATCACCCGGAGGCAGCCTGGCACCTGGGAGTCTCCCAAGTGCAGGAGTGAGTCAGCTAGCGGTCAAGCATGTGGCTGGAAAGGCTGTGGAAATGGGAACGGCCTTTGCCAGCTCGTCTGGACAGGCCCTCGATGTCACCCTGCAGGCCGAGGACTGGGTCTGTGTCCTGGCATCTTTTTGATCAAATGATTTGGCGACACAGCCCTCACCCTGGCAGGCTTGGACGCCTTAGGTCAAGGGCACCCCGTGTCCTATCCCCCCTCCCCAGGGATCCCAGCTCGGCAGGGCCAGGGAAATGGCCGTAACGGTAAGGAGAGGTAAGGAGAGGGGTGGGCTGTGATAAGAGAGGCCAGATAAAGCCAGCCCCACTGGGCAGGAAGCCCAGCCCCAAGGTCCGGAAGTCTCCCAAGTGCCCCCTCCCTACACACCCCGTTCTGCCTGCTCACCTTTAACCTCCGCCGGTTGTTATTTAACTCACAGGGAGGTCCTGACTAGTCCTGCGCTCAGAAAACAGCCAGGGAGGCCGAGAGATCCCTGGGCTGATCCCGGGATGAGAGCAGAGACCTATCAGGGAAGACCTGCCTCCCAGCACACTCCCCACCCCCCCTCACCCAACATCAGGGTGGGAGAAGGCTACGAGGTCTTAGGAATCCCCCCGACTTCCCCATCCCCTCTCTGGCCCAGCCCAGGGCAGGCTTGGCAGGGGTACCCACACCTATGAGTCACTTCGTGCCCCAGCCGGTCATGGAGCGGGAAGCCCAGGGATGAGAGGTGCCAGGTCCCTGGCTACCTCCTGGCCAGTGGCTGAGAAGCTCTGGTGGGAAGCACCCATGGAGCGGCCGGGCCCATGCGGGGGTCCTCTCTCGGCTAGAGCTGCCTCCTTCCAGGTAGGAGAACGCGGTGACCTTGGACAGGGGGCCTGCCTCTCTAAACTCTTCCTTTGTACAAAGGGTGTAAATAGCCCCCAGGGATCCAAGGCCATTAGTGATGATATTAACCCCACACTTTGCGGGGCCCCAAGGGAAAAATCTTGTCATCATAAGCCTTGTTCTGAAGGCCTGGGGTGGTCAAGGGCCGCCCCCCCCGCCACAGGCCTCATAGCCCCCCTTCCGCCCAGCTGGAGGCGTCACAGAAGCTCCCACCCAGTGTGGGCGTGGGAAGCTCTGGAGGGAGGTCTCTAGGGGAGACCCGGCGGCCGGCGTGGGAGGTGGCAGAGGCCGTCTCAAGGGTCCTCCTGCGTGCCAGGCCCCGTACACCCACTGGTTTTCTTCTGATTTAACTCTCCGGACTGATCTGTGAGGAAGGGCTGTTAGCTCCATTTTGATGATAATAATTAATAATGATAATAATAATAATGGCAACATTGATCGAAGTGCTTACTACCTGCTGGGCCCTGTGCGCATTGTCGTCTGCGTTTCATGGATCTGAGACCATTATTATCTGCATTTCATAGATGTGGAAGGTGCAGTTAAGAGCATTTAAGGACTCGGCCTGTTAAAGATTCCTAACCTCGCTCATGTGTGGAGACCTTGCTCTGTGCTCTGGGCCCAGCCCTCCCTCATTCACCTCCTCCGGCCCTCTGAGGCAGGAAGGACTGTGTCCACCCGCTTTATAGATGAGGAAACAGGGTTTCAGGGGGCGAGGAGACTGGCCGAGGCCGAGGCCCGCCAGCTGGGAAGCTGCAGAGCCAGTCCCTGGTGGAGACCAGCCAGAGCTGGAGATGGGAAACCTGGGCTGGGCTACAAGAGTCTAGGTTCTGTCAGACACTAGACAAGTTGCTTAGCCTCACCAAGCCTCGGTTTCCTCCTCTGTAGAATGGGCACCACGAGGCAGTGCCTCCCTCCCTCTTCGGGATGGCCGTCCGAGGCCCTGCAGCAGCTCAGCCAGCGTTCCCAGGGGCTGCACGCCTGGCAGGCCGCTTCTCCCCAGACCTCGTGTCAGACAGAGCCTTCTGCCCAGCAGCAGAGGAAGGGCAGCCCCAGAAGCCAGGGTTTGGGAGCTATGGCCTCTGCAAGTTCACCCAGGCCCCCTTACTCTAGAGGCCAGAACCCTAGAGAGGTGAGGTGACCTGTCACACGGTGTGACCCCCTCACCAGGGGGGAGAAAACTGAGGGTGGCCCCAGGGGCTGGGGAGGGTTGGCATTTCACAGGACTCCTCATCACCAGCAGGGCCACCCTTTGAACTGAGAGCTGGCTTGAAGCCAGAGCCCAGTTGACCAGATGACCAGGCACGTCCAAGGGCACAGGGCAGGTGGGGGCGGGGTCCAGGGGTGCCCTGGGTGCAGCGTGGGGTGTTACAGACTCCTGTGAATGACTAAGCCACTTCCCCTGTTAGACCTTTGTTGCCTCCCCTGAGAAATGGGTCCTGCCCGGAACAGAACCTTCCTCACAGGGTGAGTGTGATGATCAAACGAAATATATGCGTGTAAATGTCTCTGCACAGCGCTGCTGTCTAGAAAGAACTCACATTAACTGTTATTTAAGAAAATCCATATTATATAAAAAAATTAAAAGCCAGGGATTCCCAGCTTGATCAGAGGGGCTAAGTGTGGAATCAAAAGGAGCTGGAGGGCTTCCCTGGTGGCGCAGTGGTTGCGAGTCCGCCTGCCGATGCAGGGGACACGGGTTCGTGCCCCGGTCCGGGAGGATCCCACATGCCGCCAAGCGGCTGGGCCCGTGAGCCGCGGCCGCTGAGCCTGCGCGTCCGGAGCCTGCGCTCCGCAACGGGAGAGGCCACGGCACTGAGAGGCCCGCGTACCGCAAAAAAAAAAAAAGGAGCTAGAACTGAGCTGAATCCTTGAACCAACTTGCTAGTTGGTGACCTTCACAGGTGATTCCTCTCCTCTTGTCCTCAGTTTCCTCACCTGTAAAATGGCGAGGAAGAGGCTCAGTAAATCTTATACCCCAGGGAGCAGGTGCTGAGGACAATTGTGGTTGCAGAGTGTGATAAAAAATTGAGAAAAAATATTCCACGCTTTTTTTTCCCTCTGAAAATTGGTAAGACACCTGCTCTCAGTTTGAGCAGAGAAGGGCTTGGCCAGCTTGGAGAGCATTCAGACCCCTCGGAGAGGTGGCAGAGCTGAAACCAACCTTTCTGTGATGTGGCCCACCTCAAGACCCCAGGCCACATGTCCGGTGCCCTCCAAAGGGCCTTCTTGGCCATGAGTGGGGACCCCAGGAGCACCCCAGGAGCATCCAGGAGCCACATCTGCTTCCAGATCAATTCAGGCCCCTTGCTGGCCTCAGTGTCCCCAACTGCTGACCGAGACGGTTGGTCAAGGAGAGCTCTGAAGTGCCAGCCACCCAGTGTGGAAGAAATCATTCATTCTTCTTCCCACTTACGCATGTTCCCGGGGGAAGAATTATAAGACACATACAAGTAAAAGGAAGGTAAAAGTCACCTCTTGGGAATTCCCTGGCTTCCCAGTGGTTAGGACCCGGAGCTCTCAGCACTGTGGCCCAGGTTCAATCCCTAGTTGGGGGACTAAGATCCTGTAAGCCATGCAGTGCGACCAAAAAAAAAAAGTCACCTCTAAATAAATTTCTTTTTTTTGCAGTACGCGGGCCTCTCACTGCTGTGGCCTCTCCCGCCGCGGACCACAGGCTCTGGACACGCAGGCCCAGCAGCCACGGCCCACGGGCCCAGCCGCTCCGCGGCACGTGGGATCCTCCCGGACCAGGGCACGAACCCATGTCCCCCGCATCGGCAGGTGGACTCTCAACCACTGCGCCACCAGGGAAGCCCTAAATAAAATTTTTAAACAAGAAAAAAATATATATGTATATATTAAAAAAGCACCTCTAGACTCACCGCTCAGAGCTCATTACAGTTACCATCTGGGGAAGTAACACCCAGGCTGTTTTCTAAATTATAATTATTTTAACAAAAATGGGATCCTACTGTCCATACTGTCTCATCAGCAGGTTTGTTCCCTTAAGAGTCTTCTTAGATCGAGATTTATAACACTCTTAGAAAATGTTTATTTTGAAATACTAATACAATCACGGGGTTCAAAATTCAAAGGGTACAAAAGGGTAAATGGTGAAAAGAATGTGGCAAGAAGGTGCCGTTTGAGCAGAGACCTGGAATGATCATGAATCGGTCACGTGAACTTTGAGGGGAAGAACATTCCAGGCAGAAGGAACCCCAGTGCGAAGGCCCTGAGGCTCTGTCACGCATTCACTCTGTGTGACCTTTGGCTGGCTGCGTAACCCATCTGTGCCTCAGTTTCCCATCTTCACAAGGAGGATAATCACAGTACTCCTAAAGCTGTTGGGAGGATTAAATGCATACTTTTAATGCTAGGTGCTCACAGGTGCGGACTTTCACAAAGGTGGGCATGAGCTTGGCATGGTTGCGAATCAGAGGAGGACAGCAGGGCTGGGGGCGGCAATGGTTAGAGATGGTAAGATCAAAAGTGTGGACCTCATCCTAAGTGCAGTGGGAATCCACTGGAAGATTTAAAGCAGGAGAGACGAGATCTGGGTTTCTTTAAAAATGATGGAGAATGGTTATGGTTGGGGTCGAGAGGAACAGCAGGAAGGAGGCTAGAGGGTAGACCTGCAGTGGCAGCCTGAGATGTCACTGGAGGGATGGGAGTGGCTCCTGGAGAGGCTGGGGTGGGGGGGCCTCAGGGGTGATGGGGAGGGAAACCCAGGGTGAAGTCCAGCTTTAGACCAGAGCCCCTTGGTGGATGGTGGAGCTGTCCTCTGTGCTGGGAAGGTCTGGGGAGCAGCAGGTTTTAAGGCAGAAATGCCTGCAGACGTCAGGAGGTCACCAGATGCTCATGTCGGTATCTCAGCGAAGAGGGACATTTGAAAGTCAGACATCATCATAGAGCCAGGACAGCAGGGACCACCTTGGAGAAAGGCATGAGCCCCTGGCCGCCAAGGTGAGGAGATTGGAAGGGAGAAGGCGGGGCCAGTAAGGCACAGCCAGCAAGGAAGAAGGAGAATGGGGAGGGAGGTGTCGGGGAAGCCCAGAGAACAAAGGGTTTCAGGAAGGAGGGCGTTGTCA
This sequence comes from Stenella coeruleoalba, assembly GCF_951394435.1. Classification (NCBI taxonomy): domain Eukaryota; kingdom Metazoa; phylum Chordata; class Mammalia; order Artiodactyla; family Delphinidae; genus Stenella; species Stenella coeruleoalba. The sequence goes on from NC_137153.1 coordinate 115,029,041, forward strand.
GGTCATCAACCGTGTCACCTGCCACTGGAGAGCGATAAACAGAGCATGTGGGGCTCTGAGCACAGTTCCAATTGTTTGTTTCCTCAGGGTCATTTTTAGAAGTAGTAGAATTGCAGGGTCAAAGGGAGGCCCGTTTCTAAGGTTCTCTGCCCTCCTAATAAACTAAATCCATTAAACACCTTTGTAGCCAGAGTCGGGGCAAGGATAAGGAGAGGCTGTGCTGCTGAGGATATGGAATTCTGTTTAAGGCAAGTTTCTTTTCACCCAGTGACAGAAAAGTATTTTCTTGTAGGTCACTGGATATGAATTGATATTCAGAGGTGGGGAAGTCCTTATGTATATCGGAGGGACAGAACCCTGGTGTGGCCATCAGAAATGTACCTCCCTTCTGAATGCTAGGCTTCTGCGTAAACCTGCCTATGAGACTGAACCTCCCTTGGTCTCCATAGAACCCTGGATGGGGGCGGCGAAGGGGCAGCAGGACTCCTCTAGTCCAGGCTCTCCGGAGTGCGGTGTCCTTTGGAGGCTCTTGTCCTCATCAAGATCCCCCTAGAAATTATGACCTGGGACAGAACTCATTTCAGCCCTTGTTCTGCTAAGGAGGAGACTGAGAGTCAGGATCAGAGAGAGGAAGCGAATTGCCCAAGGTCACACAGCGCATTGACAGCAGAGATTGACCAGACAAGTGGTAGAGAGTAGGGGCACGTGTTAGAGGCAGAAAACCTGGGTTTGTATCTTGGCTCTGCCGCATACTGCCTGTGTCACCCTGAGTGAGTTGCTTACCCTCTGTGAGCCTCCATTTCGTTACCTGTAAAGTGGGGATAATCTCTAATTCATACAATTCTTGTGAGGATTTAAAAGAGATTGCAGGCCTTCCCTGGTGGCACAGTGGTTAAGAATCCGCCTGCCAATTCAGGGGACATGGGTTTGAGCCCTGGTCCGGGAAGATCCCACATGCCGCGGAGCAACTAGGCCCGTGTGCCACAACTACCGAAGCCCGCACGCCTAGAGCCCGTGCTCTGCGACAAGAGAAGCCACCGCAATGAGAAGCCCGCGCACCACAACGAAGAGTAGCCCCTGCTCGCGGCAATTAGAGGAAGCCCATGCACAGCAAGGAAGACCCAACTCAGCCAAAAATAAATAAATAAAATAAACAAATTTATTAAAAGAAGAGAGAGATTGCAATGCCAAGTACAGGGATAAGTGCTTAATAATAGCTAAGGGCTTCCCTGGTGGCACAGTGGTTGAGAGTCCGTCTGCCGATGCAGGGGACACGGCTTCGTGCCCCAGTCCGGGAAGATCCCACATGCCGCGGAGCGGCTGGGCCCGTGAGCCATGGCCGCTGAGCCTGCGCGTCCGGGGCCTGTTCTCCGCAACAGGAGAGGCCACAACAGTGAGAGGCCCGCGTACCGCAAAAAAGAACCCACCCAATAAAGCAAAGAGGAAGAGCTTAGGGGAAGGGTGTTTCAGACAGAGGCAAATGGAGGTGGAAGAGGCCAAGGCCAATTTCTGAAGTCCTTTCCAGCTGTCATGATGAGGCAGGAGAGGGGACAGTAACTCAGGCAGATCTGAATTTAGAAAGCCCAGCATGGTGCCTTTGCTGACCTCTTGTGTGGCTCCAAGCTGTCTCTATCCCTCTCTGGGCCTCAGCCTCCTGCCCCTACAGCCTCTAATCAGGGGTTGCAAATATTCGTTCTTCATAAGTTTCATTCTTTACTATTCTCTTGCCCCCTGGACAGGGCACGTCAAGAGCAGAGCCTTGTCATCTGTCCCCAGAACACAGTGTCCCCAGCACCCAGCCCAGGTCTGGCATAGAGACAATTTCTCATCAAATGAATGAGGGAATGGATGGATTCATGTCCTTTCCCCTTGGGAGGGTGTGGGTTGAAGCAGGAGCCCTGGCCCCTCACTTACCCTCCACACATGCCTGCAGACCTGCCTCACGTGGGTGGACACTGACCTGCTTGCCAGTTTCTCTGTGCCCTTGTTTTCTTTTCTTTGCTCTCCAGACAATGGCTTTGTTTCTATTGTTCTTTATGGAGAACGAGAACACCTCAGTGGCTAACAAAAGGCTAACAGTGGCTCTCCAGGTGCCCTATTAAGATGCCTTTGATTTTCTCCTTTATACATTTCTCTATTTTCTTCTACAAACATCTGTGGCTTTTCAGATAAAAAGCAATGATGCAAAAGAGAGGAGTGGACCGCTAAAGAAATACAAATGACTTTTAAACATAAGAAAATGCTCACCCTCCTTCACAATAAAATAAACGCAAATGATAACTACCCTGGGAATCCACTTTTCCACCCATGCAATTGGCAAGATCAAAGTTGGCTAACAGTGTGTGTTGGTGAGGAAGCAGCTGGCTCATGCCCTGCAGGGGCATGGGGGTGGAAACCAGTCCTGTCCCTCTGGAGGACAGCGTGGCAATCTGTATGAAAGTGTCAAATGCAAATCACCTTTGACCTAGCCATTGCACTTCCCGGAATTTATCCATCAGATGTGCTCACACATGGAAGAAATGATGTTACCCACCGTAACATTACTTGTGATGGCAAAATATTGAAAACCTAAATGTCCATCAGTAGGAGACTGGCCAAATACACGACAGTACTTCTTCAACAAGGAGTACTATGCAGCTTTGAAAAAACAAATTAGCCAATGGGGCAGCTCTTATGTGCCAACACAGTCCAGAATAAGGTCCAGGATATAAAGATATGTGGGAAAAGTACAAGGCAGACTCATGTATATAGTCTTCTGCTATCTTTGAGTATAAAAGGGAAATCAAAATATATTCGTATTTGCTTATAAGTGCATAAAATGTCTCTGGAAAGATCACAAGAAACATAACTTTGCTTTGGGGCGGGGAATAAGGATGCTGAGACCTGGAGTGGGAAGGAAGCTTTTCTCTGTGTCCTTTTTGTACCTTTGACTATTTGAATGATATAATGTATCATCCATCCAAAAAAAAAATATTTAGAATTTCAAAACAAAATAAAAAGTAAGGAAACGTGTGAATAAGGAAAAGAAAATATATCTATTCTGTCCCCTCCCCTTTTAAATTTCCTGGCGTCACTGGCTATGAAAATTGTCGTTGGAGGGAATTCCCTGGTGGTCCAGTGGTTAGGACTCAGCACTTTCACTGCCAAGATCCTGCAGGCCACGCGGCACGGCCAAAAAAAATTTTGTCCTTGGAGACCATGGAGGAAGCAGAGGTCTAGGGGACAGGTGCCATGCCCAAGGCCACTGGGTGACTTTGCCAAGGCTCCAGTCACCAGTTATAATTTCCTGCACAACTGGGATGATACCAGATAGGATCCCTGGAATTTTCTGTGCTGTTTCTTGCCTTCTGTGTCTCTACATCTATTTCTGTTTCCAACTTGAGCTGAGGTGTGTAGTTCAACGATTTTTTTTTTTTTTTTTTTTTTTTTTGCGGTACGCGGGCCTCTCACTGTTGTGGCCTCTTCCGTTGCGGAGCACAGGCTCCGGACGCGCAGGCTCAGCGGCCATGGCTCACAGGTCCAGCCACTCCGCGGCATGTGGGATCTTCCCGGACTGGGGCACGAAGCCGTGTCCCCTGCATCGGCAGGCGGACTCTCAACCACTGCGCCACCAGGGAAGCCCCTCCACGATTTTTTAGGACTGTTGAGTTCACCCCACCCTAGAGAAGGGCTGTATCAGGCCAGAGGGGAGAACTGACAGGACTGCTTTGCTCAGAACAAAGGGAAAGAAATCAGTTAAGATTCAGGAAAGTAGGCAATGGGATTTTCCAATAAGAAATTGAATTACATTTAGAAGACAATAAAATGGTTCTAAGGAGGGATGAAAAGGTCAGATTTGCACTCATCCAAATGAGGAGGGAGTCTCCCCCCTGGGATCTCATTTTCCCAGGGATCTTATTCTTGGAAGAATGGCCGAGAGCCCCAATACCCGCTGTTACAAATGAATCAACTGGGGCCACCACTAATAGATCAAGAAAAAAATACTTCCCATATAGAGGACAGAACTGAGGACTCACATCTGTGATACCCAAAGTGCTTTATAATTGACAATAAGGTGCTGAACAGATGTTGGAAATATATATAGGCCAAGGATGAGTGAGAGGCAGTTTACTAAAATAAATGCCTGGAAAGATGTTCAACTTCACTGCAGCCAGGGAAATGCAGAGTACAAATGACAGGGTACTCTACACCCAGTCGTCTGGGGGACATTCTGGAAGAGGGGGGCTCTCCTCACACTACACAGCTGGTGGGCTGCAACGTTTACAAGTGTTGGCGGGAAGGAATGCAAACACCCCTGGACCCAACTGTCCCCCTCCGCGCAATCTCACCTGCAGAAATATAAGCCCCTGGTGTAGATGTTATCCACTGTGGCAGAACACTGCAGGCAAGTGGGGGATGCATTAGGGTACAGCCACTGTTGCAGAGTTAGCAGTGCCCCCTCACCCCCAGTGGGGGAGGGCAGCAGGAAGGAGGTACAGAGGCTGGGAATAAGGACTCCAGGGCCAGAGTTCAAAGCTTGAGTTTGTGACTTGAGCATGTGTCTTTACTCCTTTGTGTCTCAGCTTCCTCACTTGTGAAACAGGATATAATACTAGCACATGTTTCATAGAGTTTTGTTGATTAAATGAGCAACTATGTAGAATGTGTTTAAAACAGTGCCTGGCCCAGAAAGGTGTTACTTAACTATTTGTTAAGTAAATGTCTTAGAGGGATCCCTATGAGCTTATTGTTGAGCAAGAAAGTTAAGATACAAAAAATCTTGTCTGCATCAACAAGGCCCTATAAGGAGTTCCCTGGTGATATTCTGGTTAGGATTCCTTGCTTTCACTGCCGTGGCCTAGGTTCAATCCCTGGTCTAGGAACTGAGATCCTGGAAGCCAGGTGGGGCGCGCCACCTCCCCCCGCCACCAAAAAACCCCCAAAACTAAACCAAAAACAAAAAAGATCAAGGCCTTATAGATGTCTAGGTGTGACCGGGATTTCATGAGCACAGACAACCGTGGGACACACACTTGGCTGTCAATAGAATTACCAAAGGAGAACCGGGGTTGGAGATCGGGGGCGAGGGTTAAGCAAAAGAGAAATCATTTAAAGCCTCTTTATGATTAGTTTTTATTCAGTTTTTAAATTATAATGTATAAAGAAAGTTTCAATGATTAAAAAAAAAGAACACCGAGAGAGAAAAGGACTTGTCTGTCTCCCGTGTGGCCGGGGTGGGGCACCCTGCAGTGATATGAAAAGTGGAAGTCCAGCCAATGACAGAGTCTTCTCAACATATTTGTTTATTTCAAAATCAAACAATCTCTGATAAATATTTATCCCCAATGCCTGCAGGAAAGAGGGAGGGGCTACTGGTACTGAAACCCCATCAGTTGTTAAGGGACTGCCTTTTATCTGAGGAAACTTCTCTGGAGGGTTTTTGCAGCAATTCCCCCACCTCCACCCAAATACACACACCTTTCCAGATTTCAGCTGTAGAAAGGGAATCTTCCATGCTAGTTGGGGCCAAGAAGGTCATAGACAGAAAAAGCTCTGAAAACTCCAGGACAAATGGGAGTCTTCCACCCCCAGGTATGACAGATTATTCACCCCTCCGTGGGTGGCTCTCCCACACATTCCATTTGATCAGATGACGAATCTGATCTTGTCATCCCTCCTTAGAACCATTTTATTGTCATCTAAATGGAATCCAATTTCTTATAAGGCTACAAGGTCCTGCTGGATCTGGCATCCTGTCACCCCAGGGCTCTCTGACTGCGTTCCATCTCCAGGCCTCGTGAGGCCAGGATGTCGCCTCTTCCAGGAAGCCTTCCCAGGCTGCCCAGGAACGGTTAGGAGCCCCAGTAGCGTAGGTGCCTGGTTTTTGCCCTATTGCCCCACAATCGAGCTCTCAGATTCGACAGACCAGAGGCCGCATCCCCGCCGCCCTGGGTCTCTGCGTTGGGTCGGGACGTTTGGGGGCCAGGATTCAGCGACTTCCCTAAGGTGTCCGCCAGTTCTATCATTCTATCCCGGCTCGAAGCTGGTTCTGGCCTGGAGCAGGGCTGCTGACTGGGACTGGCTAATTTGCGGGGCGCGGCCGGGTGCTTGAGAGGATGATGACGAAAGGAGCGCGTATTTCTCTAAGGCAGTGGACTCGCTCGGTACCGTGCCCCTCATAAACATGAATGAAGCTCTCCGCCCCGCCCCGGGGCCTGCCCCTCACAAGGATGGCGTCCCGCAGATTCTTATTGGTGCCGGTGGGCTCGTTGGGCAACGCTGAGTGGCGGAGGGCGGAGGAGAGTCGGGGGCGGGCCCAGGAGGGGGGCGGGGCGTATTCGGTCCGGGCCTAGCGTGCCGCCGGTTGCATCTCTACTATGTCGCGGGCACGCTGCCACCTGCGCGCGGCTTTCTTCCTGGCAGCGGTTTCTTCGCGTGGTGCAACAACCGGGGTCGCAGCGAGGCGAGTATTGAGCGCGTGGCCTGCGCCGCAGGAGCCCGGCATGGAGTATCAGGTATTGGAGGGAGGTCCTGCAATGACACGTGAGCCGGGCCTGAGGCGCTTGGCATCTGGCCTCCGCCAGCTGAGAGAGGGGCCAAGAGCCTGGGACTGGGGGACTCGGGGGGGCGGGGACATCCTGGATTTCGGAGGTGGGGACAGGCACCAGGAAGTTGGACCCGGGGTACCGGATTTGGGAATTCTGAGGCTGAAGTGTACCGCGTTCGAGAGTGGGAAGGGACGCCGTGTGATAGGACCAAGAGATCCAGTGGCTCAGCTGAGGTTCTGGAGTTCCAGTGTCTCCGGACTCAGAACCAGCAGTTGGGTTGGGGGAGGGGAAAGGGATTCAGGAGTTCAGACTTGGGAGATCCAGAGTATAGGTCTGGGTTGGCGTCTCTAGGATTCAGGAGATGAAGATCCAGGTGCCTGGAAGTGGGGAGCAGGCAGGACTCGGAGCAGTGGGGGTGGTGCAAGAATCTGGAAAACAGAAAGCTTCCTCCTGGCTCTGTGCCAGGGGCCAGTTGCCAGAGACCAGAACCTGATGCTGGCCAGGCAGGTGGCACCGGTGTGATGAGAGTGGGCCCTCCAACCAGCCACTGAGGCCCTGAGGGGAAATAAACATCACCCCCACTTCCACCCCCCCCAAGTGGAAGTATAGTATAGTCCTGAGGTTATACCTACTTGCCTTCTTGTCTGAGTGACCCTGATACAACCTTCCTCCCCCTGAGACTCCTATTCCCGATCTGGTTGCTTCAAGCAACTCTTCTCTGGGTCAGAATGTGGAACCCCAATCCTCATGCCCAATCCTGGGCATGGAAGCCTCCAGGAATTCCTAGTTCTAATTCCTTCAGTTCTAAGACCCCACCCTTCTGTAGTTCTGGCCCTGCCCTAAGAAGGGCCCAACATAGTGGTGGACCATGGAGAGAATGAGGGCAAAAGCCTGAGAGTGAAGCCTGGGGAGGCCGAACAGGAAGCAAGGATAGTCCCGTTAGTCATTTTGCCTGCTTTGCCTGACACTCCCTGGGTGGGTCTGAACTGCCCCAGGCTCCCATTTCTGCTAGAACTGGAAAGATGCCACTTCTTTCTCACCGGTGCCTAACCTCTAGGCTGGGGAAACAGGGCTGGCATGGCAGGCCTGGCCCCTGGCCTGGCCCCTGGTATGCTGGCTTCCTCTGTCCCTGTGGATCCCTAATGAGCCTTAACCTGCCACCTGGGGACTCATTGCCAGGATGCCGTGCGCACACTCAACACCCTTCAGACCAATGCCAACTGCTTGGAGCAGGTGAAGCGCCAGCGGGGTGACCCCCAGACACAGCTGGAAGCCATGAGGCTGTACTTGGCACGGAGTGGGCTGCAGGTAAGGTGGGGAGGGCCTCTGACCACCCCCCGTTCCCATCTGTCTGTGAGTCCTGTGGCTGAGGCGGGGACCTTGTCCGTCTGTCCTAGGTGGAGGACTTGGACCAACTGAACATCATTCACATCACTGGGACCAAGGGGAAGGCGAGCCACAGGACCCAGGGGTAGGACGTGCACTTGGTGGGGTGGGGGTGGGGGACCTGCCCAGACAAGACCTTTCCTTTCTAGGGCTCCACCTGTGCCTTCACTGAACGTATCCTCCGAAGCTATGGCCTGAAGACGGGATTCTTTAGGTACTGAGGTACAGAGGGGTGTGGTGTCTCCTAGCTCTCTGGGGGGTCTGGAACCAGCCAGCACCTCAGGGCCAGGGTCACCCCCAGCAGCTCAGCTGCATGTCTCTCTGCCTAGTGTTCATTCATTCAACAAACATTCAATTAGCATTTACCAGTTAGCCCAAGTTTATGGCAATCTTTAATTTTCATAATGGAAAGAAATTGGGGAGGGGGGCAGCAACTTGAATGGATAAACGAAATACACAGCTGGAATTGTCAGATATCTTTTTATTTATTTGGCCACGCTTAGCGGCATGCAGGATTAATTAATTCCCCAGCCAGGGATCGAACCATGCCCCCTGCTTTGGAAGTGCAGAGTCTTAACCACTGGACCACCAAGGAAGTCCCTCAGATATCTTTTTATTAACTTAAATTCCTTATACAGTTTTTAAATCACATAGAAATATTTATCAACTAGGGCATCTTTGCCATAAGGAGCAGAAAACCAGGCTAGTAAGGGCTTAAACAATAAGCGTAGTTTATGCCAGCTCTGTTGAGACCTCCCTGGTGAGCAGCGGAAGGGAGCCCTTCTGCTGTGCCAGCCTCAGCTGCTGCTTTGCCCTCCAGGCAGCACCCCCTCTTGGTTGCATTCAGGCATCTAAACTCACACCAGAGGATGGAGGGCAGGGTGATTAGACATGGGTCTCCCTTCCCTGGAGCTGTACCTGCCTTCTTAAGCCTGTCAGCGGTAGAGCAGTGGGATTCACACGATGGTAGATTGCTCAGGATTTGGTCCTTAAGCTTGGGGCTTTCAAGAGTTTTGCCTCCTTTTATTTCACCCGTTCCGTCAAGTGACCTCTGTAAGCATCTGAAACCTGCTGACTGAGGTCATCTCAGACCAATGTGTTTTCCCTCAGCAGTTCTTCATTCAAATTAAAGAAATGGAGTGGATTCATAATACCAGAGGGCCTTTGAGGATTTAAATATAAGCCAACAATCTCTCTTCCAAAATAATGTTTGGGGTAAAAACCCAGCCTTTGACTTGGGCCCATGTGGCCTCATGGGCCAGTCTGGGAATGCAGCTTGAACACAGCAGATGGGGCCTTGCCCTCAAGGGCAGGAAGACAGACATTATGGGGGCAGATGTTGGCCGAGTTACTGATCGATGTGGGATGGGGGAAGCATGGGGGGCTGTGGGAGCCCAGAGAGCATGCCTGAGCAATCTGGTGGGGTGGGGTCCTTTCTCTTTTTTGGAGGAGCCGTCTTAGTTGAGACCTGTGGAGTAGACATGTGTATAGGCCTGGAGTTAGAAAATTTTGGTGGGGGGGAGCTGGAGGAACTAATAATAGTCCAGAGTGGCTGGGGCACAGGGAACTACCAAGGGATGCGTGAGAGGTGAGGCCAGTGGCATGAGACCCGCCGGGGCCTGGTGGGCTGAGATGTGGAGCTGGGACTCTCTAAAGGGCAGGGGGAAGTGACAGAAGGGTTTTCAGTAGGGCAGTGACATAGTTAGATTTGTTTCTCTGAAAGGCAGGTCTGACTGTGGGGAGGGGGACAGCCTGGGGGTCTTGGGAAGGGAGTCCTGATGACCCTAGGTCTCTCGGTAGCTCTCCCCACCTGGTGCAGGTGCGTGAGCGGATCCGAATCAATGGGCAGCCCATAAGCCCCGAGCTCTTCACCAAGCACTTCTGGCGCCTCTACCACCGGCTGGAGGAGACCAAGGTGCCCATGCCAGAGGGCTGGTGGGTGGGCAGGGTAAGGGGCCCGGAGTGGGTGGGTAGACCCAGAGGGCACTGCACATCCCGGGACACCATCTTCCCCAGGGCAGAGGCTGCAGGGGCCCCGAGCTCTGATGTGATCCTGTCCACAGGATGACAGCAGCTGTGTCTCCATGCCTGGCTACTTCCGCTTCCTCACACTCATGGCCTTCCATGTCTTCCTCCAAGAGAAGGTGTGTGTGCCCACCACTCCCCAGAACCCTGTGTTCGAGGCCTTGGGAAGGGGAATCTCAGCAGACTAGGGGCTCCTGTGTGGTATTCGGGAGCCCCTGTACCCCCTGCCATGCCCTCTGATCCTCTTCAGGTGGACCTGGCAGTGATGGAAGTGGGCATCGGCGGGGCTTACGACTGCACCAACATTGTCAAGTGAGGGGGAGCGGCTTGAGGAGAGGGATGGTGGCCGGGAGCCCGGTGGCCGGGGTCCAGGGCATCACGGCTCCTTCATTTCCCCCAGGAAGCCTGTGGTGTGTGGGGTCTCCTCTCTTGGCATCGACCACACTGGCCTTCTGGGGGACACGATGGAGAAGATCGCATGGCAGAAAGGGGGCATTTTTAAGGTGACCAGGCAGCCCTGGGGAGGGAGGTACATGGATGGCCTGGGCCCCAAGATTCAGGGAAGTGGGGGCGGGTGTGGCACGGTTATTTGTATCCTCCTGACTCAGGACGAGGTCTTGGGCGTCAGTGGGGTCTGGGTTCTCGTCCCAGCTCTGCATGGGACTGGAACAAGTTGAGCCCCATCTCTGGCCTTAGTTTCCCCATCGAGGGGTCCCCGAAGGTTTGATGGGGGGGAAGGCTGAGTGGGCCATCCAGAACCAGGGATGTGGGGGCCAGTGATGGGAGACGGAGGACCCTGGGCTCACTCTCCGTGTCCTCCACAGTGTGGCGTCCCCGCCTTCACTGTGCTCCAGCCTGACGGGCCCCTGGCAGTGCTGAGGGACCGCGCTCAGCAGATCTCAGTGAGTCTGATTGGGACAGCTGGGTGGGGGGTTGGCTGACTGGGGAGGTACTTTACCCTTTGGGGCCTCAGTTTGCTCATCTGTGCTCGTCCAGCTGGAGGACATCTCGGTTCTAGGAACAGGACTTGGTGGGTTGTGGTTGATGGGGAAAGATGGAAGGGCTGATGGCATCAGGGAGGGCCTGCTGGCCGAGGAGGCAGCAGCAGCTCCCCTGACCAGCTGCTGCCCATCTCCTCTGTAGTGTCCCCTCTACCTGTGCCCACCACTAGAAGCCCTGGAGGAAGGGGGGCCGCTGCTGACCCTGGGCCTGGAGGGGGAGCACCAGCAGGCCAACGCCGCCTTGGCCTTGCAGCTGGCTCGCTGCTGGCTGCAGCAGAAGGGCTACCGGGGTAAGTGGGCAGGTGAGTGGGTGGGCAGGGGACACGTGGAACCTGCCTCTGAGGGCCCTTAGGTGAGGCCTGAGCACACTGAGTCCCACACAGCCCTCCCTCTCCCTTCCCAGATACTGGAGAGCTGAAGGCGTCCAGGCCAAGCCTCCTGGGGCAGCTGCCCCTGGCACCTGTGTTCCAGCCCACGTCCCACATGCAGCATGGTGAGTTGGACCTTCCTGCCCAGCCAGGCTGCTTCAGATGTTTCTTTTGGTCTCCTGTTTGAGGGGTGGGGACAATTCAAGATGGTGCCTTAAGAGAAAGGACTGAAGTCAGTGAGCTTCCCACACCTTGAGTTCATGAACTCTCTCTGAGCCCATTTCCCCACCTGCCAAATGAGACGATGATAGGGCGCACTGTGAGGTGACATCACTAAGGGGCTGAGTCCAGAGCCTGGCAGATACGGGATAAAGTGCCCAGCCACTGGTAGCTGCCGAACTACCATCCTTGTCACCATCGTCACAAGACCATGAGGTTCTTGAGGATGGCAATATTGCCAAGCTTCTTGCTTGCCCCCGAGGCCTTCAGCACACAGTAGGTCCTCGTGGCTGTTAAGCCCCTTCAGCAGTTGGTTCCAGAGTGCCCACTGTGTGCCAGGCCCCGTGTCAGGGCCATGACACAGTCCTGGAGCTAGGTGGATTACATCCCAGCCCCAAGTGTCACTTGCTCTGTGACCTAATCTCTTTGAGCTAAGGGTTCTCTGCCTGAAACTTGGGACTGATATACGAGAGCAGCCCCCTCTCAGGGCCGCCTGGATGATTCCACCAGATGAGGCAGCCAAAGAGCTGATCCCAGTGGCTAGTGCCCAGTAAGAGGCTCCTGGGCTGTCAGAGCGGCCAGCAGCGGGGGCGGGTAGTGTGTGCGAGTTGAGTACTGGAGTGGGAGGATGTAGAAGGGCAGCCTCGCGGCTGCCGCTGGAGGACTACCTTGCTCCCCTCCCCCAGGGCTTCGGGACACGGAGTGGCCGGGCCGGACGCAGTTGCTGCGGCGGGGCCCCCTCACTTGGTACCTGGACGGCGCGCACACCACCAGCAGCATGCAGGCCTGCGTGCGCTGGTTCCGCCAGGCTCTGCAAAGCCGCGAGAGGCCGGGCGGGTGAGCTGCGGACAGAGGCGGGGCTGGGGCGGGACCTCGGGTAAGGATGGGGAGGGACCGGGGACGGGGGCGGGACTTGGCCAGTGGAGAGGGGAGGAACTTTGAGGAAGGATGGAGCGGGGCCCCGGGCAGGACTGGGCCAGTGGGGAGGGGCGGGGCCTCGGGGAAGGATGGGGCGGGTCGCAGGGACGGGGTCGGACTGGGACAGTAGGGAGGCGGGAAGTTTTTGGAGGAAGGATGGGGCGGGGCCCGCGGAGAAGGGGTGGGAGGCGCCGCTCTGACCCTCCTCTCCCCCCGCTCCTCACCACTCACACAGCGGGTCTGAGGTGCGTGTCTTGCTCTTCAACTCCACTGGGGACCGGGATTCCGCGGCCCTGCTGAAGCTGCTGCAGGTGAGGGGCTGCCTGGGGGATGGACAGCAGGCAACCCAGCCCTGGTTCCGCCTTTGACCCCCAGCAGCGGTGCCTTCATCCCTGAGCCTCTGTTTCCTCAACTGTAGAATGGGAGTGATTTTTCCTCTCCCCCCTGAATTGTACTGAGGATTAAATGTGAAAGCACTGGGCACAGGGAAGTCAAGTCACAGGTCATTGTACTCATTCTCCTCCATGGTCACACTCCAGCCCAGGATTAGTGAGGACCAGGTGAGTCGTGTAAGGCGCAGGCTCTGGATTCACCTGTCAGGCCCTTTGAGCCGCTAGCATGTGACCCTGGATAAGAGATGGCATTTCTGAGCCTCAATTTGCCTCTCCATAGAACAGGGCTGCTACTAGGATACCTGCTTCTGAAGTTTCGTTTAAGGAGTCACTGGGCTATAGAGCATATAGGGAGGGGCCCTCCTCTGCCCAGGGAAACTGAGCCTGCCCTAGACTGTCAGGGCCGAAATGGTTCCTAGTGATCGTTTCCCATGTCACAGACCAGGATGCTGAGGCTGTTCTTCATATCCTTTGTGCTCAGTAGCTGGGTCACCCTAAGCAAATGCAGCCCCCGGCTCCAGCCTCTGTCTCCCCATCTGTGTGGGGCCATGCGGCCCAGGCCACAGGCCAGGCAGGGTATATTGAGGTAGATGGGGGACACGGAAGTGTTGTGGCTCGGTGTATGCAACATCACTCCAGTTCAGCTGGTGGGGGGGCATCTCCAGAGATGGGGACGTGTATGTGGACTCCAGGGGTGCTGTGTAGAAGTTGGGATAGGGGGCATCCTCTCAGGGCTCTGACACTGAGCTTCTCCCCTTGGCCTTCTAGCCCTGCCAGTTTGACTATACCGTTTTCTGCCCTAACCTGACAGAGGTGTCATCCACGGACAACGCAGGTGAGAGGTGACAGGCCTGGTCCCTCCGGTGGGCGGGGGGCGGAGGGCCCTGAGGTGGATTGCTCTGTTGGTGACGGTGAGCGCTTTTGAACTGAAGGTCTTGGGTAGGAACTAGGTTTGTTTTATCGTATAAATAAATAACCTTTGGTACATTGTGAATTTTGCATGTGACGGCAATACTGAAAAGAGAATTGTTGGTGAAACTCTTTTTCAAAATGCAGGTTACAACCCAGTGATGGTTCTTGAAGTCAGTTTAGTGGGTCTCAACCAGCTTTTTAAATTTTAAATAAAATAGAGAAGAGAGTGTCAGTGTGTCTCGCACAAAGTTAAGGGTAGGTATTATTTGATGAAGATTCTGTTCCAAACATATATGTACACATATGTGAGTACTGGGTTGCCACTGTAAAATGTATTTTTTTTTACTGTGGATCATGTTAAAAGTTTTTTTTGAAATAATCTAAAAACTACAGATCCCGAGGCCCCACATCAGACTGTGTGGGGACAGTGCGGGAGTCTGCATTTGTAGAAGTACTTATGCCAACCTGGTGATGGCCCCTGTCTGTTTTACAGATGAAGGCAGTAAGGCTAGGGCAGAAAGATGTGCTTGGTAGGCAGAAGCCCCAGCTTAGAAGCTAAACTGCCTGGCCCTGTTTCTCACCGGCTCTGTGACGATGGGCAATCACTGAACTTCCTGAGCCCCGGTTTCCTCATAGCACCCACTGTAAGGACAGATGATGCTTGTATAAAGCCTGGCATTGCGCAGGCGCTCACAGCGTGCTTCCCCCTCCCCGACCCTCGGCTGCCTCGCTGACGCGCCCGTCCCTGTGCCCCGCAGACCAACAGAACTTCACAGTGACCCTGGACCAGGTGCTGCTCCGCTGCCTTGCGCACCAGCAACACTGGAGCCGCCTGCACGAGGACCAGGCCAGCCCGGAGCCTGGTGGGCCTGCACCCCTGCTGCTGGCACCCCGCCCAGCCCGCACCCGCAGCGCCAGCTCCCTCGTCTTCAGCTGCATTTCCCACGCCTTGCAGTGGATCAGTCAAGGCCGGGACCCTGTCTTTCAGCCACCCAGTCCCCCACGGGTCCTCTTTGCCCACCCTGTGGCAGGCAGCGGGGCCGTCGTCCTCCAGGAGGCTGCTGCCGTCCACGTGCTGGTCACAGGCAGCCTGCACCTGGTGGGCGGCGTGCTGAAGCTGCTGGAGCCCTCCCTGTCCCAGTAGCCAAGGCAGTGGGGCTGGAGGTGGGCTTCCCCCACACCTGCCCTGCATTTCGCCATGAACTAAATTACGTGCTTTTTGTGCCTTCCTGGTTCTGTCTAGACTGGCCCCAGGGACTTGGGCTCTGGGCAGTGAAATAGAGGGCTGGGGGCAGGAAGCTGAGATCTGTCTCTGAGCCTCAGGTGCCCCTGGCCCTCCTTCCTAGTTCTCTGGCTGTTGTAGTAGACCTGACCCTCCGGCCCACCTCCCCTCCCACCCTGTCTGCTTCCTGCCTCAGGCGCAGCTGATCGGGTAAACTGCCTGACGTAGCCTGGGGTCCTGCCAGATACTGGCTGCTGGTTGATAGATTTCCTCCTCCCAGTGGCCTTCTGGGAGGGGAGAGGGTCCTTGCCTGGGGCCCCGTCGGGGCAGAGGGTGGCTGGAGTGATTTAAAGCCTTTCACTTTTTTTTTTTTTAAAAAAAAGCATTGCCTGAAAATTTGATTGACTCTTGACCTCTAGCTCCCCCAGCAGACAATAGGGGGCTGGGGGCTACAGCTGGTACAGGAACTGGGTTGTGTAGGAGCCTGGGCTTTGTGGCTTGGGACAAGTCCCCCCCTCCCTCTGAGCCTCAGGTGGCCTGTCTGTGAAATGAGAAGAATGGATTGATGTCCGTTGACCACGTGCCATGCACCACTTTGCAGACCTCCTCGCAGAAAGACCTTGTGATCGCAAATTCTCATACCCGTTTTACAGATAAGGGAACTGTGCCTGGCTTAAAGAAGCCATGGGACCTGCCTACAGTCACACAGCCAATAAGTGGCAGGTCCAGGATTTGAACCCAGAACTGTCTCCCCCCGCAACCCCAGTTTAGGTGCCACTATCCTTCTCTCAGCCCAGCCCAGCACTGGTTTCATGGTCTGATTTATTGGTGGTGAGTATATAGGGGTGGGCCCAGGACAGGCAGCCTGGCTGCCCGGTGGGGGGGTCTCTGTGTGACAGTTGCAGGGAGGAGCTAGGCTCCCCCACTCACTCCCAGGCTAGGCGCCGCTAGGCTTCTGTTTCCCCCGCCAAAGTTGGGCCAGTCCAGATGTAGAGGCCGATGGGAGCAGGTCCGGGTGGCTCTGGGCTGGGTGTTTCCATGCAGGAGGCACCGTCAGCCTGGGTGGGCTGGGCTGAGTCCGTTTTGGAGTTCTCAGCTCCTGCCCAGCCCACGTCACCGAGTACTGGGTCCAGGTTAAAATTACAGGGACTTGGGTTGCTACAGCAATGTGGACATATAGCGCAGCGGACTCTCTCTCCGTGGTGCTGGGCAGCCGTACCCCAGGCCCACTGGGTTTGAAGGTTCGTGGTGGGGTGGGGGGACGCCAAGGTGTTCCAAGCTGGTGCCCCCACTGGCAGCAGGCCTTGGAGAGGGAGGCAGGAGGGGTGGGCACAGAGGGCCTTGTCCATCCTTGCTCGAGTGGAGGGGTTGGGGTCCCAGGATAAGTTCGTGGCCACTGGTTCCCAGCTGGTGGCTGCTCAGTCTCTCCTGTTGGGCGAGGGCTGGCTGGGCGGCCCCCAGGACTCCGGGCTGGGCACTACGCCATGCTGCTGGTGGAGCAGGGGGTGCTCTGGGTGCTCCCGATGCTGTGGTTGGTGCTACTGCTCTCCGAGGAGGCCGGGGCAGCCACCGCCACCACGGGCTCCCGCTTGCCGGGGTGACCTGGGGGCAGGGGCGGAGGTCAGGGCCCCGGCCAGGGCTCCCCACTCCCGCAGAGGCTTCGCCGGGCTCCCCCAGGTGGTGGTGGAGGGGTCCTGAGCACTCATCGTGGGGGCCTGGGATACTCACGCGTGTGCAAGTAGATGTACCAGAGCGCGGCGGTGAGCAGGGCCCCGATGAGGAAGGCGCCAAAGGTGATGCCCAGCACGGCGGGCAGGACGAGGCCTTTGTCTGCGCAACCAAGGGCAGGACAGCTGTGGTCAGCACTGCCGCCCCCTCCCTGCCCCCCTACCCTGTTGTACTGGCCAGGAGCACAGGCTTCGCTGCCAGTCTCAGCTCAGCTACTGACCCTGACTTCTCTGAACCCCAGTTTCCTCACCTAGCAAATGGGTTCATCACACCCATGCCTGACACTAAGCCGTGGTTGCTATGACAATCCGCCCAGAGGGCCCAGCCAGGCCTTTGGGCCAAGCCTCTGCCTCCCAAGGCTGGTAAAGACGCATTTTTAGGGAGGAGGCATGGTATAATCTGAGCAAAGTGTGAGTGGGGCCGGAGAGTCCGAGTCCCGCTGTGTGCCCTTAAGTCAGTGCCTGCCCCTCTCTGAGCCCTATACCATGGTAGGGATAAGCCGGAGCACCTCTGAGGGCTCTTCAGCTCTGCTCTTGGGTTTTCCCAACCTTCACTCTTTCCACACTCCCGATTCCTGTGTGACTGTGGGCCAGGCAGCCTCCCCTTAGGCCTCTGAGTTCCCATCCCTGCAATGGGGTCATTAGCCTGCCCTGTTGGTTGCAGGCTGGGTGTAGGGGCTCCATCCAGGCCCAGGTGGGATGGCCAAGAGGCAGATGCCTCTCCCACCTCTGCCTTCAGTGTCAGGGACTCTTCTGCCCAGGCTGGAGGGAGCTGGGCTGAGGGCTGAGGCGTACCCTCCACAGTAGGGGCCTTAAGGAAGGTGAGGTCAGTGTTGCCCCAAGTCTCATCCTAGGAGGCCCCATCCCCCGCCCCCCGGCAAGGCCAGCCAGCAACCTTGGGGATCAAGAAGAACCAAAGGCCTGGAACCCGGGCCCACGGGGTGGTCACGAACAAAGGCTCTGCATCTGGAAGATGCAGCTGTGGACCCTACTCTCTGGGGTCCTCCCTGCTGTGTGCCTAGACCCATCCCTCTGGGCCGTCCATCGTGCCCCACTCTGACCTCAGCCCCTGGAACCCTGGAGAGACTTAGAACTCACCATGCAGGCCAGGGCTGACGATGTTCAGGCGTGTGGAGACAGTCCTCTGGACGTCCTTGGGGAGGAAGAGGACACAGTGTGTGACACAGCCTTCGACAGCAGCTTCCAGGCTTACTCCCTGCCTCTGTGGCCCTGGCCTGTCACAGCCCACCCTGGGGCCTTGACTCTGAGCCCTGTCTCCACCACCTTCTGGCTGCTGCTGGAATGGTTCTTGTGAGTTGCTGAGAGGGCCCCAGCTCCCATGAGGATGATGGGGGCACTGTGTCCATCACCCTTGTGAATGCCTGGGTGAGAGGAGCCAGGTCAGCCCGGAGGCCCAGGCTCACTGTGGCTGGGGGAGAGGCCCACTCAGGAGCAGCCTCAGGGGCTTCTCCAGCTTCATACAACCAGAGAGGCTTTTAATCCTGGAGACGCTTCTGAGTGCAAGGGCCTGGGGATGACTGTGTGAGTGTGCCCGGGGCTGAGTGTCTGAGAACAGTATCCACCGGAGGGTGAAACGTGACCAGTAAGTGCAGAAGATCAGAACTTTGTGTCCTTTGTACTAACCCTCTTCCCCGAGGTCTCCTGTTTGTTGAGATTACACTGGTGATCATACTACATGGATAGATGGGTGGGTGGATGGATGCCTGGGTGGAGAGATTGATGTATGACTGGGTGGGAGCGTAGAGAGATTGATGTATGGCTGGCTGGCTGGGGGACTGGGCTGATGGAAGGACTGTGGATGAATGACTGGGTGGGATGGTGAGAAGTAGCAACTGATAAATGGATGGGATGGGATAGTGGGAAGATGGATAGGTGACTGGGTGGGATGGATGGATGGATGGATGGCTAGCTAGCTAATGGTTGCAGGTGCATACCCTACCAATGTCCAAGACACAGCCATCAGAAGGCTGTAGGGTGGCAGAAAGAGTGCCCTTGGTACCCAGAGGCCACGCGCCTGCCTGTGGCTGTATCTTTCGCCCACTGGTCCCACATCCTCATGGTCTATCACATCCCTTCCTGAAAACTCCAGACCCGGAAGCCACCCTTGAAGCTGGGCTTAGCCCCGCCCCTACTCACCAGGGACCAAGTGCTGAGACGCAGGGCTACAGTGCAGCTGAGGATGCCAGTCGTGGGCATGGGCACCATGTAGCCACGGAGGAGGAAGCTGAAGCGCATGTCGCCACCAGGGCTCGGGGACAGCAGGCTCACACAGCTGCTCTTGGCCGCCTGGCTCTGGATGAGTTCCACGATCTCCATGTCAGGCCCCAAGTTCAGTTGGCAGCTGTCCAGCTGGATCGTGAGCTCAGGGATCGATGGGGACACGCTCACCTGCATGGGTAGGAAGGGGGACGAGGCACGGTCAGTTACTCTTAACGCTCTGCCCTGCCTGTTCTCATGAACTAAGCTAGACTCATTCTAGAGTTCCCGCTCCAGAACCTTGACGGTGGAAGGACAGTCGTGGGCCTGCCTGGAGCAAATGAGGAAGAAGAGGGGACATTCCAACCAGTGTCTGAGCTCTGCCTGTGCTCTCTCCCCTCCACCAAGCACCATGGGGGCTCCCTCCTCCCTCTGGGAAGTCAAGTTCCATTGGGTGGAAAGAAAGGCTCTGAGAAATCCCAGGCGTTGGCAACGCCTAAGAGGTCAAGTCCAGTACCTGCACAAAGCCCTGCTGCCCCAGCTCGATGGTGCTGGAGGCCTGGAGGAAGTGCGGGCTGAGGTAGAGGCCCAGCTGGAAGGAGAGGCTGTCCATGTTGACGCACTGCACCTTTTTCTGTGGGAGATGGGAGGGGGGCTCGGTCAGTCGGGGAGGCACCCAGCCAGGGAGGTAAGGGGTGGGAGCAGGAGTCATGGTCCAGAGTTGTTGCCTGACCTTCATCACCACCTTAAACCACCCCCCACCCCAAACTGAGATTTATCAAGAACTTGCTCTGCACGAGACCCGTGTGAAGTGCTTTTCATGCGTCCTCTCAGTGATGGCTCATCCCGTATGGGGATCCTTTCCTATGCCACTATTAACAGGACCTTTGGGCCCAGAAAGCTTATGTGATTTGCCCAAGGCCGCACAGCCGATATGTTCATGAACCCTCTGACTTGAGAGGCTGAGAACATAACCCTAAACAGTACTGCTCCCGTTGCACGGAAGGGGAGACTGAGGCACGCTGGAGACACATTGGCTTGCCAGGATCAGGGCCTGAGTTTCCTGAGGCCTGCTCCCTCCCAGGCCAGGAATGGACCCCGGGACCAGATGGGTTAGCACGGTGATCATCCCTCACCTGCTGTGGTGACGAGCTTGACAGGAGGTTGACGATCACCTGCAGGAACAGAGCCAAGGAGCTGGTCAGAGCCGGAAAGGAGCCCAGAGGGTATCCCGCCCAATGCGCCCATTTTTGTGGATGGGGAGACTGAGCCAACCAATGGCTAAACTTGTCTTCCTACTGAGCATCACACCCGCTCTCCCAAACGCCCCTCAGCCTGGAAGATCCAGGGGGCACCAATTAAGCCGGCCCTGATACCTTTCCCACCACAGCTCTTACCTCGTTACTGATCACATTTTCTGTCACTATCATGCCACAGCTGGAGTAGCCGCTGCGCAAGACAAGCTGGTCATCTCTGTCCTCAGCCTGGCAGCTGGAGTCCCAGAAGGTCAGGCTCGTGATGGTGCACCTCAGAGTCTGGGCCAGGGTTGGGGGGTGGGGGGAACGGTCAGGAGGCACGGGGCTCCCGGGGGCCTGTCAATCACACCCCAGCACCGAGGACTGACCACCCCCCAGGGGTCCCAAATCACAGCCATGCCTCTGCTCCCTTCCCCATTTTTGTTAGTTTTCATCATCCCACACCATTTAAGACTACTTTTCCTGAACTTGACAAACATTTTGTACGTAGCAATAAGATCTGTGACATCATGAGTGTTTCCTTCTCTACAGACATATATACTCAGAGAAATTGTGTGGCTTTGTTGGTTTCTTTTTTCCTTTTTTTTTGGCTGTGATGCCCGGCATGTGGGATCTTAGTTCCCCCTGCAGCAGAATCTTAATCACTGGACCGCCAGGGAAGTCCCTTTTTTTCCCCTCATTTTTAACAAATGGCATCATACCGTCCTTCATGCTTTAGTTTGGTTTTCTCACTGAACAATAAATCACAGACATCTTTCCGCATTTATACTATAGATCTACAACATTCTTTTTAACTGGAGTGTAATGTTTCAAAGATCGATGGATTACAGTGTACGCATCCAGACCTCTTGGGACAGGACAGCAGTAATGCCAGCCATCGCTGGTCCCTCCACCTCCCAGACATCTGTCTGGCCACGCAGAGGCAAGGGAGGAGGGGGAGATGGGCCGCAGACAGGTGGAGCTTCACCTAGGCCCCAATACCCCACACCCCAAAAGACTTCCACATGGATGTAGAGTTAAACGTCATTCTAGAAATCCCTGAGAACATGCATGACTTGTCAAGGCTCTGGCAGAGAGAGTTCCTGCCTCGGAAAAACTAGAAAAAAAATCACAAAGGAAAAGATGACCAGCTAGGATGGCCCAACGTTTTCAAATGTCCAAAAAATTAAAAAACCCTCTGGCCAAAATTTAAAGAACTCTAACAAACCGGGAGAGATTGTTTCAATAAGAATGATGGCCAAAGGGCCACAAATGTCTTTCTTCATGTAAAAAGCTAATAAAAATCATCAAGAAAAATACCAAGTTACAACGCACACAGAGACTTTGGTTATTATCAGTCACACAAAGCCAAGCCCAAACTCACTACTAATCAAAGAAGTAGAATTCAAACAAGAACAGAGGGCTTCCCTGGTGGCGCAGTGGTTGAGAGTCCGCCTGCCGATGCAGGGGACACAGGTTCGTGCCCTGGTCTGGGAGGATCCCACATCCCACATGCCACGGAGCGGCTGGGCCCGTGGGCCATGGCTGCTGAGCCTGCGCGTCCAGAGTCTGTGCTCCGCAACAGGGGAGGCCACAACAGTGAGAGGCCCGCGTACCGCAAAAAAAAAAAAGAATAGAACACAGTGTTCCCACTCTCACATCAGCAAAAAGTTTTTTAGACAAAAAATAATAATTTTGGGAGAGAGAGAGTCAAAGTGTTCTCATTAATCAGCAATGAAAATTGGAATCATCTATTGGAAAGCCGGTTGGCAACATGTATCAAAACTTCCAGAATGTTCACTCATTTTGACCCAGAAATCTCACTAATGTGGAAACCTATCCTAAGAAAATAATCCTATTTAAAGAAAAATTTCATATGCACAATGACACTTTCTGCATATTTATAATATTACAGAATTGGAAACAACCCAAATGTCTAACGAGGAAGGAGGAGTTAATTATGGCGTGTCAATATCATGGGATTGGATGTGCTTTTAAAGTGATGTTATTGGGGCTTCCCTGGTGGCCCAGAGGTTAATAGACCATGCTCCCAAATCCAGGGGCCCGGGTTCAGTCCCCGGTCAGGGAACTAGATCCCGCATGCAAGCCTCAACTAAAGATCCCACATGCCACAACTAAGAGCCCGCCTGCCGCAACTGAGACCCGGCGCAGCCAAATAAATAAATCAATGTTAAAAAAATAGTCAAAAAGTGATATGATTAAGTACATATGTCAAAGTTTTAAAAATACATTAAATGAATATAGCAGGAAACAGACAATTGCATCCAATATGATTACACTGTATAAGAAATACACAGAGAAAACATTCCAGAAAGAAATCCACCAAATTGTTGGTAGCCATTGTCTTTGGATAGGGTGATTGAGATTTTCTTCTAATTTTTTCCACATTTAAAAAAGCCTGTGTTATTTTTATAATAAACATCTTTGTTCTTCAGTTAGGCAGAGATCATACTGTATAGATATTCTTTTTTTTTTTTTTTTTGTGGTATGCGGGCCTCTCACTGTTCTGGCCTCTCCCGTTGTGGAGCACAGGCTCTGGACGCGCAGGCTCAGCAGCCATGGCTCACGGGCCGAGCCGCTCCGCGGCATGTGGGATCTTCCCGGACTGGGTTACGAACCCATGTCCCCTGCATCGGTAGGCGGACTTTCAACCACTGCGCCACCAGGGAAGCCCCAATACTGTATAGATATTCTAAGTGGCCACTCAGCTCAGCCTCCATTTAGGATTAATAATGACGCCTACCTAGTATCTATTAATTGAGCACTTACTGTTCCACACCTGGCTGGGTCGTCAGACCTCATGTAAGTCTCACCACACGGTAGGGACCATTATCAACCCCATTTTACAAGTGGAAAAACTGACGCTTGCCGAGGGATATGATCTGTCCCCCTGCCTGGATTAGGACCCCAAGATTCTTGGGCTAGAGGAAGGACCAGTTGCCCATGTCAGCTGGGCCGGAGGCCAGGAGTTCCCTTACCGAGATGAGGTCTTTGTTGAGTACCAGCGTCATGACGTCGTCGGAGCACTTGGGCTGGATCAGGGACAGGAGCAGCTCCTGGTTGCAGCCCTCCTTGGGAGGGGTGGTCTGGACCGGTGTGGGTGAGGGCTGCAGCCCACTGCCTGCAGGGCAGCAGAGGCAGCCGGCAGACAGTCACTGCGGGCTCGCTGTGCTCTTAAGCACTAAGCACTTCTATAGCTAGGTACTCTCAGTGTCCCCGAGATGCAGGTGAGGAAAATGGGGCTCTGACCAGCTGACGCAACTTGCCCAGCACACACAGCAGCTGGGCGTGGCTACAGATCCAAGGGGAGGGCAAGGGAAGGGAGGGGGGCGAGGAAGGGATCCGGGTGCTCACCACAGCTGGGTGCCCTCAGAGAGACGACACTGGCCAGAGGGAGCTCCACAAAGGACGCTACTACACTGGCGTTGAGCCTCCGGGCCTCCCCCAGCAGGCCTTGGGTTGTGTTTGGGAGGTGGAAGCCAGGGATGTTCTTCTCCGGAAAGATCTTGAAGGAGTATTCACCAGTGGTCTAATGACAGGGAGAGAGGCAGAGCAGGGAGCTACAGACACAGTCAGGGGGCACACGGCCTGGCGGGGGCACCTGGAGGCCAGTGAGGGTCTGCCAGGCCTCGATCCTGCTCTCTCGTTCGCTCCTGCTGTTTCCCCTGCCTGGGCCACCTCCCCTCATCTACTGGTTCCTGTTCGTCTTTCAACTCAGCTTGGAGTTCACCTCTCCAGGAAACTTTCCTGACCCTGTGGGCTGGGTTAGGGGCCTCCCTAAGGGATCATGGAAGACTTCCTGGAGGAGGTAACATCTAGGTGAAGGTCTGAGGGAAGAATAGATAGTGCACAGAAGGAGAGGTTGGGGGCAGAAGGATCATCACGTATAAAGCCTCAGGGCTGGGGCGATGGTGCAGGGAGTTTGGTTTCTTTCTTTGGGGAGCCTTGGGGAGACCTGAACGGGGTCTCACCCAGATCTGCATGTTGTGGTTGGCGTCGATGAGCCAGGACACGTAGGGTGGACCCTGAAGGATGAGCACGGCGGCGTCGGGATCCCTCGAAGCACAGCTCAGCTCCACCTTCACGGTCACTGTCCGGGGCCTGTGGGGAGACAGACCCCCGCATCAGAGCGGGCGGTAGTGCAGGGTGCAGGGGGCGGGGTGTGGAGGGTTGGTGCTTGACCTGGACTTGCGGGGCAGGGGCAAGACCTGGGGTCGGGTGGGCAGCGACTGCGGTCTTAACCTGGTGGGTCGTGGGTCCGTGGGGTGGACGAGGAAATGCGCGGGGCCCCGAGATAGGTGGGGGTGACTCTGACCAGGCCAGGGGCGGGGCTGAGGCTTGGACAGAGGCGGGGCTTTATAAGGGGTGGGGCTGGGGGGGTGGGGCGGGCACCCTTACCAGGCCTCTGGGCCCGGCAGGACCCTCAGGATGTGCGCCTCCTTGTGGCCAGCCACACCTTCCAAGCGGCAGCCCCGGACGGAGGCCTGGGCGTTAGGGCTCCATTCGAGTGTGTGGCCCATGTCCTTGTGGGGTTCCAGACTGCAGGAAGACGGTGACCTCGGGGCTGCGGAGACAAGCGCAGTTATGTCTCCTCCTCGAGCAGCCTGGCATCTAATACAGACGCCCACCCTCAGCCACAGAAATGGTGGGGGAGGCAGGATGGAGGAGCAAAGAGTGAGGGGCATGGGGGGACCGGGGTTCAAATCACCCCTCCACCACTTACAGCAGAGGGACCCAGGGGAAGTCCCTGGCCTCTGTTTGCTCATCTGTCAACACAGGGTTAATTTAAGGTATGAACTCATGGCATAATGCTAGGGAGGCAGCCCTGCAACCACCAGCACATCATCCCCCTTTTATCTTTCTTATAGAATTTACCATGACCTGAAATTATAGGATTTGTTTGTGTACATGTTTATTATCATCTCCCCACCACAGGGCCGGCTCCAGGAGGGCAGGGTCTGGGTCTGTCCGCACAGAGTCCCCAGATGCCTAGCATAGGGCTTGCTGCCTAGTAGGTGCACCACAAATAATAAGAAAGAGCTGTTTTTATAGTTCAAGAAACTCACAAAGAGCAGCAATTTCACATGGTTCAACCTAACATTTGGTGAAGGGGTAACCGCTGTCCTGAGAGCGCGCTGACTTGCTACGTGTGACCTGGGGCAAATCACATCCCCTCTCAGTGCCTCGGTGTCCACATCCGAGGAGTGAGCCAGAGGAATCCACATTCCTCCAGAGCCGAGTCCTGAACCCAGAGAGGCTGTCGGGGAAGCTGACCTTGGTCCAGACGGAGGAGGATGCTCTGGGGATTGTTCAGCTCAGCAGCAGAGGTGATGGGGCCCTTCGTATCCGCCCAGTTGAGGAGCTCACCCTTGGTAGCGAAGGGTGGCAGCTGTGTGGTGTTGACCTTGGCGGGCTCTTGGAAGATGACCAGGTTGGGGTTCTGGGGAGATACGTGAAGGCTCAGGGTGCTGTTCCCGGGCCTGAGTCCCCTCTGTCCCATGCAGGAGGTCAGGAGCTAATCTGAGGAGGCAGCGGTTTGGCCGAGCAGAGGAGGCCAGGCCTGAGGGTGCTGAGGCTGGTGGACCTGAAGTTAGCTCACAGTCCCCTGACGAGGGCTCCCCCAGAGCCGGATCTGCCCATCTCCTTTCTACACCTGGGGAGCTGGATGGACACAACCACGTGCCTCCACCTGTCCAAACATCACCCTCGCACCCCGCCATAGGCATCCTCATTCAGCCCACACTTAATGACATCTGTGGTCACTGTCTGTTCCGCCCACACTCTAAGGTCTGTGAGGGACAATGCCTGCCTCGCCCACCCCTGCAGGGGACTTGACACGTAGTAGGCACTGAGGAATATTTGTCTAACTTCGTGCTGGGCCTTGGGCCCAGCACTGGGATTCTGACATGGCAGCTTCTCCCTGATGCCTGGCACACGGCAGGTGCTCCCTGCACGTGGGAAGGGAGAAGGCAAGAGAGAAGAAGTGGATGAATGAATGAAGGACAAACAGGGGTGGTCCCTGCTCTGGGGGATCCTACCATCCAGAAACTAGTCACGCCTCAAGTCATTTGAAACACAGAAGACAGAGCATATTATTTAATAAGAAACAAAGGAGCAGGACACGTCCCCTGGATGGGCAGGGATGAGAATCCAGGTGGCTCCAGCACCTCACTGCCTCCACTGCCCACGCCTCAGGAGAGACTCTGCTGGGCTGGGGAAGGAAATAGGAAAGACTTCCTGGTGTAGGTACTCTGGTGAAGTCAAAGGGTTCAGAGGAAGCTGTTGGGGCCACAGACTCAAGAGAGGTCCTTTTCCATCTGTCTCCAAAGCCAGAGGCACTGCGCTGAAGCAGCAGCAGCATAAGGGCTTCAGGCTAGATACTAAGGGGGACTGCCTGACAGTGGCAAGAGGCAAGACACCATAGAACGGTCCACCTGGAATGGAGCAGGACTGTAAGAGGGAGGCAAAGCGATGAGCACCTGGGTGAGGAACCCAGCGGCCGCCCGCATGGAAGGGCTGGGGCAGTGGATCAGAGCTGGAGAGTCTGGGGGTGGGGGGACTTGTACCCATCTGACCCTCAGGGTCAGCTCTGTAAAATGGGGATGTAATGGGATTAAAGGGCAAGGCGTTTCTCAGTCGTCTGGCACAGGGGCCTGCGCCCCCGTGAGGCTCTCTGTCCCTCCAGCAGCGTCCCGGCTCCGGCTGCGGGGGCCCGGCTCCGGAAATTGCGGGCCGAGGCCGCGCGCGGCTCCGGAGGCGCCCCCGGCCCGGCCCCCCGGCCGTGTATTCTTAGCGTGGGTGGGGGGAGGGAGGGGGAAGGAAGGCTTGGCGGAGGTCGGAGCCGGCGGCTGCTGCGACCTTCCGGCCCGGCGGGCGGGCGCTTTTCACGGGCCCTGCGTCACCCGGAACCCCGCCGCCGGGCCTAGATCCTGGGGTTGGGCCGCCAGGGCGTCCGGGAATGGGAAGGGGAGAGGGGAGAGTCGAGAGGAAGGAGGAGCCGTGGCAGGATCTCGCTTTCCCGCACTGGGAGCCGAGGGATGTGCCGCGTGGGGTCGGTCGGCTCTGCCCTCCTGGTTGGCTTTCGTTAGGCTTGCAACTTCCCTCCCAGGGCCGTCCGGGCTGGCCAGCCCCGTCTGCCTCTGTGCTGCCCCTGCCGCCAGTCCCGCACCCCCTCAACTTCTCTCCGTGTCTGGGCCCGTCTCCCAGGCAGCCCTGGATCTGGGCCTCTCTTCAGGTCCCCAGCTCCTCTCTCCCGCTGCTGGGACTCTGTGGTCTCTCTGAGAGTCTGTCTATTCCTCTCACAACAGGCCCGCCCTCTTTCCGTTGTCATTTTTCTTCCTGTGTCTCTCTCGCATTTGTTATCTTTGCTCTCCCCCGGGCTCTGGCTCCCTCCCCTCTGCTTTCTCTGGCTGTAAACAACAGCTGCTCGCATCTGGGGATCACCTCCCAGGGCCTTCCATGTGGAGCGGGCAGTGCCGTGGTCCGCCCCACCTCCTCCAGCCCTGAACTTCCTTTCTGTGGGTCCCGGACAGTGGACCTCCTCTCTCTGGTGGATGTGTCTGACACTTACTATCTGAATTTTTTTTTAAATAATTTTTCTCCAACTTAGGCCATGCTAATTATAGCAAATCTTGCAAATTCAACAAAGTTTAAAGAACAAAACATATCTCTCCGAATCCCAGTCCCCAGCCATAAGTACTGTCTTGTTTTGTTTTTCACCAGGGAATTCCCCATAACTACCCATAACGCATTGTTAGGTTTCTTTTGTTTGGTTTTGGTTTTGGGGCCACTCCGTGCAGCATGCAGAATCTTAGTTCCCTGACCAGGGATCAAACCCGTGCCCCCTGCATTGGAAGCGTGGAGTCTTAACCACTGGACGGCCAGGGAAGTCCATCATTGTTAGGTTTCTTCCTGGCCTTTTTCGACTGCACTTAAATATTTTCAAATTTATGTCTTGTAACTTTCTCAAAGACAGTGACAAGGTTATTTTATGGGACTATCCTCAGTTCTCCCACTGCACAAATGGGAAAACTGAGGCTATGAGAGGGGATTGGAGTTGGCCAGGGTTGCACATCAACCTGATTCCCACCTCCAGGTTTGGGCTCTTTATCCCAGGTTCTGTTGCCCTTTGCGTTCTCCCTGTCAGGGCCCCATGGGATTCACCAGGCAGGGCCCTGGTGAATAATGTCAGAATGAAAACGAGAAGTAGGGGACCCTGGCCCACAGACGTGGACAGCAGGCCCGTGCCTGAGGCTGGGGCTGGAGGTAACACACTCACGTAGGCCAGGTGGAGTGGGATTCCCGGAGCCTGCAACTTCAGGAAGATGGTCTTGTTAGTGCTGAGGACCAGAAGCACCTCTCGGGGCAGGGTGCCGTTGTGCTTGGATGTCTGCAGAGTCAGCTCCAGCACTGACACCTCCTGGAACGGGGGCAGGGGAGAGACACATACAGAGACCAGTCAGATTGCACAGGCTGTGCCACCAGATCAGTAGTGACGACTCATTTACTGTAAGCTTCCACTCCATTCTCCCTGCCCAGCTTGTCCACTCCTGTCTCCCAGAGCCCAGCACAGTGCCTGGCCCTCAGGAGGTACCCAGAAAAAATATTTGCTGAACGAATGAAGGAGATGAGTCCCAGCAAATCCAAGGAGATGTTTCTTTAAGGGTAGCGGGGAGGGATAGATTGGGAGTTTGGGATTGACATGTACACACGGCTATATTTAAAATAAAATGCCTTGGGCTTCCCTGGTGGCGCAGTGGTTGAGAGTCCGCCTGCCGATGCAGGGGACACGGGTTCGTGCCCCAGTCCAGGAAGATCCCACATGCCACGGAGCGGCTAGGCCCGTGAGCCGTGGCCGCTGAGCCTGTGCGTCCAGAGCCTGTGCTCCGCAACAGGAGAGGCCACAACAGTGAGAGGCCCGCGTACCGCAAAAAATAAATAAATAAATAAAAAGTAAAATAAAATAAAATGCCTTTCCATGAAAATAAATAAGTAAATGCAACGAACCTGAACTTTATCCAGTAGTCAGTTGAGGTTTATTATTTCCACAAAGCACCTGCTGTGTACCAGGCCTGCAAACGCCTGTGTGACTTAGAGAGTACCCTGCGCCCTTTCTCTGTCCCTATGCAACAGCGTTGAGGCATCAAACCCGCCCCAGTTTGCAGTATTCCTGTTTGCTTTACTATTTTAAAGTACTAAATACTCATATTTTGTTGAGTAATACCATTATTTTGATATTTTATAAGAAATGTAAGTTGAAATCATTTATGTCTTGAGAGGCACCGACTGCATTAAAAATTTTAATTGATCATGGTGTATGCATTTAGAATGCTTTCATAACAACGACAACAACAATAATTAATGCCTCACACTTATATAGTGCTTACTAAGTGCTTGGACTATTCTAAGTGCTTTACACACTGACTCACACTTAATCCCCACGACAACCCGAAGAGGTAGGTACCATAGTTATTCTCACTCACAGAGGAGGAAGTGGGGCACAAAGAGGTGAAGTCATTTGCCCATCATCACACAGCAAGTAAGTATGGAGCTAAGATCTGGACCTGGGCAGGCCTCTACTCTCAACTGCTATCCTGTCCCATCACGTTTTTCTATACCTCCTTATTCTCAAGAAGAAAAAGAACACAGCAATCCACAAGGCAAAGCTTCTATCGAAAGAAGAACCCCTGCTCTGCTCAAAGACTCTCTGAACCAACGGAGTATGAACAGGTGACTCCTGAAACTGAGACAGGTATAGGCCTCAGAAGCCCCGTCCTCACGAGGACAAAGACAGATGGAAACACTTGACTGAAACACAAACTCCAGAGGCTCTCAAAAGCTGGCAGTCTCTCCAAAAGACAAAAAGCTGACCCTCCCCAAATCTCCTCAAACTTATCAAAAAGGAGACAGATATTTCAAGATGAAGACATCAGTGGAAAGTTTTTAGATTTAACTTCTAATTATCTCTGGGCCATTTCCCCAACTGATGTCACAGAGCCAGAGAGTGTTTCAGCTGCTGGAAAAATCTGCCAGAAATATTTCCGTTACCTAAAAATGACACCATAATCACTCTTTGTAAGTTTGCTCTTTGAAACAACAACAGAAAAGCAAATAATGTTTCATTTTCAATGTTTCATAAATAATTTTTTTCATTTTAGTGAGCTATTTATGTTGCCTATTTTTTGAATAATCACTTTTATACTAATTTATAGTAGAATGATGTATCTCAAACTTATGTTTGTATAAGTTCACATTTTTGATTAATTTATGTTTTCTAATGGGTCTATAACTTTTGGATTTTGAAATATCTTGTTTCATCAATTTTTAAAAATATTATGCATTCTAAACACTTGAAGAATTAAATACTGGATTTAATATCATATTCTGGTAAAATATGAAACACCAATCTAAAGGTCAGAACTGACATTTTGTTCCAGGATTTTGATCAGTACTTGAAATTAACCGGAGTGAAGGAAGACCCACCTCCGCAGTGTCAGGAAAGGCCTGGGCACAGCTGACCTGCCTGAACCATCAAGAAGGCACCCACCCCAGCTTCCTTACCTTAGTTGCCTGTGTATCATTAGCTTGAACAATCGAATATGATTGCACAACTCTGTGTATTTGATAAAAACCACTCAACTGTACACTTTAAACAGGCAAATGTTTTCACGATAAAGCTTTTAAAGAAACAACAATCAAATATCAGTAATTTCACGTGGTTCCACCTAATCTGTGCCCGGTCCTGTGCTGTGAAAGTTGCGCATGCTCTCATGAAGCAGGGTCAGGTACTCTCCCATTTCACAGATGCAGCCATCGGGGACAGGGAGGTCACATGCCAAGGTGAGTGATGAAGTCAGGCGCCCCGTGCACCTCAGCCTGGTGCCAGAGTGGGTGCCTGGAGCCCTGGATAGCTCACCTGGACCGTGTCCTTCCTCTCAATCCTGCCGCTCCCCAGACTGCCCCACAGTTCATCACTGTCCAGCCCCATCTGTCTGTCCTCCCGCAGAGGAGTAGACCTTGAGGCCCATACATGGTGAATAGATGGGCCCCATGGTTTGGAGGTGCCACGGCTGCTGCAGATGAGGGGATCCCTCCTCTGCCCTTGGGTGGGTACCCACAGGCCGAGAGTGTTGCAGGTGACAGAGCGACTGGGAGCGCAGCCCCTGAGCTGGGAGGAAAGAGCCCTGTGAACATCCGTTCCTGCTGCCTCTCTGAAACTGTCCCAGTTTCTCTGTGCCTCAGTTTCCCCATCTGTGAAATGGGAGTAAGACAGGGTTGGGAACCAAAACCAGGTGGGGCTCGGGACAAAGGAAGTTAAAAAAGAGAAGTAGAGGTCAGGGTCGGGTCATGCTGAGGGTGAGGGGGTTAGGAGGCTGGAGCTCGGTGACGTTTGTCATGACATCTGGCTGTGCTCCCGGGGCTCACATACCAATCCCCCAATTCAGTTTTCACCAAGTCCCTCCCTGTAGAGTTGGGGGCTGGGAAGGGGGTGGGGGCTGAGGCCCAAAGAGGGGCAGGCAGGGGCCAGGGCCACACAGCACGCGAGTCATGTGGAAACTCGGCTGGCTGCGCTCCCCAGGGTCTCTGAGCCCTTGGGCCGAGCCGAAGGCCAGCTGGTTACCAGAAAAACCCAGTCAGGGTTTCCACAGCAAACATTTCCATCTCATGGCCCTGACTCATCAGCGTGGTAACTCACACGCTGACTTCCCTCTTCCCTCTTCCCTCCCAGCCTGGAGCCCAAAGGCAAAGAAAGGGGCCTGCCTTGCCCCCCACCCCAAGCTCCCAGTCTTCCCAATGTCATCCTGGGAATTCTGGGAGCCCAGCCGAGGCGGGCAGGCCAGCCAAGCCCTCTCCCCCAGCTCTGCAACCTGGGCCGGCCTGGGCCCGCCCCGGCCCCCTCCCTGAGCCAGTGGGCGGGAGACCATGTTTCTATTTTTGTGCCCGTGTCCCACAGATGCCATTGTTGGCCCAGCAGTCAGTGGCGGGAAGGGGAGATTTCGGTGAGGAGGTCCTGAGTGCTAGTAGCCACTTATAGAAAGTCGCTTCCAGCAATTCTTCTAGGAGTGGAGCCTCGGGGCTGCCTGCAGCCTGCCCCCCCACTCCGAGGGCCAGACTGGAGCCGGCCAGATTGGAGCCAGCCATCCTCTGTCCACCCCAGCAGACTCAGACGGCACATGCAGGCAGGGTAACGGGTGAAGGGGGTCAAAGCCAGACTGACCTGAATTCAAACCCGGGCTCAGTCATTCGCTTGTGACCCTGGGCAGTTACTTCCTCTCTCTGGGCCTCGGCTTCCTGATCTGGAAAATGGGCTGAACAATATACCCACTTCATAGACTTGTGAGGATTCAGCGAGAGTCTGCCTGCAAAGCGGGCTGTCCAGTGCCCATGGTAGTATTGCTAGATCGGCTCTCACTACCGCCAGTTCTCTCCCTGCCCGCTCGTCCAGAGGAGTGCCATGGTTTGGGGGCTGAGGAGGCTGGCGTTAGAGCTGGGCAGCAGTTAGCTGGAATTGGGACCTACTTCAGCCACGCCACCCTGCAGCTTCCCCTCTCTGGGCCTCAGTCTCCCCATCTGTGCAGGGAGGAGCTGGGCTCAGTGACGTTCCATCTGGCCTCCTGGGGCTCCTCCTGGCATCTGGGGCTCATGGTCTCCAGCCAGGTGGCTACAGGGTGGGCTTCCAGAACACCCAGGAGAGGCATGCTCCTCTCCCCAGCTGAGGGCCCCTGGTCAGCCCGTGTTCTCCCCACATCCCCAGTTCATTTGTCTGAGAGACCAGCACTGGGCCCAGCCTGGGGCTTCTATGCTGTCAAAGGGGGGACAGGAAAGAAGGCACAAGCCTGTCATCAAGGAGCTTGGCAGAGAACAAGAGTAACACCCGCAAACTGTCAGTGACACCACTAACCTCTTGGGGATGGACAATAGGCAAATGCTTATGCACACGTATATTTCCCCTTCCTTCCGTTATTCACCCACCGACCCATCCGTCCATCCATCCATCCATCCATCCGTCCATCCAGTACCTGGACTGACCCTGAGCTGAACACTGGGGATACAGCACTGAGAGAGCAGATGCAATCCCTGTCCAGTCTGTCTGACCCCCAGCCCATGCCCCTCCACCAAGCTTGCCCCTAATATCTGCAAGGCCTGGCACAAGAACATATATGACAGCCCCTGGCCCCAGCCCACCTTGCTTCTCTTCACATGGACACGTGTGGAAAACCAGCCTGGATGCCCAAGCTCTGCCATGCTCACTCCTCCCAGCCCCCTGTGCCCCCCACTGCTGAGTCCATCACACAGTACCAGGGCTGCTGACGCCCACCTCTGCCTCCCCCAGGAGTGGCTCCAGGGCAGGGGCCAGGTCTGCTTTCTCTCTGCACCATCAGTGTCCACCCTTAGTCACCTCACCCAGCCTTCAGGTCTGAGGGAGCTGACCCCAGCCGTGCAGTGCCCCTTCTAGAGGAAAGGACAAGAAAGAGCCCCATCCTACCCTGGGAGGAGGTCCAGTGCATTTGGGCAGGGAATTCTGGAGTCCTGGGTTCCCAGGGTAGGGACGCAGGTCCCTTCGGCAGATTCCCCACCCAGGGCAGGGGAGATGCAACTGGACAAGGGCCAGAGAGGGGCTGCAAATTGTGGGTGCCAGGCAAGGACCCCTTGCCCAGGTCTGCGGGCGGCACTGCCTTCCACAGCCCTTCACAGCCTCCCAGGATGGTCTGGGGGAACCCGTGGGCCCCCTGCCCTCCCTCTGTCCGAGCAGCCTTGTCTGCCCGTCTCCCCAGGAAAGAGTCGGTGCCAGAGCCCCGTGAGTCGTGTGCTCGGGGGTGGGCAAGGCAGTGTCAGTTCCCCGAGTTTGCCCAGAAGTGGGGTGAATCAGCGGCCGCTTCAGCTCTGGCTGTCTGGGGTTTGTTAGGAGGACAGCAGATCAGTGTAGCCGGCCTGACGGGAACTGCTGAGACACCAGGCCGGTTTCCTGTCTCCGCAGGTCAGGATATGACCCTGGGCCCCCTCCCGGAATCCAGGCTCCAGCTTGCCCTTCGGGGACCCAGCAAGGTAGAGCCCCTGCCCAGCGGCCCCCTCGTCTGTCTGCAAACCCTCCCAACACACACACACACCCCCCCCTCCGAACCTCTCTTCCCCGAGGCTCTTGGCTGCCACAACTCATCTGCCGCCCACCCACAGGAAAGCTAAGGCTTCAGAGGCCGCGCGGGGATGCAGGGGAAAGCTGGTTCTCTGTGCCAGGGTTTGAAGGCAGCAGCCATAGGTTGGGAGGGATTGGGCCCGTTGCTGAGACGGTCGCCACCCACGCCACTGCTGCCCGCTCGTGTTTCTTGCCTCTAGGCCTTTGCTCACACAGTGCCTTCTGCCTGGAATGCCCTTGACTCCCCTCTCGGTCTGGCTAGACACTGGGAGTCGTTCCCCGAATGCCTCCTTCCCTCCACGCTCAGTGATCATCCTCCCGGGGGCAGCAGGCCCCTGCATCCCCTTCCCCAGCTGCCGAGTCCATCACTTGGTGCCAGGGATGCCAGTGCCCACCTCTGCCTCCCCTGTGAGTGGCTCAAGGGCAAGGGCCAGATCTGCTTTCTCTCTGTACCATCAATGCCCAACATAGGCTGGGCACAGAGCAGGCACCTGGCGAGGACTGGTTGAGGGGGACTGTTGAGCTGTAGACCCCCTTCTTGGGGGCCGCCTGGGGAGGAAGATGTCTCCCAGGGAAGCCACGGGTCTTTCGTTGTCACGGTAGTAGATCTGGTGGGATCATGGGCTCGACCCTTGGGGCAAGAAGCCAGGAGCACCCAGCTCCGTCAGGCTAGACCTCAGCTTCCCCCTTTGCAGATGGACTCACAGTCCCTGTTTCAGCCGCCTCGTAGCAACAACCTATGAGGATCAAATCAGTTGACTGACGTGAAGATGTGCTGCACGCTGTAGCGTGCTCAGCTGAATGAGGGCATTGACAGGGGAGACGCGGGGCCCACAGAGGAGACGTTATGATAACAACAGGCAGAGCTGCTGAACATCGAGAGTGGCTCTGGGCAGGCCCGAGCTCAGGATTTTGCCTGTGCTACCCCACTGGATTCTCACAGCCCCCTGTGAGCTAGGTACGATGATCACCTCCATGTTTCCCAGGGAAAACCAAGGCTTGGAGAGGTGGCCCAAGATCGAGCCCCTGTAAGTGGTGGGGGGTAAGGTTCAATTCAAAGACTGTCTGGCTCCAGAGCCCATGCTCTTAACGCTGGCCTCAAGGTCACATGGCAGTGCATTCATTCATTCATACATTCAACAAAGAGTCATTGGTATACTCCAGGCCCTGGGCCAGCTTCTGCTACTCCATGATTCTTCGGTGAGTCCCTTAGCCCAAGAAGTGTGTGTCTACTGGAGCGTGGGGAGGAGTCCCTCCTGCATGCCAGGCACGATACGAGGTGCTCCAGGACTGGAACCCCCATCTCCCGAACCCTGGCTCTCTCCATCACCCCCTCAAACAAACAGGTCCAGCCGTCCTGGAGCCTGCAGCCTGACTCCTTGAGTTAAAAGCCGGACACTCCATGGACTGAGTTCTCTGGAAGAGGCAGAGTGTGACAGGGAGATTCTGTTGTCATGAGCTCTAAGATGACATATTACAGCAGCACCCTGTCATGCCCCTAAAAACCCTCCAATGACTGTCACTGCCCACAGGATAAAGACCGAACCCCTTCCTATGGCAACAGGGCCTTGTCCATCTCCCCAGCCCTGCCCCGAGGTGAACTGTAAGCTCCGATGCAGTGAATCACATGCCGGCCTCAGCTGAGTCCCACTTTCCTGCCTATACGTTCACTCTATCCTCTGCTCTTCCCCACGGCCTCCTTCATTCCGTGGACTCTGGCCGTTGTTACTGTTCCTGCTTCCTCCATGAAGCCCGGCCTAATCCCATAGCAGCTGGCCTACCCCTGCCCTGCGCCCCCCGAGAAAGCACCAGTCATCTGGGTGCTGGCTGTCTGTCTACATATCTGTCTCCAATAGACCTGGGTGCTTGGCCAGGAGCCTTCTCTGACACTGGCTCACTGTTGAGTGATTGGGGCTGGGGGGGTCCCAGTGCCACCCAGGCGAGGCACAGAGACCTGAACATCTGAACACACGTAATGAACTTACAGAGGGCAATCTCATTTTCCATATCATGAGCAAACTTGAAAAAAATTACAATGGCTATGGAAACCACACAACGTGTGTTTGGCGCTATCTTCGACTTGGGGATTATCGAGACCCACAGTCCTCGTGGCAGGCAGGGTGGTGGGGAGCAGGCCCCCCCGATATTGGTGGTCTTGGCACTGTCTTATCACTGCACAAATGCAGGGCAACCTAACAGTTTTGGGGGCCACAAGTTCACCCCGAGCTGACACCACTAAATCGCTATCAGGACCTGAGGCCGCGTTGGCCAGGTGTGGCTGCCAACCCCGGGCAGGCCAGGCGCCGGCTGAACACTGAGATCCACTGGAGACCCAGGTGACGGCCTAGCTTGGAGTCTTGGGGATCTAGTGAACTCTGGCCTCGGGCATGTCGCTTCACCTCTCTCAGCCTGCCACAGGTCTCTCCTCCGAAAAGTGGGGAAACAGACCCTGACAGATGGGCCCTCAGGAGGTTTAATTCACGAAAGGTGCTTAACTCTGTTCCGGGTACTTAGCAGGCCTAGCACAGTACCTAGCACATAGTAAGTGCTCAATAAACGTGTTATTATTATCAAGAGGGACTTAGACAAACTCATGGTGGACCTTCTTGGTGGGGGGAGAATGGTCTCTGAGGTGACATCACCGGCTTCCAGTCTCTGGGGGGCTGCCTGGCCGGGTCACAAGATCTTCAATGAGTGACATTCCAGGGAGGTAGATTTGCGCTCAACTGAGGGAAGCACTGTCTCAAGGTCAAAGCTGCCTAGAGCAGAGCCATGTCACTGAGAAACAGTGAGCTCCCCATCACTGGAGGTACTTCCCCACTCCACTGCCGCCCAAACACAGCCCTTTCCACCAGGGTCTTGTGCGGGCATCCAGAAGATTGCCCCAGAAATGCCACCCCTTACAGGCCCTGTGAGATGAGATGCCGATGTCACACTCCTGACAGGGGCCCTGGTGAGGACTCAGCCCACCGTCCCAGGGACAGCCACAAGGAAAAGTTCCCCTCATCTCATCGGCCCTGGGCCATCTGCTGGGTCCCCACCTGACCCTGGCATCAGGCACTCACCTTTAGGAACTCCAAGAAGAGGATGTGGACTTCCAGGGTAGCATTGGGGCTCTGAGCCACGCAGCCCTCAGAAACCTGGCTGGTGATGTATGTCACCTGTGGGTCCACAGGCTGTAGGTCGCAATAGACTGTTTCTGCAAGACCTGTTGGGAAAGCACAGCCAGAGAGTGGGCCAGTTAAGAGCAACGTGGTGACAAGTGCTCCCACTTTCCAAATGCCTACTGGGTGCTTGGCACTGGTGAAGGGCTTTATTGCATCTTCAGAGCTACCCTGCAAGGTGGATATCATTATACCCATTCCACAGATGAAGAAACTGAACCTCAGAAACGCAAAGTCTCTTGCCTGCGGTCACAGTGCTAGCAGGTGTAGGGTTGACAGATAAAATGCAAGACACCCAGTTAAATCTGAATAAATAAAAAAATGAATATTTTTTAAAGAATAAGTATACCCCACACATTGCGTGGGATATACTTACACTAAAAAATTTTTCATGGTTTATCCGAAATTAAAACTTAAACTGGGCATCCTAAATTTTCATTTGCTACATCTGGAAACCCTAACTGTGTGGCAGGACCCACCTGTGCACACATCCAAGCCTCTGGGCTGGTCCACTCCAAAGGATCAGGAGACAAAAATTCCCCTCTTATGCCTCAAGGAGACCGGGAGGAACGGGCCAAGGAGGGTTGAGAGTCTCCTGGCCCCGACGGACAGAGTGAGCCCAGGTTCAGAGGGCAGCTGCCGGAGTAGGCTGCAGAGCCCGCTGCCCGGAAGCGCAGGTCCTGAGGGAAGGGAATGGAATTTCACCCTGACCCAGCAGAGGAGGAAGAGGAAATGAGGCCCCTACACCTCGTCCTGAGGAATGTGCCAGGGAAGGGGGGGCTCTGGAGGAGGGAAGGAGGACAGAGAAGGGGAGACTGTTTGGAAGTTTGTGTCTCCATCTTGTCGCGCTCACTTCCTGTTTTCTTGGAGATCAAAGATGGGTGCGGAGGGCCTGGCCGCACGTCCAGCCGACGCCAGCTCAGAGGAGGGGGGAGGGAGGCTTCTTCTGAATCCCGGGCTATTGGGCTGTCTTTGGCCTAACCCGGCCTCCTTCCACCACCTGGTTGGCTCAGGACCCCCAGGGGTCAGAGAAGGACGGCAGACGGCCACCCACCGGCAACACCTTGGGAAGGATAAGTCCGGGACAAGGACGTTTGGCTTATAAATCCTCACCCTGGCCCTGTCCTATGTGCCAGGGACTCCAGAGTGCCTGCATTTTCATTAAAAGCAAGGTTCCTGGAGCCAGGCCGACCTGGGTTTGAATCTCAGGCCCAGCGCTGATGCTGCTTTGGCGAACGATTTCACTTTGGGCTTTGGTTTCCTCGTCAGTAAGTGGACAGTAAGAATAGAACCCACACAACGCACAGAGGTGAGATAGGGTGTGTGGCAGTTCTTTTTATCACAAGTCTTTGATTGACTTCAGCCACGGGAGAAGAACTGACTGTCCTAGGTGGGTGGTGATGTGGTGGAACAGGGTGGCCTGCAGGTGGGGGCCTCTGTGAGGGAGGTCACTGATGTCTCAGGCTCAAGTAGACTCAAGGGCTGGCACAACCTGCTGCTGACCCCCCGCGTGGGACCCACCAAGCCCCTCGCGCTCTCCCTGTCCCTGATAGTGAAGACAGACTTCCTGGCTGCTTCTTAGTCCTCCTGTACAGATGGGGAGACCGAGGCCCGGAGACAGGAGATGGCCGGCTCGGACCTACCTCTCCCCACAGAGACCCAGGGTCTGGCTTGCAGATTAGTGTAGCGCTTTCCTCCTTCCTTTCGCACTTACCCTGCCCCCTCCCCAGACTTCCAGGAACCCCAGTTCCTCCGGATTGCTGGGGCCGCCTGGGGCCACCTCCTCCATGCCGTCAGCGTGTCAGCCAGCGGGAGAGGCCACAGGCCTAGCCATTATGTAATGATCAGATAACAGGCCAGGCTGGGAGATCAGATAAGAGGTCCATTTATTTTGGGGCCTTTTCGAGTCCTGGCCGCCCCCACTCCGCAGACGAGAATGGGGAGACAGGAGGGAGTGTGACGCCCAGGGCCTGTCTCCCGGAGCCAGAGGCGGGCCCAGACAGAGCTGAAAACAATCCCCTGGCACCACGGGAAACTCTGGGGCTCCCGGGACCTGGGCTGGAGGAGGCGCCGCTGGGGCCCTGGGTGACCGGGTGAGCGAGAGACTTACCAACTGGGGGGCCACCTCTCCACCTCTGTTGCCTCCCTAGCCTCCCCCACCCACAAGCACAGAGCCACCTTGGGGGCTTTCCAAATGGCCACCCCCAGCGCCTTGGGCGGCCGAGAGGATGATGGTCAAGCAAAGCCAGCTCTGGAGCTGGATGGTCTGAGTGAAATCCCATCTCTGCCTCTTAAAAAAGCTGGTCACCTTGGGGCTTCCCTGGTGGCACAGTGGTGAAGAATCCGCCTGCCAATGCAGGGGACACGGGTTCGAGCCCTGGTCCCGGAAGATCCCACATGCCGCGGAGCAGCTAAGCCCGTGCGCCACAACTGCTGAGCCTGCGCTCTAGAGCCCGTGAGCCACAACTACTGAAGCCCACGTGCCTAGAGCCCATGCTCTGCAACAAAGAGAAGCCACGCAATGAGAAGCCCGCACACCGAAACGAAGAGTAGCCCCCGCTCGCCGCAACTAGGAAAAAGCCCGCGCGCGGCAACGAAGACCCAACGCAGCCAAAAATAAATAAGTAATTTAAAAAAAAAAAAAAAGTTGGTCACCATGAGCAAAAGCCTAACTTCTCTGAGCCTCAGTTTCCCCATTTGCAAAACAGCTTCCATCACGCTTACTGGGCGCCAGGTACTGTTTTGTGGCTTTCTGTGGGTTCATTCATTTAATGCTCATAGCAGCCCTACGAGGCAGGTGCAGTTATTATAACCGTTTGACACAAGGGGAAACTGAAGATTAGGGAGGTGCAAGAATTTGCCTGAGGGCGCGCAGCGGTTAAGCGGCAGGGCCCGTATGGGAGCCCAGACAATCCAGCTTCAGCGCCCAGCACCCACTTTGCAGGCTATATATCAGCTGCATGAGGTAACCCGTGTACAGAGCCTGGTACCCAGTAAGTGTTCTGGACACGGAAGCTGTGATTATTTCATGAAACCAGGGCCCATCCTCTTTGACAAGGATCTTTTCTGCATTCCCTCTTCTTCAGTTACCCAGCCACCCTTTGCTCCTTTCAGGGGCCAATCGTGGCCTCAGAGATTTCCCTGTGTCCAGTCCAACCGCTGCCCCTAGGCCTGGCCACCAGTGAGGCCTCAACACTCCTTTCCCTAGTCTGTCTCCGGCTGCCCCATGTCTGCGGGCTAAGGCCATACTCCACAACCTGGAGTGGAGTTAAAAAGTGCAGGGATCTGAGAGACGCTGAAGGTTCAGATCCTGATTCTGCTACTTGCCAGCTTCCTTTCCATGCCTCAGTGCTATTATCTGTAGAATGGGGATGGTGATCATCAAAATACCTTCCTCAACGAATTGGTGAGAATATTGGGAAATTGACACGTGCACAGGGCCAAGGAGGATCCTGATGTGTGAGGAACTGGCAGCCGCCGTCACGGTTATTTACGTCCAGCAGTGGGGAGAAGTGAACTTTTCCTTCAAACACACCTTGTTCCTTGCCCTTGCCATGCCCTTTCCCAAACTAATAGTCTTCCTTTATTTGACGACTTCTCTTCAATTCCTATTCATCCTTTAAAACCCTGTTGTGAAAAGCTTCTCACCAGAACCCATCCAGGAACTTCCCTGGTGGTCCAGCGGTTAAGACTTCGCCTTCCAATGCAGGTGGTGTGGGTTTGATCCCTGGTCGGGGAGCTAAGATCCCACATGCCTCGTGGCCAAAAAACCAAAACGTAAAACGGAAGCAATATTGTAACAAATTCAATAAAGACTTTAAAAATGGTCCACATCAAAAAAATCTTAAATAAAAAAAGAACCCATCCAGTTGTGCTCTAGGTGGGAGGGCCACTGCAGGTGTAGGAAAGAAACCTAACGCGTGGGGTGAGAGGAGTCGGCAACAGAGAGAGCCTCATCGTCTTCCCTAAGGCACTATCGTGTGTGGTTAGGTCCAGGGTCCGAGCCCCAGCTGCTCATTTCTGAGCTGTGTTACTCAGGCAAATTCCTGCACCTGCCAGTGCCCCAGTCGCCTCAGCTTTAAAATGGGGGTAACAGGAGTGTCAGCTTCATCGGGCTGTTGGGAAGGTTAAGTCTGACGGTGCACAAAACAAGCCTAGAGGAGTGTCTGGCATTCACCCCCACCCCGTCACAGGTATTGAAGTCAGCTCAGCCTTGGACGAGGGTCCTCTTCAGCCTCCAGGGCTGAGGCCCCAAAGCTGGAGCTAGAAGCGGGAGGTTGCTCCACAGCCAGGGCAATCAATGCTCCAAGCCTTCCACACCCACCCAGGCCACCAAAGATGCAGAGAAAAGAAGCCTGGACCTGTCACTTGTCCCGAGACTTGATTTCTTCGTCTGTAACCTGGGTATAAAGACAAAGGGCTGCCTGATGCACTGGGGACACAGAAGAGGAGGTCCCTCCCTCTTGCCCAGATCCCTCGTCAGGTCCTCAAGCAAATAAATAGACCAGGCCTGTCCTCAGAGGGCCCATCACTGACCCATCTGTGCGCATGAGAGAGACATCAATTCTTTCTCTCCCTCTGGGTCTTAGTGTCACCATCTGTCTGGCTGAAGTGAGAACCTTAATGGTCGTGCCCCCACTGTCCCCAGGGACCCACTGTCTCCTGGTTCACACGGCTCCTGCTTCAACCTCCCTTTCCTCCGGGCAAATGGGAAGCTGCCCCAGTGCAGGCTCTAAGAGAAGGATATTTGTGGGCTGTGTCCTGCATCCCTAGCAGGACATGTCCTGCCCCCCTTTCCAGGGAGTCCCAGACCCTCACACATGTGGCCAGCAGTACGGGGGACTTCAAGTCTCACCTCTACCCCATCCTCCAGCGAACGCTCATCCACACTTAGGAGACACTCTTTGATCCCAACCACCCAA
Source organism: Stenella coeruleoalba (assembly GCF_951394435.1). Taxonomy (NCBI): domain Eukaryota; kingdom Metazoa; phylum Chordata; class Mammalia; order Artiodactyla; family Delphinidae; genus Stenella; species Stenella coeruleoalba. The sequence goes on from NC_137153.1 coordinate 115,071,431, forward strand.
CATGGGCCACGAACCCCTGCACCTCCACTTCTGGGACTCTATCCAAGTGAAATACTCCAAAATACAGGAAAAGATGCATGTACCAAAAACGTGCATGGAAGTGGTATTTATAACTGGCCCCGAAGGGGAAGCCACCTAAGTATTCAACAATAAAGAATTCATTAGGCAAACGATGAGATGGCACGTTTGAGGGAGAGACTATTCTAGAACCACAATGGGATGGTTATGGAGTCCACATGACAACACAGAAAACTTCTGGGACCTAAGAAGGGTACACAAGATTTCCAAATTTGATCCACCTGCATTAAAATTACCTTAAAAAGCTAGACAAAAACTAGTAAGCAATCCACCAGCATGCTAACTGTACCCATACTAATAAAGGAGCCGGGAGGTCATTTTTCCCCCTCTTATCTGTTTCCTTTGAGGAGTGGACTAAAGCGAATATATGGTTAAATTGCTTTTTAAAAATCTCTACATATTTGTTCTTTAAAAATCAACTATACTTCAATTAAAAAAAAATTCCAACAAGACAAAAATGTGTGTCTTAGAAAATGAAAATCCTCTAGAGGAACCCAGTGCTAAAGAGCAGTGACGTGGGGATTTTCTTTGTGCATATGGTATATTATTACTATTTTATTCTTACAGAAATGGAGTCATTGATGTGTGCACACCTGACCATGTGTCCTAGACATATGTCACAGCAATGTGGATCCGAGCTAGCTTTTTCTTGGTAACGGCTGTGTAGGGTTCCACTGCATGGTCATCCACTTCACAGGGCCCAGGCTGGCAGACACTGGGTGGTCTCCAGTTGTGCGGTTTTTGTTACAGGTACCTACGGACCACCCATCTTTACAGAGTTGGGCGAGTAACTCCACGGGGTTGACTTCTGAAGATGAGTCTGTTACACAAGTTATGGTTTTGAAAGAGTCTGCCAAGCTGTGTTCCCAGAAGGCTGGACTTGTCTGGGACATGTTTTCATGCCATTTTGACCCCCTCCAGCTTTAACGAGGATGCCTGGGTCACTAGCACTCCCACCTCCTCCCCTGGCGTGGAGGTCTGGCTCCCACACCCTGACCCTGGTCCCCATCTGCCCTCTATGGGCCTCAGTTTCCCAGACTGAAGATGAGCTGGGCTGGATGCTTTGGGATGCCCTTGAGCCCCATGATCACTGGGTACTAGTACCTGCTCTCAGAAGCAGGTTGATACATTTTCAGGCATTTTTCCAGTTGGCTCTTAAACACAGCCATTATAAAAAATTAAATTTTATAAGCTTACAATTACATCAATTATATATACTTAAAAGTTAATAAATATCAAAACTCATTACTCCCTAATTATTTTATTCCCTTTTGTATTATCTGTGCTCTTGAGGTTATCTACGTCTGTAATATCTGTGTGGTGGAAATAGTAGATAAAGGTTTATTACTGTGCATCCGCCCCAACGCTGAGTCTGCCGAGTTGATAGCTTGAAATCAGCCCTGTGGGAACATTTACACCGTGGATATTGACAAGTTACCCCACCCCACCCCCCACTCCGCTGTTCTTTATTCGCCAGCACACCAGTGCCTTTGATCCTATAAAACCAGGCCCTAAAGAGCTTCCAGGATCTTTCTCTGATGACCTAGAGGAAGAGAGTGTTATCAAGCTAGAATGTGGGGGGAGGTGGGAGAAAGGCAGGGTGGCCTGGGGGCCTATCGTGGAGCTCAGGTAGGGCTTCTGTCTGAGCTGTGTGAACTTAGCAGGTCACAGCCTCCACTTCTCCTCCTGTAAAATGGGGCAATAAAGGCCGCAGTCTTGCAGGGTGACTAGGAGCTGTATCAAGAGGGGTCGCCGTATCACCCGAGGTCAGGAGCAAGTGCTCAGGGGAGGCCCAGGCCTGGGGCGAATCCCTGCTGGGTCACTTAATATCTGAGACTCATTCCTGTCTATCAGTGAGGCAGTGGTAAGAGCTTTAGAGATCAAGGGTTAGGGACTTTCAAATGCTGCGGGTTACGGTAGGGTGGGGAGGGGGTGGCCACCGCTGCTGCTGTTCCCATGCTCACCCCCCACCCCCGATCCTTTAAGGAGGTCCTGGATGTGCCAGAGGTGAAGGGGTGTCCACAGGGCTGTCCCGGGGCTTTAGGCGGGTGAGGGGCAGGGCACAGCGAGGCCCACAGTGAGTGGGATGAGGGGCTGGGAGTCACTGCCCCCCATCTGCTCATTTCAGAAGACAGCAGAGGCCAAGACCACCTGGAGAAGCCCCCAGGCTGAGGAGCCTCCGCAGAACACCTCGTCCGGGCCTGTGCCCGCATCTTGTACTCTTTTTGAGGAGTAGAGAACTGGGTAGAAGCAGAGAGAGCACCGCGTCCGAAGGGTTCTGGGAGCCATTCACAGATCCCGGGGAAGGTGAGGGTAGAGGAGTTTAAAACTAATCCTTAAACAACAACAACACAGAAACAACCAGCCTGCCTCTCTCTACAAGCATTGCCTCACCACGACTTTCCCAACAGCCCCGAGGGGAGTTCTCCTACCATCCCCACTCAGCTCAGAGGCTGAGATCACACTGCGAGGAAATAATGACATGAGATTTGAACCCAGAGCCCACGATCTGACTGTGAGGCCGCACACCCCCTCCCATCCCACACGTTCCTCAGATGGGAAACTTAAGGCCCAGAGAAGGCAGGAGAGTCTCCAGGGGCTGCACAGCACTCTGGGACCTGGGCTTCTTGGGGAGAAACTGGAAGTAGCTGGGAGGGCAGAAGCCAGGGTAGCCAGAGTTAAGGTAAATAACTCATCCCTGTTTGCCTGAGATTTTTAGAGCTGAAAGATCTTCGCCCTGCCAAACCGGGATGGTTGGTCACCCCGTGGCATCTGTCTTGGGCCGTCCAAACGTCCCAGGACAGCTCCACTGGACGTGAGCTCGGGACACACGGAGGAGGCCGGGAACACTTGGGGCCTGGTCTGTGCCCTGGCGGCCGAGTATCCCCACCCCGGGTCCCTGGACACCTACTTGTGGGTCCGAGGCTGCAGAGAGCCAGCAGCAGGGCGACGGCCTGGGGGAACATGCCGCGGTCCATGCTGTCCACCTGGGGATCTGTGTGCTGGGCCTTAGCCGGTGTCCAGGGGCAGGGCTGCAGGCGGGCGCCGGGGCCGGCGTGGGCTGTCGTGGGGACCCAAGGGGAGCAGGCAGCTGGAGCGACGGCGTCCCTGCTCCAGCCTTCTGAGGTGGCGGCCAAGGGGTCAGGAGAAGTGGGCACGGGGGCGCGGGGCCAGGCCGGGGGGCGCGGGGCCAGGCCGGGGGTCGCTGGCCAAGGGCTGAGCGGGGAGGGGCTGCGGGGCTCCTGTGGACGGCGGCAGCAGTCACGGCCTGTGGATGCAGATGGAGGCTGGGGTCTGAGCGTCAGCAGTGTGGAGCTCCGGCTCATCAGCCTGGCTCGGGGAGGCAGGAAATGCGCTTCCTTAGACAAGGGGCCGGGCCAGGCGGCCTGCCAGGCGGGGAGAGGAAGTACCACGGGCTTTGTCGCTGGGTGGGGGGCCCTGGGGCGTGGGGGAGGCAGTGGGGTGGGAGGACCCAGGCTCCAGGCTCCTCTCCCCACACACCCAACCTCCCATCCCACCCTGTCCAGGGCTGGCTGGTGGGGTGCGTCTGGCAGCCCCCAGGGGGCAGATGAAAAGAATCACCCCAACAGCCCACCAAGGGGAAATTTCAGGGGCCAGGCCTGGCCAAGGCGCTTCATGTGGAGCTCTGCTCCATGTACTCACTGTTCCCATTTTGCAGATGAGAAGACAGAGGCCTGCAGAGATGAGATTATTGGCCCAAGAAGATGGTGGAGCTGGAATTTGAACAGGTCTCATCGAGCACCAAAGGTGGCTTACATAAGTGTGGCACCCAGCTGGCGTTCCTTTGTTTTGTAAACAGGGAACCTGAGGCCCAGGATAAGGGAGGAACACTCCAAAATTGGCACAGCCTGGCAGCTGGGGCTGAGGTCTCAGGGCCCAGAGAGGACAGGGGATGGGCAGAGGGCCACTTTCTGTCTGTCCCCTCCGTGGCTGGAAAATACTTCAGGGACAAATGACAGCCCTAAATGAAAGCGTGTGTGTGTGTCGGGGGGGGACACACTTCAATGGCTTTTTTTTTGGCTGTGTTGGGTCTTTATTGCGGTGAGGGGGCTTCTCATTGCGGTGGCTTCTCTTGTTGTGGAGCACGGGCTCTAGGCACGTGGGCTTCCGTAGTTGTGGCACACGGGCTCAGTAGTTGTGGCTTGCGGGCTCTAGAGCTCAGGCTCAGTAGTTGTGGCGCACGGGCTTAGTTGCTCCGCGGCATGTGGGATCTTCCCAGACCAGGGCTTGAACCCATGTCCCCTGCATTGGCAGGAGGATTCTTAAACACCGCGCCACCAAGGAAGTCCCTTTAATGGCGCTTCTGACGTTCAAGACCCTGCCGTGCTTGCTCTGAGCTGTGAGATCTCAGTCATCCTGTTCGTAAAGTGGGCACGATGATGCCTTCCTCACCAGGCTGTTGTGAGGTTTCCATGGGTCGGGGCACTGCTGCGCAGAGCCCTGGGCCTGGCACTCAGGAAGCGCTCACCCATCAATGCTCCCTGAGCCTGGGAGACAATCCCAGAACTGTCCCTTGTTTGTTTTGCAAACAGTAAGAGCCAACTACATGCCTACCATGGTGCTGGTCACATGTGGCACTTTAGGGTCAGGCCCAAGGAAGCTCAGAGGAGGAAGCTGGAGCTGCCTGGAGGAGGTGGCATTTAGGCCTGGCCTGTGGAGGTCTGGGCAAGTTGGGAGTGGGGAGAGAAGGAAGGATGAGGAGGGCATGTCGGGCTGGGGACCAGCCTGAGCAAAGGCATAGAGGCAAGAAGTAGCGTGACCACCATGGGACAAGCAGGGGTGTGGTGGTGATGGGAAGCCTGGAGGGGCAGACTCTGGCCCTGCTCTGGGAGGGGGACCTTGAATGCCAGGGCTTTCTCCTGAAGGCCATGGGGAATCATGAAGGGTTCTGGAGCAGAAGGTGCTGGCAGAGCAGGCTTTGAGAAGACAAATCTTGGTGTGTGCTGGCGGGACCCGCAGCGGGGATGGAGCCAGGGCTTTTTCTCTTTATACTGTCTTGGTCACAGATGGAGAAATTGAAGCCCAGGGAAGGAGGAGAAGGTGGGAGCCCTGGCTGCCTCTGAAGGGAGCAGAGGGCAGAGCGGGAGTGTGTTTGTGTCTGCAGGAGCTGACCCCTGGGTGGGAAGGGCGGGTGTGGCTCCTTGGGTGGGGAACGGGGCTGGTGGGGAGGGAAGGTTCTCTTGCCCAGCCCTGCGGCTGGCTGCATGGCCAATTCCTGGCCAGGCATGAGTGTGGGCTCACAGGAGACCCATCTCGGCCCAGCAGGCCAGGAAGGCCGTGACAGGGAGCACGGGGCCACCCCAAAGCGGCAGCCCGAGAGTAGCAGCTCCTCTGCCTTTTCCTGCAGCCACGGAGATGGGGAGGTGGGTGTCACGAGGCAAAGGGTGGCTTCTGTAGGGGAAGGTTGGGCGAGGTTTCCCAGGCGCCCCTACCAGCGTCTGTGCCCCAGGGACAGTTAGTTAATCCAGTTCCCTGGGGCTGAACTCTCCCTCCGCCCCGCCCTAGGCGTTCACCTTATCAGCTCTGAATCCTCACAGCCACCCCTAAGTCACACCATTGACAGAGGAGGAGCCCAAGGCCTCCTGAGGTTTGGGAGACCCCCAGCTGGAGACCCCAGGACCGCCTGGCTCCAAGCTCAGCTCCTTCCCTGCTGATCCCATCTGAGTTGAATCTGGAGAGGACAGATGTCACTGGGTGAGGGGGACTGTGGTCCAGAATGGGCGTTGGGGTATCTGAGGCCGTAACATGGACCCCATAGGAGGCCCTTCTCAAACCTCCCTCCCTCCCACCCTCATGCTGCACAATCCAACCCCTCCCACATTGTAAACAAGACCCACCGGGTTTCTCTTGAAAGCAGGAGAGGCTGCAGGTGGACACAGAAGAACATGCACCAGACTTCCAGGGAAAGAGAAATCTATAGGCGGCACAGGAGGGCCTGGAGCCCTGACCCCAGAGACCCGGTGGAGGAAGGAAGAGATTGGGACCCCCTGGGGTGGAGAGGCGGTCACCCCGAAGCTCCCACAGCACCGTGGGCCTCCCCCACCCCCGCTTGTGTGAGTCGTGCTCTGTAGGTCTCTCCACTCGACTAGAAGCCCCTCGAGGGCAGGGGCTTTTGATGCCTCTGCACCGTTGTGTCCCCAGCACAGAGCCAGGACTCTTTGGCCCTTGAAATCATGAAGTGCTCTGGAAGGTAAGGCAGGGGCTGGGGCCATGGAGGCATAGGGAAACTGAGGCACAGAGAGATAAGCCTCGCTCCTGCTTCCCAGTGGAAGAGGCCAGGCCGGGACTGGGCTGCCTGTCCCCAGGAAGCTGCACGGTCACACTGTCTTACAGGCAGGGACAGACCTTGAGTTAGCGGTCTCCTGTTTGCCCCCCGGATGCACGCTCCATCCCAATGGACACATCTACCTCCTCTCAGCCCTGCACAGTTCAGAGAGGGGAAGGAGGTGGAGGATTTGTCCCTCTGATACCTTCCCTGCAGGGTCACTGCAAATTGGTGGCCTCCCTGCACTGAAGGCCACGGCCCTGACCTGGCCCTCTCCACAAAGCCCTTCAGGCCAAGGATGGTCATGGCCCACGGCCGCCGCCAGCCCCGGGCTTCTGCACTGTCCCTTGTGGTTTCCCTCCACACTGCCCACACCTGTGTCAACAGACCCTTCATCAAACTCTTCTCAAATTACCCCACTGGAGCGTGCCATCTGTTTCCTGCTGGGGCTCCGACTGATACAGACATTTTCAGGTGCCGCCTGCCTGTCCATACGCCAGAGAGACGCGGCCAATAGCCAGACGTCTGTGCCTGGGCCCCACCGTGGGCAGGCACACGAGTTCCGCTCCTTCCTCCCCCTGGCTGGCCGGGAAGGCCGGGGCTGCAGGAAGGGATGGAGCACGCGAACCCTGGCCACTGGCCACTGGAGGAATTTTAGGCGGCCCCCAGGGATTCCCCCAACCAGGCGGCAGTCCGTCTCCAGCACCGGCCTGGAGCCAGTGGCTGTCGAAAAGAACAGGGCCAGACCCACATGGGCCAGGGACAAAGTGGGTACAGGGGAAAGAGGGCACTGGTCTGGGAGCCACAGGGTATCCAGGCTCTGCCCTTGTGGCTTCAGGCAAGACTTTAACATATTCCGGGTCTCAGTTTCTCCCTGTGCGCAGCGGGAGGCCAGCCTGCTGGGCTGGGGGAGCTCAAAGCCCAGGCGGACAGTCAGAATCACTGCACCACTCACACACTTGCCCTGTGCCAAGTGCCACCTCACGGCCACTTTAACGGGCTGAGACCGTCATGTCCCCATCTTACAATGGAGGAAACTGAGGCTCAGGTGTGCAGGACAACAGGGCTGAGGAGAAGCAGAGGATAATTCAAATCTGGGCCTGTCTTTCCTCCCTTGGCTTCCAGAACATTCCGTCCTGGTTTTCCTCCCACCTCCCTGGTCACCTTATCCGTCTCTTCACTGGTCCCTCCCCATCCTCCCATGCTTGGACCCTGGGTCTCTTCCCTTCTCTGTTTACCCTCACTCCCAAGTCAGGTTTTCTCAAATCTTTGTGACCATGACGTCATGTCCCAGCACAAACCCTGGGATTCAGGCTCAAATAATTAAAACAAACATTTTGTGAACCTACGTATAGGTATATATACCCTTATGAGGTACATCCACCCTGTTCCATTTTCTTTCAAATACTGATCACTAGCGCCCTATTGATTTCACTGCCCACCCATGGGTCTTGGCCATAGAATAGAACGCCCTAGGTGCTCGCTACTCAAAGTGTCGTCTTCTTTTTTTCTTTCTTTTTTTGGCCACGCCATGTGGCGTGTGGGATCTTAGTTCCCTGACCAGGGATCGAACCCGCGCCCCCTGCAGTGGAAGTGCAGAGTCTTAACCACTGGACAGCCAGGAGTCTTAGTATCTCCTGGGAGCTTCTCTCAGGCCCTGCCCCAGACCTGCTGAATCAGAGCCTGTCTTTCATCAGTATCCTTAGGGCATTCACGTGCACATTAAAGTTTGAGAAGGACTGTTCTGGGTGCCCTTATCCAGACAGATAGCTTTATTTATTTATTTATTTTAAATGTATTTATTTATTTTTGGCTGAGAGGAGGTAGATGTGTCCATTGGGACGGAGCGTGCATCGGGAGGGCAAACAGGAGACCGCTAACTCAAGGTCTGTCCTTATTTATTTATTTTTATTTTTGGTCTTGCTGCACGCAGGTTTTCTCTAGTTGTGGCGAGCGGGGGCTACTCTTCATCGTGGTGCGCGGGCTTCTTATCGCGGTGGCTTCTCTTGTTGCGGTGGCTTCTCTTGTTGCAGAGCACAGGTTCTAGGTGTGCAGGCTTCAGTAGCTGTGGCACGCAGGCTCAGTAGTTGTGGCTCGCAGGCTCTAGAGTGCAGGCTCAGTAGTTGTGGCGCATGGGTTTGTTGCTCCGCGGCATGTGGGATCTTCCTGGACCAGGGCTTGAACCCGTGTCCCCTGCATTGGCAGGTGGATTCTTAACCACTGAGCCACCAGGGAAGCCCAGACAAATAGCTTTAAATACCATACATATACTGGTGGCTCCCAGCTTTGTGTCTCTAGCCAGAACTCTTCCCCAGGCTCCAGGCTCTTAATAAGCAACTCACACTTCACACATCCAAAACTGGGCTCTATTAGTCCTCTGCCAACTGTTCCTGCCTCAGTCTCCCCATCTCAGACCATGACAGCTCCCTCCTCTCGTTGCTTAAGACTTAAGGGTGACCTTGACTCTGTTATGCCCTTCATCCAACCTATAAGTAAATCCTGTTGTCTCCTCCCCCCAAATTCCCATTGTTTGTGGGGTTCCCACCACCCTACAGCTGCCGCTCTGGTCACCACCAGCACCTCTGGGAATATAGCAGTCACCGCCTCAGTGGGCTTTCTTGCTTCCACCTTTGCTCCCAGCCCATTCTGTACACCGTAAAGGGAATCCGTTAAAACCAAGTCAGGTTCCATCCCTCCTCTGCTCAGTGCCCTCTGCAGGCAACCATGTCACTCAGTGTAAAAGGCAGAGCCCCTTAAATGGCCCTCGAGGTTCCCCACCCCGTCCCCTCTTCGACCTCTTCTCTTCCCCAACTCGCTCAATCCACTGCAGCTGGCGTCCTTGCTGTTCCTTGAACGTACCAAGCACGTGCCCACCTCAGGGCCTTTGCACTTGCTGTTCCCTCTCCCTGAAACACTGTCCCCCTAGATAACCACGGGTCTTGCTCCTCTTCCTTTAAGTTGCAGATCAAATGTCACACGGGCAGTGCAGGTTTCCCATCGCATTGTAAATAGCCCTCTCCCCACACCAGCAATTGGACCTTGGGCGCATGTCCCCATCTGACATACTATATATTGTTTATTCTGTCTGTCTCCCTCTTTACAACAGAAGTTCCATGAGGGCAAGGGCCTTGCTTTGTTTGCTGCTGAATCCCCATCGCTTAGCATAGTGCCTGGCCCATGACGGCGTTCAGTAAGTGCTCATGCAATGAATGAATGGACTTAACCACTGGCCTACACAGCCTGGGATCTCACAGGTTGTGATTCTGAGTGTCCAGGGTGTGGGTGTTGGGGGCATTCTGAGCCCAGGGACAGGGTCTCTGAAGAGGGCAAATGACTCCTCAAGGATACAGGGAGGTGACCAGGGTCAGTGGTCCTGACTCTATTCTAGAAGAGGGAAATCCCTCAAAGTCTCCCTCTCTTTCCCCGAGGAAAGGTCCTGGTCCCTGCCGCCTCCTGGGTGATGTTGACGTTCTTGATAAAACCCAACGATGCCCAAGGTCTAGAGAACCCGTGAAGACCACCTAAGAGGCAGAAGGATTCCACTGGGCCAGGATTCTAGAACCTCTGAGTTGTAGGGACTCTGAGTTTATAGGAAGAGAAACTGAGGCCCAAGAAGGGGAGAGACTGTCCAGCACCCCATGAACCACAGTGGGAAGCAGAGGCAGGAGAGCCTGCACCAGAACCCCAGGATGGGGGCAGAAGCAGGAGAGGCAGGCGAGGGTCTAGTCCTGTGCCCCTGCCTCGCTGTGTGACCTGGGCAAGCCACACAACCTCTCTGGGTCTGCTTGCCAGAGAGGAAGCCCTGTGCTCGCCTGCTGCGCATGTCCAGTAGGGCTCTGCACCCCCCCTCCAAAGCCCCCCCACTGTGGAGCCGCCAGGCCTTCCTGTTTACTCGAGGCCCCTCTCGCGTCTGGGAGGCGACAGCCTTGGCCTCCTCTGCTCCCTGCTTCCGCTTCCTTCCTCTCCCACTTCAGTGCCTCCGGCCAGGCCCTCAGGAGCCCCGAGGCCAAGACTTAGGGGCTCAGTACACGGGAGGCATCTGAGGACACCACCCTATCTGGGAGCCCACCCTGTCTGAGACCCTGAAGTTACAGAGGCACCGTACCAGTCCCCTGGATGGTTAGAATGTTCCAACATCTTGGGACAAGCCTGGAGTGTCCCCAGAGACCTCAAGAGTGTGACAGCTTCTGCTGTCTCAGATCCAATGCCATGCCGCCCTCTCAGCCCACCACTAGGGGCTGAGCACACGCTGACCCTACAGATGCCCCCTCCTCCCACGCCCTCCCTGGGCTCCCGCCTCCACAGAGCAGCTTCTCTCTGAGCTCCTCAAAGTATGGGTCTCGGACCAGCAGCTGGGGCCTCCCTCCCAAACCAGACTTGCTGAATCAGAATCAGCTTTTTGTTTTTTGTTTGTTTTTTTTTTTGTGGTACGCGGGCCTCTCACTGTTGTGGCCTCTCCCGTTGCGGAGCACAGGCTCCGTAGGTGCAGGCTCAGCGGCCATGGCTCACGGGCCCAGCCGCTCCACGGCATGTGGGATCCTCCCGGACCGGGGCACGAACCCGTGTCCCCTGCATCGGCAGGCGGACTCTCAACCACTGCGCCACCAGGGAAGCCCCAGAATCAGCTTTTTAATAAGACCCCAGGGAGATGCGTGTGCAGGTTAAAGCTGGAAGCGCTGCAGATCTGACCATCCTGCCCGGTTTAAAAACCCTTCCTGAGCCTCGCCTATTAGGTATTCCTGCCCCAAAGTCTTCACTCGCATCTAGGAAGACTACAACTAACTTCCAGTTTACAATAAATTCAGGGGACGGGGCAGCTAGTTAAACACACCACGAAGAAGCAACAGACAAATCTGGAAGGAAGAATTTTCTGCAAGACAGCTGATCCCGTCACAGGCCAATGTCAAAGAGCAGGAAGGACGTTCTAGGTTGAAGAGGTTTAATGGACATCACAACCAAATGCAGCATGTGGTCCTGGATAGCGTCCCACTTTGACCAAAGATACATTTTGGGGACAACTGGGGAAAATTGCATGTGGTCTGATTATTACCTATGACAATGTTACTGTAACTTAGTGTTCCTGGACCTCTGAGTTGTGGTTATATAGGAAAGTGTCCTTATTTATCGGAGAGTCACGCTGAAGTCAGACTTCAGTGGTGAAATGTTCTCATATCTGTGATTTACTTTAAAATAGCTTGGCGAAAGTAAAACAATGAAGTATGGAAAAATGTTACCAATTACTAAATCTCGGTGATGGGTATATGGGTGTTCATTATATTATTTCCTCCAATTTTCACTTTGAAATTTTTCATTAAAAAACAAAGCTCTTCAAAAACAAAACAAAACAAAAAAAAACCCCCACAAAGCTCTTTCTGAGCTTCCCATTGCTCTTAGGGGAAAGACTTGATGCTTGAGTCAGCATTCAAGGCCCTGAGAGCCTGGCTGCCCACCACCCACCACCCTGCCTCTAGCCTGCACTCCTGTCCCTCTAAGGCCTCAGCCCTCCCCACAGCTGGTCCTCTCCACCTTTGAGGCTCCGCAGAGCTCTTCCCTCCGCCCTTCCATGCCCTCTGTCTCATGGTGAAGCAAACTCCTCTGTACCCTCAAGGCCCCACTCCAGAGTTCCAGTTCAAGGCAACTCCCGCTACCAGGGGCTCCTCTGAGCTCTGTGCACTGAGCTGCCCAGAGCTGGTCTGGGTTCAGGAGGTGGGATGGAATTTTGTGAATACGGCTGCCCTCCTTCTGGGAGCCACAGCACAACAGGCTGGGGGCTCGCGACCCCATCTTTTGCCAGCATAGCCGTTGCTCCGGAAACGTGAACTAAGGAAACCCTCAAAGGGAGGCTCGCAGTGGCAAGGATGGGGTGGTGGTAGTTACTGGAGCTGTTAAACATTTTGTGTTTTTTTTCAAGGGTTTTTTTTTTCTTTAGTGAATAAAGTGATTCCATGGTGAAGAGTTTGGGTCAGCTTAGGTTTCCATAAACTGAAGACACACCTGAATTAATGAAGCTGTAATTTTAAAAAATGAAGATATTGAAGACAATTTTGTCAGGTGGATTTCTCTTAGCTTTTTATCATCTTGGGGGCATGTTTTTCCACTCATCCTTGCGCTGATCATGACAACCTCGACAGAGGACGTGTGTGTGCGTGAGTGTGTATGTACATGCGTGTGTCCGTGTTTTAGCCCAGTTTGACAGATGCGACTTGGAGACCCTGACGTGGGCGGTCACAGAGTGAGCTGGGGCTTCCCGGTGCGCCCCAGGTGGCACGGGGCACAGAAAGACCAGCTGCAGAGACCTTCGGCCGCACCCCACCCAGGGCCGCATGACGCCTGCCTTCTAGAACCTATCTCCCCTGTGCTATCATTTATTGATTTCGTGTTCTTCTTTCAATAGACTCATCTTTTAAAACTTAAATACGTTTATTTTCAAGGAAAGTTTAAATAACTACTGTAAATGGAAAACCAGCCGCACGTGCTGTAGGTAGAAGGGGACACACAGGGGCACCCTCAGCCCCGCACAGGATTTCATTCCAGCTGGGGATGCCCTGTTGAAGGCTCCCTTGGCTTTAAAGGGAGCCAGCTGGGCTTGGGACAGGTGTTAGGGACACGTGAGCACCAATGGAGACTTTCTCCGTGATGAGGTCAAAGAGTGAAAGAGAACAGAAGAGGGAAGATGCTTCTCCCCAGAGGATTCCGGGGCGGCCCCAAAGCACCCCAGCCCTGCACCTCCCGGAGGCTGCTCTGGCCTCCGGTCCCACAGGCCACGGTAACTGACCACCCACACCCCTTGCTCAGTGTGTTCTCATCCTGACCTTGGGGGAGGGCTGGGGGGAGGGGGCACTGATCCTGATTCAGATTTGGAAATGGGCTCAGGAAGGGCAGGTTGTGACCTGTCCAGGACCACATGGTGGGATATCCTTCAGGTCTCACCTCATCAGGGAGGCACCCCTGACCGTGACCCCCCCCATTCAATCCCGATGCCCTTTCCGGACCCTCAAATCTTCTTGCACCAAAGAGGCCAATTCGCTGGGCACTCGGCCGGCTGATGTGAGCTGCCTCCACTGCCCAGGAAGCCCTCCCACAGCCCGTGACCACACTGCCTGCTCCAGCCCCGTCCCCAGCAGGGGTTCAGGACAGAAAACACGCTCGGAGAGCTAAGGGGCTCAGGACCAAGGCCACACGGCAAGGATGCAGAGGAACCCGGGCCAGGGCCCAGCTCTGCCTGACCACGAGCCCCCGAGAGCCAGGACCACTCCTCAGTCACCCAGCGTCCCCAGGCCTGCCACAGCCCAGGCCCAGCACGCCATGTGTGAAGAAGGGCCCTGCGTCTTCCAACGGAGCTAGGAGAGGGGCGCCGGCTGAGGTGGGCTGAGGGGCCCAGAGAGGAACGGGAAGGGGAGGGGCTGAGGTCTCAAGGCTGGGGCGGCCACGCCATGTGAATCATCCCTGATGGAATCAAAGAAAAAGGAGTAAAACTGAATGTCCTTGGAAATTCCTTTAGTGCTCGGCTGTCCATGAAAACAGGATAAAGTGGCTTCCTCTGCCTGTGCTCCAGCCGGGCAGGGTGGAAGCGCTGAGCTCAGGCTGGGAAGGCCTTGAGTCAGGACGAGGGTGGGGCCGGGCTCTGAGCTGGAGAAGGGGCTCCAGCTTTGCTACTTGAGGGCGTCCAGGTGGGTGCAGACCTGGGAGAAGACACTGTCCACGGAGCCTTCAGCATTGACCTGTGGGGAGATGGGCCATGAGGGCAGGATGCCGGGGAAGGCTGGGTGGGCCCCACCGAGGCAGGGGGCTGACCTCTCCCGGAAGCCAGGCCAGGCTCCCCGAGCCCAGCCACAGTGGGCAGCAGCCCCTCATCCAACCAGTGGGGAAACCAAGGCCCAGACAGGAGGGCTGGCCCAAGGTCACAGCAATTTGAGGCCAAGCCAGGCAAAGACCCAGGTTGCCTAGGGCGCCCTCGGGCCCGCACCTTGCGGATGATGCCACGTTTCTCGTAGAAGGCGATCACAGGCTCCGTGGCCTTGTAGTAGGTCTCCAGGCGCTTCTTGATGGTCTCTTCATTGTCGTCCACACGTCCGCTGGTCTCTCCACGCTTCAGGAGCCGCTTGGTCATGGTCTCAGGGCCTGCGTCCACATACAGCAGCAGCGTGGGATGTCCGATCTGCAGACGGGGCACTATTTACAGGGGCCTCATTCCTGCCCCCTGGGGCCATCTCCTCCCCATTTTCCCACTTCTGAGGCCCCACTGAGACCCACTCAGACCTTCAAGCCCTTCCCGCAAGGCAGCCTGAGGGACCTTCCTAAAACCAATCTGCCCTGCCCCTCCCCTGCTCAAATGTCTTCCATGGCTCCCCAGTGCCCTCAGGAGAAAGTCCTAACTCCTTACCTGACCTACCCTTCCCCCCACCTCCTCATCTCGTGCTTCTCAGTCCTTTGCTCTCCTGGCTTCAGCCACACGGACTGTCTGTGGTCTGGGCTCTCATCCACCTCCTCCCTTGCCAGGCCTTTGCTCATGCCGGGAACCTTGGCCAGGAACCCTTTCCCTCAATACCAAGTGCTCGCCTTTGGATTTGAGCTAAGATCTCATTCCTCTAGGACAGTCTTTGCAGATGCCCCCCCCCCCCCCACCATCCCAGCTCTCTGCGACACGCGCTTCCAGTCCCCCTTTACTTCTGCCTCCAGCTTGTCTCAGGAGGACCTCTGGTTATTTACTTAAGGTCCCTCCCCCAGCCAGGCCTGGAGCCCCCGAGGGCAGGTAGGTGGTCTTATACCTGCAAGGCTGGATATGAACTTGACAAAGGAATAAGGAGGGCTGAGTGAAGGGGCGAGGGCCTGCTGAGCTCTGGGGGTTCTGAACAATGTCCCTGTCATTGCAATAAGCGTTTCATCTGCGGGGAAGATTTGGAAGGGCCAGGAGGCCGACCTGTCTTCCTTTGGTGAGGCCCAGGCGCCCCCTGCTGTCCAGAGCCGAGAAGACCAGGTGCCCAGCCCTGTCGCCCAGTAGCACCCACAACGGCCCCAGGAGGGATGGGTTAACTTTCATTAACCACATTTTCTAGATGTGACCCTGAGGGCCTGAGGCGACATCATGCATCTGGTACATCAGGACGTGCCTCAGGGCTGCCTGGCATCTGACCTCAGGGTCCATGGCCTCCTAGTCTGAAGGAAACCCAGCCAATCCCCATTGCATAGATAGGGAAACTGAGACCCAGACCAGGACAGACACTTTCTTGAGGTCTTGCAGTCATTTCGATGTCAAGGAATATAATATCCTCCCTCTGGATGAGGCTCAAAGCTATGGAAGCCCAAAGATGGCCCAGCCTCACAGAGACAGGCAATGGGGATGGAGGTCTGTCCTGCCCCAGCCCCCTAAGATGCCCGGTCCTCCCCGCAGGCATTCCCGCTGCCGAGAAGCCCTCCCTGAGCCCGCACCCGCCCTTAGAGGTCAGCAGACCTCTCCCTCCTCCTGGGCACTTGCAGTTTCATGTTTCCCCCATATGGCCTGTGACATCAGAGGTATTGGTGTGTGCATCTGTGTGTGCACATGTGTGTGCATCTCTGTGCGTCCCTGTATCTGGATGTACTGCATCTGTGCGCACACACTGCATGAGTGTGCGTGTGTGTCCATTAGATGCTTGTGTACACGTGTGCATATGCCTCTGGCCTTGTGCATGTGTAAGTGTCTGTACCTGTGTGCACATGTACGTGTGCTTGTATGCCTGTGGGCACATATGCCTGCACATGTGTGTGTGTGAGTGAGGTGCTCCCCCACTGTGGAAAGTCTTCCTGGGGGACACCCGTGCTAGGCAGCCCAGAGCCCTCATCCTCAAGGCTCACTCTTTCCAGCCAGACTCCCCATGGCACCTGGAAGGAGACTAGACGCCCCTCTGTGGCATTCAAGGCCTCAGCCTGGTCTGAACGTCCCCACCCACATCACTGCCGGTTGCCCTGCCCCACAGATTCTGTTCTCCCCACACCAGCGTGACCCTTCCAGCCCTATCCATGCTGTTCCCTGCCCCTCTGATCGTGTGTTTATGGGGTGCCAAGCCCCACTTTTGAAGGATGCATTCTCTCTAATCCCCACGCTGCCCCTCAAGGCAGCTGCGAACTGTCTGTCCCCATTTTGCAGGTGGGGACACCGAGGTTCAGAGAGGCAGCCTGACTGGCCCAAGGCCTCAAGCAGCTGAGCTGGAACCTGCGGCCATGTTCGTGAATTCCCCAGCCTGGTGCCCTCTCTCCTTCCATTCATTTTCTTCTAGACTTCTAGAAAGACTTCCAGAAAGTCTCCCTGGTCTCCCTCCTTGCCCACCCTCCCACCCGCCCACAATCAGTCTCTCTCCCTCTGCTCAGAACTGCCCATCACAGCAGCCTTCGCCGGCTCATCCCATGTCACAGCTCCAAGAGGTTGCACTTACCCTCCGCTCAAACTCTTCCCCCTGCTTCACCTCCCGGGGGTAGCCGTCGATCAGGAAGCCTTTGGAAGTATCTACCTTGGCCAGCATGGCGTCTCGCAGCATGTCCAACACTGTGTCCTGGAGGCGTGGCAAAAGAAGGCGGGGTCATGACCCCCTATTCTCCACCCCCTCCTCGGGCCTCTGCACGCGTTGCCCCACAGCCAGAAATGCCCTCTGCCCTAACACAGATTTCCCAAACAAGCCTCCCTCTCCAGGAAGCCTTCTGTGAACTGTGACAACTTGATTGATTGATTGAATCATTCATTCATTCGTTCATTCATTCATTCATTTCTTCATCCACTCAATAATATGACTGAGCCCCTCCTCCCAGCCTCCTGTCTGGGCCCTGAGGACACAGCTGTGAACAAAGCAGACCTTCCCTGCCCTCCGCAAACTCACAGTGTGCTGAGGGGACAGACAATTACACCGTTGATTTATAGTTTCCAAGCATGACATGGGTTATACGGACAAAGAAGGGAGGCTACTGGAGTATAAAGTTGGCGGGAGGGGGTGGTCTTAGCCTAAGTCTGAGGAGTCAGCAAGGTATGAAAGATGAGGAGGAAAGAACATTCCAGGCAGGAAAGAGTGTGATCAGTGTGAGGGGACAGAAAGGCCAGGGTGGTGGGAGTCCGGAGGGGTTGGTGGTGGGAGGGATTGGTGGTGGGAGGGGTTGGTGGTGGGAGGCGTTGGCAGGGCAGGTCCTGGAGGCTCCCGGGAGCTTCCGGAAGGAACTTTCTGCCAAGGGCAGTGGGGACCCTCAGGAGGGTTCAGAAACAGGGAAGGTCATGGTCTGCCTTGCTAGTGTGTCATGGGCTTTGCTGGCTGGTGTCCACTCAGGGCCACCATCACCCCCCAACCCTCACCCTGCCGGGGCCCACTCACCAGTGGCACCAGCTGCCCCTTCTCCATGATTTCCGACAGCATCTTTCCCCTGGCTGAGCCTGAGCTGACCTCAGCCCGCAGGAGGTCCCCGGTGGAGAGGTGGGTGTAGCCGTACTTCTGGACAATCTTCTCACACTGGGTGCCCTTCCCCGAACCAGGCCCGCCTGCAAGCGCCCGCCCATTCAGAAGCCCCGAGAAATGGGACAGGGTCTGCCCGGGTCACCCAGTGAAGCGGGGGCAGAGCCCAGGGTGCAGCCCCAGGCCCAGGCTCCCACCAGGGCCTGCAAAGCCCCTCCCTGCCTGCTGCCTTGGACTCACCCACCACAAAGATGATCCTGGTTTTCTTCAGTTTCTCTGTGGGAGAGAAGAGGGAAGCAGAGCTCAGTGAGTCACTGGACAGAGAACCAGAGGTACCTCTGGGATCCCAGGCCTGTGCTGGGCCCCAGGCAGTTGCACACACACAGCTCATGGTCCTGTCGGAGAGGCAGATGAGTCAGCCCAGAGTGAGGGATAACGGGGCGAGGAAAACTCAGAGACCAGGACAGGTCAGGGAGAAGAGGGTGTTCCAGGCCTGAAGGCTACGGGCTCAGCACACGCTGTGACGGTGACCCTCAGGGGCTCGGACGCCAACCTTCGCGTTGGCCGAGATGCCTGGTCACCTTGGGCGTTAGCGTCTTCCACGCTGTGGGCGTCTGGTGCCGAGCAGCAGGCCCACATGGTCCTGCTCTGCTGTGTCCCCTGCCCTTCCCCTCCCGGGCCCTGGGCCAGCCTGCCGCCTGCCTTCCCTGGGCGGTACCAGTGTGGAGTTGGCAACCACAACACACGTTGCCCTGGAGACGGTTGCCGGGGTGGGGGGGGAGGGGGCTCTGGTGGGCACGTGGAACCCTTGCCCGGAGAGGGAGGGAGCTTACGTTTCAACCTCTATCTCAGAACTCAGCAAGAGTAGCCCCACCAGAGAGGGGGGAACCTAGGCCTAGAGGCAGGGGCCTGCTCCAGGGATGCCAGAGCTAGGGCTGTGGCCGGGGCTTCTTCCCAGGCTGCCAGGCCTTCCCCGCTTCTCAGGGAAGTAGGAGCTCGTTGTGTGCACTTAGGAAAGAAGTCCCTGCCCCAGTGGGGAGGTGAGCTCGGCAGTTCCCCGGGGTCCTCCCAGCCATGAGGCTGGAGGTCTAGAGGAGCTGCCGAAGAACGACTTCTGTGGGTTCCCATCGTCTGCTGCCGTGTGATGGGCACAAGCCTGGGCGTGGCGGGGAGGCCACAGCCCAGTGGCAGCGGATGTTCAGAGGCCCGGGGGTGGAAGGATGACCGCCGGCCTCAGGCCGCAGCAGCAGCCAGGACAGCTGGGTTCCTTTAAGAGCCGCCGAGGCCGAGGCCCAGCGCCAGGGAGGGATGGGTGGTGCTGCCAGGAGGCGGGCCAGCGGGGCTCTTGGCCCACGTCTGCCTCCAGGTCCCAGCCTATAGGAGCCACGAGGGCCCAAGACATCCTCAAGACCCACCCCTGCTGGTCTGGGAGAGGGGCAGGAATGTGTCAGTGTTTGCCTTGGCATTTGCACTCTTGGGGCCTCTCCACAGGGCAGGCTTTCCCTCACCAGTGCCGCCCCCTCTCCAGAAAGAGCCAGAGATTCAGCTCTATAAATACCAGTGTAGGAGGTGAGCTGGGGGGCCCTCAGGAGCCTCAAGGAGGCCTCTTCCCTTCTAAAAGTAATCCTGGAGCTGGTATATCCTGTGAGAGGCCTGAAGAAGATGCTGGAGGCCCCCAGATAGGCCCCTTCTAGCAACCCCAGAGCCACGTCCAAACCCTCCCCGAATGTCTCCCGAAAGCACACCCCCTAAACAGATGGGCACACTGAGGCCCAGGCTGTGAGCAGGAAAAGAGGGGAGCTTCCGTACCTTCCATCCTGCCGAGGTCTGGGGAGCCGAGTCAGCACTCTGCAAGACAAGGGCACAGGTGGGGAGGGGGAGGGGGATTTTCCTGCCTCTGCTCCCACCCAGCCACATGGTGTGCCAGGCCCTGACATCCTCTGAGGGTGGAGGGGCTGGTGGGGGCAGGGAAGGCCCAGGAGGCTGGGAGGACTTCACAAAGTCCTCTTTCCTCTGGATGTCTCCACTGTCCTGTCCCTGCCTCCTCCCTCTGGGGCCAGACAGCGGGGGCAGCACCGAGGGGCATAAACAGCCACACCAACAACTGCTGAGCTGCTCCCCTTGCGATTCCCGGAAAACAGGCCCTGGGTCCTGCATCTGCCCGACAACTTGACAACGCGCCCCAGGGCCGGGAGGAAGGCCCGGAGGCAGGCAGGTGGGAGGGGAGCTGCACGTGTCCTCATCTGGGATGAGGTTTGGACTAGGATGCTCAAAGGGACACAGAGGCCCAGGGTGGGAGAGAAATTTGCGGGGCTGCTCACGTGACCACAGCCTGTACAGTCCTCAGCTGAGGGGGTCCCCAGGCTCTCACCCTTGCACAGGCCCAACTTCCACCCTTGATGTGGCCCCTGCCCACACCTTCCCTCAGTGTGTAAATCAAGCCCAATGCCTCCTGGGACCCCCCCCCCACCCCCCGCTCTGCATCCACAGCCCCAGGGGTCTCCCTCCACCTTCCCTTCCCATCAGTGCCTTCAGAGTGACTGCAACACATCTTTGGCCCCCACTTCTTTACTCCCCACCCACCAGCCCTCCCCAAGGCCGCCAGCAAACATCAGAGATACTCTTGCCTTGGCCTTTGACCCTCAACCCTTGGCCAGCATTCCTCTTGCCAGGGACATCCCCACCCGGGGCCCCTACTCCACCCTCTCACTTTTGGCGTCAGGTTCCCAGGACCCCCATCCCTGCTTAGCCAGCCCAGGCCTCCTCTCCCAGCCCCAAACATCTACAGCCCCTGGACAGGCCCAGAGACCCTACAGACCCCGAGCCTCTAAACAGTCCCTCCCATGTCCCCAGCATTGCGCCCTATCACCCAGCCAGAGGCTGCAGTCAGAGGGGACGCCCTTCTCCCCACTCACGTCCACCCCACACACGCGAGCCCCAGCCATCCCCTCCTGAACGTCCCTCCAGTCCGTGTCCTCACCACCACTGCCGTGTTCCAAGCAGGGGACCTGGCCACTGCTCCAGCCTCCCGTGGGCCTCCTTACCTCCGTGCCCCACCAGGCAAACTGCAGGGTTTTCTCTGACAAGCATCAAACCACGTCTTTACCTGCTTAAAACCTTTCCATGTATGGCCCCCTCAGTCCCCAAAATAAACCCTAACGTAGCTGACCGGGCCCAGCGAGCTGGCCTCCAGCACCTTCTGCAGCCTTATCAGCCACTGCTTGAACTGCTCCGATCTCCCTCACCCACCACGACCGTGTCCCACTCCAGGGCCCGGCTAATGTTGCACCCAACACCTGGATGCCCTTCCCCAAGGTGCTACTGTTTAGGACTCAGTTCAGGTGTCACCTCCTTCAGGAAGCCTTCCTGGACTCTGCTCTCCACTCCCATACTGGCAGGTGACCGTCGCCCAGCATCACACACACCACACTGTACTGGGCCTCTCTGCTGTATACCGCAGGGCTGTGTCCACCACACTGGGCCTGGCCCCGGCTGAGCATAGCCCCGGGAGCCTCACTCCATCCTCACAGTCACCTTGGGAGGGAAGGAGAGACTTGCTCCAGGGCCTGGCTGGGGTCACACTTGAGGCTACGTTTTCTGCTGCCCCGGGCCTGGCACCCACTAGGTCCTTTAGCAGCTTTGCTGACCGTCCCGCTGCTCATGGGCTATGAGTTATAACCTCTTTCCTGCTGAGTGTGCTTAAGGAAGAGTAACAGCTGCCAGTGCCCCTCTGCAGCTGGTGGGGGAGGGAGAGGCCCCCAGGCCAGGGACAGCCTGCCGCGAAGACACCCTGAGGGGTGTTCCTGACCCCACCCTGCCCTGCCCCCTCCTGGTAACCTAAGCCCCTCTGTCCTGCTGGCACCTGCCACTTCTTGGTCCAAAATAACTTGGGTTGTGAGGAGTCCTCACAGAAGCCAGGGGTCCAGGACAGAGTTGGGTTACGGGCTCCGCACCCAGGCCTTATAAGGTCCCCAAATCAGGGCCATGGCAACTCCTAATATGACTGGGTGGTCTGCTGAGGGGCCTGGGGAGCTGAGGCCCAATGGGACAGCGACTTCATCTCAATCACAAGGCAAGGCCAGGGCAAGACCCAGGTCTCCCAGCTTCTGACCAAGAGCAGCATTTCCAGTGGTTGGCAACTGGTTAGGGTTCAAATCCCAACTCTATCACTCAGCTGTGTGACCTTGGGCAGCTGCTGTACCCTCTCTGGGCTTATACCCCCAGGTCCAGTCCTGCTGCTGCTGGAGAGTCCTAGGCAGGTAACTGAGCAACACGCAGGAAAGGCCCCATGGGCTGTCCCAGGGCTCCCACAGGGCCCCTGCTTTTCAGGAGGCGGGGGCAGGGGGCCAAACATCCAGGGGGCTTCTCGTCCCCCCAGCACTCAAAATGACATGACAGGATAGCTCCTCCCATCACCTAGGCTGCCCCTGCCCAGGTCCTCGGGGCAGGCAGTCCAGCCACAGCTCCCCCTCCCCAGTCCCCAGGTGGGACGTGCCAAGGGCAGGGACCTGGAGCCCCAAGAGTGCCGGCAGGACAAAGGGGTGACTGTCGCGGAGGCTGGGAGGGAGAGCAACACACACACACACACACACACACACACACACATCCACAATGGCACACACAGTGTGGCACTAATACCCAGAGCAGAGCCTGGGGAACAGGCAAGCAGATGCCTACAGATCGCAACCATGGATACAAACACAGCCACGCAAACCCGGAGGACGCCCTGCCACACACAAACACGCACCCCCACTCCCCGCAGGGGCACCCCCCCCACACGTGCACAGGCACGCACACGGGCACACACTGACCTGAGGGAGGGGTGCGGGTGGGCACCGGGGACAGTGTGTGCCCTGCCCGTCCTCGCCGGCCGCCCGCTCGCAAAGGCGACTATTTATAAGGTTGTCAGCGGCGCACGGCATGCCGGGAGCCAGCGCTCCTTGATGGCAGGGAGGGAGGGACAGAGGGAGGGAGAGCGGACCGGGAAGGGAGCGGGCACCGGACCAGAGCGGAGCCCTGATGGGAAGCCAGGCCAGCGCCCTCGCCGTGCACCTGCGGGTGGCTGTGCCTGCACACGCGTAGGGTACTTTACAGCTTCCCCAGGGTTTTTCATTCCTTCGTCACCCCCACTGTTCCCGCATCACTCCAGGGGGACGGGACCAGGCTTCCTGTATGACAGCTGGGGAAACATACCCAGAGAGGAGAGGCTCTCTGCACAAAATCCCAAAGCAAATTGGTGGCAGAGAGAGGCCAGGACCAGGGATGGAGGGCACCGAGGCATGGATTCTGGGGGCTTTGCTGGCTGGACAACGTCCCCCAGCCCCTCCTCGGATCCTGCCCAGAGGTCCCCGGGCCAAGACCCACCTGGAACTCCTCCTCTGTTGGAAGGGACCCAAGAGCTCCTCTGGGACAGTAACCTCCCGGGACTCCAAAGACCACCCACATACCCATCTCCGAGGCGGTGGCCGTGTAGATTATAAAAAAAAACCCAGCCCTGCTCCCATGCGGCTGCCAGGCAGCTCCCAGTGAGGCTGTGTGAGGATGTGGGTCATTCAGAATGCTGAGGGCACCCAGATGGGGGACTGACAATCCTGATAAAAAAGAACAGCTCCCATTAATGAGACTCAGTGGGCACCAGGTGCCGGGCAGAGCACTGGACTCAGACCATGTCTGTCAATCCTTAAACACAGAGAAGGAAAGTGAGGGTCACAGCTGTAAAAGAACTTGCCTGGGGTTCCCAGGTAGAGAGTGATATATTTACCCAGCATTTTGCATGAGACCGGGACACAGCAATAGGTGCCCAGTGATGTAGCAGAACAGAGATGAGAGCCTAGGACCATCTTCAGAACTCAGGCACTTGACCACTAGATCACATCACGACCTTGAAGGCAGCAGCCCCAGATGGAGTGGGTTGAATTTGGAATTTGTCTTGCAGGCACAAAAGAGCCATGGAAGGTGTTTAAGCAAGAGGATGAGACTATCAGAAGGGTGAGACCCCCTTAGATGGGTGGTTTCTTAGCAACAACAGCAACCTGGACTCCAGGAGGCCTGGGCCTGATCCCAGCACGGCCACCTGTGACGTCAGACAAGGTTCTTATTCGTTGGGATTTTAGTTTCGCCATTTGTGGGAGGGGTGAGTAGTGGGTCAGAGGGTCTGCCTTAGAAATTGTTTGAAAGGCCCTCTCGAAAGCTGTAGGTGGTTGTGTGAACTGGCAAATTGATGATGGGGAAAGCAAATTGATGATGTCAATCAAACTTTCAAATGTGTCTTTCTATTCTTAGGAATCCCACAAGTGGGTGCAAAACGTGTACAGGATGTTCTCTAGTGCCAGTGGAGACTGACTGATGGGAGGGACAGTGGCATAGACAGTCAGGCTGGGGAGATGGCAACTGCCCTAGAGTCAGCTGGAGAAAGGAAGCTGGAGGTCTGTGTAGCTGGTGGGGCAAGAGAAAGCGGCAAAAGGCCCAATAGCCCTGATCTTATCCCACCTTCATGAAAACAATTCTAAACATGCGGATGTGTATGTGCGCATGTGTGTAAAATCTATCCCTAAATTTTTTTTTTTTTGTATTTTAACATCTCTGAAATCAGGCTTCCCTGGTGGTGCAGTGGTTAAGAATCCGCCTGCCAATGCAGGGGACAAGAGTTCGAGCCCTGGTCTGGGAAGATCCCACATGCCGCAGAGCAACTAAGCCCATGGCCACAACTACTGAGCCCGTGTGCCACAACTACTGAAGCCCGTGCGCCTAGAGCCCGTGCTCCGCAACAAGAGAAGCCATGACAATGAGAAGCCTGCGCACCACAGTGAAGACCCAACACGGCCAAAAATAAAAACAAACAAATAAATAAATTTATAAAACAAAACAAAAATCTCTGAAATCGTTTTGTCTTATAATCAAATCAACGGTATCTTAAAGTTGATGAACTACAGCAGAACTGAGAGAGCAGTTGTGTGCACAGGATCGCCTGGGTGGGGGTAGGACTTTCACTTCTTACTTAAAGGCTTCTCCATGCTTTTTTTTTTTTTTTTTAAATACAACAAGCATCTATAGATGTACCTTGAGGACATGATGCTAAGGGAAATGAGCCAGTCAGAAAAAGACAAATATTGTATGATTCTCCTTACACAAAGTATCTGAAGCAGTCAAATTCATAGAAGCAGAAAGTAGAATGATAGTCACCACGTGCTGAGGGGAAAGGGAGAATTTCAGAGAGGCAAGATGAAAAATTTCTGGGGGTCTGTTTCACAACAGTGTAGAAAAACTTAATACTACTGAACTGTACACTTAAAAATGGGTAAGTGGTAAATCTTATGTGCTTTTTTTCCACAATAAAAAAAACCTTAAAAATCTTACAAACTGAACGAAAAATATTTTAAGTACCTGTTTTAATTATTTCATTTACGCATGACCTATGGATTTTCCACCAAGATTGGGATATTAAAGTTTCAGGATTTTTTTCCCGGCTACAATCTTAAGAAAGAAAAAAAGGGAGAGGGGAAGGGAGGGCGGGAGGAAGGAAGGAGAGAAGTAGGGAAGGAGAAAAGCAAGGAAGGGAGAAAGGGAAAGAAAAAAAAGTACACGGAAGAAAAATCTGGAAGATTGAAGCCTAAACTGTCAACAGGGAATAGGACTGGGTGATACCATCGTTTTCCATCTTACAGTGTTTGTATAGTTCAAGTTATTTTAAAATATAAAAAAATACCTAAAACATAACCATACAAAATGAAACCAAGTCTTAAAAAACATTTTAAAATATTCTAGCTAATAAAGAATTCCAATGAGCCAGCATCGGGGGATATATCTGGGGCGGCCACTCTCTGAGGTGCACAGCTGGATCCATGTGTCCAGCACACGGGGCGCAGGTGTGGGGCTGCCCTGGGCGGGCCTGGCTGGACCGCAAAGCATCCGCAGGAAACAGCTGGAGTGGCTGCCTCGGGCAGCACATGTGGGGTTTGCAGCTGGTGGGAGATGCCCCCTCGCCCAAGGAGGAGTGGGGGGTAGGGGCCTCACAGGGGTAACTGGGTAAAAGAGTTCATGGGAGGGCCCTGAACCCCAAACTAGGAGGTGGATTTGGTCCTGACCACAGTGGGAAGCCAGTGAAGTTTTCAGAGCAAAGCTGGCCGTGATGAGGTGTCTTCAGGAAGTTAACTTTGGCCATGAGTGGAGCGGTCTCGGCTGGGTCCCATCTGAGGCCGTGAGAGCATGTGGAGTTGAGGACTAGACCCTGGACCTCCTGCCCTCATCATCCTCCATCAAAGTCCTACCTGCTGACGCTGAACCGAGCTTTCCTAGGGTCCACCCCCAGCAACCGGCCCCTCTTGACTCCCTCCTGCTGACCTCCCCTTCATGCCCACCAGTGGGGAGACAGGAGAGCCACAGCATTCTGGGAGAAATTCCCCCTAGAAACCTCTGCCTGGACCCAGATTCCCAGAAGCCTTTGCGTGGGGCTGGAAGTGTGTCGTATCCCCATATCCCCTTCCCATGCAGGGCCCTAGGCTCCCCACATAATGACTTTGTCAGGAGTCTCATCCCTCGGATACTGTCTGGTTGCCCCAGGCCTAGACCCTGCCACCTCCCAGCCTCCTGCCTATCGTGCTGCTGTCGGAGCAAGGATGGCCTCTCCTAGCAGGAAAGATCGAGGCTTTGCCCCGCCTCGGACTGGCATTCACGGCCTTCTGCCATCTGGCCCCAGGTGGTCTCATCTTCCACTGTTCCCTCCTGCGGCCCCGCTGCCTACTGAGCGAGGCCATGGGTTCTCCCACTAGGCTTCCATTCAGGCCCTTCTTCCCACCTGACATCCGCTCCCTCATCAGTTGCACCTAACACAGCGCATGGCACGTGGCCACCTATTGAGCCAATGTATACATGAACTGAGACAAATGCAGGGGCCATTCCCGCTGGCCAGCTCCGTGGCCCCCATCCCGCTGGCCCAGTGCCCAGGAGAGCTCTTTTCCATCTCCAGCAGGCCACCTGCCCTTGTCTCACAGTCACCCTTTGTTAGGTCTCCGCTCCCAAGGGCATCTTATCTTCCTAAACAGGTTGTAATCTCCCCGAGTCACGGACCCGCTTGCTCTTGCCAACCTGGAGTGAACAAGCCCTTTAGCTGAGAGGACAGAGGCAGCAGTGAGGGATCCACAGTTCACACGCCGCCTGGCCCAGGGCTGCAGCCCTGCCTGGCTCCCTCCTGCCAGGGCCTGAAGGGTACTTCAGCTCCCTGCCCTCAGCAACACCCCCCTGCAGCCAACCTCTGACCCCATCACCTGCCTCTCCCCTTCAACCCTCTGCTCTGGGCTCCTCCATCCCGTCCCCCGCAGATGCTTCTGTGACAGAAATGTCCTCTCCCGGCCCCCTTCTCTTCCTGCCGGAAGCTCTTCCCCAAAACCTCTGCAGGAATCTTCCTCTGGAAGAACGTCACCTCCTCCAAAGCTATGCTCGCGGCGCCCTGTGTTGCTCTGTGTGGCCCTTACTGCCCTGAACCTGTCGTGGGGCCCCTCTCCTCCCTCTATCCTGAGCTCCTTGAGAGCAGTGTCTTGTCTCAACCAAGAGGGAACTGGGGCTCTGAGAGGGGCAGTGACTTGCTCAAGGTCACACAGGCAAGGGGAGGCCAGACTGGAAGAGCCAGGTGGGCTTGGCTCCGGAAGCCCATGTACCTCCAGCCCCCAGGGCTGCCAGGTCTCCACCCAAGCTGTGAAATGCATGACTCACTGGCCAGCTGACAAAGCTGGACATCCTGCTTGTGTGTGGGCGTCCAGCCCGGACAGTGTGGGCACCGTCCCGACGGGGCCCGAAGTGCAGGGCCAGAGAAAGCGGAGCTCGAATCCAGAACACAGGAAACGCAGCCGGAGCTTAGGTGTGTTTATTCCTGTACAAATCATTACAAAACCAAGTCTAGGGTAGTCACCGGCCCCCACCCCTTGCCCCAGTGTGCAATGGCTCACTGCGGGCCTCCGTCTCCTCCACCTGACTCGACCCATTGCACAGCCTCCTCCAGTCTTCTCTTCAAGACTCCAGAAGAGCAGGGATTAAACCCACCCCACTGAAGTCCAGCAATAAAGTGCCTGATGGAGAGACAGGGGACAGAACACAGGCAACAGCTCCCAGCCCCCTAGGGCCTTCCCAGGCCCAGCCGGGGGAGACCCTTGGACTACTCCAGCAGCTGCAGACAAAGGGGCTGCAGGAAACCTCAGTTGGGCTGGGATCCCCCCTCTCTCAGCCCCAAGGGCTCCTCCAACAGGTGGAAAACCTCACTGCTGGATGGCAGAAAAGGGGGCCTGGCTCTTTAAGAGCCACGCTAATGGCAGCTGGGTGGAAGGGCTAGGAAAACAGCTGAAGGCTTGTCCCTTCTTTTCAGAGTTCCCCAAAGCCTGGGAGAGTTTGCGCAAAAACATCCTCAAGTTTCCAGGAGGAGGTGGGGAAGGGAACCCCAGACCTTCAGAGAGCTGAGCCCCCCGGCAAGGGGTGGTGGCTGGTGGGGTCCAATCTTGACGGAGGACAGACCCAAGGTGGTCGTTGGAGGAGGTGGGAGGGTTCTCAGACTCTAGAACCTGACACAGGCAGAAGGATGCCCAGAGAGGGGGCAAGGGGTCTGTCCAAGGCCACTCACGGCAGAGCCAAGACCCGGACACCTGCCTCCCACGCCTGGAACCCCCCGAATCCCACAGATGCCCCTGCCTGGGCTCCAGACAGCTTCCACCGCCACACAACCTCTTTCTGGCTCTGGGGAGTGAGGGGACGACACGGGTTCCCAGCTCCTTGGGACAGAACCCCACTGCCCCAACCAATAGGAAGTCATTTAGAGTCCATCCTGAGACTCTGAACCAAGGCCTCATGGGAAACGACACGACATTAGCCTCGGATGACTCAGAAATACCCTGATTGACTATGCTCAGACCCTGACTGGACAAGAAATACCCTCGACACCCGATTAACCACATAGAACCCCAAATCCCTGATTGGCCAAGAGATACCCCCAGGCCCTGAACGGCTGGAGATTATATCCTCTTCAAGGCCGGAATGGCCAGAAGACACTCTGACCAGCCTTGATTAGCCAGACGATGGCCCTTGGTCGAGCGGCTGGGCGGAGACCCACTTCTCCTGTGTCCCTTGTGAGAGTCCCACAGGCAGGGTGGCCTAGGTCCAGGAGGGGTGGGAGAAGGTGATTCCGTACAGCTGGGCCCAGGACGAGAAGACCCTCTTTTCCGTGATGAAGCGGTGGTGGTTGCCCTTGCGGCTGTGCTCATTCTGGATGTAGGTGACACACTCGTCCGGCCCCTTGGGCTCATAGTAGTGGTAGGGCATGCGCTGCAGGCGGGGCCGCTGGCTGGGGCAGAGCAGATGGGGCCATAAGGGCAAGGTGGGCACCAGCAGGACCCTGCCCTTTCCAGCCCCTGACCTGCTATAGGGCCTCAGTGGGGGAAATCCCTGCCCCTCCTTGGGCCTCAGTTTCCCCACCTATGAAATGGGTGTAGGATGGACTAGGTGTGTGACTCTCAAACTTTCTTTTTCCTTTTTTTTTTTTTTTTTAAAATGCAGTGGAAACTTTTCCTTTTCCCAAGAGGGTGGCAATATGGGGTAGTGGTAAGGACTGTGGGCTCTGGAGCCTGGCCCCCACCCCTTACCGTTCGTGGGAACTGAGGGCACTCACAAAACGTCCTGCTCAGTTTTTCTATCTATGAAATGGGAGGAATAGTGCACTTATCCCTTAGGGTCACTATAAGGAGTAAATGAGATAATAAAAAGCCATGCTTGGTACACGGTCAGCACTTGGTAAAAAACAGCTGTCCCCTGCTGGGCTTTTCATATCGTAATAACGAAAACAGTTATTATTAATATACAAATTCTGGACTCTGGCTAAGCTTGGGATTGAGGCTCCTGGGGTGGCTCTAAAGAGCCTAGATCTCGGCAGAGCAGTTTGAATACTATAAAAGAGAGGCCCTTGAAGGCACCCCACCCAAGGTTTCTGGGACCCCAGCTCCACCCTGCAACCAATGGCTGGGCATCGCCCTGGGGGTGCTCACCTGCAGTAGTCGGGGGGGACCATGCCATAGACGTGCACATGGTCACACAACTCCACCGCAATCACCATGGTGAACCAGCCTGTGCTCAACCACGAGTGGGACTTTTCCCTGGGGGCAGAGAGGGGTCACGATGAGGGGGCATGCAGGCAGGGAGGAAGGGTCAACCCACACAGGGTTTTCCAGAGCTCCCCCCACCCACTCATGGGGCCTTCCCCCCACTTCAGTCACCCCCTGTCCAGCCCTGCTGTGGCAGCACGGGCAAGCTGGCAGAGGGCAAGCTGTCTGGACAGAGATGAGGGGTGTGGGGTCTGCTCCTTTGAGGGGAGGAATAGGAACACAGCATGCTGGGAATTAACTCCTGGGGAGGCTGGTCACACCTGGGCAGGCTGGGAGTAACCATGATCACAGAGCATGGTAGGTAGAAGCAGTTATGTACATGCTAGGAGAAAACTCCTAAGGGGAGACTAAACAGAGAAGGTGATGCCGGAAGTGACCACAAGTTCAGAGCAAGGCATGGAAAAAGTAACCAAGAACCTCAGGCTGTGTGCCCACTACAGCAGTCACTAGCCACGTGCGGGCACACGTGAACACTTGACATGTGGTTAAGACGTGCAGTCAGTGTAAAATACACACTTGATTCCTTAGATAGTATGAAAAAAAGAATGTAGAATATGTCACTGATCGTTTTTGATACTGATTACATGTTGAACTGAAAATATTTTGGATATATTTGATTGAGCGTGGTTCTTTGAAAAGTTTAAAAGAAAATAAACCTCTCATAAGACGGACAAAGAAGGGAGAAAAGACACAAATTACTAATATCAAGAATAAAAAAAGAGGATATCATCATAGACCCTGAAGATATTAAAAGAATAATAAGAAAACCGCAAAAAAAGACATACATGAATTTGACAATTTAGATGAAATGGGCCAATTCCTTGAAAATCACAAACTACCAAAACTCACTCAAGGTGAAATAGATAACCTGAATATCCTACAACTCTTAAAGAAATTGAATTCATAGTTTAAAATCTTCTGAAAAAGAACTCTCCAGGCAAAACAGTTTCACTGGTGACTTCTACCAAACATTTAAAGAAGAAATAAAACCAATTCTATACAATCTCTTCCAGAAAATAGAAGAGAAAATATTTCCCAATTCACTTTCTGAGGCCAACATTACCATGATACCAAAACCAGGCAAAGACAGTACAAAATAAACTACAGACCAGTATCTCTCATGAACATAGATACAAAAATCTCAACAAAATACTGCAAATCATGTCTAGCAATATATAAAAAGAATAAGACACCCACAACCAAGTGGAGTTTATTCCAGAAATGCAAAGCTGATTCAACATACAAAAATCAATCAATATAATCCATCAGATTAATAATCTTAAGAAAAACCATGTGAGACAATTCTCCAGCCTGTGGAAGGAAAACCACATTCACAGAAAGACAGACAAAATGAAAAGGCAGAGGACTTTGTACCAGATGAAGGAACAAGATAAAATCCCAGAAAAACAACTAAATGAAGTGGAGACAGGCAACCTTCCAGCAAAAGAATTCAGAATAATGGTAGTGAAGATGATCCACTACCTCGGAAAAGAATGGAGGCAAAGATCGAGAAGATGCAAGAAACGTTTAACAAAGACCTAGAAGAATTAAAGAACGAACACCTAGAAGAATTAAAGAACAAACAAACAGAGATGAACAATACAATAACTGAAATGAAAAATACACTAGAAGGAATCAATAGCAGAATAACTGAGGCGGAAGAACGGATAAGTGACCTGGAAGACAGAATGGTGGAATTCACTGCCACGGAACAGAATAAAGAAAAAAGAATGAAAAGAAATGAAGACAGCCTAAGAGACCTCTGGGACAACATTAAATGCAACAACGTTCACATTATAGGGGTCCCAGAAGGAGAAGAGAGAGAGAAAGGACCCAAGAAAATATTTGAAGAGATTATAGTTGAAAACTTCCTTAACATGGGAAAGGAAATAGCCACCCAAGTCCAGGAAGCGCAGGGAGTCCCAAGCAGGATAAACCCAAGGAGAAACACGCTGAGACACATAGTAATCAAACTGACAAAAATTAAAGACAAAGAAAAATTATTTAAAGCAACAAGGGAAAAACGACAACATACGAGGGAACTCCCATAAGGTTAACAGCTGATTTCTCATCAGAAACTCTACAAGCCAGAAGGAGGTGGCACGATATATTTAAAGTGATGAAAGGGAAGAACCTACAACCAAGATTACTCTACCCGGCAAGGATCTCATTCAGATTCGATGGAGAAATCAAAAGCTTTACAGACAAGCAAAAGCTAAGAGAATTCAGCACCACCAAACCAGAGCTGTACAACAAATGCTAAAGGAACTTCTCTAAGTGGGAAACACAAGAGAAGAAAAGGACCTACAAAAACAAACCCATAACAATTAAGAAAATGGTAATAGGAACATACATATCGATAATTACCTTAGACGTGAATGGATTAAATGCTCCAACCAAAAGACACAGGCTCGCTGAATGGATACAAAAACAAGACCCATACATATACTGTCTACAAGAGACCCACTTCAGACCTAGGGAGACATACAGACTGAAAGTGAGGGGATGGAAAAAGATATTCCATGCAAATGGAAAACAAAAGAAAGCTGGAGTGGCAATACTAATATCAGATAAAATAGACTTTAAAATAAAGAATGTTACAAGAGACAAGGAAGGACACTACATAATGATCAAGGGCTCAATCCAAGAAGAAGATATAATAATTATAAATATATATGCACCCAACATAGGAGCACCTCAATACATAAGGCAACTGCTAACAGCTATAAAAGAGGAAATCGACAGTAACACAATAATAGTGGGGGACTTTAACACCTCACTTACACCAATGGACAGATCATCCAAAATGAAAATAAATAAGGAAACAGAAGCTCTAAATGACACAATAGACCAGATAGATTTAATTGATATTTATAGGACATTCCATCCAAAAACAACAGATTACACTTTCTTCTCAAGTGCACATGGAAGATTCTCCAGGATAAATCACATCTTGGGTCACAAATCAAGCCTCAGTAAATTTAAGAAAATTGAAATCATATCAAGCATCTTTTCTAACCACAACGCTATGAGATTAGAAACCAATTACAGGGGAAAAAACGTAAAAAACACAAATACATGGAGGCTAAACAATATGTTATTAAATAACCAAGAGATCGCTGAAGAAATCAAAGAGGAAATCAAAAAATACCTAGAGACAAATTACAATGAAAACATGACGATCGAAAACCTATGGGATGCAGCAAAAGCAGTTCTAAGAGGGAAGTTTATAATGATACAAGCCTACCTCAAGAAACAAGAAAAACCTCAAATAAACAATCTAAACTTACACCTAAAGGAACTAGAGAAAGAAGAACAAACAAAACCCAAAGTTAGTAGAAGGAAAGAAATAATAAAGATCAGAGCAGAAATAAATGAAATAGAAACAAGGAAAACAGTAGCAAAGATCAATAAAACTAAAAGCTGGTTCTCTGAGAGGATAAACAAAATTGATAAACCTTTAGCCAGACTCATCAAGAAAAAGAGGCAGAGGATTCAAATCAATAAAATTAGAAATGAAAAAGGAGAAGTTACAACAGACAACGCAGAAATACAAGGCATCCTAAAAGACTACTACAAGCAACTCTGTGCTAATGAAATGGACAACCTGGAAGAAATGGACAAATTCTTAGAAATGCACAACCTGCCAAGACTGAACCGGGAAGAAATAGAAAATACGAACAGACCAATCACAAGTAATGAAATTGAAACTGTGATTAAAAATCTTCCATCAAACAAAAGTCCAGGACCAGATGGCTTTACAGGTGAATTCTATCAAACATTTACAGAAGAGCTAACACCCATCCTTCTCAAAGTCTTCCAAAATACTGCAGAGGAAGGAACACTCCCAAACTCATTCTATGAGGCCACCATCACCCTGATACCAAAACCAGACAAAGATGCTACAAAAAAAGGAAATTACAGACCAATATCACTGACGAATATATGTGCAAAAATCCTCAACAAAATACTAGCAAACAGAATCCAACGACACATTAAAAGGATCATACACCACGATCAAGTGGGATTTATCCCAGGGATGCAAGGATTCTTCAATATATGCAAATCAATCAATGTGATACATCATATTAACAAACTGAAGAATACAAACCATATGATCATCTCAATAGATGCAGAAAAAGCTTTTGACAAAATTCAACGCCCATTTATGATAAAAACTCTCCAGAAGGTGGGCATAGAGGGAACCTACCTCAACGTAATAAAGGCCATAGACGACAAACCCACAGCAAACATCATCCTCAATGGTGAAAAACTGAAAGCATTTCCTCTAAGATCAGGAACGAGACAAGGATGTCCACTCTCACCACTATTATTCAACATAGTTTTGGAAGTCCTAGCCACGGCAATCAGAGAAGAAAAAGAAAAGAAGTAAAACTGTCACTGTTTGCAGATGACATGATACTATACATAGAGAATCCTAAAAATGCCACCAGAAAACTACTAGAGCTAATCAATGAATTTGGTAAAGTTGCAGGATACAAAATTAATGCACAGAAATCTCTTGCATTCCTATACATTAACAACAAAAGATCAGAAAGAGAAATTAAGGAAACAATCCCATTCACCATTGCAACAAAAAGAATAAATACTAGGAATAAACCTACCTAAGGAGGTAAAAGACCTGTACTCAGAAAACTATAAGACTCTGATGAAAGAAATCAGAGATAATACAAACAGATGGAGAGATATACCATGTTCTTGGATTGGAAGCATCAATATTGTGAAAATGACTATACTACCCAAAGCAATCTACAGATTCAATGCAATCCCTATCAAATTACCAGTGGCATTTTTTACTGAACTAGAACAAAAAAATCTTAAAATTTGTATGGAGACACAAAAGACCCCGAATAGCCAAAGCAGTCTTGAGGGAAAAAAACGGAGCTAGAGGAATCAGACTCCCTGACTTCAGACTATACTACAAAGCTACAGTAATCCAGACAATATGGCACTGGCACAAAACGAGAAATATAGATCAGTGGAACAGGATAGAAAGCTCAGAGATAAACTCACGCACATATGGTCACCTTATCTTTGATAAAGGAGGCAAGGATATACAATGGAGAAAAGACAGCCTCTTCAATAAGTGGTGCTGGGAAAACTGGACAGCTACATGTAAAAGAATGAAATTAGAACACTACCTAACACCATACACAAAAATAAACTCAAAATGGATTAGAGACTTAAATGTAAGACCGGACACTATAAAACTCTTAGAAGAAAACATAGGAAGAACACTTTTTGTCATAAATCACAGCAAGATCTTTTTTGATCCACCTCCTAGAGTAATGGAAATAAAAACAAAAATAAACAAATGGGACCTAATGAAACATAAAGGCTTTTGCAAAGCAAAGGAAACTACAATCAAGATGAAAAGACAACCCTCAGAATGGGAGAAAATATTTGCAAACGAATCAACAGACAAAGGATTATCTCCAAAGTATATAAACAGCTCATGCAGCTCAATATTAAAAAACAAACAACCCCATCAAAAAATGGGCAGAAGACCTAAATAGACATTTCTCCAAAGAAGACATACAGATGGCCAAGAAGCACATGAAAAGCTGTTCAACATCACTAATCATTAGAGAAATGCAAATCAAAACTACAATGAGGTATCACCTCAACACCAGTTAGAATGGGCTTCATCAGAAAATCTACAAACAACAAATGCTGAAGAGGGTGTGGAGAAAAGGGAACCCTCTTGCACTGTTGGTGGGAATGTAAATTGATACAGCCACTATGGGGAACTGTATGGAGGTTCCTTAAAAAACTAAAAATAGAATTACCATATGACCCAGCAACCCCACTACTGGGCATATACCCAGAGAAAACCATAATTCAAAAAGACACATGCACCCCAATGTTCATAGCAACACTATTTACAATAGCCAGGTCATGGAAGCAACCTAAATGCTCATCAACAGACAAATGGATAAAGAAGATGTGGTATATATATACAATGGAATATTACTCAGCCATATAAAGGAACAAAATTGGGTCATTTGTAGAGATGTGCATGGATCTAGAGACTGTCACAGAGCGAAGTAAGTCAGACAGAGAAAAACAAATATTGTATATTAATGCATACATGTAGGACCTAGAAAAATGGTACAGATGAACTGGTTTGAAGGGCAGAAATAGAGACACAAATGTAGAGAACAAACATAGGGACACCAAAGGGGGAAAGCGGCAGGGGTGGTGGGATGAACTGGGAGATTGGGATTGACATATATACACTAATATGTATAAAATATATAACTAATAAGAACCTGCTGTATAAAAAATAAAATTCAAAAAGAAAAACCATGCAATATCAATTGATGCAGAAAAACATTTGATAAATTCAATATCCAGGAATGATTAAAAAAAACTCTTAGCAAACCAGTGAGAGAAGGGAACTTCCTCAACCTAATAACTTCCTCAACTCATAGCTTCAAAAACCTAGAGCCAACATCATATTCAATGATGAAAGACTGAACACTTTTGCCCTAAGCCTGAAACCAAGGCAAGGATGTCTACTCTCACCACTTCCAATACAATTCAGTGTTATACTGAAAGTACTAGACAGTGCAATAAGGTAAGAAAAAGAAATGAGGCATGTAGATTGGAAAGGAAAAAATAACTGTCCTTATTTGCATGTCCTTACATCATGATCATTTGCACAGAAAATCCCAAAGAATCTACAAAAGTCTCCCAGAACCAATAAGTAAGTTTAGTAGGATTACAGGATATAAGGTCAACACACAAAAATCTATCATATTTCTATATACTAGCAATGAATAATGGGAAACCAAAAAAAAAATTTTTTTTAATGCTATTTACAATATCTCCAAAAATTTAAAAATATTTAGATATAAATCAAACAAAATACTTACAGCATCTATATGTTGGACATATTGAATTAAGTAAAAATATATTGAATTTAATTTCACCTGTTTCTTTTTACTTTTTAAATGTGGCTACTATAAAAATTTTAATTACGTGTGTGGCCTGCATGATGTTTCTATTGGATAGCACTGGCTTAGCTTTTCTAGGGAGATTAGTCAGAGAAGGGCATACTGAGGGTGATGTAGCCTTAGAATAGAGCATGCTGAGAACAACAGTGTGCTTAAAGTAACATGTGCTGGGTATGGTCAACACTTTCCATGAGGCATGCTATGGGGCAGCTCTCCTAGAAAGATGCTAGGAGTGACTGTGCAACCTTAGAGTGGAGCATGCTGGGAGCCCTAGTCTCTCAGAGCCATTCACGCATCCCGGGGGAGACGAGGCCATGCAGAGCGTGTTGGAAATGACTCATGCTAAGAGCTGGACATGAAGCCAACTCCCCTAGGAAACCTGACCACAAGGTGGCAAGAAGTGACCACACCCTCACAGCAGTGCATGCTGGGAGCAAAAGGCCCTCTGGGCAGAGCGTGTTGAGAGGGAGCACAGGACTGGCCAGAGGGAGCGGGCAGGAGGTTGGTACCTGTCCTTGCCTGTCTCACTCCGGAAGAGGTCATCAAACTGGCGCATGCGGCCAAGAGAGACGGCGTAAGCCTCCATATTGGGGAACGCCAGGCCTGCCCGCTGGATGACGCGCACGAGGCTGCCCTGGGGCTTCTGCATCTTGTTTGGGGGACCCCAGAAGATGAACACGGTTTCAGGGGTCCGGTTGACGAACTCCTGGGGCCTCCGCAGCACACGGAATACGCTGGAATGGGCCACTACGCGGAAGGTGGTCTTGTTGCCCACGTCGGCTGAGTAGCCCGTGGTGGGTGCATCATTCATGCGTATTGTGCACTCGGCCCGCTCGATCTCAGGGCCCAGCTTGGTGCCCAGCAGGTGGCTGGAGCTGGTGACAATCACACACTGGTGGCACCGGGAGGGCAGAGTCTGGGGGGGTAAGGAAAGCCAACACTGTTATGACCACTCAGTGCCAGGCGCTGTGCTCCGTACATCCAGGTCTCCAGGAAGCAGGAATTATGATGTTCATTTTAAAGACAGGGAGACTGAGGCCCATTCATGCAACATTCAACACATCTTTATAGCAAGCTGGCTAATGGCCAAGTACAAGGGACAGAACAATGAACAAAAGAGACCCCACTCCTGGCTTCAAGAAGCTCACGGTTGGGGAGACACGGTGTACAAGTAAACGATAAAATAATGCCAGGTGGTAAGTTAAACACGCTGGGAAGGAAATAAAATAGAGGCAGGGGATCAAGAGTGGCAGGAGTGAGAGCTGCCCTAGAAAAGTCACCTGGGGAGGCCTCTCTGAGCTGACACCTGAAGGATGAAAAGGAAACAGGCAGGGGAAAGTATTCAAGCAGGAGAAACAGCAAGACCAGAGGCTCTGATGTGGGATGACCATGGTGTGTTGAGAAGCAAAAAAGGCTGCTCAGTGGGGGCAGAGTTAATGAACAAAAGAACAGAACAGCCATGCAGGGATGTCCCCAAAGTCATACAGCAGAGGAGTGCAGGGCTAGGATTTGAACCCAGGTCTATATGGCCACAGAGCCCCAGGACCAACACACTGTATGCAAAGACCCCGAGAGATTTATGAGGGTTTTAGTGAGGGAGGAGAGAGAGGTAGGCAGGGCCTGGGGAGACCTCCTCCTAGAAGATGGAGTCCATGCTTGAGGCCAATAATTTTCTCCCTGACCCCAGGGAAAACATTAGGGCTCAGAGGACCACAGGGTGAACTCCAGAAACACAACCTGAGTTTCATGGTTACCCAAGGCCAACAGAAGCCCCAGAATGACTGTTGGCCTCTTGACACAGCTGTAGCTCATCAGGCATTGGGGCAATACCCTGGCTCCTCCCCTCCCTTGCTGTGTGGCCTTGGGCAAGTGACTTCACCTCTCTGAGCCTCACAAGGGAGATAACGCTAACCTCACCGGGCTGGTATGAGGATTACTGCTGATCACAGTGTTCAGTGCACAGCAGGCAACTGACAATGGGCAGCCATTACTGTTACTGTTGTTGTGTTGTCAAGTACCCTAGTGTCCTACTCCAAAAGCCTATGTAGACTCCCACACAGAGACAGAGATCACTGAAAACCAGAGAGACTTTTCCAAAGGGATTCTGACTCAGGAGACGATAGGATATTAGCACTAAGGGTGGGACCTTGGAGAAAACTGAGGCCCAGAGAGAGACAGGGTACTTGTCTGAGGTCACACAGCCAACAAGGGGCTGAAGGCACTGGACTCTTGGGATTCACCCTTTAGGAAGGATGGTGGAAGCAGAGAGAAGAGGTGGAGGAGAAGAAGGAGGTGGGAGCAGCGATGGTGGGCAATGGGGAGGATAAGTCTCCAGGCAGCTCCCAGGGAGCTTCCCAAAGCAGCTGCCCTACCTTGTTGCCGAGAATGGGGATGTAGCCATCGGTGATGCTCCACTTCTTGAGGTTGACGGGCCGGCGGGTACGGCCCCGCAGGGAGCCATAATGAAAGACTTCGTTGGCACTGTTGGAGGTGTAGAGGATGAGGATGGTGATGAGGGCAAAAAGGATCACGAACACCGCTGAGCGCTGCTCCTGGAGAAGGGAGAGGCCAGTGAGGGCCCAGCTGCCCGGCAGGCTCCTTGCCACCTACCACGCCTGCTGATTCCTGCTCTTTATTCCAGACCAGTTCAGGCACTACCTCCCCCAGGAAGGCCTCCTCCAGCCCCCTGAGCACCGCCTATCACTGCACCAATCACGCTGCATTCAAAGAGCCATCCCCCTCAATTAAACCATGAGTTCTGAGGGCTGGGACTGAGTCAGCTTTGATCCCCCCTGTATCTCAGCTCCCAGGGCTGGGCCCAGAGCACAGAAGGTTCTCAGGGTTTGCTGGATGAGATTGGAAGTGTGGGTCAGAAGGATCCTTCCAGTTGCAGCTGGAAGGATGCTTGGAGACAGGTGGGACATTCCAACGAGAGGGTCTAGGTCTTCCCCCAAACAGTAACTCTTTATAAATGTTTACCATTCATTTAAACCTGAAGGGAAAGGATCTGGTCAGGAATCAGGATGCATGGGTAGTCAGTACACCAACATATGGCAAAGGGCAGGAAAGTGATATCCGAAGTGTCCACTGGTATTTATTTGCCTGGGGTCTGCAAGGCTAGGTGGGACCCGGGAGTCCTGGCTTCTTGTGCTGAGCCCCCTGGGCTGGTTATTAATGTACTGCTTCTCAGCTCCAGGTTTACTCTTTTTGCCTGCTCTGTGAAAACGGATCTGGGCCCTTTACAGGTTTTTCCTTGCCAGCGAACTGCATAATAAACTTTGTCAGTAGAGGGCGCTGGAGAGACATGTCAGGAGGAAGGGAGTTTGCTTCCTGGTTCTGGGGGCTTTGGGCCTGGTGCTGGTGCACTTGCTTCTACAGTGCGCATGGCTTCTCCCAGTGGCCAGCAGCTTCCTCCAGCATCCAGCCTCAGGCAGTTTTGAAGCAGAGTGCCTCTGATTCCTGCTGCGACCACAGCTCCTCCAGAGTTGCGCTCATGTGGCACACCTGACACCAGTAACACCCAAAAAACGTAAGCTTCCCCTCCCCGGAGCAGTTTTATCTGATGCTTGAAGTGTCTCTTGGGAGTTATCTCTTGTGAACAGCCCTCCCTGTAGCCTAGCAGGTGGATTTATGACAACTTCCACAGCACAGCCCCACAGTGAGTTCTCTGCCATCCAGTGGGCCAGAGCTGTACCCTCTCCAGCCCAGCAAGGCCTGGGTCTCAACCCTGGGTGTGGTAGCAGCTCCTTTTCTTTGGGCCGTGCCACACGGCTTTCAGGATCTTAGTTCCCCAACCAGAGATCGAACCTGGGTCCCAGAAGTGGAAGCACCAAGTCCTAACGACTGGAAATTCCCAGTAGCTGCTCTTATACCTGCTATCCCTGTATTCTGTAGAGTTCTAATCCCCTGTTACTCCAATGCCCAATTAAAATGAGTAATTCTTTATATTAAACTTTCTCTATTCAAATTACTGAGTGGTTTCTCTTTCTGGATTGGACCCAGACACACTCAGATCACCCCACCCCCAACCCCCAGGCTCTGCCAAAGCTGTAGTGCAGCTAGGAAAGGGGTGTGCAGGGCCAGGCACATAGTAGGTGCTCAGGAAAGCATAAATGAATGGATCATGGGAACCCTGAAACCCTCAGAGTGATGCTCACAATATCATGTCATTTTTGACTCTGACCACTGCCCCCTCTCCCAACCTCCCGTTCACCTTCACTCCCCACCCCCACCCCCTGCACAGCACTCCACAGTCACCTTCTCGGCCAGCCGTTTACCACAGATGGACCAGTCAAGTCTAGGAGGACAGAGGTGGACCTGGGCCCAGAGAGAGGCAGGAGCTTGCCCAGGCCACACAGATCAGTGGCCACAGCAGGGCTCACACCAGGGTCTCCCAGGCATCAGCAGCTTCTCGGCAGGGAAGAGAGACTTGTAGCGCCTGGGTCTGAGGCAGGTCCAAAGGAGCCCATTTCACGGAGGGAAATAAGAAGCTGAGATGGGGACAAGAAATGAAGGGAGACTTACTTTGTTGCTACTCATCTCTCTCCGGCGTCTGCTGAGGGGCAGGGGCCAGCGTCCTGCAGGTGGCCCAGGGGGCAGGGGTGTGGGGTCACACCTGCAAGCCACAGAAAGAGTTATGGCCTGGGTGCCTTCCCCCAAGTCCAGCTGGTCCTAGGCTACACCCTCCCCACCCCTGCCAGCCCTCCTACCCACCCATGACTTCAAGGCTCAGGGCTGTACCCACTTTGCAGGTGGAGACACTGAGGCCCAGAAAGGGCAGGAACTGGCCTGATGTCATACAGCCAGGTGGTGGCAGAGCCCTGCCTCTGTCTCTGCCCGTGCACTCTCCCACTCTGCTCGAAGGCAGCTGGCAGGCCTAAAACTGGCTCTCTTGCTAGGGGGGCCTGCCCCCCACCCAGCAGGAGCCCCATTCACACGCCTACTCTAAACCCTGTCTTATGTTCCTGAGGCCTGGGAATAACATTCCTTGTAGGTCCCCAAACTCCTCTAAACTCATACCCTTCCAGGTCTTGCATAAACTGGCCCCTCTGACTAGGACACCCTCCACAATGTTGTTCACGCCCACTCATCCTCCCAGCCTGAGGTGGGCCAGGAATGTGCCCTGCGTGCCACCTCCCCGCTGAGAGCTCTCTGAGGTCGCAGCTGGCACAGGGCCTCACATTCTCTGCTGTGTCTCCAGAGCCCTGGAGATGGGTGCAGGAGGACTGCTGAATGACTTCACTCTTATCTTTTTTTTCCCCTTTGACTTTGTTCATTAATAAGATCTTGGGGGTTAAGGGCTCAGACTCATCTGTCCAATGGTTATAATCACAGCCCCACCCTGGGGCGCAGTGGGGTCCGGGACCATACAAGCTCAGCTCTGCTCCTCACTCCCCAACGCCCCCCGCCCATCCACGCACGACGCAGCTTCTCTGCAGATCTCAATTTCCCCACCTGTCAAAAGTGAGTAAGTACTTGTGTCCAGCCACCTCCAGCCGATTCGAGGCCAGAAGGCACTAAGGGAAGGAGAGTGCGCAGAGAGAGAAACTGGGGCCCAGGAGCTTCCCAGCTCCGTCCTTCCCTCCAGGGGCCTCCCATCTCCCGCCACTATCTCCGCCCCCTGACCTAGCAGCTGTTTACTCCTACACCGCCACCAGGAATAGCCAGAGAACCCCAGGCTAAAGGAGGTGCCCCCACGCCGCTCCTGATTGGTTGGGTCTTAACTCCGCCCACCACCCAACTCCGCCCACCACCCAACCCCGCCCCCTCTCCTCGGGAGCCCCCTCCTCCCAAACCCAGCTTCAGATTTCTCCGCAGCCAGCCTTCGCCGCCAGCCTTCAAAGCTATGCAGGGAGGCCCCTAGGACACTCATCCGGACTCTCACAGGGTCCAGTCCCTGCGGCACAGATCAGGAAACTGCGGCTCATCAGAAGGGAAGAGCGGCTTGTTCTTAGATTCATAGCCCATTAAGGCAAAAGTCATCCAGATCCCTGGGCAGTCCCCATCTACCCTGATGCCTCTAGCATTCCAGCTGCCTCTCTGAGCTGAGCCTCCCCTCTCACTACCCTTTCCTTTGGATGCCCCAAGCTCCAGACACACTAGAGCACTCCAGTTCCCAGGCCCACCCCCCACTTTCCCACCTTTGCCTGAGCAGTGCCCTCAGCCAGGACCACTGTCCCCCTGGTCAGGCCCGTCACAATCCTGCTCTGAGAAGACCATGGTCAGTACAGCAACTCATGTTCAAGTGCGAATCCCGGTTCCACCACTTACTGGCTGAGGGGCCTCGGGCAAGCCATGTGACCTCTCTGAGCCTCAGTTTCCTCATCTGTGAAATGGAATAATAAGAGTAGGTAACTCACAGTGTTGTTAGGAGGATTCAAGCAGATGTGGCAACGGAAGCACAGGATTTGAAAGTGCTTGATCAGTGCCAGCAGCTGTTAGTTTTGTGGTTATTCATTGTTCAAGGCCTGCCTCTCCAAGAACTTGCCAGAGAAACACTCCCCTGCCCTCTGATGCATGGCCCAGCAACTTCCCTCTAATATCAATAAATGTGGAGCCCTTGCTAAGCATCACCCACTCACTGAATCTTCCTGGCAATTCTGCACAGCAGGGGCTCTTATCCCCATTTCACAGACGAGGAGACTGAGGTTCAGAGAGGCAAAGTGCCTTGCAGAGCTGTCCAGAGCCTGCTGGGGTGCCTTATTTCCATGCTTGTTTCCAGGGAGCAGCCCAGGGCTGAGCCTGACTGGATCTCTCTCAAGGATCCCCCAGGGCTGGAAATGACCAGAGGCCACTGAGTGCGTTCCCAGCACCTGGCCCAGCACCGGAGAGCAGGACTGTTGGGAGCGACTTGCTCAGGCTAGGGAGGCAGCAGCCCAGAGCTCTGAGCCAGGATCGTGGACTCAGCCCCAAGGTGGGCCTAGCCGGAGGGCTGAAACCGTGAGCTCAGGCTATGGGGCCACACCCTGCCCTCTGTTTGGGGGCTTTGCTTCTCCCAGCTCGGGGAGTCCTCCTGCAGGCTCGGGACGCC
Source organism: Stenella coeruleoalba (assembly GCF_951394435.1). NCBI lineage: Eukaryota > Metazoa > Chordata > Mammalia > Artiodactyla > Delphinidae > Stenella > Stenella coeruleoalba. The sequence goes on from NC_137153.1 coordinate 115,115,353, forward strand.
CCCACGAGCCGCGTGGGAGGAGAGCTCCCGGGAGAAGGGGGAGGGGGGCTCCTAATTCCAAATAGGGGGCGCCGAAACCATGGGTGCACCTAGGAGGGGGACGACTCACCCTCTGCGCCCCGCTTGCGCTGAACCCCCCAACTCCAGCACTCCGGGGGGTACGGAGCTCTAGCCTCAGCTGGGAAGAGAAGGGAGGCAGGACGGCGGCAGGGTCCCCGAGCTCTAATGGGGTAGTCAGCGGCAGGAGGCCCCGCTAACACCGCGACAGCCCTTGGGCGCGGGGACCGGGATCTCCAGGCGCGGTTGCCAAGAGTGAGTGGGTCTAGGGGAGCCCCAGGGGCCCCCATATCAATCTCCATCCCCAGCGGCTCCTGGCGGCCCCACCACCACCAGGGGCGCAGGCAGCGCCGCCCTCCCGCTGCCCGCCCCCGCGCGGCGCCAGCTCACCTCCCCCGGGGAGCGCCCGGCTCCCCGCGACCCCCGAGCCCCCTCACATGGCGCCGGGAGCCACGAGCCAGGGTCCGCGCCACTCTGGCCGCCCAGGCCCCGCTGCAGCCCAGGCCCGCCGGGTCCTAGCGCCGCCGCTCGCCGCTCTCCGGTTCAGGCCTGGGAGGCGGGCGGAGCCTTCGGGGGCCGCGGGTGGCCCCGCCCCTGGGCGGTGCAGGCGGGGATGGGTGAGGGGCGGACGAGCCCCGGCCCGGGGCACCCGAGCGCCTCGCTTACTCCTCTGGGCAGCCTGTAGTGACAACGACAATAACAACAGTTTTCCGGAGAACATTTAGTGTGGGTCAGGCCCACTTCTACCTCGCTTTATTGTTACCACGACGGGGATGGGGAAACTGAGTCCCAGAGCACACTGCGCTTGGAATCAGCTGAGTTTCTCCCTGGGCATCCCTACCTCGGGCCTCCAGAGCCCTGCACCCAGTAGTCACCCTGAGTGAACTCAGGGATCCACTCTTGGATTCAAGTTCGACCCTGCCGTCTGCTAGCCGTGCGGCCTTGGCACTTACTTACACTTCCCCTGCTTCCCGGAAATAGGGAGAACAACCTCACAGGGTGTTGTTAGGATTAAAAATGTTACATTACTTCTTATAATAATTGTGGTATTCATTACATCATTTTATGCGATAGTGAAAAATAACTTAAGTAGCCTGGACACCTGGTTAAATGAACAAAGACACAGCCCCGCTAAAATGAATGACGCAGGTCAATAGGCACCGACAGGAAGGGATGTCCAGGATATTACAGGATACGTAATACGTGAAGAAAGCGAGGTTTTAAAATGTACCTCTATAATCACTTTGGAAAACAAAGTTGGAAAATTTTGCATTCTGCTCCTAGGTATATACCCTGGAGAAATTCTTGCAAATGTATGTAACAAAGTTCATAGCAGCAATGCTTGAAATAATACAACACTGGAAACAACTCATATAGCTATCAAGGAGAATGGAAGTTTTTAATTACATTATGATACGTTCACATGGTGAAATATTATATAGCGGGGGTGGGGGGGAATGACATGGATGAATCTTACAGACATGAGGAGTGAAAAAGCCAGGTCCTGGAAGACAAATGAAACTACACAATATACTGTTTAAGCATACAGCAGGCAGTAGGCCGCCTGTCATAGGACAGGAGATAGTTTTGCCTATCAGACTGATTAAAGTTTTAAAAGCAAAAGTCAAGAGTACAGCAGTCTCTGTGGGGAGGGATGAGGGAGAGGAGAAGAAAGGCAGGGGTGTGCAAGTTATAATAATGAAGGTCTGGTCTTTAAGTGGGACATGTGTTCAAGAGGTTCATTATATGTGTTTTATTTTTACAAGTATAATGCATGCCTTCATTCGGGTGTAACAGTATTTTTTTTTTTTTTTTTTTTTTGCGGTACGTGGGCCTCTCACTGTTGTGGCTTCTCCCGTTGCGGATGCGCAGGCTCAACGGCCATGACTCACGGGCCCAGCCGCTCCGCGGCATGTGGAATCCTCCCAGACCAGGGCACGAACCCGTGTCCCCTGCTTCGGCAGGCAGACTCCCAACCGCTGCGCCACCAGGGAAGCCCTAACACAGTATTTTAAAAGGTGAAAAAAAGAAGAAAGATAAGTCAAATGAAAATAGATACTTTTGCCTACCATAGTGATTAAAGTGTCAACAGTGGTTATTTTTCTAATGATAAGATTACGGGCTGCTGTCTTCTTTTGGCTTAACTGTATTTTCCAAAATTTTTGAGATAATGGTCAATGTTTTTATATTTAAAAATTTATTTTTAATATAAAAAATGAACTGCATGTATAACATGATTCCTTTTTTTTATACAACTATCTATGCATATATGTTTGTAAATGCACACAAAAGGCTTCTGGAAGAATCCACTCAGGACTACTGGCAGTAGTTTCCCCTGGAGAGTGGATGTGGGGAGAGTGGGGTAGGTGCTATTTTCACTTTCTGCTTCATAAAATTCCAGGTGGTTTGCATTGGACTAATTTGGGAAGTTAATACCACTTTGTTTTTAATTTAAACAAAAGTCAGGGGGCCCCCGAGGTCCAGCCTCCGGGCCATGGAGGCACTGCCCAGCAGGCAGTGCGGGGGGAGTGCAAACAGCCAGGGGTGCATGTAAGGCTTCCTGCCCCGCTGGTGTCCAGCTCCATCCGCTTCCTGAGCCTCAGCCCCATCCTCACCCCAGCCCTCCTCGGCGCCTGACCCACCCTGCTGGCCACGGGACAGAAAACCACGGAGCAGCAGGCCAGGCAGTCAGGCAGGACACCTGATGAACGGAACTGCTGGGAGCTCAGAGAACAGGAGCCCCTTGCCTGAGGTCACAGGCAGGTTAGAGGCGAGGGGTGGAGGCACCCAATCCGCCCCTCGCCCTTCTCCCAGCTCCAGGCCAATGACCTAGACTCCGGAAATAAAAGGGTGCCGCAGCCCAGCTCCTGGACCAAATCCGGACCTGGAGCTCCCCCGTCAGGCCTGCCGTGTCTCTGGGGCCAGGCTTGCTCCAGGAGGCTCTGCTCTAGGGCTAGCTTCCCTTTCCTGGGCCCCAAGAACAAGGGGGACTTCCCTGGCGGTCCAGTCGTTAAGACTCTGCACTTCCACCGCAGGGGGCACAGGTTTGATCCCTGGTCGGGGAACTAAGATCCTCCATGTCTCGCGGCACGGCCAAAATAATAATAATAACAACAGCAAAAACAAGGATATGAAAACCCACACAGCTCCATGTGTGTCGGGTGCTTTCTCCTGTGCTAATAAGCACTTTGCAAACATACCTCGCTGAATCCTTAAAATAACCTATGGGCACTGCTGTTACTCCCACTTTCCAGAGGGAGAAAGTGAGGCACAGAGAGTACAGAGGTGCCCGAGCTGGGATTCCAGCAGACCTGTCTGCTGAATAACCACAAGCCTTTCTGCCCCCTGGAAGCCCCAGGCCTGCCTCACAGGCACGCCAGGGCCTTCACGGACGGCAGGTTGCGGCCAATCCTGGCGCTGCTCCCCGACCCCGCCTGCAGCTGGGCAGCCGTCCCCGGCCCCGGAGTCGCTCCCCCATGGTCTGATGGAAGTGGCCTATGCTTCAGTCCTTCCTGCCCCAGGATGGGGGTCCAGGGTGTGACTCTCCCCTTCTCACCCCTTAGCAATCTTTGCACTGTTAGGATTCTTCCCTTCTATGGGATACTGGAAAAAACCAGGAAGTACCTGGTTCTTCTCAGACAGAGGCTGGAGTGGTCAGGCTGGCCCAGGTGACGCTGGACATGGGTGCCCACCAGTACCTAGGAGAACCAAGGTTCCTGTCCTCTTCTGGCTAGATGAGTTCCTGACCTGGCCCGAAGTTCCTTCTGAGGAGAGGCTCCTTAAGATACCTCCAGGCTATGAGACTCACCCAGCTCCCCCTCTGTCCTCAGGAGGAAGTAGGGGCCGTCCCCAGCAGGCCTGCTGAGGAGACAAAGGAGCCTGGGTGTGACAGGAAAACAGAGGCCCAACGAGGGGCTGCACACGAAGGTGCCCCAACCCCTGACACACTCCTCAGGGCTGGGAGGAGGCTCCTGTCCCCCAACTCACCTCCTGGAAGCTGCAGGAACTGCAGTGGCAGAGATGGGGGTCCAGAGAGCTGTCAGCAGGCCCAGATCCAGTCACCAGTCATCTTCATCTGCCTGGAGGAAGTAGCTGGTGGATCGTCCCTGCCGGGTCACCACCCCAGAAGGACAATATCTGGGCCAACACAGCAATAAACATCCCACCCACCCAAGGACAGGGCCAGGACAGAGATGCCTGTGCACACTACGCCCCAAGGGCTGGGCCAGCATCTCCCAGGCAATGGAACAGGAGGAGGAGGCAACCTGCTGGGAGGGGGTGGAGTTGGAGTCCTAGCAAACCCAGCAGACCCTGGGCCTTGCAGACAGAGGATGACGCGGTGAGCAGACACAGCTGATGGGAGTGGGAAGTCTTCCTGCCCAACCACCACCTCCGAGGAGGGCAGGGCTGGCTGAGCAAGGGTGACCCCGTTGAAGACGGTGGCTCCCACATGTCAAGAGCCAGCGCTGGGGACAGGCACTTGACGGATGCCATCTCTCCCAGTCTGTGCCAGCCCGTGAGGTAGGGACTACTTTAGTACCTTTTACACACGAGGGAGGCACTAACCTGCCAGGGTCCCGCGGCAGGAAGTAGAGCCAGAACGAGGCCAGGTCTGACTCCAGAGCCCTCCCTCTGGGCCCGGAAGTTCCCCCACCAAGCCCTCTGCCTGCCAGGTTACATTCCCCCCTTACCTCTGCCCAACGCCTACTCACAAACACTTGCCGGCTGCCGGGCCAGCAGCTGTGGCTCAGCTGCCAGCCTGCTCCCTCCCACGGGCGTGCTGCCCCCCAGCCCGGGGCTCTCCTCCCATGCCTGCAGAGGCTTCTGGGCACACCTGGCACCCAGTAGGGGGAGGCAGGACACAAAAGGCAGGTGGGCCAGGTGCCAGGGCTCCAGTCTCTCCTGAGAAGCCTGGGGGTGGGAAAGGGGCTGTCCTGGGTCACCCAGACTCCCTGGCACAGATGGCTACATGATTTGTGAGGTCTAGTGCAAAATGAAAAGGCACAGCCCTTTGTTAAAAAAAAAAAAAAAAAAAGAATTTCAAGTGGCAACAGCAGAACATTGAGCTAAGCGTGGTGCCCCGGGGCAGGTTCTGCACAGGTCACCAGCCAATGAAGTGGCCAAGCCCCGGAGCTGGAAGCTAGAACCCTAGGCTCCATCCCAGCTGACAGCCTGGGGTCCCGGCCCTCCATTAGTCTCCCGGTGTCCAGAAGAGGGAGGGAGGGAGGGAGGAAGTTAGGAGGGAAGGGGGGAGGAGGGGGGTGAAGCCTCCGTGGGCTTTTTCCAGCCCCCTGGTGCAGGGCCCAGACGCTCAGGCGCAGCTCTCAGACCTTGGATCGCACCCTGACTCAGCCAGGCAGCTTCATCTCACCTGTAAAATGGGCTCTAACTCTAACCCACCCCAGCGTGGCTGTACACCCTTGCTACCTGTTCACTGGTGGATGTGCTTTTCCACTTTACAGGTGACCAAACTGATACTCAGAGAAGGAAAGCCCCAAGCCTGCCCTCCTTCCTTTCTAGCAGTGTAACCAACCCCAGAGTTAACTGGGAATTTAACTGGCAAAGCCAGTGGAATCTGACCCTGGACCAGGAAGGCAACATGACATGGAAGAATTTCCTCCCACACTGACTCTCCTCCCACTGGGTACAGGGTGGGGATCCCATGGAAGCCTCTGAGCTGGGGTGTTCCCTGGGTCAAGTGCAGTCATGGGGTTAGACTCCCTGACCTGGTGGGGAAGCGGGTAGGTTCCTGGGGAGGAAACATGCAGGCACATTAAATGGCCAGAAGCCCAGCCGGCTGTAGGTCTGCCCCCAAGACAACAGGTCATGGCATTGTGGTGGCGAGAGGAGCCCCGATCCCCACCCCCAGACACGTGACAACAGCCAGGACAGGCTTCCAGAAAACATGTTTACCCATACACTCCAGAGGTGGCCCTGGCAGTCACAGTTCAAAGGCCCCTTCGCCCAACAAACCCCAAGTTCTGGGTTGCCCTGACTAGGGCGACAAGCCTGGGAAGTGTGGCACCAAAGGCAGGTGGAGAGGGAGTGCAGAGAGGAAGGGCCAGGGCTGGTGCTCGGTTGAAATTCATGGTGCTGGTGAATAGGGGGGTCGCCAGCCCCGGGAGCAAAGGCCACCGGACAGACTCAGAGGTGTGACGAATCTGACTCAGATTACTCAGGGAGCAGGGGTAGGGAGGAGGGTGCAAAGGTCACCACGGCCCTCCTCTTCTCCCCGTAAGTCTAGAGGCCTGAGATGGCCCAGGTGTCCCCAGGGTAGGGCAGGAAGAGAACTTCGGTCTGCTCGGCACACGACAGGAGGCAGGATCCATAAATTAAATGTTTCTGGTGGAGTGTGGTCGGAACAGAGGCCTGGTGAAGGCGTCGTGGCTGGCTGGGCGATGCGGCTACTGGGTCCTCCAGGACGGGTGGGCGAACACAATGGGCCTCTTCTTGGCCCAGCGGGAGAACACAGCCTTCTCGGTGATGAAGCGGTGAGCGCTGCGGGGTGCCCGCTCGTGTGCCAGGTACATCTGACACTCGTCCAGCCGGCCCTTCTCGAAGTAGTGGTAAGGCACCGAGGGGCGGCTCTCCTCCCTGTGGGTGGCGAGCAGGGATGAGCGTGAGGCACCAGAGCTCGCCTGCCTCCCACCAGACCCTGCCACCTGCCGGACCCCCTCTCGCCAGGTACTACAGGCCACAGAGCCCCATGCTTGGTCCCAGGGGAGGCCAGAACAAAGGAGGAAAAGGGCAGCCCCTGAGGATCCCAAAGGCCAGGGTTCAAGCCCTGGCTCTGCCTCTTGCAAGCTGGCTGACTCTAGGCCAGAGACGTACGCCGTGAGCTTCAATAACCCATCTGTAAAATGGGGATGGTGGTTACCTACCTTCTCGGCTGAAAGCACAGGTCAAAATATGCAAAGCGCCTGGTGCTGGGCTCTTGGTGAGGGAGCCCTCGTTCCCCGCAGCATGGAGCTGCCAGCCCTGCACACCCAGCTACTCACTGGCTGTCTGGCAAGGTGCCATGGCAGAGGGCACACGGGCTACTACCATCTCACCCACGTGCTCAGCAAAGTTCCAAGAAGAACAGAGGGTGAAGATGTGGAACCCTTTCAGTTCAATTAGTCATGTTAGTTATGATAACGTTGAGCTATATAATATCACAAGTCAGAACTTAGGTGTAATAGATCACTGACACCATCAGCCCTGATGCTGTGGTAGGCACTTTGGTAGATTATTCTCTAAACCTTTCCATAACCTTCTGAGGAAAGTGTGATTATTTTCTCTCTTGGACATGAGAAAATAGAGGCTCTGGGAGGTGGCGGCCAGGCCCAAAGGCCACACAGGCAGAGCGGAGGCTGGTATCCAACCTGTTCCAGAGGCCGAGCTCCTTCCCACCCTGTGCCTCGGCCACCCATCGGGAAGCCCACGCACCCTCCAGCATGGACAGGGCCCACGCATGGTGCCCTCCCGCCCGGCGCCTGGCTAGCCTGACCTGCAGTAGCTGTCGCTGACCATTCCATAGACCACGATCTCCTCACACAGCTCCAGGGCGAGAATCATGGTGAACCAGCCGGTGCTGAGAAAGGAGCCTGACTGCCTCCTGGCAGAGGGAGGGAAGCAGTCAGCCAGCCGCGACCCCAACTCAACTGGGAGCAGGGTGGCCCCAGCCTCAGCTCTCTCAAGGCACAGCACTGGTTCCCCTCCCAGCCGAGGGCCTCTCACCTTGACGCCCACAGTGGGTTCTGGGGGTGCCTAAGGACGGGGCAGCCCCAGCCCAAGGCCAGCAATGGGCAACAGGTGGGGGTGGGGTGCAAAGCCGGGTCCGTTCAACTCTTCCCACCCACAGAGGACTTGAGCAAACCACCCCTCTCCCAGCGGTGGTGCGGCAGCCCTGATCACATCCCGCCCACAGCTAAGGGACCAAGCTTGGGGAGACGGCAGGAGGCAGCAGAGCACCGTCGTTGAAAGTGGGGAAGAGGGTCGTCTGGAGTCAAATGGTCTTCCATTTGAATCTGCTCTGCGTCATCAGGTTTGCTCGTGAACTTCTCTGAGCCTCAGTGACCCATCCGTGAAATGGGGATAATTATGGGTGGCTATGGAGAGGGAACACTTTCAGCCTAGCTCCTCCTCCAGGCCCAACACCCAACTCAGAGCAAGGAACTGTGTGGCTACCCCAGGCCTCGACTCTCTCAAAGCACCAGCACTGGTTACTCTCCCAGCCGGGGGCCACTCACCTCCACCTCTACCGAGGGGTTGTGGGGTGATTCAGTCATTCAAACTGAACACCTCCCAAGCCCTGTGCTGGCCTGAACCGGCCCCGCCCATTGCTAACATTCTCAAGGGAGTGGGCAGCTGGGAGAGAACTGCTGGGAAGAAACAAAAGAATGGGATGAAGGATGTCAGGTGGCAGATGCTCCTTCATTTGGGATCAACATGACGCTCCATCCACATCTGGAAGCAAACAGTCATTTGTGGGAGGACCTGGGGGAAGGAACGGCACATGCACGGGACTGCAGGTGAGAGCAGCGTGGATGTCTGAGGAGGCCCAGACGGCCAGGGTGGCTGGAACAGGGTAAGCGAAGGAGGATGAGGTCACAGAAGCAGGCAGGGGCCAGATCATGCGGGGCTTGTAGGCCAGGGGAGGAAGGAGGTGGGAGTCTGGACTCTACTCTCCCCGTTATGCGAAGCTGCTGTAAGGTGAGGGCAGGTGACTGATGGGATGAATTCCCTAGGGCAGTTGGAGCTCAGACTGCAGGGGGTGCTGCGAGAGCAGGAGGGGATGGTGGCTTAGGTCAAGGTGGCACCCGTGGGCACGGAAGGAGATTCGAGAGCCCATCGTACGTGGCGGGTGATGAAACAAGGGGAGTCAAGGGCAAAGCCCAAGTGTTTGTCTGAAAAACTGGAGGCTGGCAGCCGTATTTTCTGAGGTGGGGAGGTGGCAGGGAGGAGCCCGTGCGTGGAGGAGGGGGCCACAGGAGTCGGGGCGCTCTTTTAGGCGTGTGGTAGAATGAGATCTTGAGGGCAGCACCTGGTGCGTGAAAAGGGCTGTTAGAACTGTCACTGTTGCTTTCCTTATCAGGAAGGGACGTCAAAGACCAGTTCAGGTCTCAGAGCACCCCCTCCAGAGAGAAGAGCTCCCTGATGTGGGCCCACACCAGTCACCCCACAACGCGTGCTGGCGAGGCCGAACGCCCCTTACCACCATTTGGAATTCTTCATCTCTAAGAGAACTCGATGAATGACAGCCCTCTGATTCCCAGCCCCCATCAGAGGGCAGGACCACGTCCGCCTGTACCACTGCTGAGCCCCAGCACCTGACAGAGCAGACCCTCGATGGACCAGAGGCTGCTGGAGAAGGCAGGTCCCCAGCCGCCAGGGAGACCCCAGCAGGCAGGCCCCTGGCTCACCGGTTCTTGCCCGTCTCGTCCTGGAAGACCTGGTCGCAGTAGGCCATCATGCGCTCGGTGAAGGTGTACACCTGCAGGCCCGGGTACACCCTGGTGAGCTGCAGCAGCATGCGGTAGGTGCGGCCGCCCAGAGCCCGGTCCATGTGTCTCCCCTGGCCCCACACCACGTAGACGGTGTCACGGGCCTGCTGGAAGTAGTGCGAGTAGTTCCGCAGCAGCAGCGGCACGCTCGTGTGGGAGATGACCCGCAGGGTGCTGCGCCGGCCCACGTCCGCCTCGAAGCCCACAGTGGGCGCCTGGTTCATGCGCAGCACACACTCAGCACCGTCGATCTTGGCACCCAGGCCCGAGCCCAGCATCTGGCCCGAGCTGGATACCACGGCACAGCTGCGGCACGGCTCTCGGACCAGCGGCTGCAGGGGGAGGTAGAGAGAAAGAAAGTCCTGGGGGGCTTCCCTGGTGACTCAGTGATGAAGAATCTGCCTGCCAATGCAGGGGACATGGGTTCGAGCCCTGGTCCGGGAAGATCCCACATGCCGCGGAGCCACTAAGCCCGTGTGCCACAACTGCTGAGCCTGTGCTCTAGAGCCCGTGAGCCACAACTGCCGAAGCCCACGCGCCAAGAGCCCGTGCTCCACAACAGGAGAAGCCACTGCAATGAGAAGCCCGTGCACCGCAACAAAGAGCAGGCCCTGCTCACTGCAACTAGAGAAAGCCTGCTCGAAGCAACGAAGACCCAACACAGCCAAAAATAAATGAAATAAAATAAATTTATATAAAAAAAGAATGAAAACTAAAACAATTCTTTAAAAAAAAAAAGAAAGTCCTGGGCACACAGCTTCCACCTGCCTACTACTCCACCCAGGAACACCCCCTGACCACACTTGACATCTATATCAGTAAGATGTATCAGTAAAGGGATGTAAGTCCCTTTATCAACCCATTTTGCAGATGAGGAAACCGAGGCTGGGCAGCTGGAGTGACCTTCTCAAGGTCAGACCGATGACAAGTGGCAGAGCTAAGATTCTGTGTTCAGGGAATCTTCATGCTTCCTCATCAGCCACATTCCTGACCCTGGTCTTTACTGCTGAGGCCCTAAGGGGCCCTACATTGCATTTCCTCATTAAGGTTACATAAGCAAATATTTATAAAGCACTCAGAGCAGTGCCTGGCACAGACTGGGTGTCATGTATGTGTTTGTTAGGTAAATATGAACCTCAGCTCTTCGGAATCACTCTTAGGTCACTCCCTCCTCTGCCCCAGTCCCATTCTCATTGTTCCAGTTTATAAGTAAAAGCAGTCTTTAGTGCCCACGACAACATTGGGAACCTCTGGTTCTGAGCCTCAATCCTGGCTCTGCCCCTTCCTAGCTGTGTGGGCTTACGCAAGTCACTTTGCCTCTCTGAGCCTCAATTCCCTCATCTGTAAAATGGGGATGAAAATAGCATCTACTGGACCAGGCTGTAAGGAAGGATTCAATTAAAAATGCCTGGAGAGTGATCAGCACAGACCAAGGGCACAGTAAGGGTCCAACCCTCACCTCATTATCCCCCAAGAGGCGGAAGCTGAGCCAACAAGCCTGCAAACATTCACTGGGTGTCAGGGGTCAGGGCTCCCAGCAAAGGACTTGCTGCCTACCCCAGGCCTCCATTCCCTCCTGGGGGAACCAGGTTTATGGAGGCGTGTAAAGGATATGGGAACATGGATTCTAGTCAATAAAAGACACAGTGTTGTAGCCCACTCAGGGACATTTCATGTCTGACATAATGTTGATTTAAGAACTCGTAGCCCCAGTTTCCACGCCCCAGCAATAAACAAGACTTCCTTATTCTGCCCTCAGTTTGAGCCTGACCTGACAACTGGGGTCTGGTCAGATCCAAGGTCACCATCAGCCCCAGGAGGTGTTCTGCTTGTCCTACACAGGGTCTTTAAGACAATTAATACTTAATTTATAAAAATCAGCCCTTTTGACATTCCAAACTTAGATTTCATGCTCTGTTAACAAACTTGGGGGACTTGCCTGGTGGTGCAGTGGCTATGAATCCACCTGCCAATGCAGGAGACACAGGTTCAATCCCTGGTCCGGGAAGATCCCATGTGCCACGGAGCAACTAAGCCCGTGTGCCACAACTACTGAGCCTGCGCTCTAGGGCCTGCAAGCCACAACTACAGAGCCCACGTGCTGCAACTACTGAAGCCCGCCCGCCTAGAGCCCGTGCTCTGCAACAAGAGAAGCCACCGCAGTGAGAAGCCCGCGCACCGCAACGAAGAGTAGACCCCGCTCGTCACAACTAGAGAAAGCCCGCGCGCAGCAACAAAGACCCAACGCAGCCAAAAATAAATAAAAAACAAACAAACAACAACAAAATTCAGAGGATCTGGCCACCCTGGGCCCACGTCACCATGAGCTCTGAGCATCTGAAATGAACACTGGCCATGACTGTGGAGCCGTCTGTCCCACCTGGCCAAACCTATATGGCGCTTTAATTTGTCCCCCCGACCCCAGCTGTTTTTGCATTTTTTTTTTTTTTTTTTTTTTTGCGGTACGCGGGCCTCTCATTGTTGTGGCCTCTCCCGTTGCGGAGCACAGGCTCCGGACGCGCAGGCTCAGCGGCCATGGCTCACGGGCCCAGCCGCTCTGCGGCATGTGGGATCCTCCCGGACTGGGGCACGAACCCGTGTCCCCTGCATCGGCAGGCGGACTCTCAACCACTCTCAACCACTTCCCACCAGGGAAGCCCTGTTTTTGCATCTTGATCAAAGATTTACACAGCACCCGTTCTAAACACTGTCCATGAATCATCCACTTGGACCTGCACAGTGACCCTACCGAGGTAGGAACTGTAATGACAGCCTTTTACAGATAAGGCAACTGTGACTCAGAGGGGTGAAGGTCTGAAATTGGTCTCCTCCAAGCCAGGGTCCCTGAGCACGCCTCCCTCTGACCAACGTTCAGAGAGCTGTCAAACTCCGAACTGGGAGCTTCCTGCACCAGGTGTCGTTGCGGGATGTCTTTGAGAGACATACCAGATGGGGCCGCTGAAATCAGGGTGAAGGGGGTAAAGTGCTCCAAACCTCGCCCAGCAGAGCAAGCATGGGGAGGTGTGTGCCGTGGGGCAAGGGGCCTCAGCTGCCTCGTCACCCCCGGGCCCCACTGTCCCTGTCTCCCCCAGAGGGAGAGCTCTGGGGCTGATATGACTTTTACCTGTGTCATCTGTATCCCCAGCAGCCATCAGCACAAGGCAGGACACATCCAAGGCACCAAATACACACTTGCTGAACAAACGGATTGTGCGTAGACAGGTCAATCTAAAGATGCGTGCAGCACCGTGATGTGATGATGTCTGGCTCCCCTCGCTGGGCTGGGAGTTCCAGGGGGCCACCCTGTCTGATTCACCTTTTTTTATCCCCAGCACCCAGCTGAGAGCAGCCAGGCAATTATTTGTTGAAGTAAAAAAAAAAAAAAAAAAAAAGACATGTGGGAATTCCCTGATGGTCCAATGGTTAGAGCTCGGCACGTTCACTGCCATGGCCCGCGTTCAATCCCCGGTCGGGGAAATAAGATCCTGCAAGATGCGCGGTGCGGCCAAAAAAAAAAAAAAAGACATTTCCTCTTAGAACTTGAGGCTCAGAGAGGTAAAGTGACAGGTCAGCTAGTGGACAGGAGCCAAGCCCAGGGTCCAGGCTGGCCTGACATGAGCCCATTTCTCACAACCCCAGAGAGTTGGGGGCACCCTGGTAGCCTTGGCCAGGCCTGCCCCCCACATGTTGCCCAGCCAACTCACCTTGCCATCTGGCACGCTGCTGTAGCCACTGAAGTGCTGGGGCCCTCGCACAGTGGGCCTGGAGTTGATAGAGAGGTGGGAGTCCAGGCAGGAGGCCAGGCAGAAGGGCAGGCAGGTCCAGCAGCACAGCAGGATGTAGGCAACGGAAAAGCCCAAGGAGCACAGGATGATGAGGAGGAGCCGACCCTGGGGAGACAGTCGTCATGGGGTGGGAGTGGGGGTCGCTGGGGCTCCTAGAAGTATCTGCAGGGGTGCTGTACCCCAGCCTCATGGGTCCAAACCCCAGCTCAGTAGTTCCCAGAACATCAGCAGAGGCCACCATCTCTGTTAACCAGGCCTTCCTCTGGGCTGCCAAGCTCAGAGCACATGACCCTGAGATGAGCCCTATTATTATTCCTATATTCTAGGATAAGGGAAACTACTTGGGGTGAAATGGGTAGCTCAAGGCCACACAGTACGAAAGTAGCAGGGTGGGGCCTCAAAACCAGAAACCGTGCTCTTAACCAGAAGCTGAGGTGTACTGTGCAGCCTTGGGTATAACTCTCCACCTCTCTGGGCCTGCTTCCTCTTTGAAATAGATAATGCCCACAGCGTGAACTTACTGTGAGGTCAGTGGCCAAAGCACTACCATGAAGTGCTGTGCACGTGAGGACAGGAGAGTGGCCCATCAGAAGGGCAACCAGCCCCCTTCAGACCCTGGGATGAGGCTGTCTGCATGCCCATAGCCCATCCCCTCCCCCAGCTGACTCAGTGGCCATCCACCTAGCTGATGATCGCGATTTGGGTCAGCAGACCGGGTGAGGAAAGGGATGGAAGAAAGGGATGTGAGGGCAGCATGATTCAACGAATGGTTTCAACAACTGAAAGCTGCAGCCCAGAGGCTCCTGCCTCCAGAAACCACGTGCCAAAGGCCACCTGAACCAGGAAGCCCTCCCGGCCCACTGCCCGGCGGGCAGACTTAATGAGTACCCCCCACCAAGCCTTCCAGGCGGAGTCGCCTAGTGGGGGACACAACCCGGACATGCCATTGTGCCACCTTGGTCACCACCTGTGTCTCTCTGGGTGCTAACTTTCTCCCAGCCTACCCAAGGCCCAGGTCCCTCTGCCACCCCTCAGAAACCACTGAGTGGCTGGCTGGGGCTCTGTGAAAACCAGAGGTGAAAAAGCAGCCCCCCAGCTCCCCCAGGTATATCCTGCCAGAGGCCCTCGCTATTCTGCCCACAAGCCACTTCAGCTTCTAAAAATAAATCTCTGTGTGGCCAGCTGTGCGGAGGAGGGGGTTCAGCCCCTGAGGCCTCAGGCTGTGCCTGGCACCTGGTCCCCTGCCCACAAGGGACCCAGAGACCTTGATCCAGGCAGCCGTGGCTGACTTCCCACAACGTCCAAGGCTCTCACCAGGGGCTCCTGAATAAAATCAAGAGCAGCTAAACTGAACTTTCACAGCATATCCCGCTCCCAGGTAGACAGATGCCTCACCTGGTGACCTCGGATGCTCACAGGAGGTAGTGCTATGATCTCCATTCTACAAGGAGGAGGGGCAAGGCCCGGAAACCAGAGATGGAATGCCACTTGCCTGGGGCCACACAGCCTGCCAGCTCAGGGCTGGCCTTTGAGGCCAGTCTGGCCTTCTCCTCAGCTCAGGAGCAGTGAAGTCGGAAGTGACAGTCAGCCCTGGGGTGGGAGAGGCTACTGAGGCTGCCGTGCCAGAAGCCACCTCCAAGTCCCCTGTGAGCCTTCCTCCTTCCGCCACTTACCGGAGCCTTCATGCTGTCACTGCCGCTCAGCAGCCGGGTGGCTGCTGCCTCCAGGGATCAGGCTGGGAAGGGATGGGAGCCGGGGACCTGCCAAAACCCAGACACTCAGAGCTGGGTCCCAGGCCTCTGAAGAAACTGCCCAGGGAAACTGAGGCAGGGGAGGGTACAGGCCGGGGTCAGGGCAGATGGCTTCTGGGAATCAAACGCCTTAAAGTCTCCAAACACGGGGAAGCACTGTCCCCATCCTAAAGGAGCTGGAATCAGTGACCCTTGGGAAACCTCCAGCCAACCCAGTCCCCATTGCACAGATGGGGAAGGAGAGGCAGACGAGAGGAGCCCTCGGCTCAAGGTCATCCCTCGACTCTGGGTTGGACAGAATCAGGAGCCTGGAGCCTCGACTCCCATCCCATCTCTCCTACCTCACTAATGGAGAGGCCTGGGGCGGGACAGCACAAGGGATTTCGACCCCACTCCCAGATTCCACCACCCGCTCACCCGGCCAGGCGCTAACCTGGAGGACAGGTTGGGACGCGCCGGCTGCTCCCGATCCGTAGCTCCGAGCTCCATGACCCGCGGGCCGGACGAGCCGGGCAGGAAGCCGGAGAACCTGGGCGGAGGCGGTGCCGTCGCCGCAGCTTCTGGAGACTAGAAACTGAAAGGGCGGTCGCTGCCGGCGGCAGGGGTGGGGTTTGCCGGGACGGGGAGGAGACAGGGGCGCTGGGGGCGGGGCTGAACGGCGGCGGCGGGGCTTACGAGCGCGGCTTGCGCGGCGTGGGTGGGAAGTACGCGGCTGGCAGTGGCGGAGAGGCCTCCGGGAGTGGGGGCCGGGCCTCGGCAGCTGGGGGCGGAGTCTGAGCTCCAGCGTCTCCCCTCTTCTGCCCTCCCGCACGTCTCCCAGGCTCCTGCGGGAGGTGGGTTGGGCGGTCCGCCTAGGAAAGGGCTAGAGGGTGTCGGAGCCAATGTGCCGTGGCTCTCTTGTCGTCCGGACTGGGGTTTCTCCATTTATGAAGTCGGGCGGCGGGGGGCGGGGAGGGGGGCGGTGCGGGACGGTAATTAAACGGGGTTTTAGGCTCAGGCAGCCCCGGGTTTCAAGCTTGGTAGGGTTGCTAGGTTTAGCAAGTAAAATACAGGATGCCCGCTTATATTGGAATTTCAGCAACAACCAATAATTATATTAGAAATATGAAATTCCAGTGTCATTGGGCGTCCTGTATCTTCTCTGGCAACCTTACCTGGACTACCTCGGGTGAGTTCACCTGAGCCTCAGTTTTTCTCCTCTGTGGAGTGGGGATGATGATAGCACCTACCTGATGATAGCATCTCCCAGTGAGATGGTGCAGAGGCATCTTGTGGCAGAGCCAAGATTCAAACCCTGGGCAGTCACTGCAGAGCCAGGGCTCTGACAAGCTACTTTCATCTCCCAAACACCCCCGTTTTGCTGCAAGATCCAGCGGTAAGACCAGGTTAGAATCACAGGACTGGGGATATACAAAACGTAACCATGGGACTTCCCTGGTGGTCCAGTGGTTAAGAATTGGTCTTGCAATGCAGGGGATGCCGGTTCGATCCCTGGTCAGGGAACTGAGATCCCACATGCTGCAGGACAACTAAGCCTGTGCCGCAACTAATGAGCCTGGGTACTCTAGAGCCCGCGCACTGCAACTAAGACCTGATACAGCAAATAAATAAATAAACATTTAAAAAAAACCAAAACAAAAACCACAACCAGTGTTCAATTCACGAGTCACTTGGTTTATTGCACACAACACAGGTTAGTGGGGAAAATAGAAAAGGGGGTAACAAACAACTCCAAGGAGAAGACTGGGAAGGTCACGTCTCAGCACGAGTGAGCGGCGGGCTTCGGTCCAGCTGAACCAGAATCTCATGACAAATGTGAGTGGGAAGTCGCCTTCTGCTCCAACAGAGCATCCGTCTGGAACAGCTCTCAGCAGCGTGGAGTCCTCCAGCAAAGAGCCTTCAAGTTGCTCAGTCTTGTGGTCTCGTTTTAAAGGATCTGCCTGTAGGGTGTAACAGTTATGCCCCAAAGAATCTTGTCTCTATCAGTCTCTGTGCCAGTAGAGTCTTCCTGAGGAACCAAACAAATTCCTTATCTAAAGCAAAACTACTGGGACTTCCCTGGTGGTCCAGCGGTTAATACTCCACGCTCCCAATGCAGGGACCCCGGGTTCGATCCCTGGTCAGGGAACTAGATCCTGCATGCCACTGCACGCAGCAACGAAGATCCCACGTGCCAAAACTAAGACCCAGTGCAGCCAAATAAATAAACGCTGTTAATTTTTTTTTTTTTTTTTTGGCTACGCCAGGCGGCATGTGGGATCTTAGTTCCCAACCAGGGATGGAAGCCATGCCCCCTGCAGTGGAAGTGCAGTCTTAACCACTGGACCGCCAGGGAAGTCCCTTAAGCAACACTATTAATTTATGACACTCAGACACTTGCAGTCCTGTACTGGACAGTTCACAACAGCTAATATGGAAGTTCACATTGGCCGCTGTGACTCCATCTCGAATTACTGAGGTTAAATCCTATGAGTTTCACACAAGATGAGGAAGAATCATGGTACAAAAGAAGTCACACTATAACACCCCCCTTCTCAAAGTGTCCTCCAATTCGAAGCCAACACAGTGTAGGGCCCCTGCAGGTGCTGGAATGTGTCCCATTCGAAGGCTCACCTGGGGTCCCTCGGGGATTCAAAGTCAAGTGCTTTCCGGGGCCAGATAGGATTGAAGGGGCAAATAGGAGGCAACTGGGAGAGGCGGGCCTGGGGTGAAGTGGAGAGCATACTTCCCATCTAAACTGTTTTTCTTTTTTACAAAATGCTTCCTGAGCATTGAAAGAAAGCTCATCTTACTACACGTACCCCCTTCTGCAGGGCCCTGGCCTGGGAACCAGCCTGGACTCCGGCTCTGGTCCCATTTCAAACTCCATTTTCCTTTTTCTAAGAGGTTCCGGTGTGGGCACAACAGCAGGGTATCTGTGTTGGGTATCTGCACCCAGATCAGCAGCTTTCCAGGGCTAGCACTCCATAGGCAAAGCCAAATTCCCCCAAGCCGGTGATCTAGGCCTCCATGCCTCTCCCCATCCTGTTGGGGGCTCTGTTGAAGCAGCCCTGCCCCCGGGGCCTCCGTTGAGCACAAGCCTTCCTTGTATCCCCCACTCCAGCCTGGGCACACCTCAGTTCAGTCTCTCTCCGTGGCCCCAACCGCAAGGGGAAAATGATGAGATGTCCCCTATGGATTCATTGATCACCCACAATGGCTGGTGACGATTCCTTCCCCAGAGAGGCAAATCCTTCCTTGCTAAGGCCGCATGGAGACATGGTCAAGTTCCTGTCTTGACAAGCCCAGACATGCCCAGATGTCCTGGGCTCCCAGAGTAGATGAGGGTCATACATCCACAGTGGAACTGACACTGGGAAGTCCCACAGCCTCAGATGAAGCTCTTCAATTTGGTTTTGGCAAAAGTCCTCTCCTTACTCTTCATAGAATAAGGAGGCCCTCTTGCTTCCTTCTTAATCACCGTCCACCCACCCTGGCCGCCGTTCCAATCTCCAGTTGCATTGAGCTCATTCCTACTTCAGGACTTTTGCACTTGCTCTATCCTCTACCTGGACTTCTCTATTCAGATGGCCAGCTTTTTCTTGTCATTCAGCTCAAACATCACCTCCCCAGAAAGGCCCTTGCCAACTTTTCTATCCAACACCGCACCACCATCCCTCTTGTCCCAACCTGATTTATTTTTTTCATAGTGCTTGTCACACTCTGAAATCATGCAGTGTATTAACTGGTTTTCTTGTTTATGGTCCATCTGCCCACCAGCTTCTAAGCTCCCTGCGGGCAGTCAGGCCAGTCATGTTCTTAGGGCATTTCTAACACCAGCACAGTGTCTGGCACACACTCAGTGCTAGATAAAGTCTGTTGAATGAGCCAGTTAGAAGAGCCAGGAGTCCTGGGCCTCGTGAGACCTTGGACAAGCCACTTCCTTTCCAGCCACAGGCCCTGCCTCAGCCCATTGCCAGAGACCCAAAGTGGGTAGGGGCTGAGCCATCCCCATCGATGAGCGTAGGACTCGGGCCCTGACTCAGCCCTGAAGGATCCAGATCCCAGGGAAATGTAGGGCCAAACCCCAGTTTCCTGCGGTGCTGCCCTCCCACCACAGAGTCTCCACGACCCACCCACCTCCTTAGTGATGACCTTAATGCACTCTGTGTCTCAGCTTCCTGCTGAGCCAGAACAAGAAATGCCCTGTGGCTTGTGCCAGCTCAGAAAGGTAATCACCCAGACTCACCCAGGCAGCTAGGGGTGAGGTCAATTATATGTATGTATATATATTCCAGGAACCCGCACTCCAGCCCTGCGGCATAAGATTTCCCTTTCCTCTCCCTTCCCCCACCAGCCATTTTTCCTCCTTTTCTCTCAAGGCCAATGGAATGGGAGTGGTGGGTGAGTGAATTTCCCAAGGTCTGGAGTCATCCAGTCCAGGGATCAGCCATTGGCCCACAAAGCCCCCCACACGACCACACTGTCCCCCCAGCCCTGAACTCCAACCACAGTGTCATGTTTTTCTCTCTAGTGCCAGGCTCTCTCTTACTCCAGGTCTTTGCTGTGTCCTTGGCTTGGGACCCTCCCAGAGCTGCATCTGATTCTTCTGGTCTCAGTGAAGGGGTTAGAGCACACCCACCCATCAAATAATTAGGTAGAGGCTCCTTCCCTGAGCTCCACAGCCCCATGGTCCTTCGCAAGGCTTTGTCACACAGGTTGCTTTTGTCACTGTCCCCCCCCCCCCCGACTGTGAGTTCTGTGGCGGTGGAATCTATGCATCTTGCTCCACCCCACGTCCCCATTTCCCAGCAGAGGGCCTGTCACATAGCAGGTGCTCAATAAATATTTAATGAGTTAAATGTTTCCATTTTAACGATTAGACCACTGAGGCACAGAGAGGTTTAGCACATTGTCCTGATCACACAGTCAGGCCCCAGAGAAGCTCTAGAGGAAAGGGCCACTTGGGCATGGTCGGATTGGACTGGGGCCAAAGGCAGAGTTGGAGTTTCCTGGAGGAGGGAGAAGGAAAGATCACAGGCTATGCAGGCAATTTTCTTCTCTGCTCCCAGTGATGTCTGTGTGTCCAGGTCCCTCCATCTGACCACCAACCCCTGCTCCCATTTCACAGATGATAAAAGTGACTCCCAGAGGAGGGCAGAGCTTACTCAAGACCCATAGTGGACCGCAGTCTAATGTTTCCCAGAGCTGAAGCCCCCCCACTCCCCCACCTCCTCCCACCTGCATCCTAGAAGAGCAGGAGTGAGGGGGGCCACCCCAGAGGGAGGCCAGTGGGCCCTGCTTGAGCCAGGGCGGGGGGTTGGGAGGCCCGGGTTCTTGGGCTGGCCTTGCCACTTACCCGTACTAAGCCCCTTAAAGTCTTTGGGCCTCAGTTTCCCCATCTGGACGACAAGGGGGCTGGGCTTGGTGGCTTCAGCCTCCCCCCTTCCCCAGTGAGGACAGAGCTGTGGGAGCTGGAGAGTAAGAATACAGGCTCCTGAGTCCAAAAGGCATAGTTGAGTCCTGGTTCCAGCATTTATTGCTGAATGATCTAGGTCAGTCCCTTCACCCCCTGAGCCTTCATTTCATGGTCTGTAAAAAAAAAAGGAATAATAGCATTTTTTTTTTTTTTTGAGGATTAAATGAGCTAATGTAAGGGAGTCCCTGATACAATGCCAGGCACAGCATCCCCAGCAAAATGAGTTCATAATATTAATTAGGGGATGCTGCCCTCTGGAGGCCAATAGGAGGAACAACAGGCGAGGAGAGCCCGACCCGCTGCCCGGGCCAAGCTGGAACCCGCGTCCCCAGCGGGCGACCATTGTCCAGGTGGGGAGAGCGCGGCTGGGCGCCGGTCACTCGGTGTGCGCCTCCACCCACTGGCAGAGGCGACGGGCGTAGCGAGTTGGGCTGACGGTGGAGAAGGTCCGGCCTGGGTAGCGCAGCGTCTTCCACAGGTGCTCCAGCCGCTTGCGGAGCCCGTAGACTGTGGTGAGGTCCACGAGGCCCAGGAAATAGCGTTGCTCTGGCCCGTCCAGGATGTGTAGGGCGTTGGGGGTGTCGGGCAGCAGCCGGCGGTTCTGGGCTTCCGGCTCCTCCAGGCTCTGTACCCCTCTCATAGACCTGGGGGCAGACAGGAGGGTGAGGTTACCACGTCCTCCAGGGAGCCCCAGCCAATGGACCCTGTCAGCATGGCCATGCTGCCCCTGGGTCATTCCCCCACCTCCCGTGTGCCCGGACCCGTGATGTCAGATAAACTGGGTGGCTGAGTAAAATGCAGTTGACGGTCTAAAGCTGAGCTGTCCATCATGCAGCCACCAGCCAGCCATATGTGGCCCTGAGCACTTAAATGTGGCCAGTCCCAAATGAGATGCGCAGTAAGTATAAACTACACACTGGATTTCCAAAGCAGTGTGAGAAAAAGAATGTAAAATATCTCATAAATGTTTATATTGATTAGATGATGAAATGATAAAAGTTTGGATGTACGAAGTAAGTGAAATATGTTATTAAAATTATTTTTACCTATTTCTTTTTTACTTTTAAAAATGAGGCTACTAGAAAATTTAAAACTACATGTGTGGCTCGCATTAAATTTCTACTGGGTAGCGCTGGTCTAGAGCATTTGGGTCACACAGACTCTGGCTCTGCACTTATGTGCCACGTCACTTTGGGTAAGTCCCATATTTGGGTACTTCCTAAACTGCTGTTTGGGGTTATCCAACCCTGGAAGTTTCAGGGTGGCAGAGTTGAAACCTTGCAGACAAAGTCCAACCCAAGTTCGCAGATGGTGTGTCTTTTTGCCTCAAATTGTATTCCAAATCAGAAGGTGCCTCTGGCTGGGCCCCCAATCCCAACCAGAAGCAGGCTCAGTCCCCTAACGTTGTCCTCTTGTAATGGTGGGAGTAGGGGTCGCTGGGGGGGGGGGGTCGCTGAGGGCTTTATCCCTGCCCTGCCCAGGTCTTGGGGGAAAGAAACCAATCAAAGAAAGTCCCACCCAAGCACCAACCAATCAGAACCGAGTGGTCTGGGGGCCAGAACAGAGCGCTGGTACTCTCTGCAGTGCCAGGGTTAACCTGGGTGTGGTGGGTTCTGAATGAGGGGCTGGGAACTGGCTGGGGGTGGGGCTGTAGCTGTGACCTTTTACCAGGCAGCATGGAGAAACAACCGTCGTATGCACACTGGGGTTTACCTGCTGAATGACGGCTGTAATATGAGCACTATCTGGGGGTAGAGGGCAAGGGAGAAGCTGACCTAGGTTGGATGGGCAGACTTGGTGGATTCTGTGCCCCGTGGCAGGCCTTCCACCATCTGGTCAGGATGTGCCCACCAAGCCATTACCTTGGGTTGTGCCCAAGACTCACCCATCCCAAGGTCTTCCTCCGAGGGGTGGGGATGGGGGCTAGTGAGTGGACATCATTTTTCACTTGTCTTGTCCACCCACTGGATCAATGAACTTATTTCCTTGAAGTGCCTGTCTTAAACCCTGAGTAATTCGGTTCAACCACAGATGTGGGCCTTGGAGGACTGAAATGCAAGTCACTAACCAAGTACTAACATGAATCCTCAAAAGTCATTCTACAACTTCACTTCCTCTCTCTGAGGCTCAGTTTCCACATCTCTAAAATGGGAAAGAGCCCATCCTCTCAATGAGGCTCATAGTCAGCATGCAAAGATTGGCTGCATGCAAGAGGAAGGCAACAAGATGATGGTGCCAGTGGTGATGACTTCGGGGTCCTCAAAGTGAAATGACCGAGTTAAGGGGCAAGGGCTCTTTCTAAGGCCAAAATTAAATACGTCTGAAACCTTCAATGGCTCCACATCTCCTTCTGGAAAATGGGCAGATTCTTCAAAAGCCCAACTGGATCTCACCTGGTCTTTCCTCTGCTGTGATCCATCTGTGCCTGCTACCCCTGCCGGCCAGGCTTCTCCAGCCCTCCACGCCACACACACACACACACACACACACACACACACACACACACACGTACACACAAACACTGCACTTTCCAGTCTTCGAGCCTTTGCCTGTGCTGTTCCCCCACTACACTGTCTGTCTTTTCCATGTTCTCATCACCTCATTCTTGCTGTTGCCTCTGGGGGGCCCACCTGGCTGTGCGGAAGATGAGGCTACTGCCTGGGCCCTGCTCATCCTCATGGAGACGCTGAAAGGCCATCAGGAGGCTGTAATCCAGCACGTTGAGCTCCCGGAGGAAGGCGGTGTCCAGTTCCATCTGGTGGAGGAGCCAGCTCCGCTGGGGCCCTGCCGGAGCATCAGTGCCCCCACCTGAGTGCTCGTTGTGTGCCAGGCAAGTTTCTGAGGGCTCCACACACATCTGCCCTAGAAGGGCAGATGTCATTACTGTCCCATTTCACAGATGAGGGAACTCATCTGTAATTTGCCTTGGTCACCTAGCTAGAAAGTTGTGGAGTTAGGATTCTCTGCCTCACTCCAGAATCTGGGCTATTAAAGACCCAGGCAGAGGGGCTTCCCTGGTGGCGCAGTGGTTGAGAGTCCACCTGCCGGTGCAGGGTACACGGGTTCGTGCCCCGGTCTGGGAAGATCCCACATGCCACGGAGCGGCTGGGCCCGTGAGCCGTGGCCGCTGAGCCTGCACGTCCGGAGCCTGTGCTCTGCAGCAGGAGAGGCCACAACAGTGAGAGGCCCGCGTACCACAAAAAAAAAAAAAAAAAAAAAGACTCAGGCAGAGAGCAGTGCCAGGGACACCCTTCTAACTTCACTCTAAATGGAGGAAGAGCAGGCAGTGACCGCCCCCGTGGCTCACCCAGGTTGATGATCTTGCCCTGAAAATTGAGGTCTTTCAGCACCAGGACAAGGGGGCTGCCCTCAGGGGCGGGCTCCACCCAGCGGCTCACCTCGCAGCCCTTGATGTCATACCTGGGAAGTGAGGGGTGGGGGAGACAGAATTCAACCTTATACAGACTTGAGACATACAGGGAACTCACGAGGTAATAAGAAACAAGAGCTTCCACTGGGTGACTGTCCAGATTCTCAGCACAACCCCAGTCCGTTACCGTCCCCATGTTAGAGATGAAGAAAAAGCCTCAGAGAGGTTTTCTGTTTTGTTTTGTTTTTAATTTGCCCAAGACCACACAGTGAGTAAAGGGCAGAGCAGGGATTCCAACTCAGGCCTTTGAACGTCCAGTCCAGACTTTACCCCTGCCTGTGACTGCCTCTTGGCACCTTGTCATCCCTGGGGTATCCCGGACAGAGGGGCCCAACCCTAGACGCAGCAACAGAGGGCATGAGTGAAGTCCGCGCCCTGGGAGAGCACCAGCGTGGAGCTCGCAGGCAGAGGCAGGGCTAGGAGGCTCAGAGGGCCACCTGCAATCAGAGGCTAGTTTGAATCCCTGCTCCTCACCTAGTAGCTGTGTGGCTTTCCCCTCCTCAGTTTCTCATCGACAAAATGGGGATGATAAGGACAGCTACCCCTCAAGAGTTGTTCTGGGAATAAGGAAAATGATGAATGCAAATGTCTCAACACAGCGCCCATGGCATACTGAGTGCTCAAGAGATGCTGGTCCTGGGAATCACTGTCTCCGACCCGTCAGGAGATCTTGGTAACGTCCCTTCTCCTCCCTGCGCCTCAGTTTCGCTGTCTGTCTAGTGAGTGTGGGTGCTTCAGGTGGCACATTCTGGGTGGGGCGGGGAGGCCGACTCACCTCTCGGAGATGCGGCCGGTGGGATAGAAGACGCTCTGCATGATGATGAAGTATTTCTGGAGACGGGGGTAGGGAGTAAGGGAGGACAGGATCTCACCCTCCAGCCGCCCCCTCCGGCCCGGCCCCCTCACCTCGGCCTCACCCACCTTCTTTCCCCGGGCCACCCGCAGACTGTGCACTCCTGGAAAGGGAGAGGGCGTCAGGTAGAGAGGCCCCAAACTCGGCAACGCCGGGTGCATCCTGCCCCAGTTCCAGGCCATGCCTCCTTCTCGCGATCCGCCGCATCCCGAGCCTTCAGGCCACGCCCCCAGACCCCTTCCCCAGCTTGAGGTGGTGTCCCAAGTCGACCCGCTTCTTAATTTAGCCCCAAAGATGCCGTGTCCCCCAGGCCTAGCCCTGCCCATATACCCTCCTCTCGGGACTATTCAATCCCAACCCCGCCCCCTTTGGGCCCCGCCCGAGGTATTGGCCCCGCCCACCTACCCCGCCCTCCTACGTTGCTGTCTAGGACCCGCCCCGCCCCTGAACTCTGCCCCCAGCCGGCCCCGCCTCCTGTCCAGTCCCCTCCACCCTGCTCGGGCTCAGGTACCCTACGTCCCCCGTCCTGGAACCGCCCACTCCCTGACCCCCTCCCCTTCTCGCTCTCTCTCTTCACCCTCCCCTCGCCCCGCAGTCCCGGGTCCCTGGCCGGTCATACCCAGCAACCGCGCAAGCAGCGAGTGTGGGTGCCGCTGCAGGTGCTGCACGTAGCGGGGCAGGTGGGCGAGCAGCGCCCGCACCTCCCGGCGCCGCAGGGTCTTCAGGAAGAAGCGCTGGTCGTGGCTGGGGGGCGGGACGGAGAGGTCACTGACCAGGTGGGGCAGGAGCCGCGTCCGCACCGCCCCTCTCGCCTCCTGCCCTCGCCCCCAGTCTCTCCTCCTCCATCTGACCGCTATCCGGCCCTGACCCACCCTAACCTGGCCATGCTGTCTCTCTCCTCAAGAGCCCCCCCTCCGCCCCGGACACCTCTCGCACCCTTTCCCCACCCCAGCCACCAGCTCACGACAGGAAGAAGCTGGCCTTGCTCTTGGAGGTGCTGAGGAACTGCAGGTAGGGGCCGCCGGGACCCAGCGCAGCCTGATAGTCCTCCTCTGCCAGCCCTAGGGAGCGCCGCAGTCGGGCGAAGGCGGGGCCAGCCAGGGTGCCCAGCTCGAAGCCCTGCGGAAAGGAAGAGCAGCCCCGAGAGTGTCCCTGGGGCCCAGGTGTGTGCAGTTGGCTCTGGCGCGGGAGGGTCAGGGTAAGCACACCCTTCCTGCAAAGCCCTGGGGCAAGCCGTCATTCCCATTGCACAGATGGGGAAACTGAGGAGAGGAGCAGAACACACCCCCTCCCATGCAGCACTCGGGCTTTCTACCTCGTGAACCTGGGTCAGGACCTCGGAGAAATCCTCCTCTGTGGGCAGCCCCTGTAGCAAGGAGCAGAGGGGCTCAGGGCAAGTCTCAACCCCCCAGTGCCAGCCCAGGGTCTCCCAAGCATCCTGTACCTGGCCTCACCCCCGTTCCCCCCAATTTGATTCCTCCAGCCAGTGGGGACCACTCTGGGTGTGCCTGAGTTGGGCAGATAGACTGCCAGCCCTCCCAGAGCTGGAGGGAGGAGGAGAGTAACCCAAGGCAGGTCCTAGGTGTGTCTCATTCACTGCTGGGTCCCCAGCACCAGTCTCTGAGCTAGAGCCTGACGCATGTGCCCAGACACACGTTGGCCAAAGTGTCGCCAGATGCCTTCCCAGTCAAAGGGGATGGCCTAGAAGCCTAGGACTGTCTGACTCAGCCTGGGAGAAGCAGGATCAGAGAAAGCTTCCTGGAGGAGGTGCCCCCTAAGCTGAAATCTCAAGGGCAGTAGCGAGGAGGAGCAGGGTGCTCACAGGAGCGGGAACAGCAGTGGTGGCCCCCAGGAAGGGAAGGAGAGCCTGAGTGACTGAAGCGAGTAAGGATGGACTGGGGAGGAGGCTGGACAGTTGGCCCTTGGGGTTGAGCCAGCAGGACCATGGGGCCAGGCTGAGTATTGGGGAGCCATGGAAGATTTTCAGCAGGTGATGAGATTGAGAGGACTGCTACTCTCTCCCTGGACCTCCAGGTCCTGTGCTAGGACCTGGCTCACAGGATGTGGTCACACTGTGCACATGTATGCACACACACAAACAACACACATGCTCACCCGGGCCGTCCAGCTGCTGAGCTTGCAGTGGGCGACCCTTTCTGCTGAGCCAGCCTGGCCCCAGCCTAAGCTCCGGGGAGGATGGGCTGGGCTAGTGGGGTGGGGGCGGGGTCCCTTAACCACACACCCTGGCAGAACCGGGAGGGCCTCAGAGACCAAGGAGTACAATCCCTGCCATCCATTATACAGAGGTGACACTGAAGCCCAAAGAGAGGCAGAGACCCACCTAGATCACACATCAACCACCCGGGTCAGGGGCTTCCTCGCACTCCCCACACACCCTGGGCTTTCTGGCTTCCTGGCCTCAGCCCCCACCCCAGAATGTCCCTCCCTCCCTGCACCAAGCCCCTGCCTTCCTCTCCTTCTATCTAGTCCGCTCTGTTCCCCAGCCCTGCAGTATTAGCAGGACAGGGCATCAGCCTGGTCTTGCTGTCGGTGCTGTGGAGGTGCACGGGACAGACTGGCCACTCACCGTGGGTGGGTGGTCCATGGACACTTGAGTGGCAGCCCACAGCCCTGCCTGCATCATACACGTCAGCTGGTGCAGCTCATGCCCTGGGCCAATCTCAAACAGGCCTAAGCGAGACTGCTTGTCTCGTAGACGCCAGAGGAGGCCACGGCGGCCAGAGCTCGAGGTGGCAGCTCTGTGTCCAGCCTCTGGGGAGGGGGTCAGGACCTGGGGTGGGAGGCACCAGAAGCAATGAGCCTGAGGCAGCAAGCATCCCACAGGTGAGAGACCCTGGTCTGAGTCCCACATCCACTGCTTGTCAGCTCACCCCTCAATCCCTCTCTGCCTCAGTTTCCTCAGTTGTAAAATGCAGATAAGGCCGGTACCCACCTCACTGGGTGTTGTGAGGGGACAGTACCTGGCATGCAGTCAGCACCCACAGTAGTGATGTTTATTATCAGTAGGCAGAGCATTTGTTCTGCAACCTGTCACTAGCTTAGGTAGATCACCTAACCTTTCTGCACCTCGTTTTCTCCTCTGTAAAATGAGAACTATAATAACTCCTTCGTGGCAGGTATTAACTGTTGTTACTGTTGAGTTTGAGCATCCTGCACAGGAACTCCTTATAGTAGGAGCTGTGATGTCAGTGATTCAGTCATCTATTCCACTCGTCTATGTCGAGTTCCTCCAGGCCAGCGCGGAGGGTCAGCACGAAGCTGAGATCATAGCTGCTGACCCCTTCGCATTGGGCGCCCACCATGTGCCCAGCACTGTCTGAGAGCTTGACCTCCTAACAGCCCTATGAAGGAGAAGCTTTTATCATTGTCTCCATTTTCCCGATGAGGAAACTGAGGAAGTTCTCGGGGGATACCCGCCGGACTCCCCGCTTCAGACCTGCGGCCCCATGTGGGGCGTGTCCCAGTCCCGCCCAGTGCAGGACCCCTTCTGGGCTTGGATGGGGGTGTGTTCGCCCTGCACGGGGAGGGGAGGTCCTGCCCCTGCCCTCCAACCCTTTCCTTTCCTGTCCTCTCTCGGGTCTGCACCTACCTCGTGGGGCCCCGGGCTCGGCGCGGCCATCGCCCCCGCAGCAGCTTCCGCGGGCTCTGGCCGCGTCCCCAGCTGCCGGGCCGCCCCGCTGCAGGAGCTAGGCCCCGCCCCTGCTTCTGGACCGACCAATCGCGTGGTGCCGGTCACGGCTGCACCCAATCCGAGCCGGGGCGCGGGGGATCGCCTGCGGGTCCCGCCCCTGGGGCTGCAGCACCCTTCGGACCGCGGTCCAGGGCTTGGGCAGGGCCGCCGCGCGTTGGTTAAGGTCCCCACCGGGGGAACACCCCACATTCCCTTCCTGGGGTGGGAGACTCAGGTCTCGGGGCGCTCGGGGAGGCGGGTAACCTAAATCCAGTCCCGCCCACACACCCTGGCGTGAAATTCCCACCGACCGTATTTCGGGTGAGGAAACTAAGGTCCAGAGAGAGAAGTGACTACCTCCAGGTCACACAGGAAGTCAGGGGCGTGCATTCATTCAACACTTATTTTGAACATTCACTATGGGCCAGGAGCAGTGTAGGCCGGGGTGGCGTGGGGGGGAGGCGGATTTTAGTGGTGAGTGAGAGAGAGGAACACAGCTGCCAGCGTGAGCTTTTAAAAGCATAAATCGCATGATGTCACTCGCACGCTCTAAGCCTCCAGTGGCTTCCCACGGCACTGGAACAAAGTCCAAACATCTCGGCGTGGCCCCAGGCCCATCTGCCCACTCTCCAGCCCCATCTCAAATCACTGTCCCTGCACCCAGCACACGGTCACAGGGGCTCCCGGCTGGCCCTTGGCCACCGAACTCTCACACCTCTGGGCTTTTGCAGGTGCTGTTCCCTCTGCCTGAAATCCTCCCCCACC
This sequence comes from Stenella coeruleoalba, assembly GCF_951394435.1. Classification (NCBI taxonomy): domain Eukaryota; kingdom Metazoa; phylum Chordata; class Mammalia; order Artiodactyla; family Delphinidae; genus Stenella; species Stenella coeruleoalba. The sequence goes on from NC_137153.1 coordinate 115,144,628, forward strand.
TCCACCCTCGACTTGATTTGCTTTATTCCTCATCACCTTGCCCGACTCTAAGTGTCCCCTCCCTTCGGTCATGATCACATCGCTTTATTTTTCTTCATCACACTTAACACTGTCAGAGACTGTCTTGTTCATTTATTTGTTTATTATATCTCCCCTCCCCCACCCAGAGTGGGAGTGCCAGGAGGGCAGGAACCATGCCAGGCTCCTTCCCTGGCTCAGCACCTTGCACAAACCAGTGTTTGAGAAGTACATGCTGAACCAATGTGAGTAGGATGTGCAGAGAACCTCAGTGAGTCCCAGGAAATGAAAGGCCAGTGTGACTGGAGTGAGGAGAGCTCAAGCAAGCATGCAGGCTCTTGTTGGCTGGCCATGGGAGGGAGAGGGACAGGAACCCAGAGAAGCATTGTAAGTGTGTGAGAAAGATTCTCAGAAAAAGAAAAAAAAAAAAAGCTCAGGGACTTCACTGGCAGCCCAGTGGTTAAGAGTCTGCACTTCCACTGCAGGGGGTGCGTGTTCGATCCCTGGTTGGGGAAATAAGATCCCGCATGCAGCGTGGTGCGGCTAAAAATTAAAAAAAGAAAAGATGCTCAGATGTTTTCAAAAGGCCACTGGTTGTAGTGCAGTCAGATTGGAGGGGGCCACTGTGGGCAGGGGAGAGCAGTGAGGAAGCCTTTGGTGATTTAGGGCAGGGGACAGTGGCTTTGCATCTGGAAGGTGACGGGGGAAGGGGAGAATTGACAGGATTTGGGGTCATGTGGATGGGGGGGTGGAAGAGGAAAGCCAAGGTCAGTGATGTCTGCCAGGCTTCTGGCTGTGGGTCAGGGATACAGGATGATGATGCTAAGGCAGGGCAGGACAGGAGAGCCAGATTTGTGCGGGGGGAGAGTGGGTAAGTCTGAGAATTCAGATCATGACAGGATGGATTTGAGGTGTCACTACAACAGCCGATGAGGATCTCAGGTGGGCAGCTGGTGCACGTGAAATACTTTGGGGCTCAGAAGAAAGCTGGGCTAGAGGTGAGCCTGGGTAAGGATGAGGTCACCCAGAAGGTGAAACAGCCTGTGATGAGTCCCGAGGAACCCACCCTCTCGGGGCAGAGGAGCATGAGTGCCAGAGAGAGCATAAAGTAGAACGGGTCATCCAGCGTCTGAGGGTGTCCCAGGGGGGAAGTCACCGACCAAATGTAGCAGAGGGGTCAAGGAAATGTGCTTTGGATTTAAAGACTGGACGTCACGGGTGGTCTGAGTGCAGCCCCCCTGGAATGCTGCCAAGCACAGCAGGGAAATGCAGGAAGCAGGTGTGGATACCCTTTTGGGAAGTTTGGCAGTGGAGGGGAAGGCGCGGGAGAGACCCGGAGGGAATTACTGGGTTGATGGAGGGTCCCTTATACGGAGCCTGTAACATGTTCATTTAATACTGGGGGACCTTGTTGAAAGGCAGAGGCTGTTCCCTTGAGAGAGATCATCAGACAGGAGGCTCCTGCTATAGCAGTGTGAGAGGACAGGACCCAGAGTCCAGGTGGGCAGCTCTGCCTGGACTGGAAGATGGAGAGAAACAGGTAAGGACAGGGCAGGTGCGCCTGCAGTTGGTCTCTCTTCTCTGATGAGGGGGACACCTTTGCTAACCGGAGGAAGAATGAATGTCCAAGGTGTGAGGGGTGGAGGCTCACACTGTGAACGGGAGAGCTGGCTGCCCAGTGGGGCATGGTGGGATGCCAGGGACTAAGGCTGGGGCCTGTGCCGGTTAACCTGAACACAGTGGAACCAGCCCTGCTCTGGCTCATAACAGCCCTCTGCTCAGAGCCACGCTAAGTTGGGCTGCTGGGTACAGGAGACAGATGACAGGCTTGCCTTTTCGGGGACTAGCCTGAGGGTCCGTAAAATACCAGTGCCAGCTGGCTAGGCTGGCACGGGGGAGACCTGGTAGAGGCTGATGTGGCGTCTGGCAGATTGCCGTGCCTCCACAGACTCCCCAGCCATCAGCTGCGCCAGGCCAGACCCGTATCGGTCCCGGTCCCGGTCCCTGCTTTATCCTGTGTCCAGCACACAGATGATCCAGGAGGCATCTGAGGCACCAATTGCACAAACCAGGGTCTCCTGACCTGAGACCAACGCAGAGGCCAGCGCCCAGCCCCTCTCCAGCCCCTGAGCGGCCCAGCCCCCTGGTCAGGGATGGCACTGAGACAAACACACCACCACCGTTTATTGTTCAGCTCTCCCCAACAGGCCAGCACTGAGGCTGGGGGGCTGGGCCTCCGTGAGAAGCGGTCAATCCAGGGGCCCCCCGTGTGGCCACCCTAATGGGCTCTGGGGCCTGTCAGGCCTCCCCCTAGGCTTTCCAGGTCCAGAAATCCTTGTGGGGTCTGGGGTATGTCAGACCCGGGAAAGCTGCCTTTGTAGAGGAGCAGGACATGGGGGGAGAGGTCTCGTGACGCCCCAGAACCTGCCAAGTCCAGCAACAGCATGTGACATGAGGGAAACTGAGGCAAGAGTGTAGAAGCCAGAGGAAAAAGCGACAGGGAGTCTGAAAAGTGAGGTGGGGAGGACCGGCGTTTTCCAGGCCCTGAACTTGAAGAGGGTGAGAGCGAGACTTCCAGGGACTCCTCCCTCCTGGCTTCTAGAAGGGTGAGCAGGGGCTCTGGTCAGTCAGGGGTGAGTCCTGAGCAGCTCCATCCCACAAGGGTGTCTGCAGGGTAGCCAGGCTTGAGGGGCCCTCAGTGCCTGGATGGGTCCTCTGGGCCCCCACCCTTGGTCTGCCCTGGAGAAGAAGCAGAGAAGGGGCCGGCAGCCTCATCCGTGCTGGGCCTTCACTGGGCCTTTTTGGTCACCTTCTGATTCTTCAGCATCACGTAGGTGATGAACACGCCTGGAATACACAGACCAGAAAGGTCAGGAAAGAAAGCGCAGGGCTGCTGGGGGCCAGAGCAGGACACAGCATGGGAGAGTGACCCACACAGGGGGCCAAGCACCTACCCAACCACACTCCAGGCCACCTGGTCATCTCCCCAGCTGTTCATCAAGTCACACATCCACCCATTCATTCAAAAAATATCAGCCGGGTGCCTACTACAGGCAATTTGCTGAGTTTAGCGCTTCCAATCCTACAGGGAATAAGATCCACCCAACTATGCATCTACTCACCCAGTCAACCACCTACCCACCCACCTACACACTGACCCACTCAGCATCCATCATCCGCCCATCCCATCATCCAGACACCTGATTGTTGACGCATCCAAACCACTTTCTTGAGCACCGACTCAGTGCCACAGCTTGTGCCGGGGGCTGAGTAAACAGCAATGATAAAGCAACAGTCCTTGCCCCTTAAGGACTAGACCCTGGGAGACAGACAGGTGCAGGGATCTTGAACCGGGGTGACCAGCGGGTGAGAGGTGATGGAGGTGTGAGCAGAGTGATGGCGGTGGTGGAGGGAGCAGGAAAAAGGGAGACATCCCACTAGAGTCCAGTGAGCCTGGGGCATCGGGAAGACTGACTTAAAGCCCTGAAGGATGAACCGGGAAACCCCAGGGGATGAGTTGGGGGCAAGGAGCCTCATGGAGACATACGGCCAGTGACAAAGTGTAGCAGCATGTTCAGGGCTGGGAGAGGGTCATGGGGTCCCTCAGACACACTGCCCAGGGTTGGGGGAACTTACCCACAAACAGGAGCAGCAGGAGGCCAGCAGCCAGTGGGATGGCAACGGCATAGGCTTGGGGCAGGAAATACTTGTGGATGACATGCTGACTGTCGATGAATGGCTGGCATCGAGGGCAAAGCTCTGGTGAGCACTCCCCACCCTGCTCAGCTCCCCAAGCCCAAACATCCCACCTCCTCCATCTCTGGGGCTGACCCCATCAAAGCACTGAGACTGCATTTGCTTTTCTTTAAGATGATGGCATTTGGGGTGCCTTGGTTTGTTCCCTTCCTTCATTTATCTAATAGTTGTGTACTGGGCACTTGCCTGGTGCCTGCCCTAAGCTGGGGATGGGGACCTGACAGGGAACAGAAGAAAAAGGACTTGCCCTAAGGCCCCCACAGCTTAGCAGGGGCAAAGGGTACATGAGGAATCCTCGAATGATTCCCAACCTGGGCTCCAAAGTCTTCTTTACCAACATTTTTCTCCAAAGGATACCAAGTTCTGCAAGATTTTGCCTTCCAAACACTACACTTTTAAAGCAGTAACCAAGACATTTCCCCACAGGGAAAAGAAAAATCCTAAAGACTCTCACAAAATCCACTGGCACCTGTCATGCCCAGGGGCCCGCAGGATAACGAGAAGAACTAGAACTCCCATCAAAGGCAGAGCAAATCAAGGACAGGACTTTACAGTGTAGTGGTTAAGTTTTCCACCTTGGGCCTGAGGCTTCCCCCTGAGCTTCCGCTTCCTCGTGTATAAAATGGGGGACAGCGCTAGCATCTTCCCCATAGTGCTGTTCTGGAGCTTTTGTGAGGTATGCAGGTAAAGCACCCAGCATGGCACCTGTCACACTGCAGCTGCTTAAATGATGTTAGGAGTTGGCCTCAAGATCCAGGGATGGGAGGTGAGAGAGGACGGGGCAGCACACATACCAAGAGAATCACCCAGACGGTGTAATAGGTGAAGATGATCAGGCTAACGGCGACGAGGCCGAGTCCCACCACCTGGTCTGTTCCCGTGGCCTGCAGAAAAGGGAGAACTCAACTGAGGCAGTGATGCTCCATTTAGGTGCACTGAAGAAGGGGGGCGTTGCAGCCTGGTTACGCCCATTCACTCAGCGGACGTATCTGACGTGGAGGACTAGGTCAATTTTAGGCCGAGAGAGACCGCCGGGCCAAGGCCTATCACCCGTACGACGGACCGGCAGGAGAGCGATGCCGGATCCGAGTACTCAAGTCCCAGCTCCTGAGCAGACCCAGGACCCCACCCCCAGACGCCCCCGTTCCCCGCACTCGGGCCCAAGCTCACCATTTCCCCAGCGCTGCGGGCACTGGAGCAGCAAGCCTCATCCGGTTCCGGATCCGGGCCCTTCTGGCCTTGGGCCGCGGGCTACGCCGGGAGTCGTAGTCCTTAGGCCGGTTCAGGACCACGTCGCCCGAGACAGGCAGGCACTGCCTTCCCTTTGCATATCGGGAAATGTAGTTTCTCAAGGGCATTGTGGGCCGCGTTCCGGAATCTCTAGGGAATGGGACGGGGGGGGGGAAGGGGGGGGAAGGGGGACGGGGGGGGGGAAGGGGGGGAAGGGGGGCGGGGGGGGGAAGGGGGGGAAGGGGGGCGGGGGGGGCGGGGGGGGAAGGGGGCCGGGGGGGGGAACCCAGTCTAGCTGGCATTTGTGGTCTCAGTCCTGTCGAACTCGCCCGAGAACAAAAGCCCGTCTCTCGATGTCCCAGAGTCCCATAGCCAGAGCGGGATGGGGGTGGGTGGCCGGAAGTCCCATATTTCCGACGGGGAAAATGAGGCTCAGAGAGGGGCGCGCTCTTGCAGGAGATCACAGTCTGAGTCAGTGGTGTAGCCGACTTCAGAACCCGAGGGCACTACTTTCTCGTCCCGAGGCCCTAACTTGTCTGTTGAGGGTAGGGTGCAGAAAAAGTTCACCGACCGGCCTGGGGTGGGAGGAGGGGCTGGCTGGGGCCCCCAGGGATGGGGAGGATTTCGACTGGCTGTGAGAGGGCACCCCCTTACCATGCCAGGCTTCCCTGGCGACCCTTTGGGTGTCCTCTCTTCACTGCATGAATGAGGCTAGGGTGACCCTCCCTTCCTTCACCGTCTGCCTCTCGGGCCCTGGGTGTCCCGCAGCCCAGACAGGTCTTTGGACTGGGCCGGTGTGTAGGCCCCTCCCTAGGCTTGGAGGCCAGATCATCTTCAATGTCTCCTCCAGCTCCGAGGTCCGGAACACTGTCTCCTCACAGCTCATAGGGCTGGCTGCTTCTCCCGCATCAGGTCTCACTGGGATGCCACACATACCAGGGAAGTGACCTTCACAGCTGGGCAGGGTTCCCTCCTCCGTGCTCCATAGCCCCAAGTGTGGCTCCAGGATGACACTTATCACTGCGTTTTAATTAGCTGATTTACTTGTTGATCTGGCCCACGTGACTGTGAGCTCCCTGAGATTAGCATCTGTGGTCACTGCTGTATCCCCAGTGCCCAGAGTGAGGCTTGGCACAAGTAAGAGCTTTGAATCAGTCAACCAGCTTTGAAATTTTGGTGACTTCTGGAATGCTACAGAGGACAGCATGTGGAGACTCCAGGCCTCCTGAGGGGTTGTGTGGAGGCTCTCCGTGTGTTATCTTCACTTGGGGGGCGGGGGCACACAGAGATCGGGTCTGAACCGGGCATGACCTGCTCCTGCTGGCAGCATCTGTCTCCTTGGGTCGTCCAAGCCCATCACAAAGCTAAGAGGGACTTTTTCCCCCTACCACTTTGTATACTGATTTTTCACTAAGCGTTACTGTGTTCCAAAGGAGCAACCTTTTTTTAGCCTACAGCCCAATTCCTTCCCTCTCTATCTCAGGAGAATTTGAGCTCAGCCAGGAGCCACCTTTTCCCTCCCCAGGTGTGCACAGAACAGAGGAAGGGACTGAGAATCAGCCTCCAGGGTTTACAGGGTCCATGAGTGGGCATCAGCACTAAGAAAGGGTGGGGACAATGCGGTGCTGTGGCAGGGACAAGGCCTCATAGTCTGGTCCCTTCTGGCTTGTCCAAAGCCCTGAGGATTCCTGCCACCTCTGAGCTCATTAAAGGCCCAGGGTGACTTGCCTTTCCCAGAGCCTGGCTAAGTCAGCTCTTCTGAGTCAGGGGCAGAGAGTGAGGGGTGGTCCCGGCCTGGAGACGGTGCTGGCCTGTGGCTTTAGAGAGGCTGGGGAAACGCTCGGCACCTCCCAGTGTCTAGCTCCCTAGGAAGGCCTGTATACCCACTTTCTCATTTGATTCACAACCCCATTTGCAGCTGAGAAAACTGAGGCACAGTTGTTTGTCCTCAGGCATGCCTGTTAGAGGCTACCTGACTCTAGGGAGGTTAGAACTTGGGCTCTGAGGTCAGAGCTGCCACCTCGTAGGTGTGAGACTGGCAAGAAACTGCCCTTCTGGGCATCCGTTTCCTCCCCAGGAATCTGGAGTAATAACTGGTGGTAATTCTGATAACTACAGTCAGGACTTTGAGAACCTGGCCACTGACATCTCCCCCACCCACAGCATGTCACCTTATACATCCTGCTTCCTTCTGATGCCGTCTGTGACCCCGACTTCAACTCAGTAAAACAAACAAAAGCCAACATGCCATAACAAACAAAAACTGCAACATTTAATTTTTTCCCCCCCAAACCAAGACACTGACACTAGGCTGATTTCCCTTTACAATGTTATTTTCTACAATAGAAGCTGGGACAGAGATACAAACACAGCCCACTGAATCAGGGGGTGGTGGTATAACATTCTGTTAGAAAGGAGGGGTGTTAAAAAAAAAAAAAAGACCTCCCCTCCCCCCATCTCCCTGCTCACCTCCCTAAAGAGAGGAAGCCGCGGACATTCTCCATCCTGGCAGGTCATGCCATGTGGTCAGTTTGTGGGGTGACCAGGAAAAAAAAAAAAAAACTAAAAATATTGTAGACCTTTATTTCTTTTCTTTAAATCTCCTAGTAAAAACGTTAAACTGTCTTTCAAGAAGATTCCAAACTGGCATTGCATAGACCAATTCCTTTCCAAAAATATCTCTAATATACTCTTTCTATCTCTCTATATATAGGATTTTAAGTCCAGAGCTGTGGGCACCTAATGGGAATTCACTGAGCTTGAGGGGACCATATGGCCGAAGAATGAGCTCCCACGTGGGGATGAGGCCAGGGGCTCCAGGCCTCCGGCTCCAGCCAGCAGTAATTTGGTTGTGGCCGAATTCTGTTAGTCCAATTACCCTGGCCCAGGGCCTAGCGTGGGAGGGTGTGGCAGGCTCTGTCTCCTTCTGGGGTGACTGTCAAGTTCAGACCTCGCGTAGGGTGGGGCTGGGGTTCCTGGTTTGGGGAATTCTCCCCAACAGCACCAAAGCCAGCTATTTTATGTCTAAAGCCCCAGAACTTTGAATCAGACCCCAAATACACCCTGAATGCATCTCCTCACTGGGCTGAGGTCATGAAGATACAGAAGGGAAGGACAGCATTCCCCCATCTTCTGGGGGTCACTTCAACTGGAGACGGTGCAGCCAGCTCCCTTTTAAAGTGCCAGGTGTCTGTGGGGCAGGAAGGGACCCGCAGAGCTGACCAGAGCCTTCTCCAGCCAGAGCAAATGCTCCGTCCTGCCTCAGCAGGCACCTTCGAACATTCATTTTCTAAAAGTTAGGTAATTAAAAACAACAACAACAAAAATCCTAGAAATGCTCTGGTCCCAACGCCAGGAGGTTCCAACACCAAGACTCCAATTCTTGCCAGTGGGGCAGAAGGGCAAGGACCCCTCCCAGCCTGGGGAGGAGACACCCCCATCTGCCCCCACCCAGATCCCCAGCCCTGCTGGGACCCAGCCAGCGGGTAGGGAGAGAACAGAACCACCTCCCCTCACCTGGGGGAGGAGAAGATACCAAACTGTGTGAACTCTAAAAACGAAAAGAAAAAGAAAGGAAGGAAGGAAAGAAGGAAAAAAGAGGAAAAAAAGAGGCAAGAAAAGGAAAAAGGTATAGGGCTAAGTAAACACCAGCCTGCTGGGTTTATACAAAATGAGTGAAATTTAAGAGCGGCAGGGGGTCTGTCCAGGGACTGGCTGGCAGTCAGAACCCACCTTCAAGCAAGTAAGGAGGACTAGGACGGGAAAGTGCTGAGAGCAGAGGATTTAGGGAGGGGGGCGGGGCCAGACTGCCCCCCGCTGGGAAAACCCCATTAATGGACCCCACCTCGCCCTTGCCCAGAGAGGGGATGCTTTCAGAGGATGGCTGAGGCTTTTCTGGCCAGGAAGCCAGCTCCAGGCCAGTCCAGTCACAGCCCACCTGCCTCTCCAGCACTGGCCCCGGCCTGGGCCAGCTGACCCTGAGGGAGAGAAAGGGCGCTTTGCCTGCCAAGCCCAGCCCAGCCAGGCCACTGACCTCCAAGGGCTTGGGAGGCACCTGCCCTGGCTTCCTACTGGAAGCCAGCTGCTCAGGACCCAGTCCCGGGCAGAGGGGAACCACCGTCCGCGCTCAGACCTTTCTCAGCATGGGGCTCGGGCCTGAGCTGGAGTTAACTGGAGTGGGGAGGGGCAGTGCCACGTTCCAGCCGGGCTGCTAGGGCTGGGCTGCTGACTGCACAGCAGGCAGCGCCCAGGAATCCTTGGGAAGGGCTCAGAGCACAGGCAGGTGAGGGCCAGGGCGCTGTGCTGGAGACAAGCGTGTGCAAAGTGCAGGCTGCCAGGGCAGCAGGAGAACATTCGTTGCAGGGGGAGGTGGGGTCTCAATCTGGAGTGTGGGTGGGGTTTGAGGTCTTGGTTCCCAGGAGGAGGCCGCCAGCAGGTCCCCCGGGACACAGGGAAGGGACAGCTGAAGCACTGAGCAGTCAGAGGGCCATGGTGGCAGGATTCCAGGGGTGGACTGGCCCCCCAAGGGCAAGGGAACAATGGAGCAAGGCCCTGCCAGGGCCACTGGCTGGGCCAGTGCTCCTGGAGTGAGCAGGGACACAGAACAAGAGGCCCCTCAGCCACAAGCATCCTTGCATGTGCAGGAGCTGCTGCATGTCCTCGCCGAGGGGCCAGGTGGGTGTCCAGAGGGGCAGTCCCCACCGCGTTTGTCTGGCCCACCTGCTTCACGGGCCCATGTGTCCAGCCCTCTAGTGGTTCAGAGGAGAATATTCACAGTGGTGCCCGGGGCCCTGGCGGACCATGAGCGTCCCAGCAATGATGGGAGGTCAACGGAATGATGCTTTGGGGCTGGAGTGCATGCAGCAGGCACAGATGAAATGCGGCACGGATGGTGATCCGAAGGGGAAGGTCCCTTGTGGAATGACTTGGGTCTGGACGCCTGTGAAGGCAGGGTCCTTCTCCAGCCTGGACGCCTGCTCCTCAATGGCTTTCAATCACGACTGGCTCATAGACCCCAGAGGAGACCCTGCGGGGAGAGACAGGTCAGCTTGTCATCCTTGATGGTCCTCTGCGCCAGGTCCTTTGGGCCAGGCCCTTGGGAGTGCTTCACAAGCAGGCCCCATTTTGCAGAGAAAGAAACTGAGGCTCAGAGAAGTTGAATCACTTGCCCAGGGCAACACAGATGTTAAGTACCGGAGTCTGCAGGAGTGCAGAGCTGGCACAGACCATGCCCCAAGCCCTCCTGAGCACCGGCAGCTCTCACGCTGGGGTGTGCTGCGCCCATCCTCACGACAACTCTGGCAGGGAGGGCCTGCAGCTAGCCCCACTTGACAAGTGAAGAAACTGAAGCTCAGAGGGATTACGAGGCTTGCTAAAAGCGCAGTAGAAGGCTGGGCAGCTTGATCGGCCTTTCTCCCCACTGAGGGAGGCCAGGGCCACCCCTGGGATTGTGGACATTCAGGGCTCAGCATACAGCTCTGCAATGATCTTGCTGCCAAATAGATCGGTTCTTCCCGTCCTGCATCTCAGTTTCCTCATTCTCAGAGGGGGCTAGAGAGGGATGTCACAAAGCCCCAAGGAGGTGCCCTCTGTTTCCTTCTTGCCCACCCCACCCGGGGCAGCTGAGGCGACCATGGAAAGATGGCAGTTGCAATATCAAGCCTCAGCCAGTAGGGGTCAGCAGAGCAGCACCAGAGGGCTGGTCTGGAGACCCTGCATGGCCCAGCAAAGACCCCTTGGAGATGGGGCCCACAGGAACCAGGGGAAAAGGCTTCAGCACAGCCCCGCAGGTGGGAATCTCTACCACTCATTCATTCATTCATTCATTCAGTGAGCCAGGCACACAGCAAGCATGCTGTAAGTGAACGATCATGAGAGGGCACTCTAAAACTGTAGAGTTCAAGTCCAAGTTTGACCCTACCACCTCCTCGTCTCTGAACACCATGCAGCAGAAATCTGTGTTGCTCACTGCCGTAGCCCCGGCACCTAGGGATAGCTCAGTACCTGGTGTGTAGCTGGTGTGCAATAAATATTTGTTCAATAAATAAACGAGTCATCATCATCATTTTTTTTAGGAGTTCCCAGATCCAGGAGGAAGGGAAAGAAAAGTAGAATCCAAAGTAAAGATGTATTAAGCCCCTGCTCTGTGCCAAGCCTTGTGCTAGGCACTTACCAAGCTTCCTCAGAACCCCCAAAACCAAACCCAGGGCCTTTGTCCCAGGTTTCCAGGTAAGGTGGTGTGGTCCACATCATTTGACAGATGGGAAACTGAGGCTCAGAGAGAAGTGACTGGTTCAAGGTCACACTGACAAGAGCTGGCATTCAAAGCTAGGTCAGTGGGCTGCAGAGGCCATATCCTCTCACCACTATGCCCCAGAGCCACACTTGTGACCCACCCAGAACCTTCAGCCCTACCTGTTGGCCAGCTGGATGCCACTCAGGGTGGTGGAGCCATCGCGGCTCACGAACAGCCGGAGGTTGCTGTCTGTGGGGACACAGGGAAGGGTGGGGGCTGAGCGGAGCGGCGCCGCCAGGGAGCCCCTGGGCATCGTCCCTGGCCCGCCGGCGCGGGCAGCTCACCCTCAGTGTTGCTGCCGTCCGTGAAGTCCTGGCTCTGCATGATCTTCTCCACGATGTCATCAGCGTCAATCCGCGTGTCATCCACCCAGGTCGGGTGGCTCTCCACGGAGTCCTTCTTCCTCCTGGGGCGGGGCGGGGCAGAGTCACGACAGTCAGGGCAGCAACAGGCACGACGACGACAGGACCAAGCACCCGCAGCACTCAGGATGCTCAAAGTGCACGTGAGAGCTGTTCCAGAATGTATTCATTTAACCCTCACGTCAAACCCTACGTGCAGATGCTGCCACGACCTGGCTTTACAGAGGAGGCCACGGAGGCCTTGAGACGTTAAGTACCAGCCTCTGAGAGGCTGCAGAGCAAGGGAGCAGGCGGGGACAGAGGGGACACTAAACCGCACGCAGCAACCGCTCACTGAGCATGCGTGCCAGGCCGGGGCGCCGCGCCTGTGAGCATCAGCTGGTTGAATAGCCACGCCCACACCACTGCGGCAGGGGCCCCCTTGTCCCCCTGTTACAGGTAGAGAAGCAGAGGCTCAGGGAGCCACCGGCGGGGTCTGCTCTCCAGGAGCACGTATGGTGAGACTTACCGAAACGAGCGGTCCGACAGATGTGGGGGCCGGGGTGGCCGCGGTGGCTTCTCGGGGGGCCGGTGCTCACGCTCGCTGCCCTCGGGACCCTCCACAGCTATGCTGAGGCCGCCCGAGGCGCTGCTGCTGGTGGACGTGTTCCGGCGATGCGTCAGGTCCGAGAGGCTGGAGGAGCGCGAGTGCTCGGTGCTGTAGCCTGGGGGGCGGTCGGGGACGCTGATTACGGGGAGCTGGGGGCCGGGGAAGATGGAAGGCCAAGGGCAAGGGGCCGGGCGGGCACTCACCAGAGATCTTGGACTGCTGGCTGGCGTAGCTGGAGTTGCGGGAGTGGCCGGAGTGGAACACCTCCTCGGGGCTGGAGAGGTTCTGGTCCGGCTCCTCTGGCACCCCTGGAAGCCGGGTAGGGGCAGGGGTTACCAGTGTGCCCGCCCTCGCCCTTGCTCCTCCTCTCACTGAGTGTGGGGGGGTGGGTGGGGGGTGGGGGGGGTGGAGAGCACATTATGTATTTCCATTTGAGAGACTGAAAAGCTGAGGTCCAGGGAAGCAGCAACCTGCCCCGGGCTGCAGGTCACCACTCGAACCCCGGGTCATGCGTTCATTCCACAAATATCTGTTGGGGACGTCCTCCACGCTGGGCGCTCTACCGGGTGCTGGGAACAGGAGATGTGGTGTCACAGGCACCAGTGGTGGGAAAGAAGAATGTTGAACAAAAATGACCCACGATTAACCACAACTGGCTAATGGCGCAGAGTAGGGAGCGTATGGGGGGGGGGGGTCTGACCCAGTCTGGAATCAGGGAAGGCTTCTCTGAGGAGGTGGCCTTAATGCGAAACCTTCAGGATGCGTGGAAGGGAGCAAGCCAGAAGGAAGCAGCATCAGGGGAAGGGCCTTCTAGACAGAGGGAACGGCATAAGCAAAGGCCCTGAGGCTTGAATGGGCTTGGGTCTGTGTAGCTGGAGTGGAGTGAATAAGGGGGTGCAGAAGGCGGGGAACACACTTTCAGGCAGTGACAGCAGGAGATTCCAGAGAACCAGGCGGGGTCTGCCCAGCGCTCCATGAGTGACCCCTCCCCCCACCCACAAAGGAAGCAAGGACTCATCCATCCTCTCTTTGGAGATGAGCACACCCAGGCCATAGGATGGACCCCAGGCCTGCCCGTGTCCCCACCCAAAGCCACATGGCTTTTCAAGTCAGCAGGTTCTCCGCATCTGAGGGGTTGCAGAAGAGGGAGAGCGAGAGGCAGAAAACCAGCTATAGAGGCCTGTGGGGGCTCAAATCCCACCCCCCGTGGGAGAGGCACCTCTTCTACCTTGCACAAAAGGCCCCACATTTGCTGGAGTGGCCTGGTCCCCAGATCTCTCCTCTGGGGACCCCCACCCTGAAGCTGGAGAGAGCAATGGAGCTGGCGAGCCCCCATTCCTGCATGCAGCCCCCAGCTCTGGGCCACACTAGGCTGGGTGTGCAGGAAAAACAGGAGTGGAGGGAAGCTGGCCCTTGGGGTCAGAGGGTCCCTCACAGCTCCCATCCCCTGGGGGCAGAATCACCCAGCAAACAGGGCCTGAGGCCCTGTGCCCTAATTGCTCTTGCGGCACCAATCAGGGCCGCCGCGTGCCGCCTTGCTTACTGATCAGCTAAGGGGCAGTCCTCCTCCCAGCCCTGAGCTCACCCCCAGGGAAGGGGTGCAGAGGCCAAGGCTCATGCTCGGAGGCGCCTGCTTCACCCCGCACAGCACCCAGGGTTGGGGGGTGGTGCAGGCTGGAGCCTTCTCTCCTAGTATCACTTCCCCCTCTTAATTGCCACACTGATTCCTCTGGGGATTCAAGCTCATTTGCGTTTTTCATAATATTAGTAATAATGATAATTTAACAAAACACGTGCTGGGAAATAGAGGACACACTATGGGCCAGGCAAGGCGCGCACGTACGTTTGCTCAGTTCATCCCCAGAGCAACCCAAGATGTGATTGCTACTGCTGATCCCATTTTGCAGAGGAGGACGCTGAGACCTGGAGAGGCAAAACGGCCAGTCAAGGTCACGCAGCCAGTCGCAGAGCAGGAGCTCACAGGACATCCCTCTGCCAGGAACACTGCACACCACACCCCAGATTCAGCTCAAATGACACCCCTTCAGGGAGCTTTCCCCGGTCGTCCCCAGGCGGACACCTTCTGTGTCTCTCTGACACCTCTCGTCACAGCTGTAGGTGGACATGCATTTGACATATTTATTGTCTCATTGACACCCGTCTCTCCTGCTAGGCCAGGGACCCGGTTAGTCTCGGTCCAGGGCGCTGCTGTGGTCCTGGGGCCACGCACAGAGCCCAGATCACAGGAGGGGCTCAGACGCCTGCCTAATGGAAGTGTGGGTGGGTACACGCCATCCACTAGCCTTCCCTTCTCAGCAAGCATCCCCCTTGGGACCTAGGGATATGGGGAGGTAAAAGCCTTCGGCCGTGGGAGGGGTAGGGAGGGCAGGTGAGGAACAGTACCTGAGCTGAGGATGGTGGGCCGCGCCTTGGGTGGCCGGGACCCTGTCAGGGAGTTGGTGCCACTGCCACCGCTGCTGGTCCCGCCACCCTTACACGTCAGCTGCAGGGAGGAATCCTGGCCTGGGATGGAGATGGACTTGGCAGTGGACGGCGGCCTTGGGAAGACAGATGGGTGTGACCGGAGTGCCCCACTTTGGGGTTGGAGAAGACAGGGGAACCCAAGAGCCTGGGGGAGGGGACAGTCCCTTGTCCCCCCTCCCCGTGTCCAGGACAGAGCCCCCACCACTCCGGCGCCCTGTACCAGCACTCACGTCTTGAAGCAGGGGTCTCCAGAGAGCAGGAACATTCCAATGGTGACCTGTGCAAAAGCCAGAGGAATCAGCCACGCCCCATCCACCCCCCCACCCAGGCGCCCGGCCTCCCTGTGGCCTCCCTGCTCTGGCTTCAGATGCGCTTGGACTCTGATCCTATCTCTGTCCCTTGCTGGCCCTGGCGAAGCCACCAAACTTCAGTGAAGCCCAGCTTCCTCGTGCAGAGGACAAAACTGATCCTAACGCCTACCTCGTGGAATAGTGGAGAGGATGCTGGGCACCTGGCCCGGGGTGAGTGAGGAGGGAATGTCAGCTACTGTCATTGCAAAACCACAAACAGACTGTGAGGCCCTCAAGGGAGGATCCGCAGACACTCTCTATCCTCTGCGCCCCTCGCAGCCCTCAGAGCAGGTGAGCAGGTGGGAGGGAAGCTCTCGATGCCTACGCGGTGGGGAGGGGTTCACAGATTCCAACACAGAGGGCAGGGGCTTGTGAAAGTTTGTTGAATAAAGTAAAGCAAGAAGCCATTAGAAATGTAACATCCACTCGGGCAAAGATTTTGGCAATGGTCTAAACAGGGCAAGGTTTGGGTCCCCAGATCTGGGCTGGGGCAGAGCGACAGGCAGAGGGGTGATGGGGTGGGAAAGAGGTGCTCAGATCACAGGGACACCTCTGACAAAAATGCTGACCACTGGGGTGAGGCTTTGTTTTTAATGGATTGTTTCATTTGGCCATGATAGCAACCCACAAAGTACGTGATGGCCCCAAGCTGTAGACGAGGGAACTGAGACTCAGACTCAGGGGAAGGGACTGCTCAAGGCCCTGCAGACAGGATGTGGAGGAGATGGCCTTGAACTGGAGGCCACCTGCCCCTGGGGCCTTGATCTGGCCTGAGGATGCACTGGGCCACTGGGGCAAGGCTGAAAGGGCTTGGCTCTCACAACAACTAGCCTGGACCTTTTCAGGTGCCTCTGGTTTCTTTGGCAAAAGGCCCAGGACGCCCCAGAGCCCTTGCCTGCCACCTCTTGCCCGGCTCTGCCAGGCATAACACGCTCCCGCTGGGCCAGCTCGCAGAGGTGTGGTTACAACAAGACTGTTTTCTCAGCCAGGTGGAAGGGTGTGGGGACGAGGAAGAGAGGCATGCTGGCAGTGGATGCCCAGATATCTCTGTCCCAAGAGGCCAAAGAGGCAGCTGCCTGGGGGGAGAGTGATGCCCCGGCTGGAAGCCTTCCCGTGGCTGGGCCCTCTGAGCAGCTGCCCGGCTCTGCCAGGTCTGGGGATGGCAGTCCATCTGCTCACTGATGCTCTGGGAGCTCAGGCTGCCTCATAACGTGTGGGCAGTGGTTAGGAGCTGGACCGCAGGCTCAAGTGGCAGCTCTGCTTGTGACCCAGGCGGATGATCTAACCTCTGCGTCTCAGCCCCCTGCAAAACAGTGCAAAACTGGGGCCAATAATAGATACCACACCCCACGGGGCTGTTGTCAGAAACCACGAGATAACGGGTGGTAAGCACTCAGCCACGATGAGCTCACCGCACGTGCTCACCAAGGCGTTAAAGAGACTATTGGGTCCCCCCCGACCCTGATTATGGATGGGGAAACTGAGGCCAGTGCCTGAGTCAGGCCTTCGGTGGTGCTTTCCTGACCCCAGGGCCCACGTCTTTCCCAGTGTCTCTCACTGCCTGTCTGGGGTGAGAACCTGTATTCTTAACAACCGTTCAGGGGACTCTGACAAGGAGCACGTTTGCCCCCGCCCCTTGGTGGGAGGGGGTGGGTGGGGCAGCAGAGTCCTGGTACCTTGAGGATGGAGTTGTCCTGTCGGGTGTTCTTCGTGTCGTATCCCTCCAGCAGGCAGCAGCGCACTGTGGAGCCCGAGCCTGCAAACTCCGCCAGGTTCAAGTCGGCAAAGCCCAGCTGTGGGGACAGAGGAGAGGGTGGGAGGCTGAGGGGAGTGCGGGCGCATGGCTGGCAGCCCAAGGGTTAGCTTGGCAAGGTGGGATGGGGAGGGGAGGCAGAGCCCTCGGGCCCGCCCCACGGCCCAGAATGACTGTTGCATAACCGGCACCCAAGGACAGAGGCCCGGGCTGGCGGCTCCAACGTGGCAAAGCCAGGAGCTCACATCCCTGAGCTGCACAAAGCACCCTTTGTGCCGTGTCCCAGCGTGCACCAGGGCAGCGCCCGAGATGAAAGGACATTGTTGTCTGTGACACAGACGCATTGTTCCCTGGGAAACAAGGCCGTGCTGTGGGAGCCACCAGGCCAGCGGACAGGAGGGGAGGGAAGGCCCGTGGGAACTTGGCGTTGGGCTGCAAGCGTGGAGGGCACTGCAGGGTGAGCAGGAGACCCTGGCGGGAGCTGGAGTGAGGGGCTGGTGGGAACTCCCAGCTGCTCCTGCAATGCAGAAGGGAGCAAGGGATGCGGAGGGAAGCGAGAAAGTGTGAGAACATGGTGTATGAGCTGAGAAGGCCTCCTGGGTGGAAGCCAAGTCTGCCAGACCTGGAGGTTGAGGTTGGAGGGATCCTGGGCTTGGCGACCTGGAAGACGAACCAAGCCAATCAGGGACATTTATTGAGCACCTGCTGCATGCAAGTCTCTACTGCAGAGCTTAGGGCGCATGCTTCAGACAAGGAAACTAAGGTTCAGAGCGGGGAAGTGACTTGCTCAGGGGCTCACACACCTTAACCGGCAGAGCCAGAGCTGACATTAGGCCTGATCAGCGTCAAGCCTCACCACCTTTCTGGGCCTCAGCTTCCTCCTCTGATTAAGGGGAGCTGAGCCTGTGGTGGAGGTTTGATTAAAGAATGGAAGGGAAGGGCCTGGCAGGTCTGACATGTGACATAGCAGGTGTGTGGGGGGAGGGGGAGGAGGTGGGACTTCCGGCTGTTGGCTGGCAGTCTCTTTCCTGGCTGTCCCTCACCCACATGCATCAACAGGAGGAGAAATCTCCACTCCGGAAGCATCTTCCACAGCCCGGTTCTAGCCACCCTGCCCTCTGCTTCTGGAGAGGGCATCAGCGCCCCGGCCAAGGCGGAGTACAAGGCCTGGTCCACTGAGCTTCCTGGGCTCTGGTCGGTGGGAAGGAACACGCCCTGCGCAGCACCTCCCTCGGGCTCTCCACGCAGAGTGAGGTGAGGCAGAGGCATGTCCCCTCTGGACTGACTGAGCCCATCCCCTGCTGCCGGGCGCCTCCCCAGGCCGCAGAGGGTGGGCGAGAGTCCCCACGAGAAGGGGGCTTAGGGCAGAGCAGGCTGACTCAAAGCCAGAGGTAACCCTTCCGGAGCCGTCTTCCCCCACCTTCCCCAGTGGAAAAGGTTTTAATGCGTAGGCCTGAACTGTCTGTGGGCACAGGGGAAGCCCGGCAACCACACAGCTGTGCAACAGCGGGGCCTGGCCGAGCCCTCTTCACCCAGCCGAACGATGGGCCCCGCCGCTGTTAGACAGCAAAAGGAAATTTGTGATGACAGAAAAACATGCCCATGATGTATTGGTAAGTAAAAAACCAAGTTGCAGAATCTGTTCAGAACAAGTCCCTCTTGTGAATTTAAATATCACATCACCTGCATGTGTGCAGGTACACACAGAGGGTGAGCCTTGTAGGATCCTCTAAGCCATATGCACACGTTTTATTCAAGGCTCTGGACATATATTTCATGCATTTTTTTTTTTCTTAAAAGGTCTGGAGGGCTTCCCTGGTGGCGCAGTGGTTGAGAGTCCGCCTGCCGATGCAGAGGACATGGGTTCGTGCCCCGGTCCGGGAAGATCCCACATGCCGCGGAGCGGCTGGGCCCGTGAGCCATGGCCGCTGAGCCTGCGCGTCCGGAGCCTGTGCTCCGCAACGGGAGAGGCCGCAACAGTGAGAGGCCCGCGTACCGCAAAAAAAAAAAAAGGTCTGGAAAGACCCTAACAAATCAAAATGGTGGAGTCTGAGGAGGAGGCCTAGAGAGAACTAGGGTGGAAACCACCCTTTCACTCTGAAAACCTCTGTCCCATTTGTGCTGCAACAAACATCCACTGCCTTTATGTTAAGTGAAAAGACTATCAATAAAGATATTTCAAAAAAATAGGGACTTCCCTGGTGGTGTAGAGGTTAAGAATCCGCCTGCCAATGAAGGGGACACGGGTTCGAGCCCCGGTCCGGGAAGATCACACATGCCGAGGAGCAACTAAGCCTGTGCACCACAACTACTGAGCCTGCCCTCTAGAGCCTGCGAGCCACAGCTCCTGAGCCCGCGCGCCTACAGCCCGTGCTCCGCAACAAGAGAAGCCACCGCAACGAGAAGCCTGCGCACCGCAACGAAGAGTAGCCCCCGCTCACCGCAACTAAAGAATGCCCGCGTGCAGCAACGAAGACCCAACACAGCCAAAAATAAATTTAAAAAAAAAAAAGATATTTCAAAAAAATAATACATCTCATGGAGGGCACGGCGTCTTCTGTTTGGGGCAAGAGACGCGGCTGGAGGTTAGTCTAGGAGCTTCTCTCATGCCTGTCCCATCCACCCATCCCGTCCCACCCCGCCGCCCCTTCACATGGCCCCGCTTACCTTGGAGTAAGCCTTCCCACCTTTCAGCTCCTGCATGGGAAACAGACAAAGGCAGCAGGATGACTAGGGGATCCCAGGGACCTCATGGGTCTCCCCAGTCCACCCCATCCCCCAATCTGACTCCCAGGGAAGGGGGACAAGAAAAGGGGTTGACTGACTCACTCAGGGCATGGGCCTAAAGCCAGCAGCCCAGTGGCCCTACCAGCGCCCCCTGGCCTCTCACCTTGCGCACCGACACACGGAAGATGCAGGGGTCCAGCAGGCCAGTGGCCGGGTTGGCACTCATCTTACACACGAAGGTGAACCTCTTCCGCCACCGCACACAGTTCTCTTGCACCTCCTCCCTGCAGGTCAGAGGGACAGTGAGTGCAAGGGTGCAGGGTCCACTTTTAGGGACGTGAGGGCCCTGCTACCTTTGGGATGGGGAGGGAAACTCTCACTTTTCACTTTGTATCACAAAGTGACTGTATTTTCATAACAAGAATCTGCTTGTGTACGTGTTATAAAAAAAACAACAAAAACATTAAAATAAAAAATGAAAAAACACAAGGCGAGGGTGAGATCAGGCTGGGGGCAGCTGTCTGTTTCCAGCACTGCCTGTCCCACCCCCAACCTTGCTCTGGGGTCTCGGGTAGCTCCTTCGGCTGCCATTACCTCCCTCCAGCTGGACTGCCACTGGCCATCTCAAGTGAGCCTCACAACGGTGCTCCCAGGATGGACTCCCGGCCCTTTTTATAGATGAAGAAACTGAGGCTAGATAAACTGCCCAGTCCTGCCCAGCCAGGAAACAGCTGGCCCTCAGCCCAGTGCCGCCTGGCTCCAGAGCCCCCTTCTTCACCAGCAATAATAACAATGATAATAATAACAACAACAACAACAGCTAACGCTCATACGGTACTTCTGTGTGCCAGGCACCACCCAAAGCATTTCACAAAACCAGCTGCCACAGGAGCCTTCTCCAAGGCTGGCGATCCAAGGTCACGCACCGTCTGGGGCAGCTGCTACCCGTAGTCCAAGCCCACGTTCAAAGAAACCGGGAGCTCTAGGGCTAAGACCCCGGCCCGAGGCCCACCACTGGCAGAGCAGAACAGGGACTTGAACCCCGGCAGCCTGGCTCTGGTGCCACGTGCTCAGCCCTCCCCGCTGGGTCAGGGCAGGGTCGGGGAGGGGGTGCTGGCTTTCCAGCCCCTGGAGCGCCTCCTGGACCTGAGGAGCACGACCAAGCCCACCAATTCAGCAGCCCCCCCCCCACTGGGGAGGCGCCCTGTGCCCTGGGGGTGAGTGGGAGCCAGTGCGAGCAGTCCACCGAGCCTCTCCAGCTGCCTCAGGGGCCGGTGGGCCCCGGGGGTGGCAGCGGCACATGGTGGAAATGAGCCCCCCTGCCACGGCAGGACGCGCTCAGGAAGGGAGGGGCAGGCGTACAAGACATGATCTCCAGCCTCATCCCACCTAACAGGAACAGCGAGTGGACAGCTGAGGAAGTGACCGCTCCACACCCTGGAGACCGGAGGGGCTCGGGTTAATGGCCAGACGGGGGCCGGTGGGCGGAGGGTCAGCACAGGTTGAGCATCTCCTGAACACGGGCTGGCCTGCTTCTCACGGCAACCCTGGAAGGAGACTCTGTGCCATCCCTTCTACAGCTGAGGGCACTGAGGCTCCCGGAGACCACCCAAGGTCACACCCCCAGGGATGGACGAAGCAGGATCTGAACTCAGGACGGTCCAACTGCAGAGTCAGAGCGCTCAGCCATCACCGTGGTTCACGGGTCAGGGGCTCGGGAAAGCCTGGCAGACAGAACCCCCTGGGGTTGTGGAGCCAGCAGCGCCCTGATCTGCACCCGAGGCGTCTACCCATGTCTCTGAGTCCCAAGTATGTGCCAGGTGCTGGATGCTGTGGTGGACTTGATTCACAGACTGACATCTGACAGTCACCCCACTGATGACTCAGTGTCACCAGGACAGGGTGGGGGAAGGGGTGAGTCAGGGAAGGTGACTGGCTGCAGGGAGGTGGCATTCAGGCTCAGACCCGAATGAAGAGGGGGGAGTAGCAAGCTGGGGAGACGGTTCCTGGCAGAGGGGATCGCATGAGTGAGGAGCAAACATACTCTTGGTTTCTCGGCCGATGAAAGCGCCGGAGCCAAGCCTCTATGAGGAGCTCCCTCCTAGCCCCACAAGTCTTTGAGGATGGGACCAAGGCTTCCCCACATCCTGCCAGGGCTGTGACAAGAAGCAACAGGACTCCGTCGGGCAGACCTGGGCTCGCAGCCTCATGCTCACTGTGCAACTTGGGCTGGGGCCAATCACCAAAATGCTCTGACCTTGTTAGGAAGGTGAGCTCCAGCAACCCCCGCAGACTGGGGACAAACAGAAAAGGTCAGGGCTAGAGATGAGGGGGAGGAAGAGAGAGCTCCCAACCCGCCAGTGGACATGGGCAGGGACCCTCAAGAAGCAGGTGCCAAAGGAGGAGTGGGAACGCTGGGCTGGAGCATCATCTGACCCAGCCTCATTCATTCATTCAAATAATTGAGCACCAGTCGTGTGCCAGTCCCTGTTCTATGCACTGGGGCCACAGCAATGACTAGCTTACATTTTGCTGGGAGTGGGAAGGAAGAACGAAAACTACCTCTTTTGGCAGATGACTTAATCTTGTATGTAGAAAATCCTAAGGAATCCAGTAAAAAAACTATTAGAATACATGAGTTCAGCCAGGTTGCAATATACAAAAATCAGTTATTTCTACATACAGTACTAGTGAACATCCACAATGAAATGAAGAAAACAATTTCATTTACAATAGTATCAAAAAGAATAAATTTAACAAAAGAAGTACAAAACGTATACTCTGGAAAACTACAAACTACATTGCTGAAAGAAATTCAAGAAGATCTAAATAAATGGAAAGACATCCCACAGTCGTGGACTGAAATATTTAATATTGTTAAAATGATAATACTCCCGGGCTTCCCCGGTGGCGCAGTGGTTAAGAATCCGCCTGCCAATGCAGGGGACACGGGTTCGAGGCCCGGTCCGGGAAGATCCCACATGCCGCGGAGCAACTAAGCCCGTGAGTCCCAACTACCGAGCCTGCGCTCTAGAGCCCGCGAGCCACAGCTACTGAGCCCACGTGCTACAACGACTGAAGCCCACGCGCCTAGAGCCCGTGCTCCGCAACAAGAGAAGCCACCGCAATGAGAAGCCCATGCACAGCAACGAAGAACAGCCCCTGCTTGCTGCAACTAGAGAAAGCCTGCATGCAGCAACGAAGATCCAACACAGCCACAAGAAAAAAAAAAAAGATGATAATACACCCAAATTGATCTAAAAATTCAATATGATCCCTATCAAAATCTCGGCTGGCTTCTCTGCAGAAAATTGACAAGTTGATCCTAAATCTTAGAAGTTCAAAGGACCAGAATAATCAAAACAATCTAGAGAAAGTAGAATATAATAAGGGATTCACATGTCTTGAATGCAGAACTTCTACAAAGCTACAATAATCAAGAAAGAGTGGTTCTGGCATAAGGATAGACACATAGATCAACAGAATAGAATTGAGAGTCCAGAAGTAAACCTTCACATTTATGGTCAGTTAATTTTCAACAAGGGTGCCAATGGGGGAAGGAACAGCCTTTTTAACAAACGTTGCTGGGACAGCTAGATATTCACGTGCAAAAGAATAAAGCAGGACTCATCTCTCATGCCGTATACAATAAGTAATTCATAAGTTTAAGAGCTGAAACTATTAAATTCTTAGAAGAAAACATAGGGGTAACTCTTCATGATCCGGTATTAGGCAACAGTTTCTTAGATATGACACCAAAAGTACAAGCAACAAAAGAAAAATATAGATATTTTGAACTTCATAAAAAATTTTAAATTTTGTGATTCAAAGAACACCATCAAAATAGTGAAGACGGGCTTCCCTGGTGGCGCGACATGGGTTTGTGCCCCGGTCCGGGAAGATCCCACATGCCGCGGAGCGGCTGGGACCGTGAGCCATGGCCGCTGAGCCTGCACGTCTGGAGCCTGTGCTCCGCAACGGGAGAGGCCACAGCAGCGAGAGGCCCGCGTACCGCAAAATAAATAAATAAATAAATAAATAAACAGTGAAGACAACCCACAGAATGAAAGAAAATATTTGCAAATCATATATATGAGACTTGTAGCTAGAATATATAGAGCACTTACAACTCAATAATAAAGACAAACAACCCAATTTAAAAATTGGTAAATGATCTGAACAGACATTTCTCCAAAAAAGATATATAAATGGCCAATAAGCACATGAGAAGATGCTCAACATCATTAACTATCAGGGAAACACAAATCAAAACTATATAACAAGTTACCACTTCACACCCACTAAAATGGCTATAATCAAGACAGATAATAAGTGTTGATGAGGATGGGGAGAAATTGGAACCCTCGCGCACTGCCGGTAGGAACGTAAACTGGTGCAGCTGCTTTGGAAAACAGTCTAGCAGTTCCTCAAGAGGTTAACCATAGAGTTACCATATGACTCAGCAATTCTACTCCCAGGTATATACCCAACAGAAATGAAGCATATGCCCACACAAAACCTTGTACACAAATGTACGCAGCAGCATTATTCATAACAGCCAAAAAGTGAAAGCAACCCAGATGTCCATCAACTGGTGAATGGATAAATAAAATGTGGTATATCCATACAATGGAATAGTATTCAGCCATCAAAAGAAACTGAGCACCTAAACATGCTACAATGTGAATTAACCTTGAAAACATTATGCTAAGTGAAAGAAGCCAGTCACAAAGAACTATACATTGTATGATTCCATTTCTATGAAATGCCCAGAATAGGCAAACCCATAAGAGACAGAAAGACTGATGATTGCCAGGGGATGGGGGAGCTGGGAAAAAATGGGAACGACTGCTAATGGGTATGGAGTTTCTTTTTGGGGTGATGAAAATGTCCTAAAATTGACTGTGGTGATGGTCACACAACTCTGTGAATATACTAAAAACTCCCAAACTGTACACTTTTTTAAAAAAAATTTATTTATTTATTTTTGTTGCGTCTTTGCTGCTGCACACGGGCTTTCTCTAGTTGCGGCGAGCGGGGACTACTCTTCGTCGCGGTGCACGGGCTTCTCATTGCAGTGGCTTCTCTTGTTGCGGAGCACGGGCTCTAGGCGCGTGGGCTTCAGTAGTTGTGGCGTGCAGGCTCAGTAGTTGTGGCTCGTGGGCTCTAGAGCGCAGGTTCAGTAGTTGTGGCGTACGGGCTTAGTTGCTCTGCGGCATGTGGGATCTTTCCGGACCAGGGCTTGAACTCATGTCCCCTGCTTTGGCAGGCGGATTCTTAACTACTGTGCCACCACGGAAGCCCCCAAATTGTACACTTTAAATGGGTGAATTGTGTGGTCTGTGAATTACGTCTTAATAAAGCTGTTACCAAAACGAAAACATGGTAGTTCAAATAAAGAGAGAAAAATGGAGAAAACAGAACAAGGAAGGTGGGTAGGGAGTACTGGATAGAGATGAGAAGGTGGGGGCTGCTACTTTGGGCAGGTGGTTAGGGAAAGCCCTTTGGCAGTGACGTCTGAGCAAGGTCTGGAGTGAAGTGAGGATGTGGGCTGAGCAAAGACTGGGGGAAGAGCTGTCCTGATGCACGAACAGCAAGTGCAAAGGCCCTGAGGTAGAAACAAGCTTGGCAAGTGGAGAAGCAGCATGGGGGCCAGCGGCTGAATGGGACTAGGGAGGGGAGCAGAGGGGACGAGGTTGTCGAGGGAACAGGGGTAGGTCATGCTGGACCATGGTGAGAACTTTGAATCTTCCTCTGACAGTGCGTCTGTCTCGCCATTATGGATTCCGGTTTTAGGCAGAGGCTGAAAGCAGCCCTGAGGAGGTGAATGGAAGGGTGAAACGAGCAGAATGCTTCCCAAGCAGCCGAAGGACCAAGCCTGAAAGCAGGGAAAGCTAGGGGCCGGCCAGGGCTCCCATGTGGACCCTCAGATCTCCGCCCACCCCCTCCACTTGCTCAAGCCAGCCAGGAGTTGGAAGCAGCTGCTGGAGCCTGAGGAGGAAGCTCACAGTGCTGGGCGTGTTGAAACACCCAGAAGAATTAGGATTAGTGTCTGGGAACAAAAGCCGATATCGAATTGTGGGCTCTCTCCCTTCCCCTTTGTGAGTCTGCCATGGGAACACCCGGCCAGGAAGCCTGCTTGACCGTGGTTCCTGCAGGCCTGGCCAGAGAAAGCCATGCGGAGCCCTCCCAGGCTCAGGTAACAGGCTGTTTCCTCTCCCGCTGTGGGAAGGTGGGCAAGGGCAGGGCTCACGGGATCAGCCCTGGGCCTCCCTCATGTTTCCACAGGGCTCTAAACACACGCTCTTAAATGCCACCACTCCCATGGGAAGAAGCTCAGAGCCTCGCCCTGGCCCACCCAGGAGGTCACAGCAAGGATAAAAACAAACACCCCAGCAGTGGCCATTCCCTGTGGGCCTACTGTGTGCTGCCTGGAACTCCTGAATGCTGCAGGTTGGGTGTTATCATGGCCCACTTTACAGATGAGGAAAATGAGGCTCAGAAAGGCCGAGAAACTCACTCACAGCTACAGGGTGGTGAGGAGAAGAGGCCGGTCTTGACTCCAGGCCCATCTGTGTCCAGAGCCAGAGATGGCACAGCCAGGACTCAGCCCTGCAGCCGCCTCCAGAGCCCTCTGAAGAGAGGGAGCTGGGCACCCTCAGTCAGGTGGTATAGGGGTTCAGGCACAGGGCAGGGCTAATGGGGGGAGATGAAAGATGAGCACAGGCTCAGGGGTCGGGGTGAGGGGGCATTCATTAAAAAAAGACAGAAATTAAGATGCCAAGCAGGGGACCATGAGCCCCAGGGGGGAGCTTGCCAGGCCAGGTTTGAGGGAATCTCAGGGGATGGATTCATTCAAAAACCTTTTACTAAGCACTTATTAGGTGCCAGGTACTATTGAAGGCCCTAGGGACATAAATAGTGAACAAAACAGAAATTCCTGCCTTCAAGGGGCTTATAGTCTGGCAGCAGGAAGGAGACAGACAAAATAAAGCAAAAACACAAGATGGTGGTAAGTGCTATGGAGGAAAAAGGAACAGGGAAGGAGGCAGGCAGTGCCTGGGTTGGGGGTGCTTGAGGGAAAGACGGCCAGGGAAGGTGTTAATGGGAAGGTGACATCTGAGCAAAGAGCCGAAGGGGGTGAGAGAGTGACCCACACAGACGCCTGGGGGAAGAGCAGTCCCGGCATGAGGAACAGTCAGTGCAAAGGCCCTGAGGTGGGAATATGCCTGACATGTTTAAGAAGGCACGAGGAGAGGCTTAGGAGGGGCTTCGCTGGTGGCGCAGTCATTAAGAATCCGCCTGCCAACGCAGGGTTCGAGCCCTGGTCCGGGAAGATCCCACATGCCGCGGGGCAACTAAGCCCGTGCACCACGACTACTGAGCCTACGGTCTAGAGCTCACGAGCCACAACTACTGAGCCCGCGCGCCACAACTACCGAAGTCTGTGTGCCTAGAGCCCGTGCTCCGCAACAAGAGAAGCCACCGCAATGAAAAGCCCGCACGCCACAACAAAGAATAGCCCCTGCTCACCGCAACTAGAGAAAGCCCGCGCGCAGCAACGAAGACCCAAAGCGGCCAAAAATATATATAAATAAATAAATTTGCTAAAAAAAGAAGGCACGAGGAGGCTAGAGGCCAAAAAGCCACCCCAGGAACAGCAAAGGCCCACTGCAGCGCTGCCAAGAGCCCTGAAGGGTGACCGGGATCCTGAGAGCTGAGCACCGCTTGGCACCAGCCATGACCTCGACGGACTGTGGCCCCGGGGGCAGGGACAGGGCCTGTGTGGGAAACGTGGGTCTCTGCGTACATTCCCCAACTCCCCAGGTGCAGTGAGCCAGAAAGAGGAAGAGTGTGAAAAAATTACAACGAATGAGCATCTCTGACGAAACATAAAGAAGATGCTCATTAAGAACACACAGGACTGTGCATCCGCCCCCCACCCCAACCCCCGCTTGCCCTGCTAATGTGGCTCAGGATGCGCTGAGAACTGAAATGTAAAGATGATGGCACCAAGCCCAAAGAGGACACCGTCCAGAGCCCTGGACTCGGGGCTCCCAAGCCGAGTGGCTTGCTCCACCTGCAAAGGGGCAGGAGGAGACAATGGCTGAAGGAAGGAGGGAGCTCGGAGCGGGTCTGGCTAAGGTAGGGTGAAGAACCGTTCGCAGGGCCACTGTCTTTGTGGCTGTCCAAGAACTGTTTCTGTAATTGAACGTGAAATTGAAAAATGAGAAAAGGGTGTGAGGTTAGAAGAGCTGGTCAAAAGCAAAGGGATTTGAATGCCCATCTGCCTGATTCAAGGCCTGGGCCCACACTCACCCTCCCGGCAGGACCGGGCGCCCCTTGGTAAGAGATGAAGATGGCCTCCCTAGCCTGGGGTTTCAGGGCTTGAGTCCCCAGCTCCATGCTGCCAGGGATAGGTAATTACAGAGACTGGGTTTTCA
This sequence comes from Stenella coeruleoalba, assembly GCF_951394435.1. Classification (NCBI taxonomy): domain Eukaryota; kingdom Metazoa; phylum Chordata; class Mammalia; order Artiodactyla; family Delphinidae; genus Stenella; species Stenella coeruleoalba. The sequence continues at coordinate 115,172,636 of NC_137153.1, forward strand.
GGGGAGTTTCGTTTTTAGCTTTAAGATACACAATTAGATGTCCAAATCCCAGAGAGGCAGGGCGAGCCCTCTCCACCCACCACAGCCCGCTGGCAGAATTTGGCTCTTTCTGGGTTGTCCTGAAATAGAGCAGAGCATCCTACCAGGCTGGTGTCTCCCTCGGAGCTCCCCTGGCCCCAGATCCCGACCAGGGCCTCTGTGATGCATCCACAAAGCCTCACTGTGGACGCCGGCTCGGTGCCAGGCCCACGTGGGTGTGGGGACACAACGGGAGCAGACCTCCTCAGGAGCCCCCGGCTGAGTGGGGAGACAGACTCACACAAAAAGCAACTGACAACTGCCGCCAGCCTCCAAGGAAGTGGAAGGGGCTGCGAGGAAGCGGAACAGACTGGGGGCCTGACTTGGTCGGGGCAGTGACGCCATGGCTGGGACCTCTAGGCTGCGGTTGGCTGGGTGAAGACGCGGGGAGATGGCCCGGGTGGTGGGAAGACCCAGAAGGAAGGAGGTGGCTCTCAGGAAGAGGCAAGAGAAGGCCGGGGGGAGGGGGGTAATCAGGCAGGTGAGGGTAGGGCTGCATGAGTGACCCGGAGGCCCACCACCGGGAGCCTGGACTTCATCTGTGAAAGGGTGACACTGCCCACCGCGTGGGGCTGTCGCATGACCCTGCGGTGCCGTGTCCAGCTCCTTTCTCCACTGCTCACCCAGAGAGGCAATGTAAAGAATTCTACCGGCACGATGGGTGTGTAGTAGACACATCTTTCTAGCACCTGCCCTACCATGTGTCAGTGACTCACAAAGGCAGCTGGCCGCCGTCGGGGCCCCACACAGATGGCACCTATCTGCCACCACTGCCTCCCCACAGCTCAAGACAGAGCTGCACAGAGCGGGACCCTCGCTCTAGAACACTCGCTCCTGCCTCCCAGGTTCATCTTTAATTAATCAACAGTAAAACCCAGTCCTGTTCATTGAGCTTGTTCTACAGGACATGTGTTTTATAGACATGAGCAACTACCACAATCCTAGGAGGTATGTGCCATTATCATTCCCATTTTACAGATGAAGAAACTGAGGTCCAGAGAAGGGCAGAACAAGCCCAAGCAAGGTTGGACAGAACAATAGGGCTGGATGCTGACCCAAGGCCACACCTTCGCCTCTTCCCCATGTTGGTTCCCTTCAGAAGCAGGAAGGTAAGTGGACACCTGGGAGGAGGGAATGCTTCTTCTCAGGGCCCCAACAACTCAAGATGCCTCAAAGGCTGTGAAGAGCAGCAGACCAGGTTGAAGTGAGCCACCATCCTCGGCCTCTCAGATGGGGAAGTTTGGGACTCCCAGCAAAAGGCCACCCCAGCGTCCGGGTTCCATGGTTCCCCGAGGGTGGCTCACTGCCACATCCCTATCACCTGGCCCAGACCAGCCTCACTGCCCAGGAAATGCAGCAAGATCTCAGAGCTTTAGCACCCCCCAGTCTCCATCACGCAGGCGATGAGGGGTCAATTCCATGAGAGCCACCTCCTGGCCACAGGCTGCCCACGGCCCGCAGGGTCCTCACAGACAGGGACCATCTGGGGCCCCTCTCCGGAGTCGGAGTGAAGGCACAGCCAGCAGTGGTCTCAGAGCAGGAAGTTGAGAGAAGGGAAACCGGGCTATCAGTGGGGAGCCACGGAAGGGCTCCAGCCTGACCCACCCTCAGCCCCTCACCTCCCCAGCAGCCTGGCTGCAAGTACTCATCTGCACACCTGTCTGGTCACCACCGTACACCCAGCACAGAGCTTGCCTGGCAGGGGGCAGCTCAACTGTGGCCACTACCTACGGGTGGGGGTGGTGAGGCCTGGGAGGACAGAGCTTCTCAGCCTCAAGTCAACACGGAAAATTCCGTGGCTTGTCACAAATGGAGATTCCCAGGCCCTGCCAGAACTAGACTCCGTTACGGCAGGGTTTCCCAACCCCGGCACTACTGCCATTTTAAGCCATTCTGGACTTCATGGGGGGTGCCCTGTGCATTACGGGATGCTTGGCAGCATCCTGCCAGTAGCACAGCTCCAGCTGTGACAACCCAAAATGTCTCCAGATATTGCCAGCTGTCCGGGGGCAAAGTCACCCCTGGTTGAGAACCACTGCTGCAGGCCTTGGACCGGACTTTTTAAACAAGCTCCCAGGTGATTCTGAGGCAGGAGCTGGGCACCTGGCTAAGCGAGGGCATATCCATGAGCACTGAGTAGGACCCCAGGGACTCCCAGCCCCACTGCCCTCCTGTGTTCCTGAAAGGGCTGGTCCCCGGATTCCTCCCCTTCTGCCCCCATGATGAGAGATAACCAGGGCAAGGCTCCATCGCACGAATCCCTCCCCGCTGGGCCGGCGGTCACAACATCCAGCCTGCACCTCCTCAGCCACACCCGCTCCGTGATCTCCCTGACCTTGGTCCTTGGCCGGGTCCCTGGAAGAACGTGCAGTCACAGTGATGCAGTCACAGTGAAGCAATCAAAGTTCCCGGCTGATGAAACCCAGCCCAGCCTGGGAAAGGCGAGAGTCTAATAAGGAAACAATTTAAATTGACAACATCTGCCTGTGCTTCCCTGAAGAGAAGAGAGTACAGCCGCCTGGGGAGGGGCCCACCCCGGGGACCAGGCAAGGCATCTGTCCAGGGGCTGCAGGGCGGTAGAGCCTCCATTCCAGTGACGTGGCCAACGTGGCCGCCCAGCAGCATCTGGCCCCTGCCAGGAACTCAGGGCTGCACGCAGGGGAAGCAGCTTGTTGCAGTTCTGACACGGCCAGCCCCTCCTCCTGTGACACGACGAGGCAGCAAGAAGTTCCTAGAAGTCAAGCCACTCGGGCTTGGTGGAGGGGCATCAGTGTTAGGAGTGAGGACTCTGGAGTCAGAGGCACCTGCGTTCCACTCCTGCTACTCACCAGCCCGGTAACCTGGAACTACATCAAATAACCCAAAGTGGGCAGACGCTGGCTTCCCCATTTTACAGACACAGGCACGCTGCCTCCCTGGCTCTGCCTTCGCAGAGGTGCCTGCACCCAGAGGCAGGCTCTGCAGGCAGCTCGAGCTTCCCTATCACTCAGGCGAACGTGTGGGCAGGCTATTCTCAACTGAGGCACACAGCCCAAGAGGAGGGCAGGCCATCGAAAGGAATCCGGAATGAACTGCTGGCTTTGACCAAGTGCTGGTCCAAACCCAGGCACCTGGGCGAAGGTGCCCCATCACCAAATGTGGCCCAGCCTGGCTCCTGTTTCCCGGGCCCCCTTCTGTGCGCCAGGTGCTGCTCAAGCACGCGCCCTCCGCAGACGCGGTCAGCACCCACGTCGCAGATGAGCAGATGGACACTCAGGGAGTCCGCAGGTCACTCAAGAGGTGAGGGGTGAACTGCACCTCCAAGCCCTACCTCAGGAGCCCACCGCCCACCCCCGCCCTGCAGGACCGCTGGGAAGATGCTCTAAGATAGAAAAGCTGTTCTCAGGGGACAGCAGCAGCCGTCAGTGTCCCTGCGCCTTGTGGGCTGAACCTTCACGAGTCTCAATACCAGGGAAGAGGCGGCCTTGAGACCAGTCTTGTCCTAAAGGAGGGGTGGTCATGAGGTCAAAGTGTACGGTCAGTGGGGCATGGCACTGGGCCAAACTCGTCAAGACCTGCTGGTGTTGGGGACCAAGCCTGGTCAATCCAGGGTCGAAGGGAGAGTGGGGAAATGTTCCTATAAAAGTCCATAAGGTCAGCTTCCTGCCTCCTGAGCATTTCCTACTTATCGGGCACTGAACTGAGAGCTCTCCCTGCCTGACCTCCTGGAGTCCACACCCCAAGCCTGGGAGGTAGCTACCATCATCCCCACATCGCAGGCAGGGAAACTGAGATTCAGAGCACAGAAGCCACCGACCCCAGGTCTGGCTGGGAGAGGGCCGTGATCTGATCTGAACCCATAGCTGTCTGACCTCAGAATCTTAAACTGGGCCCAGGCCCTAGAAATTCAAAGCAAGAAGCCGCAGCTGGGCTATAGTAGCTACGTTCCCTCCTCCGTTCCAGAACCCACGACTGTAAAACACGGAACTGTGGGGTTGGCTGTGCACAGGGAGTTTCCCTTCCTGAGCCCCTGAGATCCCCAGCGGGACCACTCACTCACAACGCAAGGGTACAGGAGGCAGATAGGCTGGGGACCAAGGCCAGGATCTGCCACTCACTGGACAGGACCTCTCTGGGCCTCAGTCACTGCCCTGCCCTGTCTCACGGGTTTGCTAAAAGGCCTAATGAGAGAACAGGGCCTGGCACATACCCAGAGGACACTCACACTGAAAGGGGGACATGGCCGCTACCATCGAAAGTAACTCTGAGATAGACGGTCCAGCAGGAAGCCAGGGCCCTGATGCAGGTCCCACTTCCCCACCCCAGGACCATGGATCAGGACATTTCCCCAGACCTTGAACCTGGCTGGGACGTCCTGGGAGGTGGACGGGCAGGTAGCCCAGGCATACTCAGGCCACTCCTGGCTGACTCACGCCTGGGTGGTGTTTGAATCACCCAAGGGAGGGAAGAAACAGGAGGGAGGTATCCCCATCCCCGGAGCCCAGTTCCTTGAATAGCTGGACTCAAGTGAGTCACAGGGATGTCCCTGTCCTCTGAACCCCTACCCAACCCCATAGCCTTTCCCGAAAGCACCCTCCCCACAGCGACTGCAGACAAATTACTTCCTCTTCTGGACATGGGTCTTATTAATGGTGAAAATGAAAGGAGGCTTCCATGTCCCAGAGCGCAGGGGTCCTGGAGGCAGGGCCTTTGTTTCACTCACTGCTGCTTCCCATGTCCTAAGGATGGCACCTGGTACATGGGAGGTGCTCAGTAAGCCTCTGATGACTAAATTAGTGATATTCACAGCACTGCTCCCAATAAGGGCCACCCTAGACCTTCTTGCACTGATATTTCCACCTCTAGGAAAGGGGCCTCCAGCTGTGGTCAGGTCACGTTCTCCAGCCCTCTGTAGTCACTGAGGGGTCAGAGGTCATCACCATCTCTGGATCTGCCCCCACGTGTTCCCACTGCTCCACACCGCATTCCCCACGGCTCCCTGGACTTCTGAGGTGACCGAGGAATAATCAGGGACCACTCAGCCAGAGTCACGTCTCCTCAGAAAACCAGCACAGACTAAGACCTGCTTTGCTGGCCATCTTCAGCAGCTCTCTGAGATTCCAACCACAAGACAAAGGGCTCGGGGTCAGGTGGAACCAGGAGGCCCTGACTCACCCATCTCCACCTCCTGCCCAGACAGCTGATTCTCCTGCAGACTCATGGACTGACCCTGGGCTAATCGCTGCCCCTGCCATTCACTTGGTCCACACACATTAACTGAGCACCTACTACGAGCCAGGCCTGAGTGGGACACTGGGAAACAAACCTGGGCCTTGGTCTTGTCTGCATCCAAAAGGGGCATGGCCATTCTCACCCAGGTCCATGTGATTCCTCTTTAGCCGACAGGAAACCCTTAGGAGGTGCTGGAGCCCTGGGTCAGGCCTTCTGTCGCATTCAGGGAGAGTACCCAGTCAAAGGCCCATCCCCAAAGACAGCGGTCAGGGCCAGAGCAGGCAGGAGTGGCTGATGCCTCCCCTCCCGCACCGTGCTCAGCACTTCTTGGAGAGCTGACGTGTCTAATGGTCTCCCCTGGCTCATGGGCCCAAGGTCAGGGGCCATGGCTGTCTCGGCCAATGCTGGACCCAGTGCCCAGTGCAGGACCAGGGCAGCAGCCTGGCTCGAATCACAAATGTTTGCTGAATGGGTGAAACACAGGAAGAGAGAAGAGAAACAATTAAGGGGAGAGCAGGAGGAAGGTGAACCTTTCCTTCCTGCTCCCACCCCTGGATCCTCTCCAATGATTGCCCTGCATTAATACCAACCACTGCCAGCCTTTCCTGAGCACTTACTCTGTGCCGGGGGCTATGCTGGGTACCTAACGGGGGCGTGGGGGCAGGGGGGTGGTAACCCACTTAATCCAAGCACCAAGAAGGAGCTTATCACCCCATTTCACAGAAGAGGAAAGCGAGGCTCAGAGAGATCCGGTGGTCTGGCAGCCTTGGGAGCCTGCCCTCCTTCTGAACCGCCAAGCCCCACACCCAGCAGCCCCTGCCAGGGTTTGCAAGAGGCAGAAGGAAAATCCCCAGCCAGAGAAGACTGCCGGCAACTGCTGAGTTAAGGTTCATAAGTGATGCTTATTGGGTAGCGACGGTTCAGGCTGCCCTGCCAGAAAGACCCTGGAGAGACCTGAGGACCTCCTCCAGTCTCAGGTGCCCAGCACGACCAAAGGTGTGGGTGTCTCAAGGCCTTTCTCACACAGACACGTGCGCACGTCAGTGCTCGGCTGGCTGGCTCTCAGAGCAGTCCTGTGTAACCAGCCTCCTAGAAGCAGGACTTTACAGGTCCCAGAAGTCCTCTCCAGACATGACTGCCACCCCAATAAAGACAACATCATCCTGACTCGTATCAGGATTTTTTTTTTTAATCAGAATGCTTTTGAACTTCATATAAACGGCACCGCACAGCATGCTCTTGTGTCTGGCTTCCTTCCCTCGAGGTTGTTTGTGACACTGTCCTTGTCGTGAGTAGCAACGGCTGCTGCGTAGCAGGCTCGAGTTTTGTTTTTAATCATTCCATGATGACAGAGGTGGGAAACCGCTCCTCTCAGCTGACAGCCACCTCCCCTCCTACAATGTGGAGTCCCAAGTGGTCAACCCCATGGCTGCCCTTGGGGGTTCTAAAATACAACTCTGACTCTGATTCACACCCTTCTGTGGATCCCTGGTCAGAGAAGTCCCAGCCCCTCCCTGTGGCCTCCCCCGACCCCGAGCCCCCAGGCCACGAGCTCTTCCCTGCTCAGCACTCTTGCCCTTGCCTCCCTCTGCCCTGTGCTGCTCTTCTCTCCCCTCTCCCCCAACCTAATCACCTACTGTCCCTGGGACGGAGCCCAGCATCCATTCCTGGGCGCGGCACTGCAGGGCAGGGCACTGCGGGGCGGGGCTGGAACCCCGGGAAGCTGCACGGGGGCGGGGGGGGGGGGGCCCACACACAGAAGGTGCGCAGGAACTTGTCCCTGAGGGACTGGGGGTTGGGGAGCCGCAGGTGTGCTGCCTCTGTGGGTCTGCAGAGAGTCCAGCACTCGCTCAGAGGAAGTGGTGGGAAGTAAGGGCGCCTTGCGTGCAAAAAGGGCGCAGACTTCTGCCTTCCCCAGCGCCCTCCCCAGCAGGTTTAGTCTGGTTTCAGCTGCCGGGTGCAGGGCCCTGTGCGAGCAGGTCGCCCTGATCTAGGGAGCCCTCCCGCCTCCACGTAGGAACCCGCACCCCATTTGATGGAGGAGCAAGCCCAGGCTGAGAGGACAAGGCTGTTGGCCATGGTCACAGAGCCAGTGAGTAGCAGCCGAGGTGCCTCCCAGGGCAGGCACCAGCCCCCGCCCCGCCCCATCCCCCTAGGAGCATCCCCACTCCACACACAGGGTCCACCTGACACAACCCATCGGTGCGGCCAGCTGCCTCTCAATCGCAGCCTCTGAGCCCAAGGCAGTGCCCAGCTGCATGGCAGGCAGGCGAGGGCTGCTCCTGACACGCGCTGATACCTCCCGCACCAGGGTGGGGAGGGGCTGGGCCCAAGCAACTGGTGGTGACTGGCACTTGGTCCGGCACCATCAGCGCCCACACTGGTTCAGGGCCAAGGGAGAAAAGTTCCAGCCCTGCGCCAGCGCCAACCCTCAGCGGGAAGCCCCAGGAGCGTGATGCAACAGAGGCCACTCCGTGCTAAGACGCTTGGCCCACAGAGGTGTACAAGGCCAAAAGAGGCCAGGGAAGGCCTCCCAGAGGAGGTGGCTCTCAGGCCGAGCAGGAGGTCAGCCAGGTGAAGAAGCGGGGGAAGGGAGCTTGAGGACAAGGCAACTGCAGAAGCAAACAACTAGAAAAGTAAGGTGTGGTAAAAGTCAGGGAGCACCAGGGGCCTGCCGCCCACCGAGGGCCCCTGGCTTTCTCCCCTGCTCCCCCGTCCCCCAGCAGTCTGCCCTCTGCCTCACGTGGGGGGGCGGTCTTCCGCCTGCCAGAGTGGGTCCTAGAACTGGCTGTGCAGAGGGCTCCTTCCCGCAGGCAGAAGCCCCCTACACCCTAGTCCCACCCCACCCCGGGAGCACTCCAGCTCTCACTGGCTCGGAGCCAAGCGCCCCAAGACAGGGCAGGTTCAAGCCAACAGAGACAAGAAAGTGCACAGGCCCCACTGGGGACCCTGAGCTCCAGCGTGACGCCCAGCTCCTTAGACACTAGGTGTGCTCCTCACCTGCTTCCCACCCCTCCGGAAGTAGCCTCTCCCCACAGCACCCCTAGAATCATGAGACAGAGACAGCACCCCAGTCAGTCCTGGCCCACAGGGAAGTTCCAGCTGCCACAGAAGGGCAACTGAGGTGCGCCATCCAGCCCACCACCCTGACTCAGCCAGGGATGGAAGGATGGGCGGCAGCACATCCAGTGCCTCGACCACGTGCCAGGAGCCGAGCTAGACGTTTGACAGGCATTATCTCACTTGGTCCTCCCCAGAACACTGCGAGGCAGACACCAGCAGCCCCTGAGGCTTAGAGACTGAGCCCCTTGCCCAAGGTCAAACAGGTGACAAGAGGCAGAGGACGGGAATGTCCTCCCCAGGCCTGTGCAGGGCAAGCCACCAGCCTGACCAAAGAGGCAGCACGTCCTCCATCGGGGCTCTTTCCTCCCAACTGCGGGCTGGCCACTCCCAGTTGACATCTGGGCAGATGGGGGGTTGGGTGGTTCCAGGCCTGCATTTGAGAGCCATTCCAAGCCCAGGCCACCAAAAGAAGCTCACAGCAGAGACAGAGGGTTTGCAACGACAGTCCTAAGCAGACACCAAGGCCAGGCACAGGCTGGGCAGCTTCAGGCCTCACCAAGGCCACCAACGGCACAGTGTGACCTCCTGGAGAGCCAGAAGGCCCAAGGGAGACAGACCTCACAGAGCACATCTGAGGCCCTGGGGGCAGGTCTGGTAGCCCCAGAACAGAAAGCACTTGCCAGGCCAAGTGGATAATGAAGAGAGACAGCCCTCGCCCTCGCCCCAAATTAGTTCCAGGTCTCGTTCTAAGCAAATCTGATGTCTCTCCCCTGCTCAAACCTTTCCGCGTCTGTCTGATGAGATGAGGATAAATCTATATCGGTTGCCACGGGTGCTATACTGCTCCTCCCAGCAGTGGGCAAGTGACCGCAGGGTCACCACCCAGCAGTCACCAGACTCCACATACTGAGTCCCCAGGCTCGCGAGGCCCGTGAGCAGACATGCTAGCAGCTCTCACGAGGTCCAGGCAGGGCTTCGCGAATGCAAGTCAGGACTCCCAGGTACTGAAGAAGCAGAGCTCAAAAGCATTCGGGGCCCTCCGACACACGGTGTGGTTGCTACTGAGAACCCCTGGCCAGAGCAGCTCCCAGAACAAAGATCAAAGTGAGGAACACGCCTCAGGGAACAGGCCTCGGGGAACAGCCCTGGCTCCACAGGGCCAGATCACCTCGGGTCAGGGCTCTGCCAATGCCAGGCTGGCAGGCAGGTGGCAGGGGCTGCCAGGGTGGCACCTGCCAATGGTGTGGCCAGCTGGCGGCAAAGGCTGGGCTCAAGGGGCAGACACCAAGGCCATGCACAGGCTGACCCCGAGGGAGCCCGCAGCTGGCCTGGTGCCACAGCCTGGCTGCCATGGGTGGTCTCTGCAGCCTGCCAGCAAGATTTCTCTCCACAAGCACCCGCCTCCTCAGGCCCCAGCCTGTGCACGGAAGGCCTTCCACAGGGGCCCCGGGGAGCAGGCTGGCCCGAGCAAATGAGGGAGGCAGACCACCGTCAGGGATCCAAGGGCATGCAGGGGGTCAGGAGGAGCCCAGAGCAGGCAGCCCACGGAGGAGGCAGCGCAAAGCCCCTTGGGCCACATGCTGCCACGTGACACCGTTGCTCGATCTTCTTATTTAAAAGATTTTTGTTTATGCTGTCAACAACTCTTAGAGCACTGTATACGGCAACAAAACCCCAGCCGCATTTGGCCACTGTGCACTCTCTGAACTTCCATCTTCCGGCACCTACTAAGTGCTGGGTGTGCTGCCAGGAACTTGAGGACAAGGAAACCCACCTGCCGGCTCTACCCGCCCACCTTCTCGCCAGTGTGCCCACTCTTCTCCCTCTGCCTGCCACGGCCCAGCCAGGCCAGAACTCCAACTTCCCTTACTGAGTACCGGTGAGGCACCCTGGCATCTTCTCCACCTGGCAGCCAAGAGCCAGCATCCTAATCGGCAAACCGGGCACACTGACCCCCTGCCCGTCGGCTGGACCCCCAAAGCCAGGAACTGTCCAGCCCAGCTACCCCCATCTTCATCGACTGCAGCCAGCCCCATGCTGCCCCTCTCCATACCCCAACCACGCCAGCCCCTTGCCTAGATCACTGACCAAGTGCCTTCCAACTGGGGGCCTCTGCCTGACCTCTTCCCAAACTCATGGAGCTTATGTTTTCAGGATGGGGCACGTCACTGTGATAGGGAGGGCTTTCCCTTTGGCCCACAAGGCTCCCATGAAGAGTCCCTTCCTCAGGGAAGCCCTTCCTCTGTGATGCCCACAGGCACACTGCCCCCACCCCATGGGGAGCTCCATGGGAGCAAGGCTGTCTGGTCCCGGTCACCTCTGAAAGAAAGTCCAGGGCCAAGAGGGTGCTCGGTAAATGTGGAAAAGGGACCTGCGCCTGCCAGCCTCCTCCCCCTCCTCCCCCTGCCCCCTCCCCACTCGGCCTCCAGAGCTCCCGATCTGTGAAGGGAAGTGGATGCCCTGCCTGCCTTAGGGTCCCACTGCACCTCCACCTCCCTGCACCCTCGGGCCCAAGAGACAGAACTGTGTGTCCATCTCCACACGACCCTCCCTCCACATTAAGATGTGCATGACAGCAGGCCTCGCAGGGCAGCAGATTCAAGTGGCAGCTGCATCCTTTTCCAAGGAGGGAGGGAGAGGGCCTCGGGGAAGTAGAGGCCCAGCCAAGCCTGTGGTGTGTGTGTGCAAAGACCTGGCCTCCCCAGGCCCGGGCACAGGGCCTCCAGCTGCAGAGCTGACCTGTCCAAGGTCTTCTTCATGCCCCCCACAAATCCCAAACATCCCTCGGAGGTCTCCCGTCCCGGCCTGCTCAAGGCCAGGCCCACAGAGAGAAGTCAGTACCTGTATTCTGAGCAGGCATGCCCTCTTTCAAAAGGCTGCCCAAATAAAAACCCCACTGAAGAGACAGTTGAGAATTCAAAGCTGCCAAAAAGAAAGGACGGGTGGGAGCCTGCCCAAGTCACACAGTCTGCTTCTTAGACAGCCTGGCACCCAAGTGCAGAGCAGCAAGAGCCATCGGAGGGGCCCCTCTTCTCTTTCTGGCCCAGCAAAGAGGGGTACTGCACAGCGGGCAGAAGTCGGGGCCAACCAGAGCCCATCCGGCTGTGCCATTAGCTCCTCCTACGAAGTGACCCTGAACAAGTGACTTCTCTGCCCCCAGCCTCAGTTTCCCCATCCACTGGCCAAGGAGGCTCGCTCTGCCTGTCTCCTCCAGAGAGGACTTGCTGTAAGGTAAATCAACGCCTCCCTCTCGCTCCCTCCCGCCACCAGCCACGTGCATGGGGCAGGCCACAGGACCAGTGCCAGCTGGGCACAGAGACCTCTCAGGATGTTTGGGATTCCTCCTGCCTGAAAGACAGATTGGCTCAAGGCTGGAAGCCTGTGCCCAGCCTGCCCTAGGGAGACCACAGCCTGGTCCACTGCTTCCCGACTCACTAGACTTGGCTGGGATGCATCCCCCCTGGGACCCCTAGGAAAGCCTCCCAGATGCCATTTGGATGCGTCTGCTGGAAGGCCTCTAGGCAGAGACGTTGGCAAATGCCCATTGTGCCCCAGTGCCAGCCCGTGCCTGGCACCAACTCCACAGCAGTGGACTTCAGCCCCACCCCCACCTGTGGCCCAGAGGCCCCTTTTCCTCAGATCTCACAGGATGTAGCCCAGTGCCTTGAAATGATCCAAATCTGGATTTCCCTGTACCACCCAATCCACTAAAAAGAACCTCCTTCAAAGGTCTGAGGACATGACATGAGGCTGTAGCTGCTTCAAGCCCTCTGCCACCAAGGCAAGGCAGGGCCTTGGAGCCGGACCTGCCCACGTTTAAATCACAGCTCTGCCACTCTCTTGCTGAGTGACACGGGTCCATCACTTTAGGTCTCTTGACCCCAATTTCCTCCTCAGCTCACGGGGTGGTTCAAGGACTCAGCTGATCATGCATTCGAGGTGCTCAGCAGGTCCCTGGCATCTAATAATGCACAATCAAAGGCAGCTTAAACCCTAATGATAAAATGGTTATTTTCCCAATTGCATTTCTAGCCAAATGACCTCGCCGGATGGCCGAGAGGATGAACAGACACAGCACGTGCAAAAACACTCAGCACGGCACCTGGCACGTAGCACTGAACATGGTAGCTGTGAGGATTATGGTTCATAAGGAGGCCTCAGAAAGATGAGGCTGGGGAACAGTGCAATGTACCACCTGTTCTACCTGCTCAAAGTGGGTCAGGCTGGAGCTGTGTACCTAGCTGTTGCCATGGCACCCAACACACAGGGAAACACTCTAGCTAGGAGGGTGGCTGCTGCAGGAGTGGAGGCTTGGGCCTGCTTTGCTCAGACACCACCCATGCTGCCACCACCCCCACTCCCTGGGACATGTCAGGGGTCTCCGGGGTTACGGACAGTGTGCTAATAAACTAAGCAGGTCTCGTCACCCCTGACCCTACCCCACCTCCAAAACAATAGGGCCTTGGCCCTCTGGAGAGGTGGGCTGTGAGGAAGGGCTCCCAGGCTGCAGACCAGGGTGTGTGGCATGGGAGTGGAAGGGTAGGAACCCAGGAACCCCCCTCTGCTGGGCAAAAGCCAAAGCAGCTGTAAAGCAGCCTCAGGTCCCAACGTGTGTGTTCCCTCCAGACACACATGCCCAGCAGCAAACAGGTACCCAGAGCCCATAAGTGCCAAGTTGTGTGGGGTTCAATGTCAGCTCTTCCCTCCTCATGCCACTCAGGTTTCATCCAGGATGAGGGCTGGGAAAGCCTGTTTAGGCAGGCTCAGCCGGGTTCAGGGAATCCATGGCCCCTTGCCAAGAGGGAAGAAGCGGAGAGAGAGGTGAAATCCAGACACTGTGGGCTGAGACCTGGAAATTTCCAGACTTTCCCGGATGAGGGGGCAGGTTTAGGGCAATTGAAAGGCTGACAGGTAGGGTGACAGTGGCCCCAGGGCCTGGGAAGCCAGCTGAGACCTCAGCCTGGGGCTGAATACTAATTCTTCAGTAGGATCCAAGACCCTGCCCCCAGCCCTCAGGTCAGATGTAGGCCCTCTGCTGACTCCACCTGGTCCGCCCAAGACCTAGGAGGGGCTGGGGCCTGGGCCCCTCTACCATAGTAACAACAGCTGCTGCAACAGTCTGCCTGGTCAGACATGGTATACACAGTACCCATTCCCCATCACAACTCTAGGGGTGGGTATGACTTCTCCCATTTCACAGAAGAAGAAACTAAGGCTCAAAGGCAGAACAGGCTAAAAGCACATCCTGAGTTTGAATCTGGGCTCTGCTGTATTAACGCAGAGAAATCACTCCCTCCTTGAGCCTCTGAGCCACCCCTATAAAATGGGAATAACAACAGTACAGGCCTCCCCCAACCTCCACTCTGCTCCATGGCATAGTCAACAGGTTAAGTGAGAGGTGCCAGTAAAACAGGGAGCAAAGCACCAGTAACTGCTGGTTCTTGGAATCAGAGAGGTTAGGTAACTTGCCCTAGGTCACCCGGCCACTCACTGGCTGACCCCAGGCCCTAGCTCTGAGCACCACAGCCCTTTCCCAGAAAGGCTGGGCTACTCTGTGGGTGGCCACGGGATCACAGGCTTCCCAGGCAACGAGGACAGCCTCCCACCCCCACAGCAAAGGGCAGCCCTTGTCTGAATTCCTCAGATAAGCAGCTCCCAGCCTGAGCGGACCCAAGTGCACAGAAAAGACACCCCACCCTGTCCCACACTGGAGATTCCTAAATCTGGGTTAGGCTGTATGCCTCCTCTCCCTCCTCCCAGCAGAACATTCGACCACCAGATTCATCCAACAGGTCTCCAAACAGGCCAAGTTCAGTTGACAACTGCAAGCCACTTACTCCCTCTTTCTGGGCCTCAGTTTCTCCATCTGTAACAGGCACCCCATCTCAGAACTGTGAGGCAGCTCCAGCTAACTGGGCCCACAAGGAGGCCTGAGGAGCAAAGGGACAGACCAAGGAAGGGAGCCAGTGGGTCACAGGCACTGGGCCAGGCCCTGCACCGCATTCTCTCTGCTGAAACTTCTTCACAACTGTGACAGAGAGACCTGTATTGGGCCCACAAAGTGGCCGAGCTAGGACTCAAACTCCCATCTGTCACACTCCAGGACTATGTGACCCCAGATGGGCCCAGGCAGTGGGCGCAGCTTGGGAACTCAGCCGCCCTCAGCAATGAGCCGGGCAGCTGGACCTGCAGGATGGGGAAGAACACAAAAACTAAACTTGACCGAGCCTCTTTCTTTCAGAGAGGGCAGCAGCCTCCTTGACAAGGGCATTTGCAATGCAAAGCAGTCCAGCTCCAGCCAGAAGAGGGCAGTGACTCAGAGGGGGCTGGGCAGGCCAAAATCCAGCCACCACCCTCCAGCCAGACCAGGAGTGCCTGGGGCTGGACCTTCCCAGGAGCCAGGGAGTGCCAGGGAACCTGTGGCTGGCCCGGGCTCTAAATCGTATGACAGCCCGAGTGGCCAGCTGGGTGCAAGATGCCCTGGAACACTCCTCCCCTTCTCAGCCCTTCGAGGCCAAACCCCACTGGGCTCTTCATACAAGTCTGCAGAATGGGCCTACTGTGGGCTGTGTGCAAGGCCCCATGAGGGGGCTGAAACAACAGACCCCCAGGTATCCGGCTGGTCACCTGCAGATGGGTGCCCAGCACCCTTCCAGCTTCCTCAGGCCTCAGACCTCTCAGATCACTCAGTCCTGCCTTGTGCAAACCTGCCCCAGACACACATAATCTCCAGGACTCTCTGGACCCCAAGAGGCACTTCCACACTCGCCAAGTGACTAGATCTGGCTCATTATCCCCCTTCCCTGCAGGGATCCCTGCCCCAGCTCCTACCTTGACGACAAGCTGACAAAATCCCCGCCATCCAGCAGCCGGACCTTGCAGAAGAGGACCCCATTCACGAAGGGGACCGCAGTCAGCTCCTCCAGGGTGAAAGTGGTTTGGAATTTGAATTTCTTCTTCTTCATCAAAAAAGCCATGAGCGAGTTCCCTGAGTCTGAAGCCCCGAAGGCCAAAAAAAGGGGGGGAGCCAGAAATCCCCAGGATTCCTTTCCCTACACCACACCCCCTCCTCAAAACACCAGAGCCGGATCCCGCCCAGATGGTAGCTGAGGCGGCAGAGCGGATGGGGATCTGAGTCCAGAGGGCCCTGGTCTGAACTACCAGTCCAGTTCGCAGGCCGGCTGGCTTCACCCTCGGGGAGCTGGGGCTTGGAGGGGTTCGGAGTGGCCGGGGGCTTCACCGGCATGTAAACACTGGGGCATGGCCCAGGAGTCAAGGGAAGGGGTGGCGGGCGGCGCGCAAGCGGCCGCGCTGGCGGACAGCATCCCGAGCCGCGGTCCCTGGGGAGCTCACGCCGCGCGACTGGACGCGGCGGGCGGACCGGTGAGACTGAGAGCGATGGGCGGCCCGGTGAGGCCGAGGGCGGCCCCGCCCCCGCCCCGCTGGCGGCCGGGGGTAGGCGCCCACGCCGCGCCCACGCCGCGCCCACGCTCCCGCTCCTGGGTGTCAGGCAGCCGCACAGGTAAGTCCGGGGAGGCTGAAGGCACCCCCAGGGGGCGGCCGGGAGTTCTGGGGGCCTCTCCGGGAGGCGCGTCGGGGACGCTCCGGGCCAGGAACGTCAGGCCACTGCCCCCTCCCGGCGGGCACCGGGCCGGGCTCCAGGCAGCAGGGGCGCCGCCTCCTCCTCGGTCTTGGGTCCTGCTCCGCGGGTCCCGCTCCGCGGGCCCCGGCGGAGCTGAGGCGCCCCTCCGGCCGGCCGGTGGCGCCCACCTCACCCGCCTCACCCGCCTCACCCGCCGCCTCTGGCCAGCACCCCCGCGAGCAGCAGCGCCGCCGCCTGCGATCCCGACGCCACCGCCCGCCAGACGCTGCGCGGCCCAGCTCGGAGAATGCCGAGGCCCAGCGCGGCCGCCCGCGGAGCCGCCGCTGAGCGCGGGAGGGGCGGGGCGCCGGGAGCTCAGCCCGCCCACGATTGGGCGGCCCGGCGGGGCGGGAGCGGAGTGCGATTGGCGGACGGCGGCGTGGGGCGGGACTCGCGGGAGGCCGCGGCAGCTCGAGGCGTTCGGATTGGTGCGTCGCCCATCTGGGCCCGCCTCCTCGGTCCGGGCGGAGCGGAGAGAAAAGGCTAGGGGCCCTGGGGAGGCAGTGGGAGGTCGCGGGGCGGAAAGCCGGGGCCGGCAGGCCGGCAAAGAGAAGGGCGCGAGCAAAAGAAAAGGAGAAACAATGACGAGAAGAAACAATATGAGCACTATGGCTGAAGTGGCCCTCCAGTGTCCTTCCAGATTTGAGTTCATTGACGAGTAGATCAGGCCCGGAAGGTAGCGAGTCCCATTTTTCAGAAAACACACCCAAGAGAGGTGGCCGGAACTAGACCATGCAGGTGTTTGGCTTCGAATCTCTATTTCTCAGCACTGAGGAGGAAAGTGCCTGCAAAGGCTTCGCCAGGGCTTGAGTTAAAACAGTTCATCACGCAACCTGTGATAGAACCATCTTCTCCCTTTCCAAGCTTCTATCAAAGCCTTTTGTTGTTGATTAGCTTCTTACCTAGTTATGGCTGGTCTCCCTGACTGCATTAACTGCCCTGGACACAGAGACCAATTCAGGAGCTTTTTATTTCCCAGGCCTTCAACATATTGCAGTTCATTGATTCAGTCCCCAAATGTTTAGGTGCCCCTGAGCCAGGCTCGGATTTAGGAGTGAGAGTGGTGGGCCTGCCATCTCCAACCTCGCCAAGCTCAAGATCAGGTGGAGAAGCAGACAGGGACACAGGCAGAGACAAATCTGGTGGATGAGGACTGTAATGGGGGACTTAACAGGAAACTCAGTGGAGGCAGGGGTGGAGGGGAGGGGGACTCAGAGAGAATGCCTCACAAAGTTATCCAAGCCACTGGCAGGATGCATACCCTGAGTCAGGCAGGGTCTAGGCAGAGGGAGCCTCAAGAGGCCTGGCAGCCAGAGAGTGCAATGCCCACAGAAAGCTGTGAGTACCTCCATGCTCCTGCATTGTGGCTCTTTGAGAGATGCAGGAGGTGAGAGGTATGGCTGGAAGGCCTGTAATGGCTGGATCTTGCAGAGTCTTGTAGATCAGAGGAAGGAGGGGAGCTACGCACACGTTTTGAGTGGGAGAGTGACCCAGACAGATTTGCTTTTTGTTAGAAGAAGGTTGCTCTGACTACAGGTAGTGTGGAAGAGAGAAGATGGGAAACAGGGGTGAGGGGCCTGTTGTGGTGATCCAGGCCAGAGATGATGACAGCGGAACCACAGCACTGCAGGAAAACTGGAGTCCAAGAAGCATTTGAAAGACAGAATCAAGTGCACCTGGGGATGAGTTCGGTTGGGCCATGTATCTGAGGACTCAGATTTCTGATTCCCTCCTGATTCCCAGCCATAAAATGGGTGGCAACCTGTACTTCTCTCCAGTTTGTCCCATAATTTGAAAAACACAGTTAGCCAGATAGGAGAAGAATGATAATAGCAGCTCCCAGTACTTTTATGTATCCCCATGTACAGCCAGGGAAGTTGAGGCCTGGAGAGTTTAAATTACTTGACTAGGGTCCTGACCCTGGAGCACAGGCATTAGAGTGCTAAGCTGTGCTGCTCACACTGGGGTAGGAGTGGGGGTTCTCACTAATCCCGGCTGGACCTGCTCCACAGGGGAAAGGCCTGTGGCTATCTGACCCCAGAAGGGGATTTCGGAGGAGGGAGCCAGCCAAGGATGTCCCAAGGCCCGGCTGACTTCTCAGCTGTGACCGTGAGTAACCCCAGGCCTCTCCAACAGGAAGCAGGGTGGGCCTGGCTGCCAGACTTAGCTCTGGTGGGGTACTTATCTCTCTGAGCCTCTGGGCTGGGAACCCAGGAAGTTCCCCTTCCCTCATTTCCTAGATGGGTCCTGGTTAAGGGAGAGAGCTAGGTGCCAGGACAGGATGCCGCATTTGGGGCGAGACAAGCCTGAGTTAGGATCCTGGTTCTGCTGCATATTGGTAGTATGGCCTTGGTTTGAAACACCAAGGCTCAGGGACTCCAAACCGAGAGGGGGTTCAGTATGGTCTGGCTAGGATCGCTTGCCCTGGAGCCAACAGAACTGGGTCCGAAATCTGGCTGACACAACACCGACACCTGTGTCACACACACTTTGGGTATAGTTTTGCATGCATAGGAAGGAATCTTGAAGGAGGCACTCTAAACTTTCCCATCTCTGAGCCACAGTTTCTTCGTCTGTAAATTAGGAATAAGAATATCAACCTTTGGGACTTCCCTGGTGGTCCAGGGGTAAAGAATCCACCTTCCAATGCAGGGGACAGGGGTTCGATCCCTGGTCAGGAAACTAAGATCCCACATGCCGCGGGACAACTAAGCCCTGGTGCCGCAACTACTGAGCTCGTGTTCCACAACTAGAACCCGCGTGCCGCAAACAACGGGGCCCATGCACTCTGGACCCCGCCTGCCACAACTAGAGAGAGAATAAAAACCCACACACCACAACTAGAGAGAAGTCCACGCCACAACTAGAGAGAAGCCCGCGCCGCAATGAAGACCCTGCGTGCCACAACGAAGACCCGATGCAGCCAAAAATATAAAGAAAATAAAGAAAGAGAATAAATAAATATTAAAAAAAAAAAAAAAGAATATCAACCTTTCCAGAAGAGGCTGTGCCTGCAAAAGGCTCAGGCCTGGAGGGACGTGGGGATCTGAGTGAGAAGTCAGCAGGGAGCTCCAGGCTGGTACTTCCTTACTTCCCCAGCCCCCTAAATTCCCAAGCATAGCCTGTCCTTCCTCCCTGAGGCCCTGACCGGACATATGAGGAAACCAGTACCTAATAAGATAATTCAGACAAGTAAGTGGTCTGGAAAAGGAATCCCAGGAGAATTTGAGAGAAGATGATCGGATTGGGAGTCCTGATTTAGATGATCAAGGAAGGCCTCTGCAAGGCGTTATCTCAGCCCAGACCTACATAAGAAGGGGGCCCCAAGCACAGGAAGCTCTGGGAGCAGAGGCAGGAGCTGGCATGTTTCCAGGACTCTGTGTGCCTGGAGGGGAGTGTGTGGAGGGAGGAGAGAGAGGCGTGGAGTCAGGCAGGAGCCGGCTCACGTGGACCCTCTGGGCCTGGGAGGAGTTTAGGTTTTAGTCTAAGCCCAAAAGGACACCATGGGAGGATGTAACCAGGTTGGTGACAAGATCCAAAATACCTTTATGAAAGTGCTTTCCAGTTGTTTGGAAGGTTGTTTCCGGTTCTTTCCGTTCTTTGGAGAACGGATTGATCGTCAGCAGGCGAGAACAGAGGCAGGCAGACAGGTGAGAAGCCTATTACAGCCATTCCAACGGGAAACTGGTGGCTCAGACCACGGTGGAGCCAGAACAATGGGAAGAGAGAGGGAACACTCGTGGAGAAGTGATAATAGTTACCCACTAGAACTTTTGAATATTCCCAGGATTTTGAATTTGACTGAACGGCACCAGGTTCTCCTAGTCAGGAGGTAAGTGAGCACTAAGCACTGGAATAGGAGTGAGGGAGGAGTAGAGGGGAATGGAGGAACTGCGTGGGACATCAGCCTGTAGAACAGAATCACAGCTGGAGAAAGTGGGGGTACCCTTAGAGTCCTTACCTTTATCTGGCCCTAGACAAACTCTTGTGATGCTATCTTCTTCTCTTTCGTTACAGCATGAGCTTCACAGGATCAGACACCTCACCCATGGTGTCCCCACTTCCAGTTCATGGCCTGTCACATGATAGACAGTCAATAAGTGGCTGTCCAAGGGATGGATGCATATATATCATGCATATGCATATATCCATACATATGTATGCGTGTATATATGAATGGATAGATGTGTGGATGGACGGATGGGTGGGTGGATGGATGACTGTAGATTTAACCTCGTCACCTCCTATTTTAAAACTCCTTGGTGTTGCCAATAACTATCAAAATTCAATATGCACAAGTCCATTTAAAGTAAGTTACCCAGGGCTTCCCTGGTGGCGCAGTGGTTGAGAGTCCGCCTGCCAATGCAGGGGACACGGGTTCGTGCCCCAGTCCGGGAGGATCCCACATGCCGCGGAGCAGCTGGGCCCGTGAGCCATGGCCGCTGAGCCTGCACGTCCGGAACCTGTGCTCCGCAATGGGAGAGGCCACAACAGTGAAGGCCCGCGTACCGCAAAAAAGAAAAAAAAGTAAGTTACCCAATAGCAATACTCACACACGTGTACAAAGTTACATGTGCGAGATAGCCCTGCACCATTATATATTATACGAAAATGTTGGCAGCAGCCTGATGTCTGACAGTGAGATGCTATCCAGCTATTGAGAAGGATGCTGGAGATGTGTGTGCCAAGGTGGAAGGTGTCCACCCTATCATGGCAAAGCAAACACAGACAATATTTAAAGGATGAGCTTTTTTATTTTTATTTTTTTTTAGGATGAGCTTATTTTTGTCAAGAAAAATAGATCTATGTGTGCATAGAAGAGAATCTTGAAGGATACACTAAATTGTTACCAGAGGCTTTCAACTAAGGAGAGGGTTTGGGGGGGAAATGTTTATTATTTTAATGAATATTCTGGGATATTGTTTGGTTTTCGTAATATGATAGATTTATTTTATAATTTAATAATATATAATTATAAGGATATTATTAACAAAAGGCCTTCCATGCTTGTCCAGCACCCTCTGGATAAAGTAAAAGTTTCTTTTCTTTTTTCTTTCTTTTTTTTTTTTTAGGTAAGAAGTGGATTTCTTTAGAGAGATACACATTCCATAGACAGAATGCGGTGCATCTCAAAAGGTGAGAACGGCCTTGGGAGAAACACACTTCACAGACAGAGTGTGGGCCATCTCAGAAGGTGAGAGAAAGTCAAAGGTTCTTAGAGAAAAAAAAAAAAAGTTCTTAGCCAGGCATTCAGTCCCCTCTGGAATCAACTGCTCAGCCTCTCCCTGCTTGCCCTGCTCGGACCCCTGCAGCCCTGCTCAAAGGTCCTGGCCTTGTCCTCTTGCCCACCTGGTGACACCTACTCAGTGTCAGGCTTCAGCTCAAGCATCCTCTCCCACCCCATTCCCCCACATCAGGCACAATGCTCACTCCCTGCTCTGTGTCCCCAAGTTACCAACCACCTGTGTGCGGAGAAATGAGGGCTCGGCCTTCTGTTTTCTGTCACAATAACTGGTGTGTCCTTGGCATTCATTGGAAGGGAGGTGGGAGGGCGGGAGGAATAAACGGAAGAAAGGAAGAGAAAATGAAAGGAAGAAAGAAAGGGGAAATTGAGGTTGGGATGGAAAATGCCACTTGCCCAAATCACCCTGAGGGCAGGCAGCTACCCAGCTGGCCTGCTCTCTCAGTCACCTGACAGCCAGCACAGAGCGCCAGGCCAAGCCGTTTTCCCAGCGCTGCTTGCCACAGGCGCTCAGTGCTGATTCAGTGGTGACTCGGCTCCAATTATTTGCAGAACTGGAATGACAGCTGAGCCACCCCAGCAGCTGACCAAGGGCGTATCGATTTGTGCTAGGCTCCTTGCGAATATCTGAGCCAGTCACACATGAAAATAAAGGCTCCAAAGAACCCACCCACGGTGATCTGTCCTGCTTAAACCTCCCACGGCCAAGTCCACAAGTCTCCCCATTGATCAGCCAACTCTGCCCTTTCCAACCCAAGCCTGACCATCACTCGCGGAGAGTAGTCATGGTTCAGAACACGGGATCTGGAGTCAGGCAGCCTGGGTTCCAGCCCAAGGCTTACTGAGTCAAAGGGTATTTACCTATTTACTGTTGAGAGATGCTGCCAAACTGCCTTCCAAAAAGTTGGACCCATTTATACTCCCACCAGCAGTATAAGACAGTGCCCGTTCCCATACTTTCTCCATCTTTACCAATCTGTTTCAAAACAAAAAAAACAAAACACCCTTTACTACCATGCTTGCATTTCTTGCACTAGCATCTTTTCATCTTGTTTTGGCAATTTGAATTTCTGTAAATTACCTGGCCGTATCCTTTGTCCATTTTTAAAAATTTGAGTTGTCATCTTTTTGTTATTTATTTGTAGTAGCTTATTACATATTTGGATATCAACCTCTGTTATAAATGTTAAAGTATTACTTCCACTTAATCAGTGGTCACTGGACTTTGTTTATGGTGTCCATTTGCCTCACAGCAGCTCTTACCAAACCCCAGCTAAGAGATAGAAATCCACCTACTTCAGTGGAGAGAGCACTGGATTGGGAGTCAGGAACCTGGGTTTTGAGTTCTACCTCTGTCATTGATTCACTGTGTGACTTTGAACCAGTCCCTGACCTCTCTTTCACTATCTGCTAAGTAAGAGCATTGAATTGAGTGGTCTCTGTAGACCTGTCCACCTCCGTGGTCTAGACAAGCACTATTAACAGAACTTTCTGCAATGATGGAAATGTTCCATCTCTGTACTGTTCAATATGGTAACCACTAGCCACATGTGGCTATTGAGCACTTAAAAATGTGACCAGGGCTTCCCTGGTGGTGCAGTGGTTGAGAGTCCGCCTGCCGATGCAGGTGACGCGGGTTCGTGCCCCGGTCTGGGAAGATCCCACATGCTGCAGAGCGGCTGGGCCCGTGAGCCATGGCCGCTGAGCCTGCGCGTCCGGAGCCCGTGCTCCGCAATGGGAGAGGCCACAACAGTGAGAGGCCCGCGTACCGCAAAAAAAAAAAAAAAAAGTGACTAGTGTGAATTTTAAACTCCATTGAATTTAAATAAAAAACTTAGATAGCCACAGGTGGCTAATGACTACCGTATTACACAGTGCAAGTCCGGATGGTCTAGATGCCCCACCTCTGAGTATGCTGTAATACAGTTTAATTAAGGCAGCAATGGAGAGTCCCTGTGTGACTTGGGGAAGGTCATTCAGCCTCTCTGAGCCTCAGTTTTCCCATCTGTCCAGTGGGGCCACAGCAGTCCCTATCTCCTGGGGTTGTTGGCCAGATTTGATTAGTGAGTGGGTGAAGGCCAAGGCCCAATGCCTGACCCGACACTGTGTAAAATCAGGCCAGATTCCCAGGTTGAAACATGAGAGTGTGTTTACACCATTTTCATCGTGTCCAGAGACCCATGGGTGGCTTTCCCCAGAGCTGCCTGTCTTCCCCTACAGCTTCAAGGCCAGACTTATTTTCTTAAACCAGGGCTTCGGCTCCAGCATGCCTTCAGCCCAGGATTCCAGATCGCTGACGGGACAAAGTCCAAACTTCAGCCTGTGTTCCCACCTCTGAGCGCTGGCCCTACCCTTGCAGTATTGTCATTAATACAACCTGCAGGTCAGCCCAGCCACCTCACCACCTTCCCCCTCTGTCTGTTGCCTACCCCGGCCTTCCAAGGTCTGCCAAGCACTTCATTCATTCATTTTTCATTCACAGATGTTTATCACGCCATCTGCTCTGGGACTGGGGCTATAGCGGCAGGCATGTAGATGTGGCCCAAGTGATGAGAGCTGTGATACACCTGGAGGTCAGGAGGAGCTCAGGGGGAAGTGAGAACACAGAAGAGGCCTGGCCTGGTGTGTGTGGTCAGGGCAGACTTTTCTGAGGAAGTAGCATGTAAGCCTGAGCCTGAGCAATGGGTAGTAGTCAGCCAGGAGAGAGGGGAGTTGGTAGAGAGGCAAGACTAAGCTGAGAGAATGTAGGAGCCCAGGATCTGTGAGAGGCAAGGGCAGGCCTAGAAAGGTAGGCAGGCCCCATCCTACAGGAGGGCCTTGCAGGCCGTGTTAATGAGGTTGTGCTTTATGCTAAAGGTAAAGGGAGCCATGGAAGGTTTTAGAGAGAGGATGATGTGATTATTCCAGGCCAGCTCCCTACGTGGCCTGGAAGATTCAGGAATTTCGGGAATCCCCTGGCAGCCTCGTGGTTAGGACTTGGTGTTCTCACTGCCAGGGGCCCGGGTTCAATCCCTGGTCGGGGAATTAAGATCCCACAAGCAGCGTGTGGCCAAAAAAAAAAAGGGAGTTTAGCCTCTTTAACTTTCCCTTCTCTGCCTGCCACCTGTATCTCAAGATACATCATGAACACACAGTTCCCGGGGCCTTCCTTTTGTTTAAAGCAACCTGGGTTCAAATCCCAGCCCTAAAAAAAAAAAAAGAAAAAAAAAATCCCAGACCTATCGCTTCAAGCAAGTTATTAACCTCTTTCAGTGTCCTCACCCATAAAATGGAGATAATGACACCTTTGCACAGTTATACAAGTTATGAGGGGAAAGTGTATGGCACAGAGCCACTCTGGAAATAGAGTCCAGTTGAATTCCTTCTGTGCAAAGTCAAATGAAAGCCATGGAGGGGGCCTCTGAGCGTTTCCTGAAAGGGCAGGCAGAAGTCCCATTTCTGGGAAGTGCCACTGTGGCCCTGTTGGCCTCGACCAGGGTAGAGGGAGGGATTTGGCCGAGGCCTTTCTCAGGCAGACTGACCGTGTGCTAGGCGACCTCGAAGGGGACCTCCAGAGCTAGGCTTGGTCTTCTGAACCTTTTCAGACCCCCACCCAGCAGACCAGGAGTCGGCAGGTGGACCCTGAACTTACATAACTGGTCAGGAGTCCAACACCTTTCACCCAGTGATCAGGGCTGTGTTTACTGAGAAGAGGTGTTCCCAGGTCACCTCCCTGTCCTCTTAGGTAACTCCCTACCTCTTAGGCATACACACAGCCCTTTAGCCCTTGCTGAGCTCTGCTGATTTTATGATTTCTTAGTCACAGTGCCTGGTGTTACTGTCAGCAGCAGCTATTTTTTTAAAATTGAAGTATAGTTGATTTACAATGTTGTGTTAATTTCTGTGGTACAGCAAAGGGATTCAGTCATATATATATATATTGAATATAGTTCTCTGTGCTATACAGTGGAGCCTTGTTGTTTATCCATTCTATATATAATAACAGCTATTATTTTTAAATGTGAAAATCATCAGTGGTACCATTTAGTGGTGAGGCACTGGGGGATCAGTGGGGGACAGGGGCTGCAGCAGGGACCAGGGTATGAGTCCCAGACTCCTTCACTCATTAGCTCCATGACCTGGAGCCAGTCGCTTGGAGACACTGAGCCTCAATTTTCACAGCTGTAAAATGGGTTTAGTGACCATACTTACCTCATGAAATTCTTCTGAGGATTCTACAAGGTAGTAATGTACATAAAGGGCATTGTAAATTACCTGGCACAGGGGACACACTCATCAAATGTTAGCTATTAACATCACACCGTGTTTTGTAACCTGTCCCTTCCACTCAACTCACCATGAAACTCTTTCCAGTGACAGTGAGGAATTCAACACTTGGGATTTTCTAACGCATCCCAAACTCCTGACTGGGAACTGGGAATCCCGAATTTTACTCTCCAGCTTGGCTTTAGGGCCCCACCCTCCCAGACCTTAGTCCCCACTGCCCACTTGTAGAACAGCAGGAGAGTGGGGTGGAGGTTGATGCTTGCTAAGGACCCTGTTCTCTGATTCTGCGTTTCAAAACTACAGACCCCAGACCCTGCCCCTCACCCTTTCCTTCCTTCCTTCCTTCAACAAATACCTCCCAGGGTTCAAATTCCAACTCTGCCACTACTTGGCTGTGTAACCTTGGACAAGTTATGTAACCTCTTTATGCCTCTGTTTCCTGATCTCTAAAATGGAAATATAGTACCTATTTCCCAGGGATGTTAGGAGTAATGATTTTTGTAAAGTGCTTAGAATAGTGCCTGTTCGACTAGATCAAAAACTGAGTGCCCGTTCTGTGCCACGCAGCGATGTAAGCACTGGGGGTACAAGTGTGAACAATTGGGGAAGAGTGGTGATCTCACTGAGGTTTTGTTGGCGGGGAGGGTTGAAATCAGCACAGCGATACAGTGATGCGGCCCCAAGGCAGGGCAGTGTTGACCATTCTCCTGCAAGGGGGCTGGCTTTCAAGGAGGCCCTGATGCTCTGATGCTGTCACTTCTCTTTGTCTAAGCAACAGCTTCTGTATATTGACCTCGCCCTGGGGGCCCATGCCCCAGGCTAAGCCCTGTGCTCCCAAGTTCTCCTCAAAAGCCAACAGCCTGCAGGGGGTTCCATCACTGCTATAGACCAAATGTTTGTTTCCACCCCCTCAAAGTCATATGTTGAAACTCTAACCCCCAGCGTGATTGTATTTGACAGTGGGGCCTTTTGGAGGTGCTTGGGTCATGAGGTGGAGTCCCCATGAATAGGATTAGCACTCTTATAAAAGAGATCCCAGAGAGCTCCCCTGCCCCTTCTGCTATGTGAGGACACAGCAAGAAGACAGGCTCTCACCAGTCACCGAATCTGCCAGTACCTTGATCCTGGACTTCCCTGACTTCAGAACTGTGAGAAATAAATTTCTGTTGTTTGTAAACCACCCAGTCTGTGGTGTTTTTGTTATAGCAGCCAGAACAGACTAAGACAATCGTTATCCCCATTTCACAGAAGAGTTCATGTCCATTGCCCCTCCCAGGCCAAGCACATAACAGGGGGCCGGTGAGTGAGTGGAAGAAAGAAGGAAGGAACAAATGAACACAGAACACTACTGACACTGATCCTTCCACGGGGTAAGCATCATGCTGGGGCTCAGGAGCCCTCTTGCTCTTGGAGGGCAGGGAGCTCCATTGTACATGCTTGTGGCCACCATACAAGGCTCAGCGGAAACATCCTCTAGACTGTGCCGTTGTCACTGTCCCATCCTCCCCCTATCGTCACAGCTGACACTTCCCTGAGCCTTAGTATGTGCTCCAGGCACTGATCTAAGGTTTTTAGCAGATGAACTCTTTCAATCCTCACAACAGTCCCACGAGGTATGTCCCATTTCACAGATGAAGAAACTGAGGCACAGACAGGTGATGTCATGCCCAAGGTCATACGGGTAATTGATGATGGAGCTGACTTCAAATCCAGGCAGTCTGGATCCTGAGCCTGAGCTCTTCACCACCGTGTTATCCAGACTTACTCTTTCTCTTTTTAGTCACTGCTCTGCTGATCTCAAATGTAGCACATGCTCTGAAGCAGACTGAAACGAGAAATCAGTGGCAGGAGGAAAACTGGAAAATTCACAAATATGTGGAAATTAAACAGCACGCTCTTAAGCACTCAATGGGTCAAAGAAGAAATCTCAAGGGAAATGAGAAACTATCTTGAGAACAAATGAAAACAAAAACACAACATACCAAAACTTATGGGCTACAATGAAAGCAGTAATAAGAGGCAAGTTTACAGTGGTCAATGCTTACATTAAAAAAGAAAGATCTCAGGGAGTTCCCTGGCGGCCCAGTGGTTAAGATTCGGTGCTTTCACTGTAGGGGCCCAGGTTCGATCCCTGGTCGGGAACTAGGATCCTATAAGCCACACAGTGTGGCCAAAAAAAAAAAAAAAAACGATCTCAAAGCAAAAGTAACACATGCTCATCTTTGAAAAATTCAAGCAGCACAAAATAGATAACCAGTGGGAAGCAGCCGCATAGCACAAGGAGATCAGCTCGATGCTTTGTGACCACCTAGAGGGGTGGGATAGGGAGGGTGGGAGGGAGACGCAAGAGGGAGGAGATCTGGGGATATGTGTATATGTATAGCTGATTCACTTTGTTATAAAGCAGAAACTAACACACCATTGTAAAGCAATTATACTCCAATAAAGATGCTAAAAAAAAATTCAAGCAGCACAATTTCATGCTCTAGAAAGTGAAAGTTTAAAAAGTGACAGTCCCCTGTGATGCCCCCTCCCAGAGACGACCCCCATTAAGATGCTTCAGGTAGCTTTTTTTTTTTTTTTTAATAGTGTTTATTTATTTTTACTTGTGGACAGTTTGCTTTATTTATTTATTTATGGCTGTGTTGGGTCTTCATTTCCGTGCGAGGGCTTTCTCTAGTTGTGGCAAGCGGGGGCCACTCTTCATCGCGGTGCGCGGGCTTCTCACTATCGTGGCCTCTCTTGTTGCGGAGCACAGGCTCCAGACGCGCAGGCTCAGTAATTGTGGCTCACGGGCCCAGTTGCTCCGTGGCATGTGGGATCTTCCCAGACCAGGGCTCGAACCCGTGTCCCCTGCATTGGCAGGCAGATTCTCAACCACTGCGCCACCAGGGAAGCCCTCAGGTAGCTTTTTTAAAGCTTGTAATACTGGCATCTTAAAAAGAAAGAAAGAAAGAAAAATGGAATAATACAATACACATTGTTTTGTCACTTTTAGGTTGTTTTGTTTTGTTTTACTTAAAAGTGACTCTTAGAGGTTTCCCCTTGCTGGAACACTCTCTTTGGGGACTGCAGTTGTCCACGGTGAGGACATCCACACTAGATTTAGCCAGTTCCACCAGGATATGTTTGCAGTCCTTGCAGTTTTTAACTACTTCAAGCCACTGCAGTGAGCACCCTTGTAAATGCCCCCTGTGTGCTGATGGAGGATCCCAGGAGGGGAAATTTCCAGATGTGAAATCTCTGGGCCAACAGTCAAGAGCATTTTAAACATTCCCTCCAAGAAGGCAAAACCAGCTTTGCCTGAAGAGCAGGAGACGGTGAGTTCCCTGCCCTCACATAATTGCTGCCACCTCTGCCCAGCTGGTTAGTACGAGCCCAAGCCATCGTCTTGCCCTGTTGAGTGGTGCCTGACCCTCAAGAGTGACCCAGCCTCCCGTGTTGACAGCCCCTCTGTGCCGTTGGGGTCCAGAAATTGACCATTCTTGTCGAGAATGTCATCAGATGCTGAGGCTGAAGCGCTTCTCGACAACCCCAGCGTTTGCTCTTGAACTCATTTAGGAAAGCCCCAGTGACCACAGTGAACCCTTGGAAAGACTCCAGGGCTGCTCCATAGACCACTGGGGCCCCACTCTCGAGGTGACCAGTGGCCAGACTGGCGTCTGATTAGCATCTCTACGCTTGGGTAGCCGGATCGGCTGAATACCCTTCCAGAATCCAGCAAGTAGCTTTTTCCCTGAATCATCATGACTCCTGCAAACTGGGCACTAAAGTGATTAACGTCCTTCCGGGCCACTTGTTAGCAAACAGCGATTGAATACATCCACGGGTTTGTCCTGCTGCCACCTCGGACAGCTGTGGGCATTTGACGGTGACTGGGGAGGTGAGGCAGGGTCACAGAGAGGCAGGGCCAGTCACCTAGAGGCCAGGGCAGGGTCATTATCATGCCTTCTCACCTTTGCCTGGGGTGACCCTCAGCAAAGCTCTTACCTAATCTCGGGCATGCTGTACATGTGGTTCCCTCTCACCTGGACCTCTTCCTACCATAGACTCTGCCCTCTCCGCTTTGCCTCCCTCACTCCTTGTCACTCTGTAGACCTCAGCTTCAGCATCAGTTCTGCAGGGAAGCCCTCCCTGATCCCTCCAAGCAAGGATGGTCCCTTTCTAGATTCTCTTAGAGTACCAAGCTTGCAGCTCTTAAAACAACAGCGACAGCTCCTGATGTGGGTCATTGCTATTTGCATCATTTTCCCCAGGCCCACAAGGAGGACGTCTGTATCCCAGTGCCTGGAACAGTGTCAGACACATGCCAGCACCTGAAGGGGCAGTGGTTACGAGCATGACATCAAAGCCAGGCTGCCCAGGTTTGAATCCCACCCCTGTGAACCAGGGCAATTTACTGAATCTCTTTGTACCTAGTTTTCCCATCTGTAAAATGGGGGTGACAGGGGACTTCCCTGGAGGTCCAGTGGTTAAGACTCTGTGCTTCCACTGCAGGGGGCACGGGTTCAATCCCTGGTTGGGGCACTAAGATCCCACATGCCGCATGGCGCAGCCAAATAAATAAATAAAATGGGGGTAATAGTACCTACCTCTTGGAGTTGTTAGGAGGGCTGCATGAGAGGATGTAATACATGAGGTACTTAGAATGAGTGCCTGGCCTGTTGAAGGTGCTGGATCAGTGTGAATGTTAGCATTAAACGCTAGTAGTTAGACAAGGGGCTCTGATCGGCTGTGTGTAGCAGGCACTGGTGGCTTCCTACTCGGGGTCCTCCTGCGCGGAAACTGCTTAGCCCGTCGAAGGTATGACTTGCTGTGCTTTGTTGTGGTGGTTGCTGCATCAGCGTTGCCACGATGACACTGCAGCTCTGGTGATGGTCAAGAGCCATCATCATTATCTTTTTTTTTTTTTTTTTAATGCAGGCCTCTCACTGTTGTGGCCTCTCCCGTTGCGGAGCACAGGCTCCGGACGCGCAGGCTCAGCGGCCATGGCTCAGGGGCCCAGCCGCTCCGCGACATGTGGGATCTTCCCGGACCGGGGCACGAACCCGCGTCCCCTGCATCGGCAGGCGGACTCTCAACCACTGCGCCACCAGGGAAGCCCCATCACCATTATCTTGACTCCTCTGTCCACCCCGTGCGTATCTTTTCATACCTGCTCCTACTGACATAGCTGACCTTTCTCCACATAGCCTTGTTCAGATTCCTCAGAGGACTTCTGCCATTGCTGCCCTGGGGGAGGTGACTTAGCAGCTGTCACCAGGGATGTGCACAGACCTGGGTGGGGACCTTCTCCATGGGAGGGGGCTTGGACCAGGCTGTCCTTCTAATACTTGGGCCCCTCAGGACAGCTGCCACATGGGGAGGCACCATGCTGTCTGGAGGCTAAACCACCCAGTCAGTTTTTTTGTGTTCGTGTGTGCTCGTGGAGCGTAGTGGACAGCCTTTGAGGAGCCATCCAGCCGGCCCCTGCCCCTTCCCTGAGAACCCTCTGGAAGGCATCTTAGTATACTTGACCCTTCCCCATTGGCTGGATCAAGACTGTGTGCCACGTGACCCAAGGTGGGCCAATGAAGTTCTGTCTTGGGAAATGGGCTCAGAACTACTCTTCGGTGGTCGGTGAATTACCCACCAGCCACAGGCCCAGGGAAGCAGAGAGTGAAGCGGGGAGCCCCTGGCACCAGAAACTCAGGAAGGTCCTGCTGGTTTTCCAGGTGCCTGTTTTGGTTCCTTGGGAGCTGAGCTGCACTGCCTCTTCTTTCTAAATCCCCACCAGCTTAATCCCTCACCCAAGCATGTGTGGGGGCCCCTTACTCATCCAAACCCTGTACGCATTTCCCCGCCTCGCTGCCCTCCCTCTGCAGAGGAAATGCTCGGGCCCCTTCCTGGGGTGATTTACTGGTCTAGCCCAGGCTGACCCTTGGGCTTTCCGGGAAGCAGCTGCAGGGCTGCTCTCGTCACTGCCCTGGGGACCGCTGCGCGCGGGGACCAGCTCGCAGGCAGCTCTTGAGTCTCGGTCAACTCCCAGCCTCCAGCTGTACCGGACGGGACAGGGGGAGGAGCCTCCGGGGTGGGCGGGGCTAGACCCTGCTTAGTCGATTTTCCTCCTGCAAAATGGAAATTGTTTCATTTATTATAAAATATAAATGCAAACGTGTGGTTGTTAAAAACCGTTACACAAATGCAGAAACGTTTAAAGAAAAAAGTCTATTTCGCTTCTGATCCCATCACCCAGGAAATGTACACAGCAAGCAAATGCCTTTTTTTCTCCCAGAAAGAAAATCAGACTGTGTATACCGTTGCAACCTGCCCGCCCCCTTTTGAAAAAATTTATCAATGTATCAAGAGCGCATTTTTTTTCTTCCAGTTTTATTATATAATTGACATACAGCATTGTATAAGCTTAAGGTATAAAACATAATGATTTGAATTACATACATCGTGGAATGATTGGGGAATTCCCTGGTGGTATAGTGGGTAGGACTCCAAACCGATCCCTGGTCCGGGAACTAGGATCCTCCCCAGCCAAGCCACGGGGCACGGCCAAAAAAAATAAAATAAAATATACATTTTTTTAAAAGAAATGATTATCACAATAAGCTTAGTGAACATCCAGCATCCCTATAGTTACAAAATTAAAGAAATAGACAATTTTTTTTCCTTGTGATGAGAACTCAGGATTTGCTCTCTTAACTTTCATATATACCATACAGCAGTATTAATTATATTTATCATGTTGTATATTACGTCCCTAGTGATCATTTAAAACCGGGAGGAGGGCATCTTTTCTAAAAAAATAGCTTTACTGAGTAATTGACATGCAATAAACTACACATATTTAAAGTGTATGATATAGATTTCAACATATGTATACGAGTCCATCACCACATTCAAGATGATGAACGTATACTCCCCCCCAAAAAACTTCCCTTGTGCCACTTTGTAATTCCTCCGGCCACTTCCCAGACGCCCCCCTCAACACACACTCCAGCAACCTCTGATCCTGCTTTTTGTCATTGCAGATGAATTTGCATTTTGTAGTATTTTATATAAATGGAATCATACAGCATGTACTCTTGTTTATCTGGCTTCTAAATAATTAGCGTAATTATCTTCAGATGCATCCATGTCGTACGGATTGATAGTTCATTTCTTTGTATTGCTAAGTAATATTCCATTGTGTGGCTACCCCACAGTTTGCTTATCCATTCATCTGTTGATGGACACTTGAGTTGTTTCCAGTTTGGACCTATGACAAATAAAGCTGTTGTAAACATTTATATATGAGTTTTTGTATGGACCTACACTATTATTTATCTCGGGTAAATACCTTAGAATGGAATGGCTGAATCATGTGATAAGTGTATGTTTAACTTTTTAAGAAACTAGCAGGGTGGGACTTCCCTGGTGGCGCAGTGGTTAAGAACCCACCTGCGAATGCAGGGGACATGGGTTCGAACCCTGGCCCAGGAAGATCCCACATGCCATGGAGCAACTAAGCCCATGTGCCACAGCTACTGAGCCCATGTGCCACAACTACTGAAGCCTGGGCACCCTAGCGCCTTAGAGCCTGTGCTCTGCAGCAAGAGAAGCCACCGCAATGAGAAGCCCGTGCACCACAACTAGAAAAAAGCCCGCGTGCAGCAACGAACACCAACGCAGCCAAAAATAAATAAATTTATTTTTTAAAAAAAGAAACTACCAGGGTGTTTTCTAAAATGGTTATACCATTTTACACCCCCACCAGCAGTGTATGTGATTTCCCGTGACTATACATCTTTGCCAATATTTGATATGGTGAATCTTTTTAGTTTTGGCTATTCTAATAGATGTGTAGTAATATCGTGTCATGGCTTTAATTTGTGTTTCCGTGGTGACTATGGAGCAGAGCATATTTTCATGTGCTTATTCAAGGCCATCTTCGTACACCTTTATTGTCATTTGTTTCCCTCTCATTTTATTACAATGAAGTTTAACTGTACAGAAAAGTCACATGACCTTGGTGGGTCCTACATTGTCATTTTTATTTATTTATTTTTGGCTGCATTGCGTCCTTGTTGTGGCACACGAGCTTGCAGGCTCTAGAGCGCAGGCTCAGTAGCACGGGCTTAGTTGCTCCGCGGCATGTGGGATCTTCGCGGGCCAGGGCTCGAGCCCGTGTCCCCTGCATTGGCAGGCAGATTCTTAACCACTGCGCCACCAGGGAAGTCCCAGTACATTGTCATTTTTAATCACCATGTGGGACCACAATATTGGATCCATCCTTTTAGTTCATCGAGACACTATTGATGGACATCTAGGTTGGCTTTGATTTTTCGCTATTCTCCCTAATGCTGTGATGCACAACCTAGATGTTCATTTCCTTCTGCATTTGTTCATTTCCTTCGTGTGACATCATGGGTAAAAGGGATGTACTTTTTTTTTTTTTTTTTTTTTTTTTGCGGTACGCGGGCCTCTCACTGTTGTGGCCTCTCCCGTTGCGGAGCACAGGCTCTGGACGCACAGGCTCAGTGGCCATGGCTCACGCACCCAGCCGCTCCACAGCATGTGGGACCCTCCCGGACTGGGGCACGAACCCGTGTCCCCTGCATCAGCAGGCGGACTCTCAAGCACTGCGCCACCAGGGAAGCCCGGAATGTACATTTTTAAAGCTTTTGAAACACATTGACAAAAAGCTCCCCTGGAAACCTGCACCCATTACAGCCCTGTTGGCAGTGTGTAGGAAACAGTCCTACTTCCAGTTCAGGCGGAAACCTCCAGAGCCATGACTTGCAGGGTTTGAGGAAGTCTTTCAAGTATGACCCCTTGACTTTTGGCCAACAGCCAGAAATAAGGGTGAATTGGCCACAGGACTCCCTTGGAGCAGACTTGGAAAATCACTAAGATGGTCTGGGGAGGGTGAGACCATTCAGGGAGGGTTGGGGAAGAAGGGAGGAGCTGGGGGTCAGGCCTGGGGGTGAGTCCTGCAATATTCATTTCTTACCTGTGACCTTGGGTCATGCACTTGACCTTTCTAACCACAGTTTTCTCAGATGTGGAGCAAAACAAATACGACTTACCCCCAAGTATGTGAAAGCTCGGTTACCAACTCAAACACATTTCACAAAGGTGTGCTGTTAAGAGCCTTTGTTTCCTCTCTAGAAATGTAGGGAGCACCCACTCCCTCCTGGGTTCCTACCTGGGGGCAACTGCTTTGGGGGCTTGTGGGATCTTAGTTCCCCAACCAGGAATCGAACCCGGGCCCCAGCAGTGAAAACGCCGAGTCCTAACCACTGGACTGCCAGGGAATTTCCACAATGTCCACATTGCAATCCTGTGATTAGTGTGAATACATTAGGTTACCTGGCAAAGTGGAATTAAGGTTGCAAATGGAATTGAAGTTGCTAATCAGCTGACTTTAAAATAGGGAGATTATCCGGGATTATCTGAGTGTGATTACATCCAATGTAATTACAAGGATCCTTCAGTGAGAAAGAGAGAGACTGAAGGAAAAACCAGAGAGATGGCAGCATGAGAAGGACTCAGACCTATACAGCTGACTTTGAAGATGGAGGAAGGGGCCATGAACCAAGGAATGCAGGAAACTTCTAGAAGCTGGAACTGTCTCCTAGAGCCTCCAGAAGGAATTCAGCCTTGCTGACACCTTGATTGTAGCCCAGTGAGACCCATTTTGGACTTCTAACCTCTATAACTGTAAGGTAATAAATTTGTGTTATTTTAAGCTACTAAGTGGTAATTTGTTACAGCAGCCGTAGGAAACTAATATAGGACAGGGGGCCCCCATGGGCTGCAGAAATGACTGGGGAAGAGATTGGAGCACCTGCACTCCCCGAATTCCTGGCGGAGGGACAGCACCAGTGAATGTGGGGC
This sequence comes from Stenella coeruleoalba, assembly GCF_951394435.1. Classification (NCBI taxonomy): domain Eukaryota; kingdom Metazoa; phylum Chordata; class Mammalia; order Artiodactyla; family Delphinidae; genus Stenella; species Stenella coeruleoalba. The sequence goes on from NC_137153.1 coordinate 115,208,008, forward strand.
AGCAGGCTCTCGGGCGTCCTCTGGGCAACACTGAACAGTGCCCTTCACTTTGGTGTGGGTTCATGCCAGGGAGAGATAACCCCAAGCAGGGGGCCTTGAGTGCCAGGCTGTGGGCTTTCTGGAGGCAGTGGGGAGCCCTTGAGGGTTTCAAGCAGGGCAGGGAGGTGATGAGAACTTGCTTTTGGCAAAAGCACTGGGCGTCAAGTCGAGAACTGGGTTCCCAACATTGCCTCCCTGAGTGACCTTGGGGACCAGTTACTGATGCTTTCTGGATTTGGGCTCCAATTTCTGAAAACATTAGGGCTATTTCTGGGGTCCTTCCCAGTCAAGGGACACAGCTGACCCAGACTAGTCAGGGCCTTTTGGGATCAAAGAGAATTTTCTGGCCTGATACCCGGGAGGGTGGAGAAAGTTAAAACTAATAATAATAATAACAACATTTATTGTGCCCTAACCGTGGGTTAAGAAATTTACAAGATGTTATCTCGTTTAATCTTCTCACCATCAGTCAATGGCTCCCTAGTGTTCTTAGTTTAAAGGTCAACACTGGTCCATAAGGAGAGTGTGATCCTGTTAACCCCTTGGGTCTTATCTGAGTCCTCTCTCCCCTTCACTCTCTGCACTCGTGTTCTTTCAGTCCCAGAAATGAATGTGACATGCCCCTCCCACCTCGGGGCCTTTGCACAAGGCGTTCCACCCACCAGGAATGCAGTTACCCTGCTCTCCACTCTTTTAGCAGCTTCATCCTATGGTCTCAACTCAATGGCTGTCTCGTTGCCCACCCTCTACCTAAATCAGGTTCCTGCGTACTTGCACTTGATTTCAGATGACATATTCCCCACATACAAGTACATACAAATAGATACCTATGCAGTTACCTGGTCTGGCTCTGCCTCCCATTAGACCATGGGGACCAAGAGACCAGGATGCTTCTTTAGGATGTTTTCAGAAGGAAGAGAGAGAGAGAGAGAGAGAGAGAAATGTTTAGTGAAGGAATAAAGAACAGTACCCAAAGACTGGTATTGTTATCATCCACATTTTTTCTTTCTTTTTTGTTTTTTTAATATTTATTTATTTATATATTTGGCTTCGCCGGGTCTTAGTTGCAGCATGAGGGATCTTCAGTTGCAGCATGCAGGATCTTTAGTTGTGGCATGAGGACTCTTAGTTGTGGCATGTGGGATCTAGTTCCCTGACCAGGATTGAACCTGGGCCCCCTGCACTGGGAGTGCAGAGTCTTAACCACTGGACCACCAGGGAAGTCCCCACATTTTTTCAAAAGCAGTTATGGGCTCCGAAAAGATCAGAGGTTTGTCCAAAGTCACAGGCAAACCTGGAAAGCTCCTCTCTTTGCAGGAGGTGGGGACTGGGGCTGGGCCCCTTCTGAGCCAGAGGGTCACAGTGAGCAGGGGGTCAAGGCTGGAGGAACTTGAGCCTACCCGTGAAGCCCGTGTGCTGGGGAAGCGCCTTCACGGGCTGCACTGAAAGAGGATGTGCTGAGCACAGCTGCCCCAGCAGAAGAGGAAGGAACTGAGGTGGGGTTGGGCTGGGGCCCCAGACCCTGCTCCCTGCAGCTGCAACAGAATCTTCCCCACGGTCCGGCACCTCACCGCCCTCCCCCCGCCACTTCTGTGACACTTTCACACACTCATGCTGCCTAATGATGCTGTTTAAGTGGCTTTTCAAGCTTGGATAAGGGTTGGGGACCTGGCCCGCTTACCCACTGTGAGTAGGAACACAAACTGGTACAACCATTCTGGAGGGCAGTTTAACCATATCTGTGAAAACTTTTCAAGTGCATACCATTTGACCTAGCCATTCTGCTTCTGGGAATTTATCCTAAAGACAGCCCTGGTGGCGCAGTGGTTAAGAATCCACCTGTCAAAGCAGGGGACACGGGCTCGAGTCCTGGTCCGGGAAGATCCCACATGCCATGGAACAACCAAGCCCGTGCGCCACAACTACTGAGCCTGCACTCTAGAGCTTGCGAGCCTCAACTACTGAGCCCGTGTGCCACAACTACTGAAGCCCACGCACCTAGAGCCCATGCTCTGCAGCAAGAGAAGCCACCGCAATGAGAAGCCTGCACACCGCAAGGAAGAGTAGCCCCCGCTCGCCACAACTAGAGAAAGCCCGTGCACAGCAACGAAGACCCAATGCAGCCAAAAATAAAAATTAATTAATTAAGGAAAAAAAATAAAGAAATGTCACAAAAAAGAATGAGCTGATCTATATGAACCGACCTAGGAGGATGTTCATGATATATATATGTATTGTTAAGATTTTTTAAAAGTTGCAGAACAATCCATGTTTCTGTCATCTATTGCTTAGTTACCACTCCGAAACAGGGCAGTTCTTCAGCCCCACAAGGCATCAGCAGGGCTCACTCATGTGGATGCCTTCACCTGGGAGCTTAGCTGGGCTGGAACTTCCAAGGTGGCCTCTCATCCTCCAGGGCCTCTCTCCACGTATCTGCTAATCATTCTGCTGTCTAGACTGAGCTTTCTTGCAGCATGGCGGCTGGATCCCAAGAATGAGTACTTCAAAAGGACAAGCCTCAGAGTGCAAGCCCTCATCAAGCCCTTGCTTGCTAATGTCCCTTGGACCTGATCATGATGTCACATGATCAGATCCAAATTCGACACGAGAGGGGCCTACACTAGGGCATGGATGCTGGAAGGCAAGATGTTTTGGGGGCCATTATAATAACAATGTAGCACCATATACGTAATTAGATAATATTTTACGAAACTCTGCATGTTCTTTTTTTTTTTTTTTTTTTGCGGTTCACGGGCCTCTCACCGCTGTGGCCTCTCCCGTTGCGGAGCACAGGCTCCGGGCGCGCAGGCTCAGCGGCCATGGCTCACGGGCCCAGCCGCTCCGCGGCATGTGGGATCTTCCCGGACTGGGGCACGAACCCGTGTCCCCTGCATCGGCAGGCGGACTCTCAACCACCGCGCCACCAGGGAAGCCCAGGATTTGAATATTTTAAAAGTGAGATGTGTTATTTTTGCAGTGACAATTTTTCATAATGTACAATGAAAACCTTTGCATTAGATGAAAATTTTCAGCACCAGTTTTGATAGCATCATGCTCATTTCCCTAATGCAGGACATTTAGGCTGTTTCCAATTTTTCTGCCATCGCAGGCACATTCTGATGAACATCCCATGAGCCAAATCTTTTCACAAGTCCTAAATTATTATCTCAGGATAAGTTCTAAGAAAAGGAACTGCTGAGTTGAAGGTTAGGAACATTGTAAGGATATAATTATACATTAAGCCAGATTGTCCTGCCAACCAGCAGACAGACTCTCCCAGCCCATCAGCAGGCTAGGGGAGTGTACATTGTGGTCCAGTCTGGTGTCCACCCTCATAAGAACCCAGTGCCCATTTCACAGATGGAAGAACTGTGACCCAGAAAGAGGAAGCAGCCTTCCCAAAGCCAACACAGCAATATGCAGCCCTGGGGTTGGGGCACCAGCCCAGCTGGGATTTCTTTGCTCCCCACCTAGTCTCTGATGTCCCATCCCAGGCCCTGTCTCCCCTCCTGCTCAGGGCAAAGTCTACCCGCTCCTGACGGTGAGTGGTCTGGGCCCTGCTCACCTGCCTGCCCCCTCCTCCCTCATGACCTCCACCCCTCACCCTCTCCCTCCACCAAGATTAATCTGCTTTCACTTCCCAGAAGGAATAAAATGCTGCCTGGTCTCCAAACCTTCGTACAGGCTGACTCCTCTGCTTAGAATACCCCCCTCACCACACTCCCACCCCACGCCACTTCCTCCTGGAAGCCTTCCCTGATCACCTGAGAGGAAGTTCAGTAACGAAGTCACATGCACACTGATGGATTTTCCATTCATTCATGCCTGCTTGCATTCATTTATTCACCCAGCGCTTACTGGAGGCTAGTTTGTGCCAGGCACCAGGCTGGACAGAGGGGATGTGGGGTGAACAGACCCTCCCTGCCCTGCAGAGCTCAATCTCAGTCTGGATTGGGGGAGGGGAGAGAATCGGGGATGGGACACACAATGCCAGACCACACGTGAACAGTGCTGGGCTGGACATGGGCCGTACACTCATGGCAGCCCAAACTTCCTCCAGCTCAAATATTAAAAACATCCATTTAAAGGGGGAAAACCTCAAGAGCCCCAGAGGTGACAGATGACTTCAGTAATTCTCTTCCCTAAATATCTATGAACTTGATAACTGTACTAGCTCACGTTTATTGCGCCCTTGCTCTGTGCCCCTGACATGTATTAACTCACCGAGTTCTTACCACCACCTGCGAGATAGGGATTGTTATTGTCCCCATTCTACAGAAGAGAAAACTGAGGCTGAGAGACCTCAGTCGTTTGCCCATAATCACCCAGCTGGGAGAACCAGGCTTTGGACATACACAGTCAGGGTCCTGAGTCCTGTATTCTTGGCCACTACAACACACAGCTACAAATCAAGCACAAAACAAACTACAAGAACATCAGCATTCAAGCTACTGGACAAACTGAGTGTGACAGATGATGATGTTTTGTGGAACTGAGGTTGCCCCTCCACCGTGTTGAGTTCAGGCCTTGTGTTCCCCGGGGGCCCTGGCCTGCCCGCTAGATTTTCCTTTCCAAACCACAGGGAAATTGTCAGCTTTTTGTCCTTCACTCGGCATAACAGCAACTTTTTTCTTTTTTTTTTCTTGGCTGCGTTGGGTCTTCGTTGCTGCGCGCCTGCTTTTTCTAGTTGTGGCGAGTGGGGGCTACTCTTTGTTGCGGTGCGTGGGCTTGACATTGCGGTGGTTTCTCTTGTTGCAGAGCATGGGCTCTAGGCACCCGGGCTTCAGTAATTGTGGCACATGGACTTCAGTAGTTGTGGCTTGCGGGCTTCAGTAGTTGTGGCACGCGGGCTTCAGTGGTTGTCGCTCGTGGGCTCTAGAGCGCAGGCTCAGTAGTTGTGGCACACAGGCTTAGTTGCTCCGCGGCATGTAGGATCTTCCTGGCCCAGGGCTCGAACCCGTGTCCCCTGCATTGGCAGGCAGATTCTTAACCACTGTGCCACCAGGGAAGCCCAAAGCTGGAACTATTTGAGCAACCAAATAAATAACATTATTGGATTACAACTCAAAGTATAAAATAAGTATACAAGTCCATACTGATATAAGAAATTGATTGAATAATTGAATAAAGAATAAATGGGAGAGAAGGGACAAATCATCTTTACAGAAGAATTCCAACTAATTTACCATACTCCTCCAGCAGGTGGAGTTTAATTCCCCACTCCTTGAGTATGGGCTAGATTTCACTTCCAAAGAATAGAGTACAAGGAAAGAACGGTAACCTTACAGTGGGGAAATATATCAGAAACCAGTTTAACCAAGAGAACCAAGAGATGAAGGTTAATCTCCTAGATGATGTCACATGGGGATCATGCACCCCCCTAATATAATGTAATGAGGAGGGCACTGCATCTACTTCTGTGGTTTCCTACTCCCAAATCCATAACCCCAACATAATCAAAGGAAAAACAAAGACAAACTCGAATTGAGAGACATTCTACGAAATACTTGGCCAGATCTCCTCAAAACTCAAGGTCATGAAAAGCAAGGAAAGACAGAGGAAACAGACCAGGAGAAATCAAGCAGACTTGACAAAATGCAATGTGGTATCCTGGATTGGACCCTGGAACAGATCCTGTTCATCAGTGTGAACAGGAGTGAAATCTGAATAAAGGCTGGAATTTCGTTAATAACAATGTACCAAAGCAGATTTCTCTTGACAAACATTCCAGGGTAAATTAAGATGATAACGTTAGGGGAAACTGGGTGAGGGATGATAACAGAAACCCTCTGTGTTATCTTGGCAGGTTTTTTTTGTAAATTTCACATTATTCCAAAAATTTTTAAGTTTAATAAGAAAATGGGAGTTCCCTGGTGGTCCAGTGGTTAGGACTCTGCACTTTCACTGCCAAGGGCCTGGGTTTGATCCCTGGTCGGGGAACTAGATCCCACATGCCGCAACTAAATTTCCCACACGTGGCAACGAGGATCCTGAGTACCGCAACTAAGACCTGGCACAGCCAAATAAATAAATGTTAAAAAAAGAAAAGAAAAAATGTGATGGGATGTCACTTCTGAGACTAGGTTATATAAAGACACAGGCTTGCGGACTTCCCTGGTGGTCCAGTACTTAAGAATCCACCTTCCAGTCCAGGGAACGCGGGTTCAATACCTGGTCAGAGAACTAAGATCCCACATGCCGTGGGGCAACTAAGCCCGTGCTCTGCAACTACTGAGCCCACACACTCTGGAGCCCACGCAACAAAACAAGGAGCCTGCATGCCACAGCAGAGGATCCCGCGTGCCCCAACTAAGACCCAATGCAGCCAATAACAAAATAAATAAATAAATATTTAAAAAAAGAAAAAGAAAGACACAGCCTTCCATCTTGTTTGCCCTCTCTTGCTTTCTTACTTGCTGGCCCTGATGAAACCACCTGCCATGTTGTGCCACCCTATGGAGAAGCACACGTGGCAAGGGACTGAGGGAGGCCCTGACCAACAGAACACAAGGAACTGAATGTTGCCAATAAGCAGGTGAGTGAGGTCGGAAGCAAATCCTCCTCCAACTGAGCCTTGAGGTGGGCCCCCAGCCCCTGCTGTTTGCAGTTTTGTAAGGGACCTTGAGTCAAAGATTCCTGGCCTGCAGAAACTCTGGGATAGTAAATGTTTCTTGTTTTAAGGTGCTGCATTTTGAGGGGGGGTGATAAGTTACATAGCAGTAGGTAACTAATACAGCTCCCCTCTCTTCTCGGTTATTTTCTCCTTGTCCTTGACATAGCTCTACTTGGCTCAGACACAAGCAGAAATGCTACCACAGGCCAGGCTCCAGCCTCCCCCCTAGTCCAGTATGGAGGCTGGCGATTTTACTGGATTAGTGAAATAAAAATTAATAACTTGAAAATGTGCAGGGACCGCAGTTTGAAAAATACCACTCCTCTGCTTCAGTCCTCCGATATTATCTCACTGTTCTTCAAGCAGAATCCAAAATCCTTACTGTAGCCTGCAAGGCCCTTGGGGTGTCCCCTACCCACTCTCTGAGCTCACTTTCTATGTTTCCCCCTTGCTTCCTAGGCCCCTGATCACCGGCTTCCCTGTCCCTGTCCATGCCTGCCTCAGGACATTTGCACATCCATGTTCTCTGCCTGGTATGTCTTTCCCCACAACTTCCCATGGCCTCCATTCAAATGTCACCAGCTGGGAGAGACTGACCATGATCGTCTCTCTCTCTGTCCCCTGCGTCTCCTGGCGCTCTGAACCACATCTCCCTACGTTCCTTGCTTCATAGCATTGATCACTATCTGAAATTATCTTGTTTATTTATGTGCATGTTTTCTGTGGGTTTTTTTGTTTTGTTTTCATGAGTGTGCTGGTTAAGAGCCTTGGACTCTGGTTGGAACCCTGCCTCCACCACAACCAAGCTCTGCCTTGGAACTAGTTATCTAGCCTCTCTGGGTCTCAGCTGCCTCATTGGAGTAATGATAAAAGGACTGTTGGACGAATTTAAAGAATATGTAAAATGCCTGGCCTGTGCCTGGCACATCGCAAGTGCCCTGCATATAGGTATCCCTCACTTTTTGAAAGTTCGCTCTACGCCACTTTGCTTTGGCAAAAGACCTACATTAGTACTTGCTTTCCCTAACTGAAAGAAATCCGAAGAGGATTTTCGTTTTTACAAAAAAGACGAAAGAGAAAATTAAAAATAGCATTCAGTGTTTGCCTTGCAGCAAGCCGCTATAGAGGCAGCGCGCACCCCATGCAGCAAGAGTGGCGCCGCCAAGCTCCTTACCCGGGGAAATACACTCAGCACCTCAGCGTCAAGCCACCAAAGATTTGAACTGTGTCTGTGAGCATCTGTGCTTTTTCTCGGTTTATTTTGTGCATCCATTAGCAAGACGTGTCCTAAAGCAATTGCTTCTTTGCTTTATGCCGTTTCAGCTTATGAAAGGTTTCATAGGAACACTCTACTTTCTGATAACCTCTTGTTTGCCATTATTTGTATTGTTATTACTCTTCTCTGTCTCCTACCACCCCTGAGCATAAGCTCTATGAAGGAAAGGACTTAGTCAGTTTGGAGTTTTGCTCACTACTCTATCCTTAACACAGAGCCTGGCACACAGTAGAGGGATGAATGAATGAATGAATGAATGAAGTGGAGTAAGGATGAGGAGCACTGGGTTTGGAGTCAGCAGACCTGCTTTCACTCTCTTCTCAGCCTCATCCCTTAGGAGCTGTGTGACCTTGGGTGAGTGATGTCCCCTCTCTGAGCCTCAGTTTGCCCATCTGGGGCTCCTCAGAGACTTGCGGGAAGGGTCCTGCACATTCCTGCGGGGCGGGCCCTCAGCACAGGGCCTGGGGTGCGGGCGGGGAACAGGGAACAGCAGCCACGTGCTGCTTGACCTTGGTCAGCCTGGCGCTGCCGGCTTGCAGATACGTGCGGATGCACATGGCAGTTTGCAAACAATTCCTGGGGCTCCATGACCCCGGGTTCATGCTCAAACAGCCCCACCCTAGGTGATGGGTCCTGCCCCTGGGAGGGGAGGCAGGAGGGGGCACCAGGTCAGAAGGCTGTGCTCCTCGCTGATGGACCAGACCACACCGGACAGGCTGGGCCCCCCTCAGAGGAGAGGTAAAGTTCTAGAATGTGGCGCATCGGCACTTCCTTCCTCTGGGTGGCCGGTAGCATCTGGGGGCAGCAGGAGGGCCTTGCCCTGTTATTCCTGTGGCTGAGGTTCTCGGATGGGACAGCACGATGAAAGTTGACAGTCATCTTGGGCGGCCGAAGGGTAGATGGTCCCGAGGTCACGCACTCGGAGCCACAGCCAGAGGATAACTGAGCTCTGGCTAAAAGGAATGTGGGCAGAAGTGACTGAGCATCATTTCCAGATCTGACCCATGAAAACTTCTCCCACTTCATCCTCTACCCTCTCTTTCCCCGTGAGCCAGCTGGATGTCTGTGCCCAGGGCCGCCTGGGAAGCCACGTGTGAAAACACAGAGCCCCATGAGCCAGCCAGATCCCCTGACAGCTCCGTGAAGCAAAGTCCTTCCCACCCACCCCTCACTGCTGCTGATTGAACTTTACAAGACTAAGAAATTAACTCCTAATCTGTTCAACACTGAGATTTCAAGCATTATTTGTTGTTGAAGCCAATTTACTCTAATATGTTTTCCTACCAGGCTCATTTTAGGCAAATCTGTAAAAAAAATAGTTTTTCCACCAGTTTACCAAACTAAGATGGTTACATCATAAAACGTTCAAACATGAAGTAAATAATGAGTGAAGGTCTCCTGTGCACCCTCCCTGCTTTTGCAGTGAGAGAGAACACCACTATTAGTAGTTTGGATAAATTCCTCCAGATTTTTTGGCTATGCAATGACAGCATATTTCTATACAAAAAGCATCACATGATACATAATTGTTCTGCAAGATTTCCTTTCACTTAGTGGCATACCTTGGATATCTCTCCATGTTTCAACACAGGAATCCACTCATTCTTTTTAACATTGGTCTAGCCTTCCGTGACACCTGTACACGAAAATGGATCTAACGGGGCCCTGTGTCAAGTTATTTACTGCTGTATAACAAACTACCCCAAAACTCAGCACCTTAGAAAAACAAACATTTAGGGACTTCCCTGGCGGTCCAGTGGTTAAGACTGCATTTCCACTGCGGGGGACACGGGTTCATCCCTGGTCAGGGAACTAAGATCCCAGTGTGGCCAAAAAAAAAAAAGAAAAAACAAACATTACTATCTCAGAGGTCCTAGGGGTCAGGAATCCAGGAGTGGCTCAGCTGGATGGTTCTGGTTCCGGGTCGCTGGGGAGTCAAGCTGCCGTCTTCTGTAGGGACTGGAGAATCGGCTTCCAAGCTCACTCCTGTGATTGCTGCAGGTGTCCGTTTCTTGCTGGCTGTGCCTGGAGACTTCAGTTCTCCCCATAGGCTGTCTGAGTGTCCCCATGATGTGACAGCTGCTTGCCCCCGAGTGAGTAATGAAAGAGCCCGAGATGGAAGCCACAGTCTTTTACAACCTCACCTCGGAAGTGGTTATAATACTGCAAGGGCCGGCCACTCTCCCACCTCTGTCACTCAGAGCAACTCTGGCATGTGGGAGGGGCTTCCCAAGGTGGAACCCCAGGAATCCAGGCGCTCTGAGGCTATATGGGAGATGGAACATGGAGATGCCCCCCTTCTCTCCATCCCAAATCCTGCTGCCATGAACCTCCTTGCTTGTTTCCCTTTGCACGCCTGTGGAAGGGAGGTTTTCCATCGGGTAAGATCCGCTGGGCAATTTACACGTATTAACTCACCAAGTTCTCCCCACACGGCAGTTAGGCAGATACCGTCATTGTGCCCATTTCACAGATGAAGGATTCGATGTTCACAGGGGTCCCTCAGCTTGGTCCCATGAGGATTCCCAGCACCCTCGGGAACAGAAGAGTCTCGGGATGAGGTTTCTAGATGGGCTCTTTTGATGCGAGAAGAGGGTCAATGGAGCTGAACAGTGAAGATGACCGTGAACCACAGTAACATCAGTCTCACCCCTCGACCTGCTGTAGGTAAATGATGGGGGGAGCAAGGCCGCCACCCCCATCATACAGATGAGGAAACTGAGGCTCAGAGAGGCAGAGACTTGCCTCCGGCTGCACAGCTGGTAAGTGACAGACCCAAGGGTCACATCTATGTCCCCGGACTCCTAGACCCTCCTCCTAGATTCCCACCAGGTGCCGTGCACCACACAGAACACACATCAACCCCTCCAGTCTCTAAAGAAGAACTATGAGGTCAGTTTTACTCTTCCTCCCATTTGACAGAAGAGGAGAATGAGGCTCCGAGACATGAGGTGTGAAAACGCTGCAAAAGCTGCAGGCAGGCCATGGCCATGTGCAGGCTGGGGGCTGCTGGGGGTCTGTGCGAAGGGCCAGAGGAGAGAGGAAGGAAAGAGGAGGCAGGGCTTCGCATGAGAGATTAGCTCCTGAGGCACTGTTATCGACAGTTCATATCTTTGAGGCAGAACCGGAAACAGGATGTACGTTGCCCTTTAAGAGGCTGATGCCCCAGATGGACCTGTACCATCAGATATGCAGAAACACCGTGGGAGAGGCAGTGCTGCTAAGGGTTAGAGCACGGGCTCTGGAGTCAGACAGGCTCCTGGCTGTGTGACTGCAGACTCCTGGCTTGACCTCTCTGGGTCTCTGTTAGGAGAGCTGGTGAGACACTCAGTAAATAGTGACAAGGGCTCTTTTTGGTGTTGGGAGGTGGGAGCAATTTCTTTGCCAAAAGAGGAGGCAAAGCCGAAGGACTGCTTGGCCGGTTTTATCCCCCTCCCCATCGTGAGAACCACCAGCAGCCCTGTGCCCCGGAGACCTTGAACAAGCACACCATTGCCCAAAAAGAGTGAGCTTGCTACGGAATCCAGACAAGCCCTGGTCTCCGCCCACAATGTCGCTCCCCGTTGGTGCCCCGAGGCTCCTCCTGTGGGGTTGCCTTGTCCTGAGGCCAGCCTGGCCCTGCTGCTGATCCAGGAACTCACTGCCATGTTCATGTGACAAGTTTGTTGAGCCCCTCCAGGTACCAGGCCCTGTTCTGCCCTCCCAGGGATCTCCCTGGGCCCCTTAAATGGTGCCTGCATTTAGGAGCTGCAATCCAAGCTCTCAGTGGGGTCCTGAGTATCAGGGTAACAGTAAGGGAGAGACCAGATTCCAGAGAAGGACACTGGACTGGGGGTTAAAGGCCCAGGTCTAGACCTAACTTGGCTTTGTCTCGCTGTGTGATTTTGAGCCAACCCCTGTCTCTCTCTGGGTCTTACAACTGAAGGGACCATAGATGGAGCATTTTCAAACTAACCAAAACAGAGGTAACATACTCAGGAGTCAGGCAGCCCCTAATTTTTTTTTTTTTAATTGAAGTATAGTTGATTTACAATGTTGTGTTAGCTTCAGATGTACAGCAAAGTGATTCAGACATATAGATATAGATATAGATAGATATATAGGTATTCTTTTTCAGATTCTGTTCCATTATAGGCTATTACAAGATATTGACTATAATTCCCTGTGCTATACAGTAGGTCCTTGTTGTTTATCTATTTTACATACAGTAGTGTGTATCTGTTAATCCCAAACTCCTAATTTATCCCTCCCCCTGCTTTCCCCTTTGGTAACCATAAGTGTGTTTTCTGTGTCTGTGAGTCTCTTTCTGTTTTGGAAATAAGTTCATTTGCTTTTTTTTTTTTTTTTTAGATTCCACATATAAGCGATATCATATGATATTTATCTTTCTATGTCTGGCTTACTTCACTCAGTATGATAATTTCATTTATTCACATTTTAACATCTTTAAAATCAAGATGAATCTTTTCAAAATCAGTGGTGCACCTGACAGCTATAATTGGCAGTGTTTTTTTCTTGATGATGCATAAGTAATGGTGCATGTTACAGTTGGTGATGTCTTAGATTCATTGAAGTATGGCATTATTTTGATAAAATAACAATTATTTTAAATAAAAAAAGAGCTAATTGGAACAGCTGCTGTTTATTGCACTCCTACTGTAGGTCAAGAACTGGGCTTCCTGCCCATGTGCTTATTTAGTATTCTAAACAATTCTGGAGTATTATCACATTTTTTAGGGAAGAATTTGGGCCTCAGAGAGGCTAAGTGACTTCCTTAATGTCACCCAGCCAGTAAGTGATAGATACAAGATATATATCTATATCTATATCTATATCTATATCTATATATATATATATCTGAATCACTGTGCTGTACACCTGAAACTAACACGATATTTTAAATCAACGATACTTCAATTTTTAAACATGTGAATAAATGGGCATCTTAGAATTGATGCAATTCTGTCTGGGCATGGGAAGCAAAACCAACCTGTGCTAAAAGGAAGATAACAACATGCATCAGTTTCCTGTCTGCCCCTCCCTCGTCTTCCCACACCACCCCACTCCAGAAGCAACCACTTCTGAGTCTTTGAGCTCGTTTTTTTTTCTAGCACTTACACATCTCATATTTCTAAGTAATAAGCACATACCGCTGTCTTTTGATACATTCCTTTTAGCCATTATTTACTACCTACCCCGTTTACCTGTCTACCCTACACTACCTACACTACCTGTTATGATAAAGGAGGAATTAGCTCTCCTGCATCACCACCACCCCATTTCCTGTCCTCCCTCATCTACTGTGGAAGGTCATTGCAATTTGGGGTTAAATCACTAGTCACACTTCAGATTTATACACTTCTATATGCAACTCACCTAATATATTTAATAGCTCAATTTAAAAAAATCACTCTTCAGGGCTTCCCTGGTGGCGCAGTGGTTGAGAGTCTGCCTGCCGATGCAGGGGACGTGGGTTCGTGCCCCGGTCCAGGAAGATCCCACATGCCACGGAGCAGCTAGGCCCGTGAGCCATGGCCGCTGAGCCTGCGCGTCCGGAGCCTGTGCTCTGCAACGGGAGAGGCCACAACAGTGAGAGGCCCACGTACTGCAAAAAAAAAAAAAAAAAAAAATCACTCTTCAGGGCTTCCCTGGTGGCGCAGTGGTTGAGAGTCTGCCTGCCGACGCAGGGGACACAGGTTCGTGCCCCGGTCCGGGAAGATCCCACATGCCGCGGAGCAGCTGGGCCCGTGAGCCATGGCCGCTGAGCCTGCGCGTCCGGAGCCTGTGCTCCGCAACGGAAGAGGCCACACAGTGAGAGGCCCACGTACCGCGAAAAAAAAAAAAATCACTCTTCAGTGTTTACATGATTTTTTTACTGTAAATATTATTCATAGCTAAGCACTGCTTTACTTTCTTACTGTTTTTCCTGAAGTTAATAATTACTTTTGGGGACTTCCCTGGTGGTCCAGTGGTTAAGACTCCGTGCTCCCAATGCAGGGGGCCTGGGTTTGATTCCAGGTCGGGGAACTACAGTTAGAGTTGCCGCAACTAAGAGTTCGCATGCCGCAACGAAGAGTCCGCATGCCGCAACTAAAAAAAAATCCCACGTGCCGGAACTAAGACATGGTGCAGCCAAAATAAATAAATTTTTAAAATTACTTTTTATTACAGATTTATTGAGATATAATTGATGAACAATAAACTGCACATTTAAAAGGTACGAGTTTCACTATGTGACCACCCGTGAAATCATCACCACAATCCAGACAGTGACTAGATCTGTTACCCCCATGAGCTCCTCACTCCCCTTGGTAACCCTGTTTTTCCCATCCTCCCTGACGCCCCACCCTGTTAGGCAAACACTGATCTACTTTCTGTCACTATAGATTAGTTTGCATTTTCTCGGATTTTATAAAATGGAATCACACAGTGTGGATACTTTTTTGTCTGCCTTCTGTCACTCAGCATCACTATCTTGAGATTCACCCATGTTGTTGCTATGAAGGTCAGCGATTCATTCCTTTTTATTGCCTAGTATTGTGGGATGGACACACCACATGGCCATTTGAGCCATTTTTGCCTATGGTGAATAAAGCTGCTATGAACCTTCCCGAACAAGTCTTTAGGCGGACATAAGTTTTCATTCCGTTTGTGTAAATACCTAAGAGTGGATTTGCTGGGTGTGTAGTAAGTGTAGGTTTAACTTTACAAGAACTGCAAAATTGTTTTCTAAAGTGGTTTTTCCATTTTACATTCCTACCAGCAGGATATGAGACTTCCAGTCGCTCCCTCACCGGCACTTGGGATTACTGGCCTTTTTAAATTTAGCCATTCCAGTGGGCAAACAGGTTTCAGTTTGTACTTCCCTTATGACTAATGATGTTGAGCTATCTTTTTATATGTTTATTGGCTACTCAAATATCTTCTTTTGTGAAGTAACTTTTCAAATATTTTGCCCATATTTCAGTTGAGCTGATTGTCTTATTATTGAGTTGTAGACATCGTTTTGTATATTCTGGATACAAGTCCTTTGTCAGAGGTATGTATTGCAAATATTTTTCTCTCGGTCTATGGCTTGCCTCTTTATTCTCTCTCTCTTTTTTTTTTTTTTTTTTTGCGGTCCGCGGGCCTCTCCCTGCTGTGGCCTCTCCCGTTGCGGAGCACAGGCTCCGGACGCGCAGGCTCAACGGCCATGGCTCACGGGCCCAGCTGCTCCGCGGCATGTGGGATCTTCCCAGACCGGGGCACGAACCTGCGTCCCCTGCATCGGCAGGTGGACTCTCAACCACTGCGCCACCAGGGAAAGCCCTCTTTATTCTCTTAATGACAACTTTTGAAGGGCAAAGTTTTTAAATTTTAAAAGTCTAATTTATCAAGTTTATTTATTTATTTGGCTACGCTGGGTCTTAGTTGTGGCATGCGGGATCTTCGTTGCCACGTGCGGGATCTTTTAGTTGTGGCATATGAACCCTTAGTTGCTGCGTGTAGGATCTAGTTCCCTGACCAGGGATCGAACCCAGGCCCCCTGCATTGGGAGTGCAGAGTCTTAGCCACTGGACCACCAGGGAAGTCCGAGTTTTTCTTTTTTAATTTGTGTTTCTCTTGTCTTTTCTTTAAAAAAATCAATGGCTTAAAAAAAATCTCTTTACTGTAGTTTTAGGAGGGAGACAAATTAGGCATGTACAATTAATCCACCATCTAACCAAGGAACTTCTCTTAGCTCATTTTCTTTGATGGGAAGTTCTCTCCCACCCTGTTCTGCATTCCCTTCCATTGCAAGAGGTCAGACAGATATGGCAGAAGGAGCAAACAGATCTACTTTTCACACATGGCTCCAACCACTCACAGTTCTGTAGTCTTGGGAAAGTCATTTAATCTCCTTGGGCCTCTGTTTCCCAATCCAGGGAGTAAGGGAAACATCTTGACCTCAGGGGCAGGTGGCAAGGTCAGACAAGGAGAGGGATGTCACAGGGCTTGGGGCTCTGCAGGTAAGCCAGTGGCCTTCTGGGCAGCTGGTGGAGGACTTTCAGCCACCTCAGACCTTTACTGTTAGGGGTCAGATGTGGCAGGCTCTCACACCTCCACTGCGTAGGAGCGAGACTGGGGCCATAAAGGGAAGCCAGAATCACACAGCTTGGCCAGGCGACGCAGGGCTGCGGACTTCTGTTCCTAAGTTCTCTCCACACCCAGATCTGCCTCTGGGCTAGATGGGCTGGTAGAACTGGCCATGGCTTCTCCCTGGGGTGGCGGAAGAGCCTGTTCCCCTCCGGGATAGGACACTCCTGAGGCCTCCCTCCAGCCTCACCCCTCCCCACCCTCCAGCATGGGACTTCCTCTAGGCTGTGCTCAGGGCTGCTTCTGACTGTGGCTGTCTAGTGCCACCTACAGGAAACACGGAGAACGACATGCCACAAGGCTTCCAGCCCCGATTCCCGAAACTCTGGCCTGGGAAGGCGCCCGTGGATAGAGCGCTCCCCTATGGCCTCCCAGAGCTCTGCGCCCTACAGGGGTCTCTAGCACTGAGTAAAATATGACACACTTCCTTATCACTTAGGAATTTTATTTTTATACTTATTGAATGCATTTTTTAAAATAAATTTATTTACTTATTTTTGGCTGTGTTGGGTCTTCGTTTCTGTGCGAGGACTTTCTCTAGTTGCAGCGAGCCGGAGCCACTCTTCATCGTGGTGCACGGGCCTCTCACTGTCGCGGCCTCTCCTGTTGCAGAGCACAAGCTCCAGACGCTCAGGCTCAGTAGTTGTGGCTCACGGACCCAGTTGCTCCGCGGCATGTGGGATCCTCCCAGACCAAGACTCGAACCCGTGTCCTCTTCATTGGCAGGCAGATTCTCAACCACTGCGCCACCAGGGAAGCCCCGAATGCATTCTTTTAAACAGACATTTTAATCATATATCACTATTGTGTATACATAAAAAGGAAGCTATGATCAAAATAATTTAGTGAAGATATTCCTGAAACTTTTGCACACGCAGAATCTGCATTTTTTTTCAGATTTTATTTATTTATTTATTTTTGTTGAAGTATAGTTGATTTAGAATCTGACTTTTCTATGTCACTTTTTTGTTGGGAGTCAGAGGTCTGTGTTGTCCCAGGCAATATTGTCCTGTATCATCAAGAGCACGGGTGATGCAGCCTTTCTTCAGAGTGTGCCACTCTTGTCTCGGGGATGTCCTTCCAAGCTGCAAGTTTTGATGTACACGTGCAGGTATTGGAGAATATGTCTCAGTTGCTACCTGGTCACTGCAGTTATAAAATATTTCCTGATTTCAGAGATGTTAAAATGTGGGGTGAAAACACATCTTAGAATGGATGATAAAGGGCATTAGCACTACTTGTTCAACAGAGTTACTGGGGTGCCTACTCTCTACCTAGCCTGTGTAAAGGGCAGGAGACACGGTCCCAAACAAGACTGTATCGTCCCTGCTCTCAGGGAGCTCCCAGGGCCACAGGGAGACAGGCAACAAACAAATAATCACAGACATCGTTGTTTAATGACCACAGCTGTGCGATGACAGAGATCAGCAGCAGGAGTGACTGTGTCTGGGGTCAGGGAGGGCTGACCCCGAGGAAGCGGCATCTGAGCTCTGATGAATGAGTAGGACCAAGCAGGGGAGAGAGGCTGAAGACAGGCAAGGCAGAGGTAAGAGCTTATGTAAAGGCCCTGGGGTCGGGAGGGAGGAGTTTAGGGGCTCCACTGTGACCGGAGTGTGATGAATGAGGTGGGGGGCACCGGGAGAGTGGCAGGTGGAGCTGGAGAGGAGGGAAGGGGCAGATCATGAGGGCCTTTTTCCAAAGCAAATTGAGGAGCCATTGCAGGGTTTTAATTTGATACAGAAACTGAGGTACGTGAATGAAATAATGCTCTTTGCAGCAGCATGGATGGACCTAGAGATGATCACACTCAGTGAAGTAAGTCGGACAGAGAAAGACAAACATCATATGATAGCACTTATATGTGACTCTAAAAAAATGGTACAGGGCTTCCCTGGTGGCGCGGTGGTTGAGAGTCCGCCTGCCGATGCAGGGGACGCGGGTTCGTGCCCCAGTCCGGGAGGATCCCACATGCCGCGGAGCAGCTGGGCCCGTGAGCCATGGCCGCTGAGCCTGCGCGTCCGGAGCCTGTGCTCCGCAATGGGAGAGGCCACAACAGTGAGAGGCCCGCGTACCGCAAAAAAAAAAAAAAAAAAAAGATACAAATGAACTTATTTACAAAACAGAAATTGACTCACAGACATAGAAAAGAAACTTATGGTTACCAAAGGGGAAAAGTGGGGGGTGGGATAAATTACGACTTTGGGATTAAAATATATACACTGCTATATACAAAATATATAACCCACAAGGACCTACTGTATAGCACAGGGAACTCTACCCAATATCTTGTAATGACCTAGAGTGGAAAATAATCCAAAAAAGAATAGATAGATAGATGTATAACTGAATCACTGTGCTGCACACCTGAAACTAACACAACATTGTAAATCAACTGTATTTCAACAAAAAAATTTAAAAAAGAGAAAAAGAAACTGAGGTATGAAGAGGCTAAATAACATGCCAAGTCACAGAAAATGATGGAGACAGAAATGGAACTCAAGTCTGGAAGATTTCGACACCCATGCTTTCAGTCCTCACTGGAGGGGCCAGAGGGGGAAAAGACTGGGCCAAGTGGCAGAGGAGGAGACAGGTGCTAATCTAGAGACCTGGTCTCCAGGCTCCCAGCTCCCTTCTCCCGCCCGGCTCCAGCAAGTCCTGGCCTGCCTTGACCAAGACCCCACCTCCCTGTGTCCCAGAGAAACCACTGGTATGTGGAGCAAAGCGCTGTCCTTTCTTAGGTCCCAGGTAGCTGTGTCAGCCAAGTGTCCCCTGTTGCTAGTCTGTACTGGTGGTGGCTGGTTCGAACCTCCGAGGCCAGGCCAGGCTCAGGGTGGACCCAGACTCCTGATGCAGTCGGGCGAGACCTATACTGCACTTTCCTCCGGCCACCCTGCTGGGGGGACCCGTCAAATTTTAGCCTCACTGACCTCCCAGTCCCTCTGAGCCTTCCACCCAGGACTCTGAGCACACAGGGCAGAGTATCAAGCTCCCGGGGAGGCCAGCCAGGCATGTCTGCAGCCCCCTCCTGTCAGCACAAACCCAGGACCAAAGATCCTGGAACAGACAACTTACTGCTACTGTTTATTTACTCTTTCAGGAAGAATTCCTAGAACAGAACTCGCTGAGTCATAGGAACCCATATTTAAAGATTTTGATGAACTATCAGCAAATAGTCTTTTCAGGATTTTGCACCAATTTCCACTCCTGCCAACAGAGTATCAGGAGTGTTCCCGCGACTCCCCATCACCAATGCCTGAGGACCCTCTTTTTTATTTTTGCCAGTCAGATGGGCCAGCACCTCTTACTGCTGTTTGAATTTGCACTGCTTGTCATCGAAGAGAGGTTCTCAGACTCAATGTGTATGAAAGTAATCTAAGGCATTTGTTACAAAAATGAAAAGGCACGCACAGACTGGGAGAAAATATTTGCAAAAATATAGCTGACAAAGGACTTGTATCTAGATAAAGAACTCTCAACACTTATTAATAAGAGGAGGATTTAAATAGAATAGTCACCTCATCAAAGAAGATCTACAGATGGAAAATAACACCACCATGAGTCTTAAGGAAATGCAAATTAAAGCCACAATGAGGTACTACTTCCCACCTACTAGAATGGTTAAAATGAAAACCCCACCAAATGTTGGCAAGAACGTGGAGCCACCAGAGCTCTCATACACCGTCGGTGGGAATGTAAAGTGGAGCGACCGCTTTGAAAAACAGTTAGACAGTTTCTTCCAATGTTAACCATATGCCAGCCATATAACCCAGCCATCCCACTCCTAGTATTTATTCAAGGGAACGTAAGCATTGGTACCCACAAAGACTTGTACACAAGGACAACACAAGGTTCACGGCAGCTTGAGATCCCTCATAGCTAAATATTGGAACAACTGAAATATCCATCAATATGTGATTGAATAGATAAGCAAATTACAGGGTTTCCCTGGTGGCGCAGTGGTTAAGAATCCGCCTGCCAATGCAGGGGTCACAGGTTCGAGACCTGGTCCGAGAAGATCCCACATGCAACAGAGCAACTAAGTCTGTGCTGCACCGCAACGACTGAAGCCTGTGCGCCTAGAGCCTGTGCTCCACAACAAGAGAAGCCACCGCAAGAAGCCCGTGCACCGCAGCGAAGAGCAGCCCCCGCTCACTGCAACTAGAGAAAGCCCTCACGCAGCAACAAAGACCCAATGCAGGCAAAATACAATAAATAAATTACAAAAAACCGACAAATTACAGTATATCCTACTTAGCAATAAAAAGTGAACTACTGCATTGATAAACACATCAACATGGGTGCTTCTCAAAATAATTAGGCTTAGTGAAAAAAGCCAGTCAAAAGAACAGTACACGCTGCGTGATTTCATTTAGGTAAAATTCTGGAAAATGCAAACTCATCTATAGTGACAGAAAGGAGACCCATGATTGTTTGGGGAGAGGGAGCAGGGAGGGAAGGATGATTTTACAGGAGCACCAAGAATCTGCAGGATCCAGGAATCTGCATTTTAAACAGATTCCAGGCAATTTCAATGCACATCAAACTTTGAGAAGCACTGTTGCAGTGAAATCCTTCTGCCACCTATACCCCATGTCACCAAGACCTCTCCTGATGGAAGGAGTGGTTTAAGCAGAGGCTCCTCTGTGAGGACCCGCTGCATACCCGGGAAGGGTATAATGTATCATGGCGCTAGTCATTTTACAGATAAGGAAACTGAGATCTTGAGAAATAAACTACAGCTTAGGTAAAGGTCTCTTGGTTACAAGTAGCAGAAATCACCCGAGTTAGTTACTGCAGAAAGTGGAAGGGGCTATAAAAATACGGGGTCCCGCAGGCAGTGGGAAGGGAGACTTGTGCAGGGGTGTCAGGGTGGGGAAACTTATGGTACCGTGGTCACTTACATTGAACTCTCTCAGCCCCGCCTCCCCTCCTGTGTTCTCTCCTTCCTCTCCCTCCTCTGAGCAACAATTTTTTTTTTTTTTTTTTTTTTTTGGCCGTGCCACGAGGCATGCAGGATCTCAGTTCCCCCACCAGGGATGGAACCATGCCCCCTACAATGGAATCACACAGCCCTAACCACTGGACCGCCAGGGAATTCCCTGAGCAACCTTTTCTACTTCTTGGAGTGTGAGGTGGAAGAAAGTTCAAACAGCCACAAAAACTGAGCGGGTTTCTAGATCCCAATTCCAAATTTGGGGGAAAGAAAGCCAATTGGCCCAGTTTGGACCAGGTATCCCTTCCTCATCCAATCAGCTGTGGCCAGATTGGTGGAATCACGTGATTCAAACGTGGAGGGAGGAGGGTGGAAAAAGGAGGGACAGAGGCCGCCAGCGTTCTCCACCTTGAGGTTTAGTCAGAGTCAAGTGGGAACTTGCTGAAAACGCACATGCCTACTCCCACTCCAACACCGCCAGTATCTGTTTCAGTTGGTCTCAGGTGGGGCTCAGAAATGTACATTAACAGCCCAGATGATCCTAAAGGTAGATCTCAGGTCATAGCATGAGAAACAACTAGTCTAGGCCAGTACTCTGAAGACACTTTGACCTGGTATCTGAATCATAGACCCTTAGGGTTGGCAAAAGCATTAGGGCTCTTTCAGCTGCTAATGACAAACACCTGCTTAAAATGACTGGCGATTTGCAGGTGCTGTAGCTGGTACGTCCAGGAGGGTAGATCTAGCTTCAGAAATTACTGGATTCTTGATACAACCACTATGGAAAACAGTATGGAAGTTCCTTAAAAAACTAAAAATAGAACTACCATACGACCCAGCAATCCCACTACTGGGCATATACCCTGAGAAAACCATAATTCAAAAAGAGACAGGTACCACAATGTTCATTGCAGCTCTATTTACAATAGCCAGGACATGGAAGCAACCTAAGTGTCTATCAACAGATGAATGGATAAAGAAGATGTGGCACATATGTACAATGGAATATTACTCAGCCATAAAAAGAAATGAAATTGAGTTATTTGTAGTGAGGTGGATGGACCTAGAGTCTGTCATACAGAGTGAAGTAAGTCAGAAAGAGAAAAACAAATACCATATGCTAACGCATATATATGGAATCTAAAAAAAAAAAAAAAGAAAGGAAAAAAAAGGTACTGACGAACCTAGTTGCAGAGCAGGAATAAAGAGGTAGACATAGAGAATGGACTTGATGACATGGGGTGGGAGGGTGAAGCTGGGACGAAGTGAGAGTAGCATCGACATATATACACTACCGAATGTAAAATAGTTGGCTGGTGGGAAGCAGCAGCATAGCACAGGGAGATCAGCTCAGTGCTTTGTGATGACCTAAAGGGGTGGGATAGGGAGGATGGGAGGGAGGCTCAAGAGGGAGGGGATGTGGGGACATGTGTATGCATACGGCTGATTCACTTTGTTGTGCAACAGAGACTAACACAGTATTGCAAAGCAATTATACTCCAATAAGGATCTATTAAAAAAGAAAAAAGAAATTGCTGGATTCAAGTACTCAAACCCTGGCTGAAATCTTTCTTAGATTTCAGCTTCTTAGCCTTTCCTTGTTTGGCTTCATTATTAGATGGGCTTAGGTTAGGTGACCTTCCCAGAGCCTCGGGTTTTCATCCCACCAGCTTGGAAACAGCAATGGAAAGAGCAAAAGTCCCAGGGCAGACTCCCATAGGTCCAATTGGGTCACATGCTCACTCTTAACCAATCACTGTGGACAGAAGAATGCTGTTCCTCTCATGGACCAGTCCTGCACCACAGCCTTACCACTGCAGCCAGAATTGGGATCTCTCCCTCAAACTGAATGGACTGAGACTGGAGGAGGGATGGTTCCTCAAAGAAAAACCACAGCCAGGAGGAGCCCTGGGTGTTGAGCAGGCACTAAAAACAGCCGTAGGAGATCATGGAGGTCTTTTGGCCCAAACTCGCACCTGGACAGGACCCTGTTGGAGGCCTGGCTGGAAACAGTGGTTCTGCCAGCCTCAGCCCTGGTGGGCATTCCCTGCAGTGGCCAGTCCCCGTCTGTGCTTGGTTCCTGACAGGCAGGTGGCACGTGACTATCACTGCCACATGTGTCACGACTGACTCAGCTCGGAGCCAAGTAAAGAGCCCAGGTCAGATCCTCCCACTGAGTCAGGCCCAGCCTGGGCAAAGGAGGGGTATCCAGGAGGGACCACCTTCCTAGAAACCATTCCAGCTAGGATGGCCCACACCCATCACATGGATGGGGAGACTGAGGCGCAAGAGAAAGAGGGATCTGGTGCCCAGACCTCCTGCCTACCAACCTCTGCCTTCCTCTGGCTCCTCCTGAGGGGTACAGACTGGTCCCCAAAGGGTGACGTACAGCTTGCAACCTGACATCCATGGCTTGACTTTAGCCCACAGGTGTGTTTCACTTGCCTTGCACAGGCTTTACAAATATTTAGTAGTTGAAATATTTAAACTGGGAGATTTCTCATAAAAGCCCAGATTTCTGGCTGCTTTTGTAAAAAGGGACTACCTGGAAGGGCGGGCCCACATTCCTGCCTGTCAGGATTGCCTAAAGCCTAGAGTACAGCCTCTATCTAGCTAACCTCCTGCAGATGCAGGCAGGAACCTGTTATCTGAGCCAAGAGATTCTTACCTGAGTGGCTGTAGGCTGTAGGCCTCAGGATCCGCAGAATCCTTGGAGAATGTGCTGTCAGGGGTCCTGAGGAAGGCCCCATCCTGCCTCTTCCTCTCTTCATATCCATTACCTTTCACAGGCCAGGCTCTGTGTGGAGCTCCTGGGCACAGACAGCCCCTGCATCACCCACCTACTCCATTTGTCTCATTTAATCCTCTCATCAGCTCTCTGCAGAAGGGGGCTGCACAGGAGGGGAAACCCCACAGCCCAGCGGGGAGGTGTGACCCGCCCAAAGTCACAACACTCAGGTGGGGCAGGGCCACTCAGGGTGGGGTTCCTGACACATCTGTCACAGGTCCAGGGTCCAGGCCACAGCTCCAGAAGGCTGATTCATGCTCAGCCTCTCATGAGAGGCTGACTCATAAGGAGGAGGCTGTGTAGCCAGACACACCTGGGATAGACTCCCAGCTCTGCCTTTTACAAACGATGTGCCACCAGGTGAGTCCTGGCTTTAGTCTCTTCATCTATCAAATGGGGAAATGCAAAACATCTTATGGGAATGCTGTTGACATTTAATTCAACCCACACTGCAATAAAAAGTGGATTAGGGACTTCCCTCGTGCCTCAGTAGTTAAGAATCTGCCTGCTAATGCAGGGGACACGGGTTTGAGCCCTGGTCCAGGAAGATCCCTCTTGGTGTGGAGCAACTAAGCCCATGTGCCACAACTACTGAGCCTGCGCTCTAGAGCCTGTGCTCCACAACAGGAGAAGCCACTGCAGTGAGAAGCCCATGCATCGCAATGAAGAGTAGTCCCCGCTCTCCACAACTAGAGAGAAAGCCTGCAAGCAGCAATGAAGACCCAACGCAGCCAAAACATAAATAAATAAATAGATAAATAAATAAATAAAATTACTTTACAAAAATGTGGATTAAATAGATATCCAGGGACTGTGCCATGTACTTGACAGGAAACTATAAGACAGATGTTATTGCCGTAGGACAGTTGTTCTTTTTTATTTTTTGGTTGTTCTGGGCAGCTTGCAGGATCTTAGTTCCCCAACCAGGGATTGAACACAGGCCATGGCAGTGAAAGTGCCGAGTCCTAACCAATGGACTGCCAGGAAATTCCCAGGACAGCTGTTTTTAACTGGGGGTGATTTTGCTCTCCCCACCATGGGACACTTGGCAATGTCTGGATACATTTCTGATCGTCATGACTGGAGCGGGGGGACATGCTACTGGTATCCAGTGTACAGAGGTCAGGATGCCGCTAAGTACCTTACAGCGCATAAGACAGCCTCCCACAACACGGCATGATCCAGCCCAACATGACAATTGTGTTGAGCTTGAGAAACCCTCCTATAGCAGGACCCAAACATTTAAAAGTGCGATAAAATTAAAATTTAAAAAGGGGGGAGGGATAAATTGGGAGATTGGGATTGACATATACACACTACTATACACAAAGTAGGTAACTAATAAGAACCTACAGCACAGGGAACTCTACTCAATACTCTGTAATGACCTATATGGGAAAAGAATCTAAAAAAGAGTGGATATATGTATATGTATAACTGATTCACTTTGCTGTACAGCAGAAACGAACACAACATTGTAAATCAACTATACTCCAATAAAAATTAATTTTAAAAAACATTAAATTAAATTAAAAAATAAAAGTGCGATTACAGCACAGTGTGAGGGAGGAAACACAGGGTGTGACCGAATAATGCTCCCTGACGCCCAAGCTGGATGTGAAGGATGAATAGGAATTAGGAAAGGGATGAGCAAGAAAGTTGTTCTGGGCAAGAGGAACAGCAGAGACAAAGGTTTGGAGGGTAGAAGGAGCCCAGCATCTTTAAGGAAGTAAATTTTCTTTTGTTTCTGCCCCCGACCATACCCCCCAGTTTTATTGAGATATAAATGACAAGGAAGTAAACTTTCAGTGTGGCTGGAAAGGAGTACAAAGTAGGAAGCAGCATCAGACCATGTCTGTAGGTTACGTTCAAGAGCTTATACTTCAATTCGAGAGTTAAGGAAAGTCATTGAAGGGATAGAACAGGGAGAAGCCTGGTTAGATTTGCTTCAAAACACCATCCTCAGAAAGGCCTGGAGGCAGGGAGGCCAGTGAAGAGGCTGCTGTGGGCAACCCA
Organism: Stenella coeruleoalba; assembly: GCF_951394435.1. Classification (NCBI taxonomy): domain Eukaryota; kingdom Metazoa; phylum Chordata; class Mammalia; order Artiodactyla; family Delphinidae; genus Stenella; species Stenella coeruleoalba. The sequence goes on from NC_137153.1 coordinate 115,233,788, forward strand.
GGTGAGAGAACAGGCAGGGTTGGATTTGGGAAGAGAGAGACAGATTGGACAGATTTAAGGAACGTCCGGAGGACTCTTAACAGATAGTGGATGTGAGGGGTGAGGCAGTAGGAGGAACCAAGGATGTCACCTGGGCAACCAGGGGAAGGACGGTGCCATTCGCAGAGCTAGGCTATAGCTGGTAACAAAGTGGACAAGGTCGCTGAAGCCAAGAGGCTCCCAGTGAGGGGTCAGTTGGAAAACAAGCAAGTCCACGTGGGATGAGAGTTAGGGAGCCGACGGCAGGGGCTATGGGAGTACACAGCAGCAGGGAGCCTACCTGGGCTGGGGGTGGGGTGGGGAAGGGTCTCTTGAGCTAGTGACATCCAGGCTGAGCCCTGAGGGCTGCCCAGGAAGAGGCGGGCAGAGAGGGTGACCGTCCTGAGTCAGCAGAGAACCAGTACATTGCAGCTCAGCCTCTAGGCCTCTGTCTCTGGACAGGTCATTCTGAGAACCACGTACCCTTTTGTAAATACCACACCAAGCTTAGCTCATCTTCTCTAACCAAGAGAGTGAGTTTGGCCCTGCCTGTTCCTCTCAACAGCCACCTTGCCACCCTCCAAGGCCCTAACCGATTGTCTAGAATGTCTCCCGGAGTCAGGAAGTCTTTTCAGTGAGATTTCCAAGTGGGTCTGCACAGATGGTCCCCACCTTAGCCCCAGACTCCTTTCTAATGTATAAAGATTTCCAGAGTAAAAAGAGTCAAAGTGACCCAGGTCTTGCCAACGTTTTTCTCCTACTTTCTCCTTCTAATGTCTTGACTCAAAGCTACAGGAAATGGAATAACTTCAATAGATTCCCTTGCCAAACTTGGGGAGCTCCCTTGCCTCCTGATTGGTGCACTGCAAGCAGTCCTCAATGAGGAGGAGAGGTTATCTTTCGTGGGTCTGGAGTCCTGACACCAATTTATAATAAAAGCAGCATGTTAGCTTATTTCCAACGATGGCCACCATCAGGTCCTCCTCTCCCTGTATCAGTAGCCACACCTCCATCAAGAGGTGGAGTCTAGGTACTTCCTTAGTGGTCCAGTGGCTAAGACTCCATGCTCCCAATGCAGAGGGCCCAGGTTCGATCCCTGGTCAGGGAACTAGACCCTGCATGCCGCAACTAAAAAGATCCCGCATGACGCAACGAAGATCCCACATGCGGCAAACGAAGATCCCACGTGCCGCAACTAAGACCTGGCCCAGCCAAATAAATTTTTTTTTAAAAAAAGAGAGAGATGGAGTCTATTCCTTCGTTCCCCCAAATCTGGGCCAGCCTAGGATTGCATGACCAAGAGAATATGACAAAGTGATGCTGGCCAGATCTAAGCCTAACCTTTAAGAGGACCAACAGTTTCCACTTCTTCATTCTCGGAACCCCCAAGCACCATGCTGTGAGGGAGCCCAAGCAGCTGCATGGAGAGGCCCAGGTAGAGGAGAACTGAGGTGCCTACCCCACCCCTGGCCCCAGATGACAGATTCAGCAGAGTGCCCAGACCTCATGTAGCATCAGCTTACAAGACGTGTGAGGGAGCCATCTGGAAAGTGGATGGGCCCCCAGGCCCAGTAGAACTGCCCCAGCCGACACTGACAAGACAGTGACAAGCTGTTCTCTCTGGGCCCTGCTCATCCTGAAAAATCATGGGCAAATAAATGATTATTGTTTTAAGCCTCTAAGTTTTAGGGTGATTTGTTACACAGCAATAGCTCACTGAAGCAGTTACCATTATTTAGCACCTACTATGTGCCAGGCACTGTGCTAAGTATTCTGTGAGCATTAACTTGTTAATTTCTCACATCAACCTCGTGAGAGAAGGATTTTTAGATAAGGAAGCCAAGGCTTAGAGAAAGTAAATGACCTCATGCCAGGGCACACAGCCAGTAAGAAGCAGGCTGACTCCAAAGACCTGGGACACACTTGTGAGGAGTTTAGCTCCTGGCCACAAACCAATGTGTGATCTTTCAGGCCCAATCACAGGCCATTTCAAAGGCTTTATGTGGAAGGCCTCATGTGCTCTTTTGCAAAGCTGCATTCCTAGCCCAGGAGCTTCCATTCTGAGGTCTCAGTTGCCTCGGCCAAGACCTTCATATCAGGAGGAGTGGGGAGACACTTTGCTCTGACTCCGTACTTTTTCATTCCTGTCCCTTCCTGCTCTCATTCCCCCAACACACACACAAGTCTGTAAAGCAGGGGCTTCCCTCAACAGTGAAATGATTCCTCATCTGCAACACATCTGACCCTGCCCAGCACTGTCCCATGGGGAAAAATGCAACACTGGGAGAGCTGGCACTTCCCCTCTTGCTTATATCATCACAGTAAGTGATTAAAAACTTGACTGTTGGGCTTCCCTGGTGGTGTAATGGTTGAGAATCTGCCTGCCAATGCAGGGGACATGGGTTCGAGCCCTGGTCCGGGAAGATCCCACATGCCGCGGAGCAACTAAGCCTATGCACCACAACTACTGAGCCTGAGCTCTAGAGCCCGTGAGCCACAACTACTGAGCCCGTGTGCCACAACTACTGAGCCTGCGTGCCTGGAGCCCGTGCTCTGCAACAAGAGAGGCCACTGCAGTGAGAAGTCCACGCACCGCAACGAAGAGTAGCCCCCGCTCACCGCAACTAGAGAAAGCCCACGCGCAGCAATGAAGACCCAACACAGCCAAAAATAAAAATTAAAAAATAAATTAAAAAAAAAGAGCAGTGGTTAAAGAGATGGGCCACCCCAGGGTATAAGATAGCTGTACGACTTTAGGCAAATTGTTCAACCTCTCTGATCCTCAGTGACCTTATCTGTCAACTGAGAACAGCATTAGTACCTGATTCATGGGGCTGTTGCAAGAAGTCAATAAGGTAATGCCTGTAATACCTGGGCTCGGTAACTGTCAGTTTTTATCATCACTAAATATTGGAGAGAGTGATAACTGTGTCCAGAAAGGCTGGGCTCCCTCTGGAATGAAGGCCAATCTCAAGTGAGAATCTCTGCTTAGCAGGACCGCTCAACTGTTGAACAGAAACTCCTGAGAACCAGCCCTCCCTGGGGCATTATCCTGATTCCATCTGAGTTTGTCTTCCAGTCTCTGAGCCAAAGTTCTTAACCTTCAGAAAATATCAGAATCACCCAGAGAACTTGTTTACCATGCATATTCTTAGAGCTCTCCCTCCAGGAGTCTCTTCTAGGTTTTAGATGAGGCCAGGGATTGGTTATATTAAAAACACCCCATGTAATTCTCATCCAGAGTTTGAGACACTGCCCTAAACCAGGGATAGGCAGCCTTTTGTGGAAAGGACCAAAGAGTAAATACTTTTGGCTTGTGGGCCAGATGTTCTGTCACAACTACTTAACTCTGCTATTGTAGCAGAAAAACAGCCAGACATTAAGCAGAAGAAGGGGTATGGCTGTGTTCCAATAAAACTTTATTTACAAAAACAGGTGGGAGGGCCGGATTTGACCTGTGAGCCTCTGCTCTGCCAGCCCCTATCTCTCCTATATATAACCAATGAAGACACAGACATGTATATCAAAAAAGGTGATATTTCTTTAATTTAAAATTATGATCTGGAAAGAACCAGTCAGTTGAAGTGATCCAAGCTTCCTCTTTATATCCAGTTGGAACAGACACAATACTGGCTCAGATTGCCAACCCCAGAGAAAAACGAAACCAAGCTGCAAACCCTCAGGAAGTCCCTGAAGCTACCCTGATGGGGCCATCAGGCTCCATGGAGGGAGGGCACCCAGGCTGCCAGGGGCTGCTGCTTTCCAGCCACACTGAGAAGACCTTTCCTTCTGCAACCCAACTCCCTCACCGGCCTGATTCCTCTCCACTGCTCTGTAGCTGGCACTGCACATGTACCCCGCAGAGAGGATGGTGGTAAAGCAGTCACCTCCCAACCATCTTTGGGGGCATCTTCCCGTAATTGCAACAGTGGAGCTGAGCGATTCTTAACGTGCCCAGAAGGGCAGCACCTTTGTTGTTTAGCTGAGATCTGGAGCCTTGCGTTTATTTATTTATTTTTTTTTGCGGTACGCGGGCCTCTCACTGTTGTGGCCTCTCCCATTGCGGAGCACAGGCTCCGGACGCGCAGGCTCAGCGGCCATGGCTCACGGGCCCAGCCGCTCCACGGCATGTGGGATCTTCCCGGACCGGGGCACGAACCCGTGTCCCCTGCATCGCAGGCAGACTCTCAACCACTGCGCCACCAGGGAAGCCCTGGAGCCTTGAGTTTTAACCATTGGTCACGTGTGGCCAAGGCCTCAACAGCAAAATGGCAAACTTGGGAAATGATCGGGAAAGATGCAAGGGTCTCGGTAATTGATGGCAATTCTGAAAATGAAACAGACAAATGCCATCTGGGTAAAGTCCTTACACATGGGGAGGAAGCGCATCAAGACAGAACAGTGAACACCACCTCCTTCGGCACTCCGAGGTCGGTCTGCTCTTCCCCGAGCACAGAAGTCCAAGGTCCCACTTCTTAGGTCAGTTTCAATTCTCCCACTGCATACATTCAGGGCCAATCAGGCCTTCAGAGTCACCTCACCAGTCAGTGGGAGTCCCACAAGAACACAAGGTGCTGAATACTGTGAGAAGGGAGTCCAGGGTGTGATGCTGAGCAGGCTGTTTTCTGCACTGAGTTTTGGAAATGCACAGTCAGTAGAGAGGAAAGGAGGAAGGGCGTGGCCAGAGCTGCCCTCGGAAGCCTTCCCAGAGGGGTTCATGAACAGAATAAATACAACCGGCTTGCAGCAAGCCTTCCGGAAGGAGCCACAGGTCACCTCAGACCCACTGCAGTGGGGCAATAAGTAAAATTTACAGCACCCAAAGCCTGATACTCGACCTGAGTCAAAAGCTGTTGGGACAAACCACCAGAGGGCTGCGCGGGGACGCAGTGGAAGACCAGATGGCGACCAAGCTGTCCCCACCACACACGGAATTCCTGAGCCCGACGGGCTGCAGCCTGGGTGTACAGCAGGGGCAGCCCAGGGCACTAACAGGGCCCCTGCTGTGCCCGGGTGCAGTGGGGTGGGGGGACAGCACGGCACTAACTAGAGTCCCCTGAGAACTGAGGCACAGTGAGAAGGAGAAAAGGGTGGGGTTTCCTCCTCAGGCCCAGCTGTCACTCTGCCTCCCAAGGGGAGGAAGAAGATGTTTTTGCGCACTGCCAGCACCACTGATGTTATCTTACTCCAAAGGATGGCACCTGGGTGGGGGGCGGGTATTTCCGCACAGACCCCCAAGCTGTGAGATGGTCCCCAGTGAGGGCCGACAGTTGTCCTAGTCCAAGTCTGGGTCACGTCACAAGCCCTGGCTCATGACAATATGGGTCCCATCACCAGCACCTGACCCCCACCTATCCAATCTTCAGGTTCTTAGCAGGACAGCTCAAGGGGTAGGGGGAAGAGAGTTTGGGTCACAGGAACCCAACAAATTCTTCTTCCCAGTCTGCTTCATTTCTCGGAAACCGTGGACCCCTAAATGTCTGTCAAACTGGGAGCCGTCCACATGGCCAGGCCTAGACTGAGGCCAACCACACAACCCACTTACAAGACCATGTGGTGTCATCCATTCACAGCGGAAGGCTGGCCCGACCCCTGCCCTCACTGGATGATGCTGTCCGGCTGCCCATTCTGGGCCACCTGTCCAGGGTCAGAGGCAGTGGTGGGGTTGGGCATGTTGCTCTGCAGGTAGCGGCGGAAATCTTTGATCATGGGCCGGAGGACCTGGATGAGGACACTCAGGGCCGCCTGGGTGCCCTCCATGGCCTGAGCCTGGCGCTCTTGGGCACAGGCCTGTACCTCCTGGGAGCGACGGATCATCTGTAGCAAGTCATTCTGCTGCTCCAGGTGCTGGGCAATCTCCTTCACGTGCAGGTTGGTGACCCGCTGCTCCTGGATCAGCTTGGCTGAGTTGAGGGCTATGCGGCTCTTGAGCGCCTGTGGCTTGACTGCGGTGTCGGCATGCTGGGCCATCATCTCCACGGGGGCCTCCGCTGGCAGGGGTGGGGGGGCCTCGGCCGTGCAGTACTCCACCACTCCCTCCTCCAGCGTGTGATAGGCGGTCTCTGCGGGGACTGTGGGGAAGAAAGAGCAAAGGTCACCTTCTAGAAAGAGTGAGGCTAGCCATGCGGGGTGGGGAGGAGGCCATTAAGCCCTCCCCTGGCTTTATAGCCTTTCATGTATAAATCTAGAATCGAAGGGGTTTAGAATCTTAATCTACTTAATAACCAAAGGGCCAGCCCCAGATCTGGCAAAAGCAAAGATGCTAATAGTAAGACTAGCAAAAAATGCAGAGCGCCTACTACGTGCTAACCCTTTGCACTCATGAGCTCCATGAATCCCCATAATGACACCAAGAGGTAGATACTGTCACGTTCATTTTCAGAGAGGAGGTAGACTCAGAAACATGGAATGACTTGCCTAAGGTCAGCTGATTCATCAGGTCCAGGAAGAAATGCAGGTCTCCCCCAATACCAGAGTCCAATGTGTTCATCATCACCCCACTGAGCTGCTTCTGGCTAATAAAGGCAGAGCCACATGCTCCCCGAAGTGCCCCCCTGGTCCGGCCTTCTTCAGTGTTTTCTTGACTTCCATGTCTTTTACGGCCAAGCAGAAAAGGAGGTGGGAGTGGGAAGGCACTAGTTAAAGTGCCCAATAAATGCCTCCCTGTCTCCTTGACCACCTTGGTCAATGGAATACCTAAAGGTCCTCCCTCTTCCAGAATAGCAACTGATTTAGACCAGTGTTTGATCCCCTTTCCCACCTCCATATCCTTGAGAAATATGACACTGTGGGGTTATGGCAGTCACACACACACACCCAATTCCCCCAAGCCCCACTGAGAATCACGGATCGAAACAGTTCCCAGCCTATCACAAAGAGCACTTAACAGTCATTGGTGCAAACCTTTATCTAACTAAAAAGTCCAACCAACCAGTTTCATTGTCATTCATAGGCGAGAACCTTTGAAGCCATTCTAGCTGGGCTGTTTGGGCCTCCAAGCATGTGGGAAAGGTCAGTCTTCTCCACCCTTTAATGCCAACATCCACTGTGCCCCCAACCCCACCAGGAAGCCCCCTTTCTCTTCTGAGTCCTTAGGTTCTCCCAACTGACAGTACAGTTATTCATATATTCGTCTTATCTGTCCTACTAGAATATAACCGGCCTATCTCTTAGACACCTTGGTAATCCCAGTGCCGAGCCCAGGGTTTGGCACAGAATTGCCCTAATGGTTGATGAGTGAACAGAAAGGTAGATTAACACCTGGAACCATGAGGTTCCTCAGCTGTGCCTGATGAACGTTCACCACACTGAAAACCGGAATGTCTTTGTCCAGAATCGATGTCCACCTACCTATTTATTCAACAAATATGTCCTGACTGCCTACTAGGTGCTAGGCCCTGTGTTAAGTCCTGTGGAGATATAAACATGGTCTCTGTCTTCAAGGACCACACAGTTCAGTCATGGACATGAATGGTGGCAAAACAGTGGAGAGCAAGCCAGCCCGTCAGAAGTCCAGACTGCGTGCTGAGGAAGTCCCAGAGAGAACAGGATCACTTCTGTTTGGGGATCTCTTGGAAGGCCTCATGGTCTTCCAAGACTCCCATCTGACCTTTGACCCTTGGCAGCCAACCTTCCCTGGGCTGCCCCAGCTCTTGCTGGCCCTTCCCATTTAGGCACGCCAGACTGGGTGGGAGAGGTCACTCACTCTGTGTCAGGGTGACCGTGGCTGCGGCTGCAGTAGCCGTGGGTCCAAGGGCCACGGGGTGGATCTCTGTGGTACTGGGCAGGCTGATGATGGTGGCCTCACCCAGCAGGTTGCAGATGCGCTGTTGCATGGGGGTGAGCAGTACGGGGGCTACAGCTGGGCCACCAGCGCCACTGCCACCACCTGTCCCAGGCCCACCAGCTCCGTCTTCCTCAGTGGGCCCTGGGGCCTCGCCACCCTCCACAGCCGCCCGGACCTGGGCAACCTTGCGACGGACCTCGGTCTTGAGGTCAGACCACTTCTTCTTGACCTCAGGCAGCTCCCTGCGGCAGGTGGCCACGGCGTTGACCCTTCTCAGGATGCCATGCCATGCCGCGCTCTTGGCAGCCAGAGGGACCCCAGCGTTGAAGTGGTTCACCAGCAGGTGCTTCTTCAGTTCCAACTCCTCCACGATGATCTCCACCTCTCGCTCAGAAAAGTTCATTTTCCTTTTCTTGGCTGGGACGGCCATGGCCTCTCCCCACCTTGCTTTTTAAAGAAACTATAATCCCCTAACTGCCCCAATTCCCCTTCTCGCCTTCCTCAGCCTTTCTCCTCACCCACCCCCCCCTACAGGGGATAGGCCGGCCTTGTCCAAGGCCAAGTACCAGGCCTTTGGTAACCCCCCTTGCTACGCAAAGTGCGTAGGGCCCAGCCCCGACCGGCCCAGCCGCTGCCAGCCAGCTGCGTAATGGCTTCCTGAATCTGCCTCTTCCGCCGGGAGGTGCGGAGATCCGCCCACTTCCCCTCTTCCCGCCTCGCAGCCCTTCTCCAGGGGGACCCGCCCTCCCGGTTGGTCGCGGCTCAGATATCACGTCGATCACTAGTTCTTTCGATCTGTCGCTCAGCTAAAGAGCATGCCTACTTACTGGAATTGGCCTGATCATTGGTCTAAAGGTGTGTCTGTCGCTACAGAGCGCTCCACCCAACCTAGCCTTTGCTCACTTCCATTGGAAAGTTGTCCTGTCGTTCAATCATCAGTATTACGACTTTTACGCCGTTAAATTCAGCTACTTTATTGGTGGTTTTAGGGAGTTAGATTACCAAAACCCGGCTTCCTGAGGATTCCTAGTGCTTTCGGTCTTGAGCCGTTAGCCAGTTAATTTTCAGTTCCACCCAATGGCGCAAACTCTGCCTTGCAACCGCAGCTCACAATTGTTCCTCACGCAAATCCTACTTCCCACCGGAGACTGCGATCTCTCCTTACACGACGGCCCCTCCCATCCTTACGATTTCGCCGTCTAAACAGCGTTTCTCAATGGAAATAGGACGCGGGGCCTTCCGCCTGCCAATCACATGACTTATGCCTATCGCACCGTGATTTCCTCTCTCCTGCCCGGCTCAGCCAATCCCCGCCTCCCTCAGTTTGAATTGCCCCACGCTGAGCGGGGATCGCCCCGCCCTCTCCATTGATTCGGGTAGTCAAGGCCTGCGTGGGCAGTCCTCGGTGGGAGGTTCCGCCCCTCCGGGTGGCCCTCCGGGTCTGTGACTGGTCGGCGTCGTGCCTGGGGGTATGGCCATCCAGGCGGCGCGCGGCGGGGCGGGGCTCCCGGAAGCTGCCCATCCCGCCCGCTTGCCGGCACCTCGGAGCCCGCGCTAGTGGACTGAGGTCACCGGCGTGTCTAACGCGCTCTCCCCGCCGGCCCGTCACCCCCGCCTCGCGCCCGATGGTGAGCAGTGTGTTGTGCCGCTGCGTGGCTTCCCCGCCGCCGGACGCCGCCGCCGCCACCTCGTCGTCCGCCTCATCGCCGGCGTCCGTTGACCCTTGCGGCGGCGCCGTCTGCGGGGGCCCGGACCACCGGCTGCGCCTTTGGAGCCTTTTCCAGACTCTCGACGTCAACCGCGACGGCGGCCTGTGTGTCAACGACCTGGCCGTGGGACTTGGGCGCCTGGGACTGCACCGCACAGAGGGCGAGCTCCAGGTAGGCAACACGCACCGTCCGCATGGGCGGGGAGGGGACCCCTTCGTGCCCCCGCACCTCCGGGAGGTCCAGGTGACAGGTCTGGTCTGCACGACCGGCTTCTTTGGCAGTACCTTGGAGCTTGGCAGGCTTGGTGGACGACCTCTCGGACTGGCTGGGACCTCCTGAGTGACAGACGGACACCCCATTTATGCCCTGTGGGGAGTAGAGCTCCTTCTTGGCCTCTGTGGGCGCTTGGGCCAGGGGGAAAGGCTCTCCCTGGGTACAGGTGGGCACCTTCTGGGCATTCTGATGGTAGCAAAGCCCCTTTTTGCTGGGGCTTTCCCCAGAGTAGAAGGCCAAGTCTCAAGAGTCCGACTTATGTCACCTTCTGACCTCAGGACTAAGCTTTGATGCTCCCCTCTACCCATCATTAATGGTTTCATCCATCCTCCTCCAGGAGCACCCCTCCCTCCCCTCTCGTTTCCTTGCCAGTGGTGGGCCCTGATCTCGTTCCTCTCAGAAGCATGTGGGAGTTGGAAAAAATGGGAACTGAGGTTTCAGGCAGATCGTGACATGTGGGTGGTGACAACTGACAGTTCTCATGGGTTAGATTCATCCCGAATTTGACATGCCTGTCCAGAAAATGGGATCGTGATCTCTTACAGGGTTGCAGATTAGCATGAAAGAATCTAGGGGGAAATTCTTCATAAAAGTGAAAGTGTGGCCCACCTAGGAGGGGATTTTTTTCCCCTTGTCCTAGAGTGGGCACCTGGCTAAGGGGGAAGAGGGAACAGAGATGTGTTGTCCTTTCTGTATAAAAACCTCGAGCAGAGGCTGGTTCTTCCGCTTCTGTCTCTCATGGTATGTTTTCCTATCTGACTTTGTAGCTGTAGCTGCCGTTTTCCAGTATTTTATTTATTGTGGCTTAGCCTGATGTATAGCCTGGAGGAAGACTACTGAGTATTTTAAGTAAATTGTTTCTTTTCTAAGTTAGTTCCTTTGGTCCATTTGTACATACCGCAATTACAGAATCTCATAGCTAAGTGTGAAAAAATTTTTTGTTAAAACGCCAGTGAGTTAAACCAATTAGTTTGTTGGGTAGGTATACATAAAATTTTTAACTCATGTCCAGAATATCTTGGATCAACACCCAAGCGATTTAACCTAGTTAGGATAAGCCTAGGAAGACCAAGGTTAACACTGTGCAAGGTAGAATCATTGGGTTAAGTCCAACAGGCTTAGAGACAAGTTTTTTTTTTAAGTCTTTTCAAGTGAGTTTTACACAAAATGGTGTTGTGAGCTGGATATTTTCCAACCCATAACTGATGAATAAATCACTTGGAAAGATAGGATGGCTGAACTCAGAGGGTCTGTGTCTTATGGGCTTGGGGATGTGTGGGCCTAGGAGAGCCTTTCTGCTTTTATGAACCTACCCACCTGGCATATGCCACCAGGAGCATCGAGGGCTCTTGGCTAGGGGAGTGTATTCAGTGTTTATACCATGCTTTGTGCCTCATCTGGAGTCACAGTGTGTTTTCAGTTCATGGCACATCTGATATTGATCCTAGTCCATTTTTTTTGGCAGTAAATTTCTAAGGGCAAATAAGGAGAAGGTGATCATTTTTCTCTCCAGTATTGAAAGGAAACCTTTTAGATTAGTCAAAGGGAGCCTAGCCCGTCAGGGTCACATTGGCTCTAAAATCTTTAACTCTGTGACGATGTTCTACCATCTGAAACAATTCTTTTTCATCCTTTCGTTGTATGGCTTTAGTATGGACTACTTCTACTCTCAGCTTATGAATGTGAAATTATACAGCCTGGAGAGATTGGGAGTGACCCATTTTATTTGTTTATTACCTGTGGCGGAGCACAGGCTAGTCTGTGGCGAATGGTTTAAGTATTAGAGAGAGAACCTGCCTTTTTGTGAATAGCTGGGCAACAGGAAGACACCCTGCCTCACGAACCCCATACCACTTCCTGTTGCAGTAGTATCAGAATTAGCTACATGCAGAAAAAGTAGTGCTGCAGTTTTGCAGAAGTAGCAAAGGCCAAAGAGAATTTGGGGGCCCTTCAGTTCAAAATGGGTCATCTGCCATGGGAATAGGCATTGAAAAACACAACATCAAACTTCGGTAGCTGCTTCAGATAACCCACAGGACCAGTCTGAGGTGCTAGGGTTTGCACAGGAATCAGCTGTGAGGGCTTATCAGTGGGTGATGGGTGAACCAAGGCCTTGTGACTACACAAAGCCTCCCACTAGCTAACCACCACCGGGTCAAGTTTTCTTTAGAAAAGACCAGCGATTTTTGGCATCTGCCTTTGTTTCAGAAGAAATTGGGACAGTCGAGAAAAATTTACTTAAAATGGCAGTGGGCAGGCTTCCCTGGTGGCGCAGTGGTTGAGAATCCACCTGCCAGTGCAGGGGACACGGGTTCAAGCCCTGGTCTGGGAAGATCCCACATGCCGCGGAGCAACTGGGCCCGTGAGCCACAACTACTGAGCCTGCGCGTCTGGAGCCCGTGCTCCGCAACAAGAGAGGCCACGACAGTGCGAGGCCCGCGCACCGCGATGAAGAGTGGCCCCCGCTCGCCGCAACTAGAGAAAGCCCTCGCACAGAAACAAAGACCCAACGCAGCCAAAAATAAATAAATATATTTTTTTAAAAAATGGCAGTGGGCAGAGAAACCGATGGCAGCCAGCCAGAGAAATTTTCTTTGTAAAGAGCATGTGAGCAAGAAGCCTGTCCTGGGACTAAAGAAGGGAAGAGTTTATTAAAGATAGAAAAAAGATGATGACAACAGTAGCAACTTTAGGAGACTTCAGCTAGAGCTAATTATAGCATTGCCTATTTAAGGCATTTTCATGTGACCAAACAAAATCTCTGTCTGAAAACAAATTTAAAACATAGGTTAGAACTCAGGCAGCCAATTAGGGAAAGAACACAAGCTGTGTTACATGTTGTCAGTTGTCCCTTCAGCTGAGGCTTGTGGGGCTCTCCTAAGGGGCTGGTGTTTGATGCAGGTGAGGATTCTAGAAGATGGAGGGGTTGAGGTTGCACATGTGCCATCTAGTTTGAGCCTCACAAACTGGGCTTTGGGGAGAACTTGAGGAGCAATCCTTTTAGAACCACATCTGTTATTCCCAAAATAGGTTTCAGGATTATCCAGAGATGATCCTGTCAAAAATGAGAATCTGCCCTGCCCTAATTCTCTCCTTGACCAGAGCAGTATATAGGAGGCAGTCTCTGTTGACCTGAAATAATCGAATGGAAGGTCATTAATATCAAGTTGGTATTGCTTAATCAAACAGTACTGCTGAACTCTATACCTTTTCAGTGTTTGGCCATTTGTGGGGCAGGTATTTGCATAAGTAGCTGGACTTAGGTAAGGCAGTCTACAGAAAAAGAGCCTTTTCCGTAGAAAAGGGGCAGACATAATTTGGTATGATAGAATGACACATTAGAAAAAGAAGAATGCTGTTTGCAGACTGGACTGAGTTCACATATTAAACTGATTGTGTTGTATTGTAAAATTCCTGGCTTGGAGGAATTATCAAGTCAACTAGAGGATGTTTTAAAAAATTAGTTGATATCTGGACTTCCCTGGTGGTCCAGTGGGTAAGACTCCACACTCCAATGCAGGGGGCCCGGGTTCCATCCCTGGTCAGGGAACTAGATCCCGCATGCATGCTGCAACTAAAAGATCCCTCATACTGCAACTAAGAAGTCTGCATGCCACAACTAAGAATCCCGCATGCCGCAACGAGGATCCCACGTGCCGCAACTAAGTTCCGGCGCAACCAAAATAACTAATAAATAAATATTTTTTAAAAAATTAATTGATATCTGCAAAGGTGGAGCCAAGTACCCTGATCCTAAGACTGAGTGATAAATAAGAACCTACCAGAGTGGGCCTGATCTGGACCTTCAGTGGATGAATTCCTTTGATGTTCAAAGAGCCATCAATTGTTGAAGCCTCACAGAAACCACGGGGGAATGAGAAGAACAAATATTTTGCTGGTATTCATTTCTAGCCCAGCTGAGTACACAGCCGCGGGATGAATTCAGTGAACAAAACTGTACTCAGCGAGGACTAGTCTCATTAAACTAAAGCTGAGCAGACTTTTCATTTGTTAACCATTTCTCCTACCAGTGTGAATTTCGCAGAACCGAAGAATTTAGTCTCGGACAGGTCACTGGCCATCATAGGCCAGCCTCCCACCCAGTGTGGGAGGCATTCCTCCTGTGGCATCCTTCCCAGAGGGTCACCCAGCCCATTCCTTTGTGGACCTAGTCGGGGCCCTTGTGAGTTCTTTCTTAGGTCAGACTGAAGTCCGTCTGCTTGCATCTGCTACCCATTTGCCCCAAGGGTACCTTCAGGAGCAGCCCAGAAACGTGATCCAAGGGTCCTTGAAAACAGCTGTCTTATCTGAAAACAGCTCTCCTCCTGTAATCTCTGCTGCTGCTCAAAGCAGCAGATTTCAGCATGCACTTCTTCCATGGTATGCTGTCCGCACTCCATGGTCCCTTCCCTGAGGCAGTGTGCCCTGGAGTTTAGACTACAGATTTTCCCTGGAAACATAACACGAAGTGAAGGAAGCCAGTCACAAAAGACCATATGTATTACATGGTCCATTTTCTATGAAAGTCCAGAATAGGGAAAGCTGTAGAGACAGAAAGTAGATTAATGGTTGCCTAGGCCTGGGAGCAGAGGGGAACGGAGAGCTAGGAAGGGGATGACTAATAATAGGTCTGGGGTTTATTTTTTGGGGGGTGTTATTTATTTATTTATTTTCAGCTGTGTTGGGTCTTTGTTGCTGCGTGTGGGCTTTCTCTAGCTGTGGCGAGCAGGGGGCTGCCCTTCATTGCTGTGCGTGGGCTTCTCATCGTGGTGGCTTCTCTTGTTGCGGAGCACTGGCTCTAGGCCCACGGGCTTCAGTAGTTGCAGCACGCGGGCTTCAGTAGTTGTGGCTCACAGGCTTAGTTGCTCCGCAGCATGTGGGAACTTCCCGGACCAGGGCTCAAACCCGTGTCCTCTGCATTGGCAGGCGGATTCTTAACCACTGTGCCACCAGGGAAGCCCAAGGGTTCTTTTTGAGGTGATGAAAATGGTCTAAAATTGACCATGGTGGTGGTTGCACATATCTATGAATGTACTAAAAGCCATCAAATTGTACACTCAAATGGGTGATTTGTATGGTATGCAAGTTATATCTCAATAAGACTTCTTTAAATAACCCAGTACAGTCTTTGTGGTATAATGTAAACCTGGGTTCAAGTATTGTCTGTGCTGCTTGCGAGCTGTGTGACCTTGAGCAAGTTACCCAACCTCTCCAAGTCTTATCAGCCTCCTTATCTTGGTGGTAGGAATACCTACTTCAGTGGGTTTTTGTGGGATTGAATTAGAAGAAGTACAAAGAACCTGGGACAGGGTTCAATACAAAGTGACTTGTCCCCCCATCGAGTCTGAAAATAAGATGCCCACAGTTGGTCGTATCCTCTACATTTTTTTCTTAGGTTGCTAAGGTGAAAAGTGGGCTAGAGGGCTTCCCTGGTGGCGCAGTGGTTGAGAGTCTGCCTGCCGATGCAGGGGACACGGGTTTGTGCCCCGGTCCAGGAGGATCCCACATGCCACGGAGCGGCTGGGCCCGTGAGCCATGGCCGCTGGGCCTGCGCGTCCGGAGCCTGTGCTCCGCCGCAGCGGGAGAGGCCACAACGGTGAGAGGCCCGCGTACCGCAAAAAAAAAAAAAAAAAAAAAAGTGGGCTAGAAAGAAGGAGAAGGTCTGGGGGATGTGGGTAATAAAGGGTGTGTCAGTAATAAAGGGTGTGTAGCACCCAGGAAGAGCACAGTCTCCTGTCAGCTGACAGGGCTGCGGAAAGCCCGGGCCCTATAGCTTTAAGGAAGATTAAAACAGAAAAAAAAAAGAAAAGAAAAAGAAACCCCAGTGGCAGGAGATTTCTAAGAAGTGGTCTTGTCACTCTACACCCAGTGATGTCTTTGGCCCAAATGTTTCCCTGGATGGAAATGGGCCCCCTTGAGCACCGCTCTTGTCAGCCTGTTGCCCGTTTCATGAGCCATAGATGGTCTTTTCTCAAATATAGAGTTCACTTTGAGGTTGTGAAAATGGAAGCTTCAAGTAGAGCTTAATTAAAACCTTTGGAGATTATGTCACTCACCTCATTAGTGTGTAGAAGTGGCACTGAGGCTGGTTGAAAGCAAAGGCAGTGGCAGAACCCAGGATTTGGACTTTGCCCAATTTAGCTCAACATACACTGCCTCCTTCCTTCCGTGGCTGGAGGTACTTAACTAATCCTTAAAACTTTGAGGCCTGGGCTTCCCTGGTGGCGCAGTGGTTAGGAGTCAGCCTGCCAATGCAGGGGACATGGGTTCGATCCCTGGCCTGGGAAGATCCCACATGCCGTGGAACAACCACAACTACTGAGCCTGTGCTCTAGAGCCCGCAAGCCACAACTACTGAGCCTGCATGCCACAACTACTGAAGCCCGCGTGCCTAGAGCCCGTGCTCCACAACAAGAGAAGCCACGACAATGAGAAGTCTGCGCACTTCGACGAAGAGTAGTCCCTGCTCACCGCAACTAGAAAAGCCCGTGCACAGCAACGAAGCCCCAACACAGCCAAAAAAAATAAGTAATAATAATAAAACTTTGAGGCCTTTATTTTCACAGTTTGTGACAAGGAAGTATCTGTGCCATGACACCAGCTGAGAGTTTTAAGACCCCCATAGTGCTCAGGAAGCAGGGCCTGAAATGATAGGTATGCTCTGGTCTATAGAAGACTCAACACAATACCTAAAAAAAGAATTTGTTGTCTTAAAGTGCGCCTTCCTTTAAAATAAATGAATAACAAAGGTAGGACAGAAGGAGCTTCTTATCTGCTTTAAACTCTTGGCTGGGAAGCTTGAAAAGGAGGTGAGTCATGGCTTATTTTCCCAGGGTCCTGGGGAAACTGGAGCCGGTGGCTGTCCCTGTTCCTGCTGCTGCTTTGTGAAGCTTTCCACATTCCATCTACCCCTGGCCTCCTGCCTCCTTTCCTCCAGCCCTCCCTCCTCCTGGGCTGGAGTCTGATGTGACTCTTCTTACCAAACACAGGGAAAACCACCTCCATTGTGTGAGAAAACTCGCAAAAAAAGAAATGCCAGTGATGAAAAAAAAGGGGAAAAAAAGGGCAGGTTTTAGAATGGTTTAGATCGCCCAGAATAAGCACAAAGTGTTGAATCCTTGTCTTTGGCCTGTAACAGTGAAGATTCCTGTTGGTTAAAGCCAACTCACTACTGTGCCCACCTTCACCATCCTGTTGGCCTTTCCCCACTGTCGATTCTGGTTAAATGACTTGTCCAGGGTCTTACAGAAGCACTACAGGGAGAGATTACATTCTTATAAAAGCCTTTAGTGATGCATTTATGGACGTGGTTAACTTTTTTACTTTATGTCTTGGATGTATTTTTTTTGCTAGAGTCTCTTCTTTAACCTATATAAGCAGTAAAAATAGGATCTGGTAAATAGTTCTACAGCTAAAAAAATGCCTTTTCTGAATTGTTTCTAAGTGCTGACGATATAAACCAGTCATTCTTACACAGAATTCTCCCAGCTGCCCTTCACACCCTGAGCAGCTCTGATGTACATTTGCTGAAGGCAGCTGTCCATCCGGTGGGCTTCATGCCTGTGTCTGGGCTCTTCTCTCTGAGGTCCTCCCCCAGGACAGAGCAAGCAGCTGGTGACAGTTCCATTCTCACTCATTCAGATGATCTCAGTTGTAGAGTGTGATCCTGAAGTCAGCTTTAAGAAACCACAAACATTTCGTGTTGCTTTAATAATAAATCTGCTAGTTTGCCTTTTCACGTAGGAGCAGAGAAAGAGCGAATAAGGAAAGCGTGGCTGCCACAAGTGGGCTGAACATGTACCAGTGGTTTGGCTCCCACTGGTCAGTTTTGGGTTGGTTGGGAAATTCTGATTATTTAAGGTGATTGGGTGTTTATATGCCGGCTTCGATACTATAGTCTCCCCCTGCCCCCCTTGGCATCTATCTAATCTGAAAGGAGAATCAGGCTCCTATAAGAGCAGAAAAAGAAGAGAAAGTATGCTGTGTTTCTATGTGGTCTCTTGTTTCTACAGATCTTTAATTTATGTGCTACATCTCAAAATCCTATACTTAAAATCAGGTTAATTTTGTACACCCCTAACTTTCTTTTATTTTTTAAAAGTTTATTTAATTTATTTATTATTTTTGGCTGCCTTTGGTCTTCGTTGCTGCATGCAGTCTTTCTCTAGTTGTGGCGAGCAGGGGGCTACTCTTCATTGCGGTGTGTGGGCTTCTCATTGCAGTGGCTTCTCTTGTTGCAGAGCATGGGCTCTAGGCGCACGGGCTTCAGTAGTTGTGGCACGCAGGCTTCAGTAGTTGTGGCTTGCGGGCTCTAGAGCACAGGCTCAGTAGTTGTGGCGCACGGGCTTAGTTGCTCCGGGGGCTTAGTTGCTCCACGGCATGTGGGATCTTCCCAGACCAGGGCTCTAACTTCTGTTCCCTGCATTGGCAGGCGGATTCTTAACCACTGCACCACCAGGGAAGCCCCTAACTTTCTTTTAGAGAAAAGAAAAAGACATCTTTGTTAGCAGGCATTGACCTTGAACTTGGGACCTCAATGGAGACTGGCTTTTCACCAGGAATAAATAAGCGTCCAAGAGACTGTTTTCTCGGTGGGGCACTTCTCTTTTCCACAGTCACAGGAATCCCCTTCAGGGAGTTTTGGCCAAAGCTAGATTTTCTGGTTTTACTTCCTAAAATGGAAATAGATTAGGGAATTTCACCTTTTTCATTACTGCAGTTTTGTCGTCTTCAGTGCCAAATGAGGCTGGTGCCTGGCTCCTCTTCATTGTCTGATTGTGGGCTGAGTCGAGGGCATGAGGCTGTTTAATAGTCCTGCCTGACACCCTGAAACCACTGCTGCCATGGGACGGCACAGGACAGCACCCAGGATCTAAGTGTTTAAATTCTCCGGTTGATTCATTTCAGAGAAGGATAGTCACCTGCCACAGTGGTGCCTTTGAAATAACAAATTGTTACTACCAACGTATAAAGAGATCCTTCAAGCTCTTTTGCTCCTGTACCATCCGAAAAGGATTTTATTTTTTATTTCATTCTTTTTTTAAAAAAATATTTATTTATTTATTTATTTGGCTGCGTCAGTGTTCGTTGCGGCACACAGGATCTTTGTTGCGGCTCGCAGGCTTAGTTGCCCCACAGCATGTGGGATCTTAGTTCCCTGACCAGGGATCGGACACGCGTCCCCTGCGTAGCAAGGCAGTTTCTCAACCACTGGACCATCAGGGAAGTCCCCGAAAAGGATTTTAAAAAACAGTGTACCCTGTTGCACGTTAAGTTGACATCTAAACATTTTTGTCATAGGTTTAATAGCTGCAGAGGATATAATTTCTGGCATACTGTGTATCTGCCTTAAATGTTTTAGTCTGTCGGTTTTGGTTTTGATCAAAACCTTAGAGTTTTGCAGATTTGACTCATCCAATTTATGGAAAATGCCTTCCATGTAACCTATTGGCCAAGCCAGTCTTCATTTTCAAGTCAAATTCATTTGACTCTCTGTCAAATAAAATCTGACTTCATTTTTCAGTTAAAAAAGAAAGTCTTAGTGGTCTTCCCTTTGACAACATCTCTTCTGAATGCTAATTGTAATTCTAAGATAGATAGATGGGTAGTAGGTAGTGAAACTTGTAAACAAGGGACATGGGGAGAGCTCTCTGCCCTGTTATAAGATGCCCTCAGGAATCTGCAGTTGTCCTTTTGTGTGATGTCCCAGGGGCTTTTATACCCTGGGCAATTCATCAGGATAATTTGGAATGGGTTCCCGCCGGGGGTTCATTCCATTAGAATTTGTTTTCTCTGAAAAGTACGGGAGATCTTGTGACACAGTTTTATCCCCAAGTCTCTATTTTCTAGATTCTTGGAAGAGTGGGTTGCTTCTGCAGGTGATTACCCTCAGCTTAACCAGGTTCTGTGGACGTTTATAAGTCTACAGTTACTGGA
Organism: Stenella coeruleoalba; assembly: GCF_951394435.1. Classification (NCBI taxonomy): domain Eukaryota; kingdom Metazoa; phylum Chordata; class Mammalia; order Artiodactyla; family Delphinidae; genus Stenella; species Stenella coeruleoalba. The sequence goes on from NC_137153.1 coordinate 115,253,510, forward strand.
GCGTTATACTTGCCAGCCCTGTCTCTGGATATGGGTGGTCCCTCATACCCAAGAAAGTTAAGTGAGGTGGAATTGTATTATAGTAATAGCAAAAGAAACTAATGATCTCTACCAGATATTGGTGGTTTAGGCGATGCTGTGGTGTAAGGAAAGAGATGTACTGCATTAACCCACAAGGAGATCAAAGGTGCTTTAAAATAAAAATATTGGCAAAGTATGCAAATTGAACAGATTTTCATTGATCCCTGTCTTAGGTGCTGGTCAAGGGAGATTTTAGGATAAATAAGGCCTGGTCTCTTCCTCGCCTAGTTATTATTTCTTTTCTTCTGCTGACTTTGGGTTTAATTTGTTCTTTTCTGGTTTCTTGTGGTGGAAACTGAGGTCATTGATTTGATACCTCTCTTTTCTGATGGAGGTATTCCCTTCTAAGTCCTGCTCTGGCTGCATCCCACAAGTTTTGCTGTGTTGTGGTTTCACACCATTCAAAATACTTTCCAATTTCTCTTTTGATTTCTTCTTGAGCATGGGCTCTAGGCACGCGGACTTCAGTAGTTGTGGCACATGGGCTCAGTAGTTGTGGCTCACGGGCTGTAGAGCGCAGGCTCAGTAGTTGTGGCTCATGGGCTTAGTTGCTCCATGGCATGTGGGACCTTCCCAGATCAGGGATCGAACTCATGTCCCCTGCATTGGCAGGTGGATCCTTAACCACTGCGCCACCCGCCACCCGGGAAGTCCGAACTGTCACTTATCTTTGAAAGAGATTTAAATAATAAGGAAAAAGTTCTTTCTATCTACCCACACAATTACCATTTCTAGTGCTCTTCATTCCTTTCATTCCATTCTTCATCTGGTTATCATTTTTCTCTATCTGAAGGATTCCTTTAACATTTCTTGTAATGCAGATCTGCTGGTGGTAAATTCTTTCAGCTTTTGTATGTCTGAAAAGTGTTTATTTTGTCTTCCTTTTGGAAGGTATTTTTCTAGGTATAAAATTCTGGATTAACAGTTTCTGATGGAAAGCCCCCTGTCATTCTTGTTTTTGTTCTTCTGTAAGTAATGGGTCTTTTTCTCAAGGTGTTTTTAAGATTTTCCTTTATATCACTGGTTTTCAGAAATTTAACTGTGATGTGCCTGAGTGTGGTTTTTTGTTTTGTTTTGTTTTGTTTTGATGTTTTTTATGCTTGGGGTTTGCTGAGCTTCTTGGATCTGTAGGTTTTAATAAATTTGGAAAAAATCTGGCCATTATTTCTTTAAATATTTGTTCTGTCCCCACCTCCATGAACTTCAGTTGGGTGTATATTAGTCTATTAGCAGTTCTCCCACAGCTCACTAATGCATTTTTCATTTTTTTGTATTGTTTTATTTTTTCTCTCTGTGTTTCATTTTGTAAAGTTTCTATTGCTGTGTCTTCAAGTTCATTAATCTTTTCTTCTGCATTGTCTAATCTGCTATTAAAACCATCCAGTGTGTTTTTCGTCTCAGACATTGTAGTTTTCTTCTAGAGTATCTGCAATGTCTCTGTTTAATGTTCTTGATCTTTCTTGAGCACGTAGGATACAGTTATGACTTGCAGTATCCTTGTGTACTAATTCTGTCATACACGTGATTTCTGGATCAGTTTCAATGGACTGATTTCTCTTCTCATCATGGGTCATCTTTTCCTGCTTCTTTGCATTAGGCTGTTAATTTTTTATGAGATTTTTATCTTGGATATCTTTGTATTCCTATAAATATTCTTGAGCTTTATTCTGGGATGCAGTTATTCAGAAACAGGTTGACCCTTTCCGAGCCTGCTTTTTTTTTTTTTTTTTTACGGTACGCGGGCCTCTCACTGTTGTGGCCTCTCCCGTTGCGGAGCAACAGGCTCCAGACGCACAGGCTCAGCGGCCATGGCTCATGGGCCCAGCTGCTCCGCGGCACGTGGGATCTTCCCGGACCGGGGCACAAACCCGCGTCCCCTGCATCGGCAGGCAGACTCTCAACCACTAAGCCACCAAGGAAGCCCTGAGCCTGCTTTTTAAAGCTTTGTTAGTCAGGCAAGAACAGCATTTAGTTTGGGGCCAGTTTTGCCCCACAATTGAGGCAAAACCCTCTGAGTACCCTTCCGGAACCTTCCTATATTATGAGGTTTTTCCACTCCAGCTGGTGGGAACAGGAACTATTCTTAGCCCTGTGATGCCTTTGGCTGCTTCCTTCCCCACCCACAGGCAGTTTCCTCATACTCACTTGCTCTGATTTTGGGGGGCCCTCAGCAGAGCTCCAGAGCTTGCTCTCTGTGTAGCTCTGTCTTCTCTGGTACTCTGTACTGCAAACTCTAGCTGTCCTGGCCTCCCAGCTCCTTCTCTTCCACATAGGGAGACTACTGGGCTCTGCTGGGTACCCACTCTCTGTGCCATATCCTGGAAACTCCAGGCAGGAAGCCTGGGCGGTTGAGGGGCTCATGTGTTTAGAAATCTCAGGAATCACTGCCCTTCGTTGCCTAATGTCCAGTGTCTTGAAAATCATTCTCGTATGTTTTGCCTTCCTTTTGGAAGGTATTTTTCTAAGAATAAAATTCTGGATTAGCAGTTTCTGATGGAAAGCCCCCTGTCATTCTTGTTTTTGTTCTTCTGTAATAGGTCTTTTTCTTAAGGTGCTTTTAAGATTTTCCTTTTTATCACTGGGTTTCAGAAATTTAATTTGTTTTTTCAGAAATTTAAGTTGTTACAGGCAGAAAGGTGAATTGGTTCCATCTTGGCTAGAACTCCATCTTGGCTAGAACGCCCCCACCCCCCGAGTTCATAACTCAGTTCCGTGGTACAGAGTAGTCCATTAAATGAAAAACCAGTAACCTCCTCAATAAGGGATTTATCTCATATTTGTAGATGGGGGCCTAAAACATCACTATCTCCCCCAACTCACCAGATTTTCAGTGCCTAAAAAAAGATTAATTTTCACTAAAGGATTACTTATTTATATAGGGATTTTTGCTCTGGACTGGCTCTTCTTTAGTATTCAAGCTATTTATTTCTATGAACTCACAATCATTTTCTTTTTATTTATTTATTTATTCGTGGCTGTGTTGGGTCTTTGTTGCTGCGCGTGGGCTTTCTCTAGTTGCTACAAGCAGGGGCTACTCTTCGTTGCAGTGTGCAGGCTTCTCATTGCAGTGGCTTCTCTTGTTGTGGAGCATGGGCTTTAGGCGCCCGGGCTTCAGTAGTTGTGGCACGCAGGCTCAGTAGTTGTGGCTCACGGGCTCTAGAGCGCAGGCTCAGTAGTTGTGGCACATTGGCTTAGTTGCTCCGTGGCATGTGGGATCTTCCCGGACCAGGGCTTGAACCCATGTCCCCTGCATTGGCAGGTGGATTCTTAACCAACGTGCCACCAGGGAAGACCCTGAACTCACAATCATTTTCTTTTCTTTTTCTTTCTTTTTTTTGCTGCACTGCACAGCATGTGGGATCTTGGTTTCCCCACCAGGCATCAACCCCATGCCCCTTGCAGTGGAAGCGTGGAGTTTTAACCACTGGATCACTGGGGAAGTCCCTCACAATCATTTTCTAGATAAAATAGCTAATATGTACTGTTCTAAGAGCTTTGTACATTATTTCATTTAGTCTTTAACCGACTCTGTGAAGTAATGATACGATTCTGTTACTATCCTCATTTTGCACATGAGGCTATTAAAGCACAGAGAGGTTAAGTAACTTGATCAAGATCACACAGCCAGTAAGTGATGGCCAGGATTGAACCTGGGGTCTGGCTCCAAAGACTAGACATTTAATCAACACACAAAGCTGCTTCCAGGTAAAGTTGTTCTGTATATCCAGTGAGAGGGCAACTGATGCGGGCTCCTCAGCTTTCAAACAAGCATGCTGCCTTGCTTTCCCTTGTCGTGTTTTCTTTTTAAATTACGGTTGTACGTATGCACACGTGTGTGCCTGGTCATACATGCACATGATTTGGTTTCACCAGATATAAGAGGATATTCAAAGAAAATAAACCTCCCATCTATCTTTCTTCCTTCAAACCCCCAAGCTCCCCCCCACCCCACCCCAAACCGTCTCTTCAATTTTAGTTCGTCTTTCCAGAGAGATTCTTCACGTACACAAGCTTAGAAACAGATGGCAGCAAACGATCCCCTTTCTTCTGCACCTTGCTCTTTTCATCTAACAAGATATTTTCAAGTCATCCCATAATAGTAGGTGTAGAGCTGCCTTCCTCTTTTTGACAGCTGCCTAGGGCTCCATTGTGGTTGTGCATTAATTTACGACGTACTCCCCTTCTAAAGAATTTTACATTGTTTCCAAACCTGTGCTATTGTAAATCAGGCTGCAAAAAATATCCTTATATTTTATCACACGTATGTATCCCATATATATCACATTTGTATATGTGATTTCCCACATGTGCAAATATATCTGCAGGATAAATCACTAAAAGTGGAATTGCTGTGTCAGAGCGTTTGTGCTTTTGATCTGTTGGTAGCTGTGACTAAATTGCTCTCCAGAGAGATTATACTGATTTACACTCTCATAGCAGCGTATGAGGGTATATGTTTCTCTATACTCTCCCCAACACAGTCTATTAAACTTTTTTCATGCTGTGTTTGTTTTCAAAATAATGGCTGTGAACACTATATCAAAGGGTTACCTTTGTGAGGGATGACCCGGCACTGCATTTGTCTGCCAGGAAACTAAGAAACAAATGACCAAAGATGAATTCCCTTTTGTTCATGATCATTGACTCATTTCAGCCCACAGACTTCATCTGTGCCTGGTTCTGGGCACTAGGGGTAGAAAGATCTGCGACTTGGTCCCTGTCCCCAAGAAGTTCATCTTGTAGAGCGAGACTCAGAGAAGTGGCTATGATACGGTGTGCATCGTGTTACACACAGTTGCAGAGAATGGGATAATGGAACAAGGGAAAGTGTTGCTAGATGTCTTAGGAAGTGTTGCCAGGATCTCTTGATTGTGCTAAACTTGATGGGGAATGTCATCCCGGAAACAGCCAGGTGGAGAGAAGGAAGTTGGACTCTTGAGGACCAGCCAGCTCAAGGTGGCTTCTGTGAGGCTGGAAGCTCCTCTGGAGGTTACCGCGGGCACCTCCCTGCAGAACTGCCGGCTGCATGCAGGGAATCGGTCGGCTGTGATTGGAGGGATGTTGCTGGTGGGGATAATGAACTCGGTAGTGTCGGCAGAGGTGATTGGCCGCGCCCTGCTGCAGTGAGAATGCAGGCTGGATGCTCGGGTCCTCACTTGCGTGATGATCATTAATTGAGCGAGGACAGCTGAATAATCGGGAGCTCGAAGTTGCTTCTGCCTCCAGGAGAGGTCTGTTGGGCTATCGCTTTTTTCCTTTTTTCAAAAAGCCAAGCGTTTGATCACCGTCCACCTGCAAAAGTGAGTTTTTATTGAAGAAGCTCCAGCTGCTCTCTCGTTGTCAGCGACCCGGCGGGGCTTTCAGAGTGAGCTGCTTCTCAGGCCAGGCACGACAGCAGTGCTTAGCAAATTTGAGAAGGCAGGAAACAGCCACTGCATGCAGAGCTGCCAGCCTTACAACTCCCCAGGCTAGTCGTCCAAGCAGCTGTGTAGCCAGAGACCCTTGGTATTGTGGTCACATCCCTCCTCAAAAGTGAACGGTCACCGTCGGCGACGTGGGGAGGAAGCCGTGATGTTGCAGATGCTGTGGCATTTTCTGTCTAGCTTCTTCCCCAGGGCCAGGTGCCAAGGCTCCAGAGAGGGGAGCGGGAATGAAGTCAGAGGCACCCCGGCTCCGGCGCGGGGAGCCCAGATGCCAAGCTTTTTGGGGAAACAGGACGGAAGGGCTGAGGCCACGGAAAAGAGACCCACCATCTTGCTGGTGGTCGGACCCGCAGAGCAGTTTCCAAAGGTAATGGCAATGTCGAGAGGACCTCCTAGGTTAGGGGCTAGCCTAGGATCATTTTCCTGGAAAAAGCTGGAGTGTGGGGGAGGAAGAGAGGACTTATGAATGAATCCGTTTGGTACCAGGGGCCTGGGGAGAAGTGTTAGACAATGAAGAAGCCCAGCTCCAGTCCAGAATCTTTCTATGGCCACTGCAAAAGCTTTATTACCCAATTGTGACCACTTCAGTGCGGCCATTTGAAGAAGGAAGGTTGAATGCAATGGAAGATTTACCTTAGGATTTGTCTCTTTGGCCCCAGAAAGCCATTTGAAAGGCAGGGACAAACAATTACACCGTGTCTTGGTCTTAGCCTGTTTAAACAGCACAGGGAGGACGGAGCTCAGCGGGCAACAGAGCAAACCTTCCAAGGTGAACCCAGCTGCCGGGAGCTGGGGAGGACCAGCCTGCCCTACATCCCAAAGGTCAGACCCTCTGCCTTGGTGGGCAGGGGACCCGTCTTGCCTTTCTTTCTGGGAGAAAGGGAGCGATGAGGCAGAGTGGAGGCTGGAGTCTCAGTGCACGGAGGCCGGCACTCCTCACGGGTCTGCGGGTCTGCTGAGCGCTGGGGCCTTCCGTCCATTTCGTGCCCTGAGCGTGGCTTATGTCATCTGATCCTCACAAGAACCAGGGTAAGTGGTAGCACCCCCATTTCACAGATGAGGAAACTGAGGTGCAGAAAGGTTAAGTAATTTGCCCAGGATTAAACAGTTAAGAAGGGGTAGAGGTGAGATTTCATTTCAGCCTACCTGGAACTTTGCCATGTACTGCCCTCATCTTCCCTTAAGAAAGCCGTTTTTAATGGGACCAGTCGAGTTCTCAGGATTAGAACAGAAAGGCTACTTGGCTGTGATTTCTCCTGCCTGGAGTAGGAGAACCTTGTTCACCTCCTGAGGCTTGGTTATTTTGAATCTTTTCTCCTTTCTCAGGATAAAAATGAACTGGAAAAAGGAAGGAGATTCTGCCCTGTGTGTGGCGCGCTGTAGAGTCCAAAAAAGGTTCTGCTGAATTGAGCTACTGCATTTAAGAAATGGACGTTCATTTTTCCTTTGCTAAGTGGGAGGAACTTTTGATGCAACAACTTTTGCAGTGGTTTCAGGTTAAGCACTGAGGAGAATCCTTAGTCTGTGATGGGCTCATCCAGGGCGACAGGGGTCTCGGCATCTGTACTGTGCCTGAGATGTGACAGGTGTCGCTTTCTACCTTTTGATCATTTTACAGGAGCTCGGAAATGGCCGTGGCGTTATCTATTATGAGGAACTTTTATCTCCAGACCTGCTTGCCTTATGGCCAAGGGCTTAAGGGACTGGCTGGCTCCTTTTAAATTCACCCACTTTTGACTTTAATAATTAACTGCTCCACTTCCCAGACTCACACCGACTGGCAGCTCTTGTCAGCCCTCCCCCTGGGCTGGCCTGGCATCAGGACTGTTCTGAACGGCTTCTTTCCTGGCCTACAGAATCGGGAGCAAGGCGGGCTGAACCTGAGACCCACACCTCTCACTGACACTTCTCCCCAGAAGGGAGATGGATCAGCTGCCTGGGGGTGTGGGGAGCCCCAAGAGGGAGGTGCGTCAGCTGGTTTTGGTTTGAAACAAGCAAGAAAGCGCTCCTGGGCGGTGTGGACCCTTTAAAGGCAGACAAATTAAGAACTGGAAGAGTGTTTCAGCAGCGTGCGTCCTTTTCCAGCACAGCTGCTCTTGAAGGTAGGGGTTGGAGGTTGGGATCGTGGGCCGGTGGGGCCTGGCTCGCCATTTCTCTCCGGCAGACGCTGCCGCAGCCTCGTGGGGACCTCGTAGAGACGTCACTTTGGTTCTCAGCCTTCTAAGTGTCCCAGTGGCGCTACTTTGTTCGACTCTCATTTCTCTCTTAAATATGTCTGCTGGTGAGTCAGGTTCCGGCCAGCTTTTATTCTCAGAACTGTTCCAGTTTCCCCCCTTATCTTTGTCTTACAGTCGATCTGCAGTTGGAGAAGAAAGCCATTAGTCTGGAGTGGGAGGTGCCCTGAGCGGCATTCAAGCTTTCAAATCCTGAGGGGCCGTCTTCTCAGAAGCTCAGAGAATTTTGCTCATTGTGTGTCTAATTGCCAAGTGCAGGCAGGTTTCATTGGAAACCGGCTCCACTGGGCTGTCATGGCAACCCGATCATCAAATGACACTACGGCTACAGCAGCAAATGAGGCTCGAGGGCCTTACGGGTGGGTGGGGCTAGAATAGCTGGATGCTGGCAATATATTAATATTTTTGGCTTGGTCTGAGTCATTGGCGGGGCGGTGGAAATACTGTATGAGCTAATGCCACACTCCCAGAGGTACTCTACCTGCCCTGTTGTTACTCATGGTATTCCGGCACTTACGGGGATCTTTGGCATGAAACAGTGGTAGAACAAGGAAAGCTGGTGGGGTGGGGGCATGTGCAGATCTGAGGGTGAGAAGATGCTTGTGAGAGGAACTGCTACTTAGCAGATTAAGGGAAATCGAATGCCACTGAATTCTAAGGCATCTGGAGTGGCTGCCATTGTTTCTGAGTACTGGTTGTTACAGGAATGGACATTGGAAGAAAGGAAACAAAAGTAGATCTGGGTCACAAAATTAGAACAGGTAAAGATAGCAGAGAAGACGTGTCGATGGCAGGAGTGGGAGAGAGCACTTTACTCGGGCCTCCAGAAGCACCGGGAGCTGGTGTGAAACATCAGGAACGGAGCACAAGCCCTGCTTTATGAACTTTTTTTTTTTTTTTTTTGGCCACGCCACGTGACATGCGGGATCTCAGTTCCCCAGCCAGGGATAGAACCTGTGCCCGCTGCAGCGGAAGCGCGGAGTCCTATCCGCTGGGCCGCCAGGGAAGTCCTGAGCCCTGCCATATTCGTCTTCCTTATTTGTATTTCTCACGTATGTGTTCAGAGCTGTAACAGATACATTTTTTGTGTGGTTTTTTTTTTAGCTAAGGCTAAAATTACTCCCCCGCATCTGCTGCCTTCCCATGTGAGGTACTGCTCACTGTAATTCTCAGGGTCAGGCTGACAAGTGTTCTTTGGAAGCTGAATTCTAAAATCTCTTTATGGCAGTGTCAGGCTTGGATGCTGTTTTAAGTGGCCATTGTAACAGGAGCCAGGCTCTGGTGAGCCTCCGCCAGCTGGCTCTGGGGCCCGGGCAAACCAGGTGGCCTCTCCTGGTCTGTTTCTTCATCTCGGAGATTCAGAGATGACCCCAGGGCCCCTGTGGGGCCCAGTGTCTGTAATTCCAGGGAGAGAGCATTTGCCTTGGACACCAGGTGCCTGGAGATTGGCTCAACTGAGAAGTAAAGGTTTCTGTGTGACAACAGAGTTCTGCATGACCTATGCAACTCAGGAAGATGGGTGGTTTAAATAAATAAGCAAACGCCAGTTTACGTTTGTCCAATGAAGACATTCTGTTGGACTCAAACACAGTTGCAAAATAGAAATACGTTGGAGCCCTTTAAGATTAACACTGGAATAGAATTAATGTAAGCGTTGTAAAATAACATCTTGACAAGCACATGCAGAACTTTTCAGAGAACATTTCCTGGCCCTGTGATACCACTGGTCTGTAGAGTAATGAGCTCTGTTATAATCAAGGACATTCCATTCTGTTGATTCTAGAAGATAGTTGCCCTTGTTTGATAATGCTTTAATAATTGTTCCTTATATATTGAATGCTGATTTCACTTTCATTTGGTATTGTTTTCAAATCTCTTCTCAGATTTGTCTTGTAAATATATCATACAACTCAGTGGTACCAAAAAAAACCCCTCAATGGTACAATTATGTTTACCAACATTATTTGAAAAACATAGTTTAGTAGGAAAGGAACATCTCCAGTTGAACAACTTATTTATTCAGTCAAAATATTTGCCATTTTGTATTGGAAGGACTGCAGTTGTCACTGAAATGAGACACTTCAACAGATCTGTGTAATTTACTTTCGTTTCAGAAGCAATCGTGAATAATTTTAAAAAGGAAGATCAGCATTTAAAATTCAGCTCTTTTATTTATAAATGTGAACTTCCTTTAAAATAAAAATAATAATACAGTATCTTTTTGAGTTGAGGTGGACAAAATACCCTGAGGACTCTATTTGCTGGCACTCGGGAAACCAAACCTAAGGTCTTCATCAAGAGTGGTCGTGTTTGTTTTTTGGGGTCTCGGAGGCCTGCCAAGCACGATTCATTCATTCATTCAGAAACTGCTTATGTCAGGCACCTCCGTGATCAAGGCAAGGGCTCATTCCAGGCAAGGAGGTACAAAGGCCCTGCCTTTAGGACCCCAGCAGTAGAGATAAGATGTACGTAAAAATAGCCGTAAAGCAGAACATTCTGGATTGGGTAGCTTAAGAGACAGCTGAGTATCATGGATTTAGGTGGAGGCTGAGCAGGAATTTGCCTGAATAATCCTGAGCTGCCTCTGGATACCTCATCGGATCCTCCCTAGTGGATGGATGAAACAGCCCAAGACCTGTTTTTACAGACTCACCATCAGATCTCTTTTAGAAGGGCTGAAATATCATATAAGTTATTAAAATCTGTTTCATAATGATGTATATAAGCATCAACATCTTATTTTCTGAACCTTTTTAAAGTTCTCAACAAAAAGCTTTTTAGTGAATTTAAGAAGTTCCTTTTACTTTGGTGGATCCCCAAATGACATCCATCTGTTTTTAATCCATCCTGGTCGCGAGGTTTCGTCTATATTAGGAAGTGGTGCACTGTAGATGGAACATAGCGAGATGGATTCCTTTTTCATCTCTGTGACGTGGGCTCTTCCTCTGCAGCATGAATCTGACATCTTCCTTGGGAAGGAATGAGGTGGAGGTGGCAGGGTGGCCCTTAAATAAAGATCAGATCCTGACTCTCCAAGACCTGAAGTTTCCTCTCATCCTCACCTAAAAGGGACATTCTAGGGCAGTGTTGCTCAGTAGAACTTTCTGTGATGATGGAAATAATGTGTGGCCATGCAACCAAGGAAATGAACTCTTAGTTTCATTGAATTTTAGTTTATTTAAAATTGAGGACTTCCCTGGCAGTCTAGTGGTTAAGACTCCACCGTTCAGGAGGCGCGGGTTCGATGCCTGGTCAGGGAACTAAGATCCCACATGCTGTGTGGCGTGGCATAATCAAATAGAAGTATTGAGCAGCACAGCTGTAGACCAGAAAGCTCTGATGCACTGAACTTTAGCGCGTCCTGAATGAATGTGGGCTCTGAAGACCACATCCGTGGACCTTAAGTGAGGCCCAGGCTGACCCCAGATTGGTGCTGCTGAGGAGTGCCCCGGCACCATGACCTGTGGCCTAGAGTGTCCTCTTCCTGCCCCCATCATTTCAGCCTCTCGGTGCTTGTGGGGTCCCCAGGCAAAGCCTACAGGGGAGGGGCTGCTCATGTGCAGGGTGGCCTGGGGAGGGTCACTAGAGCCAGCCGGAGCTGTGCCTGGAAAGCCCTGTGGCCCAGGCAGCCGGCTGAGGGGCAGCTCCCCTGCAAGTGAAAGACCCCTCCCCACCCCCACCGGGGGCTACTTCCAGGACTTCTCCCCCCCCCGCCCCCGCCACTGACTTCTACCCTCACAGCGAAACGGGGCCGTTTCAGGTGAGCATTGATTCATTCTCTACCTCCACCCACTTATTTTTCTGCTGGGAATGATTTACCAAGGAGAGAAACCACTGTATTGTGTGACGCGTTTGGGGACCTTGTGGAAAAACAGGCCAAAGGCTGTTTGTTTGGAGGGATTGGCAGCCAGAGGGTGAAGGTTTCTGGGGCAGATCCCAGGGCAGGGCAGAATGCTCTGCCCGTCTCCGAAGGGTTAACTGGGGAGCAGGTGACGTCAGTCCTGATCTTTATCCCTCTGCACTCGGCCACGCACGCCTCCTTGCCGGGCTCTGTGCTCATTGGCTGTGGGCGGGAGCTACAGTGAGCAGACTTTTTTCAATTAAGTGAAAGGACAGGGTGGAGGCAGCCAATGACAGCTGCGCCCCAGCATACCTTGTGCAAGTGTGCTGGGCCGGGCAGCATTCTCCTGCCTCCACGCCGCCTGAAACAGCTCCCACCAGCATGCTCTGCCTGTGCCTGTACGTGCCCCTCATCGGGGAGGCCCAGACCGAGTTCCAGTACTTCGAGTCCAAGGGGCTTCCCGCCGAGCTGAAGTCCATCTTCAAACTCAGTGTCTTTATCCCGTCCCAGGAGTTCTCCACCTACCGCCAGTGGAAGCAGGTCTGTACCGTGGAAGGCAGCGGGCGTTTCATCAGTGTTGGCTGAGTGAATGGATGAGCTGGTAGAGGGTCCGCATACCTCAAAGGTCCCCACCATTTCTAAGCGTGCCAGTTTTTTCCCCAGCTGTCGCGTAACTATAGGCAGCTAAAGGGCTATTACGTCATGGGAGTGACCGGCTCTCATGTGACTTCCAAGGAAGGCTGGAATTATAGGGAAGGCACTTGTGGGAGAAGGAAAGGAATTTTCTTGCGGAGGGCGGGGTTCTAAGCAGTGCAGGGCCAGGAAGTGCAGGGGCACAGTCTAGCTGCTTTATCTGAGCTGGGGGGCAGGAGGGGAGGGGAGAGGCCCCTCATTGGAGACCCAGGAGTTGGAACCGTGGCTGCGGAGGCTGGAGGTGACAGGGCTGTGCCCTGGGTGAAACAAGCCAACGGGCAGGGGTGAGGGGACCTTCCTAGGCGTCTCTTTGGAGCAGGAGGCAGCAGAAATCATTACTAATTTAAATATGGGGAAACAGCTACAGAGTCTGAGAGGGTCGCCTGCCTCCTAAAGGGACACCCCAACTTCTCCGTTAATCAGATCCTGTGCTATCCCCCCGTGCTCACGATGGCAGTGACGGTCAGATGGTGTGCAGGGCGTGGTGATTTGCATATCCTAGGAAGGAGACCGGACTGAGGTGGAAGCAACGACTTAGAATATTTTGAAATCAGCTGCATGAGCATGTCCTTGAGTTGTCTGTGTCACGGGCACCCACCCAACAAGGCACATGGATCGCGTTGGTGCCAGAGCAACCCAGATACCAACGAGCTTCGTGCCTAGCGTTCGCCTCCTCTCTAAGTGACGTGCAGGTTCTATTTCTGCTCCTCTCATAAATCTAGGGTGCTTAACCTATATGTAATCTGCATTTTGGTGGGGAGCACAAACGTCTGCAGGAAGTTAACGGAACTCCAGACAGCTGACAGAACACGTGCCAGCCTGTGTCTCCCCTTCCAGCCACACCCTCCCTGAGCTGTTCTTTGGATCATGTTAGGTGACACAGTATCTGGAGAGGACCAGCTAGCCAATGGCCCATCAATTTCCAAACCCACTGGCTCAGAAGACTTTGAAACCCACACTGGTTTGTGGAGGGTGACTGTATTTCTTGCTGAGAGAATTGGGCAACACAGGGAGACTCTAACCATTTTCCTTAGGGGATTTTTGGTCCTAGTTTTGGGGTGTTGCTGGGTTGGAGTGACTCATGTATGTTCCCCACCTTCTTGAGATTAACCTTTAGAATGCCAGCAGACACTATACAGAGGTGGCTCTGGAGTCCCATCAGGCCTGGCTTGAATCCTGCCCACCAACTTCCCTAACTGTGCGACTTTGGATAAATTACTAAACCTCTGTGACCTTCTGTTTCCTTCTCTGGAAAATGGGGGAAATGGTAGTACCCACCTCCCAGGCCTGTTTGCGAGGATTCAGCGGGTTACTAGAGGTAAAGCATTTAGCAGGACCCCGGGCACAGACCAAGTGCTTGTGCTTTTGTGGAAAAGTTCCAGTTGCTGAGCATCGAAAACGGACTGCAGCTGCTGAACAGAGCTCATGTCTAAGGGCAGGCGCAGGTTTTTGGAACCTCACTGCCCAGGAAAGGGTCTTTTAAAGCTTCCTTGGGTCACTGAACTATTCCTAAGTGGAGCTGCCCTGCTTTTCAGTGCCTGGTTAAGGGAGCTGAGGTTGGTTATAGCACCTGGCTCCCCTGAGATCAGAGACAGGCAGCGCCATCACGCACAGGCCCAAGAACAGTTCCCATTGCTCTTACCACTTCTCCATCCTCCAGAGTTCTCTCTGGCAGTATTTCTGCCAAGCAGCCATTGGCAGGGGCCGGCTCTGCCCTGTACCTCTACCCTGGTCGCCCCCAATTGTTCTTGGGCCAGTGCCACTTTTAGGGATAAAAAGAGCAAGCTGCAGAGTTTCTGAGGGAATCTGGAGCTCCAGGGCCACCCCACATTTGGGCAGAGAGCATGTGGGGCTGAGGCCTGGCACCAGGGACAGAGCTGCAGGGGAGCCGGGCAGCTGGCCTGGTGGAAGTACCAAGCCCACCGCTGCCGGCCTCTGTCAGAAGGGCTCCTCTTGCGGCCTCTTTTTCCTCTTTCTCATGAGGGAAACACGGTGGGTCCTTGGCTGGGTTCTGGCCGGCCCTAGGGGATCCAGGTGGTGGCCCTGGGAGTGGAGGAGGGGAAGTGTCTCAGGTCGTGGGGCCACCTCTGTTCACGGTTGAGCAGTTGTTTCCTGGTAACGGGACACCACGAGGGACCCGAAAAGCTGAAGGACAAAACCTTACTTTTGTTTTATAGAAAATTGTACAAGCTGGCGACAAAGACCTCGATGGGCAGCTAGACTTTGAAGAGTTTGTCCATTATCTCCAAGATCATGAGAAGAAACTGAGGCTGGTATTCAAGAGTTTGGACAAGAAGAATGATGGTGAGCATTGCCCCCGGGGGCCAGCGGCGGGCCCAGCGGTCCTGGGCCTCTCCGCAGGGCTGGCTTCCGGCTCACGGCCTTTGTTGTTCCAGGACGGATCGACGCGCAGGAGATCATGCAGTCCCTGCGGGACCTGGGAGTCAAGATATCTGAACAGCAGGCAGAAAAAATCCTCAAGAGGTGAGTGCGTAGCCGCCCCTGCGTTTGGTTGAACAAAAGTGTGACGAAAGAAGGTTTCCTGGACTCACTCCCTCGTGCCGTTCGCTGTATTGACCCTGTTTCTGTGAACTTTGGCTTCTGGTGGTTGGAAGGGATGAATAAGTAACCCCTCCCAGAGACCAGCTGCTCCCCGGGTTCCTGGTCAGCTCCGGTGGTGGAATCACAGATCACCTGGCAGAGTGCCTGAGCGCCAGCCACCCGCTGAGAGAGAAGACTAGTGGGGGATTTTAGTAGGTGAAAGGCCAGCGAGGAACACCCTTCTCTGCCCGGTCGTTCAGGGGCAGGGCTCACGTGGCCGCCCTCCACTGTGGGGAACTTCCTCTTAACACAACGCTCAGGTGTGCTGCCCCGAAAGGCATCCCGCAGGCCAGGGGTGGTCCTGGGGACTGGCATCATTGCTGTGCTGGGAACTCGCACAGAACAGCCCCAGAGCCACTTCCTGTCCTCCGGAGCCTCCCCAAGTCCCAGGGGCCCGAAGCCGGCTGGCCAGGGACGGCAGCCTCTGGCCCTTGCTCCCCTCCGCGTGGAGGGCGCGTCCTCGTGCTGTGCCGTGGCATGTGCTTGCGTCACTAACCTCCGCTCAGAGCACTTATTTGTGTTGTTTCTCCTCTCTCCTCTGCATCTTCCTTTGTCTGTCTGTCAGAATACGAACGGGCCACTTCTGGGGCCCTGTCACCTAGTAAGTATCCGTGTCACTCTCGGGACCGCCTCCCTCCTTGACCTCTGTGCCCGATCGGAACGGGGTTCTCGTGGGCCGTCAGATCCCGTTTTTGTACCAGGTGGGATGTGGAGCCACCTGGCCTTTTCTCCTCCGGGGCAGAGGCGCCTTCTGTGGTTTCCTGGTGGCCACGCGCCTGCCCTCGGCTCCCCTGGAGGTGGGAAGCGCGGCTGACAGATGGGGCCTGTTGACAGTTGGGCGACCCACATATCTGTCTTGCAGCATGGACAAGAATGGCACAATGACCATCGACTGGAACGAGTGGCGAGACTATCACCTCCTGCATCCCGTGGAGAACATCCCTGAGATCATCCTGTACTGGAAGCACTCTACGGTGAGCCCCGCGCTCCCGGGGCCGGAAGGGGGTTTCTCCCTCGTCCGTTCATAGGGTCCCCTTCGCCCAGCATCAGCCCCCATCCTGGTGGGGGTTCCCAGCCCACCTCCCCTTCAGTGGTGGGGCTGTCTGCTTCTCTGCCAGCCTTCCACATGCTCCCTCCATCTCCCTCATGCCGGCCAACCTGAACGGCCTGCCCATGCCCCAAACACGGGGCTCCCTCTGCTAGAAACAATGCCCTCCTGTCCCCACGTGCTGCCTGTTCTTCAGGGTCCACTGTAAGCACCCTCTCCCTGAGCCTCCTTGTTCTTCCAAAGCCTCCTGAGGGCTGCTCTGCAGAGATCCAGTAGCAGAGCTGTTCAGTTTCTCCCCCCGGCCACCCCATGTTTTGTGTCATTTCTCTCTATGGCAAAAGAATACCTCCCCACTGCTTTCACCCCCGGTCAGAAACACACAGAGCTCTGCACCCTCACTGGTAGTGGCCCCATTGACCCCTCGCCCACGAGCCCCCTTCACGCATGAGCGTCCCTTTCTGCTGGTCCTTGCTGAGTATCCCCTGGTGGCAGTCTTATCCATCCTGGACCGTCGACTCCAGAAGAGGAGGCCACAGGTCCTCCTCTGTCTCCCGAGGTGCCCTCAGGGGACGCCTGGCATCTTCGTTGGCTGAAATTAGGTGAACGCTCTGCGGGTAGGAGCCGCGGCCCCGTGGGTCTGGCCTGCAGCCCCAAGGTTGGAGCAGAGCTGGCTCTGCCTGCCGAGCCGGGAGGCCGCCTGGGAGAGAGGGCATTGCACAGGCAGCACAACCTCTCGTGTTTGCAGAAGTCTTGCATAATGTTCTGCCAACGTGATCCGGTTACACATCAGGTTTCAGAAGAATTTTTATCCCTGACTTGATCCTTCCAGTACAGCCAACCTGGTGATCCTCAGCTGCAGTGCCTTTGTCAGCTGTTCTTGCAGGAGCCCCTGGCAGTGTCCCGAAGGGCTGTCCGCATGGTTTTCTACCTGCGTTCTTCCAGCTGTGCTCTCAGTTCTAACCTGGGCCTCTCCAAGGCCACAGACAGCTCAGAGCTTTGCTGCCTCCACATAGCGAAGGGGTAGGGGGTCCATTCTAGGCGGCAGAAGGCTGTGGACCTAGCTGTCTGCCGGCAGTTCTGCCACAAGCGTCGGGAGCCTGCTAGATTTATCGTTGTTGGTCTTCCTCACAGATCTTTGATGTGGGTGAGAATCTGACGGTCCCCGATGAGTTCACGGTGGAGGAGAGGCAGACGGGGATGTGGTGGAGACACCTGGTGGCTGGCGGTGGGGCGGGGGCTGTATCGAGAACCTGCACGGCCCCCCTGGACAGACTCAAGGTGCTCATGCAGGTACGCAGGAAAACAGGCCCCAAGCCACCTGGTTTCCACCTTGGGTTTCTTTGGTGGGTTGGTTTCCCCTCCCTTATCTGGGGCCCTGCTTTGGGCCCATACTTTCCTAACCCAGTAAATCAGATTGGAATTATTGCTCAGACAAGGATGACATTAGATCTTGGCCTAGGTGGCCTTTTGCACATTAGATCCTGGCCTAGGTGGCCTGATCTAATTTTATCTGAGGCCCTTAAGCCAGGAGTCACATTACAGGGCCATACCAGAGGCAGATGACCCCAGTGAGAACTGGGGTGTGGCAGGAACCTGTTTCCTTAGGCGCATCTTACATAGGCCACCACGTGGGGGGTAGTGCGAACAGATCCTCACCTGGCCTGGACACCGTTCCCTTGGCTGGGCACCCAGCTCCACGTCCACAGGGCAGGTTCAGCTCATGCTGAACCCAGGTCGGGAGCAAGGTTGTGAAATCGAGCTGCCTGAGGACACACCAGTGGACTCCAGTGTCTTTTGGACAGTGGCCAGTCACCCCCTTGTCCCCTGACTTGCGTTCTGGCACTTTTCGTGGCAGGAACCCTGCTCAGAAAAGGTGTCATCCTTTCCTTACCCCCTCAGCGCCTCCTGGGCCTGCCTCGGTTTGAGGTCTATGGATGGAAGAATGAGAACTCCCTTCTGGTGCTGAATCAGGGAGGCGAGTGGTTCAGGGAGAGGAGCCCTGGGCCTGGGACCCGACCCGGGGTCCCACTGTCCCAGCTGGGTGACCTCAGGCGAGTCACTTCAGCCCCAGGACTTCTACTGCTCTGGAAACTAAGGGGTTCGAACAAATTGCCTCATCAGTGTGTTTTTCTTAGCCAAATCCCCAGGAATGCTGTAGAGATTAAAAGCTGTCCTTGGGTGAAATGACAAAATGCCAGGGAGGTGCTTTAAATTAATGGGGGTGGGGGAGGGGGAGCAGGGGGAGGGGTGGGGGGCATCAGTTGGCTGGTTTGATGATGGTTGAAGCTCATTATGGGTTCATGGAAGCTCATTATGTAATCCTCTATACTTTTATATATGTTTGAAAATTTTCCATAATAAAAAGCTCACTTTTTTTTTTTTAATTTATTTTTTGGCTGCGTTGGGTCTTCGTTGCTGGGCGCGGGCTTTCTCTAGTTGCAGTGAGCGGGGGCTACCCTTCGTTGCGGTGTGCGGGCTTCTCACTGCGGTGGCTTCTCTTGTTGCGGAGCCCGTGCTCTAGGCGTGCGGGCTTCAGTAGTTGTAGCACACAGGCTCAGTAGTTGTGGCTCACGGGCTTAGTTGCTCCGTGGCATGTGGGATCTTCCCGGACCAGGGCTGGAACCCATGGCCCCTGCCTTGGCCACCAGGGAAGTCCAAAAAGCTCAACTTTTTTTAAAGCAGTCCTTGTGGAGGTGTTTAGCATGGGGTTGGCGCCAGCAGGTGCACAGCAGAATCTAGTGGGACCTGGAGCAGCCACGTTAGGCTCTCAGGGTACCGAGCTGGCCTCAGAGTGCCACGAGGGCGGAGCCTGGCTGCCGTCGATCTTGGCTCTTTGTCAGGCAGCGGTGGCCCTGCGGCCGCTGAGCTCCTTCTGACCGCTTGTCCTCCCCCCCCAGGTCCACGCCTCCCGCAGCAACAACATGTGCATCGTGGGTGGCTTCACCCAGATGATTCGAGAAGGAGGGGCCAAATCACTCTGGCGCGGCAATGGCATCAACGTCCTCAAAATTGCCCCCGAGTCGGCCATCAAGTTCATGGCCTATGAACAGGTGAGGACCCAGCTCCCCAGGGAGAGTCGCCCATCAGCAGCTGCTTCCTGAGCTTCCCCTGGAATGAGGTCCCTGCCCTGGACCTGCCCTGGTTCCCTGGAACCTGGAACCAGTCCTTGTACCTGAGGGACAGCAGGGCTAGGTGGGGGGTGGGAAGGCCTGAGCCTGACCCCAGCTGTGCCAGCAACCAGTTCCACTGGGGGCCAGTTCCTTCCATTTCTGGGCAGCATCAAAAGTGCCAGGGACACCAGGTCTTGGCTAAAGCTGACAGGCCCCGGGAGGAAGGGCGGGGCAGGAGCAGGTATGCTGGTCTCTGGGGGGTATCAGTCTGTTTGCTCCCTGTTCCAGATCAAGCGTCTCGTTGGGAGTGACCAGGAGACTCTGAGGATTCACGAGAGGCTTGTGGCAGGGTCCTTGGCGGGGGCCATCGCCCAGAGCAGCATCTACCCGATGGAGGTGAGGGCCACGTCGGTCCTGGGGCGGGCAGTGTACGTGGAGGTGAGGGTGCAGAGTGGGCCAGGCTCACACTTCCGTCACTTCCGTTGGGCTCTGCAGGTCCTGAAGACACGGATGGCCCTGCGCAAAACAGGCCAGTACTCGGGCATGCTGGACTGCGCCAGGAAGATCCTGGCCAGAGAGGGCATGGCCGCCTTCTACAAAGGCTATGTCCCCAACATGCTGGGGATCATCCCCTACGCTGGGATAGACCTGGCCGTCTACGAGGTGAGGCCCTAGAGGACTCAGGCCCCTTGAGCAGCAGGAGAGATTCAGAAACCCCCTCCTGGCCATGTGTCACCCCTCCACCCCCCTTTGTCTCCTTCCAGACTCACCTGTCCATTGCAGGGGTGTCCTGTCACACTGCCTGCCCCTGGCAGCCCCCAGGTTCTGTACCCCCAGGGGCTTGGCAGGCAGATCTACAGAGCACGATGCCCTGGGGGCTTCCTGGGCCCCCAGCAGACTCCGGAGCACAGGAGTCTGGCTCTTGGGGGAGGGAAGGGAGGGGCTGCCCCTGCGGCATCCCCATCCTATCCAGAAATCCCCAGTGACAGCAGAAACAAAGGTCAGGCAGGCCGGGAGCCCAGCCAGCCCCAGGCTGGCCCAGGCCAAGTGAATCAGGTTACAGTGGCCTCGCGGATCCCATGTGATGGGGCAACGCCTCCTGTGTGGATCCGGTAACTGTCCCCTCAGCGCCCCAGTCTCTCACTGCCTCACAAGCCCTTTCTTCCTGGGGCCTGCAGGCCCTTTGGCTCATCCCCGCCCCCCTCTGCCCTTTCAGACACTTAAGAATGCCTGGCTGCAGCGCTATGCGGTGAACAGTGCAGACCCCGGCGTGTTTGTGCTCCTGGCCTGTGGCACCATGTCCAGCACCTGTGGCCAGCTGGCCAGCTACCCACTGGCCCTGGTCAGGACCCGGATGCAGGCCCAAGGTAAGGCTGGTCTTAGGCCAGTCAGTCCCCAGGGGCCCGTCTCCCCGGGCAGGTTGGGACGTAGGGAGGGGCCGGCGAAAGGCCCCTGACGGGCGACCTCGCTCCCTGCAGCCTCCATTGAGGGCGCCCCGGAGGTGACCATGAGCAGCCTCTTCAGACAGATCCTGCGGACCGAGGGGGCCTTCGGCCTGTACCGGGGGCTGGCCCCCAACTTCATGAAGGTGATTCCGGCCGTGAGCATCAGCTACGTGGTGTACGAGAACCTGAAGATCACCCTGGGCGTGCAGTCGCGGTGACGGGAGGGAGGCCAGCCTGCCCGCGGACTCGCTGATCCTGGGCCTGCAGCCCTGGGATGTGTAGCCATCTCATTCTGTGAATGTGCCAACACTAAGCTGACTTAAGCCAAGCTGTGAAGACCCCGGGACGCACCTGCAGGGGTGGGGGCAGAGCCGGCAGGCCCGCTGGGTCTGTCCTGCTGACCCTGGCTGACCCTCGGGTCCATTCCAGGGAAGACCTGTGGGTGTTCCTCAGGGTCCAGGGCTCAGCAGGACACAGGCTCGCGTGCGTGGGGACAGGACATTTCCTGTGCTGCCTGCCGAGTAGCTGGGCTGGGAGGCTGGCTTCGCTCTTGCATCGCGTCCTCGCAGCCAGACCATTGGCGCGGGGCGCCTTCGGGCCTGCTGAGCGTCCTCCCCGGGCCCACCTTGCTTCCTTCCTTGCTGCTGTTTTAAATGGTAGGAGGAGGGCCCGCAGCCCACTCCCCCCGCCACGCTGCTCCTCTCCGCCCAGTCCGTGGGGAAGGGTGGTTCTACCTGACCTAAGGCCGACTTCCCAACCGGCAGCACAGCCACTGGCAGGGAAGAGGGAGGAGTCTGGCTTCTGAGCTGCCCCGCAGACGGGCACCTGGATGCCCGTGTGCGTGACGAGGGCAAGGCTGCCTGGCGTCCTGGCGCATGGCTTCATGGGTCCTGGGACCCAGAGGGCCTCTGCTCCCTGCTGCTGGGGGGCTCGTGGGGCTCCGAGCGGGCCCCGGCCCCTGGCAGGACTGGCACCAGCTCAGAACTAACTCCCTCTCCCTTCCCGCCGGCATGAGGGCAGTGGGCATTGTGTTGAAGCAGGAAGGGCAGTTTCTGCCCTGAGTCTGCACGCCCTGGTGAGAGAAGGAAAAGGTGATCAAGGCCTTAATTATGTATTGTTGGAAAAAGGGTTTTGTTCAGAAAGACAAGCCGGACAAATGTACAAGTTCTGCTCTTCCAGGGAGAAGACAAAGAGAGCCAGCAGTGGCTCGGCCGACCGCGTTAAAGTCTGTTTCTGACGCCCCGGGGATTCGTGTCCAATCCCAACTGGGGCAAAGTGGGACCAGCCTCACATTCCACTGACGCAACGTATCACACTGCTGGGAGCCTATTTATTTTGTATTTATTTGAACAGAGTTATGTCCTAACTATTTTTATAGATGTGTTTAATTAATAGCCTGTCATTTTCAAGTTCATTTTTTATTCATATTTATGTTCCTGGTTGACTGCACCTTCCCAACACCTGTGAGGTGGGGTGGGAAGAGGAAGGAGGGGGCCGTGGCAGTGACCCTTCTCGCTGCTGCACCATGTCTGTCCAAAGAAATTTCTTTCGGAACTGGCGACAGAAGAAAGGCAAGAAGGCAGAAGGGCCCTGATCACGGAGAGACGGTCCTTCGGTGGGTCAGGGCAGGGCCAGCACCTAGGAAGCCTTAGGATCTGAGGGTTTGCTCAGGGGCCAGGAAGAGGGGGGGAATCTCAACCCTGTTCAGGATGGAAGTCCAAATCATTTCTTAGACTGGGAGTGATTTCTTTATTCACCCTTTTTGAAAGACAAGGCAGTGAGGTGCCTATCACTGTGAGTTTGGGGTGGGGGCCAGAGGAGAGGGCGGCCGGCTCCCCCCCCGTACCTGTGAAGCGGGCCCCCTCTGTCCTGGGCCCCCCGCTACCCCTGCTCAGTAATGCTGGTCAGCGCGCAACTGCACAGCCACACTTCCATTCACCAGAACGGCCTGATGAGGACAATTTAAATAGGATGCAAAGATCAATGCAAGATTTATTGTTATATATAAATAGAGTTATAACTGGAATTGGTGACAAAGCAAATTAAGAAAGAATTGGAAGTTGTCATTTAAAACAGCCTTCTAATAAAGTTGTTTCAGAGCTGATGATGGATCCGTGGTTTTCCTGACCTGGGCTTGGGCGGCATGGGGCTGTTTACATGTTAGAATACAAATCCCTTTTTCTCATGAGAGAACATGAGAAAGCTACCCCTCAGAGTAGCTACCCGCTCTGGGCTTCTGGACGCACCCCCTCTTTAGAATGGATGGTCATTGTATTTGGGGTGCTCTGACAGGTCTCCAGTGCCCCAGGAGATAGTGAGTCTGGTCCTTCCTCAGCCCTCAGCTGATTCAGCCCATGTCGAGCCGAGCTGATCCCTTGTCTCCTGTTTGAAGCACCTCCAGACACCACTGTGCCTCTCTTCACTTCACTGGGTGCCCCTCCCCAGCCTCAGATTTGGTTCCTGCCCATCCTTCTGACGTAGAGATGCTGGAGGGCCCCCCTGGACATTCTTTATCCGCTTTCTGGGAACAGGGAATGTGTCTGCAGTTGTACCTCTAGCAGTGCCCAGTGCACAGAGTGCTCAATGAAATGTTCATTAAATAACTCGACACCCCCGTCCCCATCCCCCCACTGACAGCCCTTGGTGCCACTGGCTGGTGGGGCACTGTATGAAGCAGCCTGGGGAACGTGCCAGGGGGCTCTGGCATTCAGAGGCTGTAGGGAGACACAGAAGTGTGCCCTTGCGTGAAACGCATATAACACTTGTGCTGGATTCAAGTGTCTCCCCAAAATTCTTGTCCACTGGGAAGCTCAGACGTTGCTTGATTTGGAAGTAGGGTTTTTGCAGATGTAATCAAGTCAAGATGGGGTCATCCTGGGTGAGGGTGGGCCCTAAGTCCAATGACTGGTGTCTTTATAAAAGAGGGAAATCTGGACAGGCAAGAGAGCGCCACGCAGGGAGAAGGCCACGTGAGGACAGAGGCAGAGGTTGGAGTGATGCATCGACATGTCAGAAAATGCCAAGGATTGGGACTTCCCTGGTGGTCCAGTGGTTAAGACTCCATGCTTCCACTGCAGGGGGTGCGGGTTCGAGCCCTGGTCAGGGAACTAAGACCCCGCAAGCCTCGGGTGCGGCCAAAAAAAATAGGATTGCAGGCGGCCACCTGAAGCGAGGGGAGAGGCAGGAACGATTTCTCCCTCAGACCCTCCAGAAGGAACCAACCCTGCTGGCACCTGGATTTCTGGCTTCTGGCCTCCTGAACTGTGAGAGAATTCATTTCTATTGTTTGCGGCCATCCAAGTTCATGGCAGCCACAGGAAACAAATATGCCACTTGCGTCAGCTTGTTACCAGGGTAACAGGCATAAACCATTTCCCAACCATTGGTTGGGTCTTGTCAAGTTGGTCGTCCCCGCCCCACCCCCGCCCGCCCCCATCCAGGCTTCTCCTTGGGACGGTGGCCAGGTCCCAGGTTCCCAGGTCCTCAGTTCCTTCCAGCTGGGAGTGGGGCTTCTCCAGCACAGAAGTTAATTTGGGGAGGTGCTCTGAGGTGGGTGACACTTGATGTGTCACCAAGCCAACCTCCCTCCTTTGTTCCTTCATCCCTCCTTCCAGTCTTTAATTGAAGGTCACTTTCTTACAGAGGCTGTCGCTGGCCACCCTGCTTCCCATGGCAGCCCTGTTCCACGCCGTTTGTTCTTCTCCCTTGCACTTCTGCCCGCTAACTAGAGGGTGGGAGTACCGGCTGGCTTTCTCACTGCTGTTCCCAGTAGGTGCCCGGCACCCACTACAGGCTTAACGAATAGTTACTAATCGGATAAAACCCATCCAAACGTTCTATGGTGTGGGAAGCAGAACTATACCCCCTCCCAAAGACAGCCACGTCGTAACCCCCACCACCTGTGAATTAGGTGGCATGGCGAAGGCTAATTAAGGTCACAGATGGAATTAAGGTTGCTAATCAGCTGACCTTAAAATAGGGAGAGTAGCCTAGATTATCCAGGGGGATCCAATGGAGTCACAAGATCCTGCCACGTGAGAGACAGAGGCAGGGAGAGGCGGGGAGGCGGGCGAGGACTCAGCCCGAGGTCGCTGGCTTTGAAGATGGAGGAATGAGGCCCGAGTCAAGGAATGCTGCGGCTTCTAGAAACTGGAAAAGGCAAGGACCAAGTCCTGGAGAGCCTGCGGAAGGAACGCTCCCCTGCTGACAACCCTGATTTTAGCCCGGTGAGACGCATTTCAGACCTCTGTCCTACCTCCAGACGAGCCTGGGAGGGCTGCTGGAAAGTTGAAATGAGACAGGAAACGGAAATGGCCGGTCCTTAATAAAGAGTTTTATCTCGCAGCTCCCCTGCCCCATCCTGGATTCCAAACTCACAGAGTGATTTCCCCTAAATGCTTTTCATTCCAGTCCCCCCTCCCTCCTTCCCGGGGTGAGGAGGCCTGGGATTTCTGGCATGGGATGGGGGTGGGGGCAGCTCCCACCGTGGGATCTGGCCCATCCTCTTCGTGCTTCCTTTCTGAAGCCAGACCTTCTCATCTCTTAGTCACGGGAGCGCCATCGCTGAGCGCCAGCTGGGGCTCTGCAAACACAGGGCACAAGTGCTGCCGCCATGTCCCCATTTTACAGAGGCAGAAACTAAGACTCCAGGAGGGGAAGGGACTCGCCCAGGCCCTCGCCGTGAGCAGATGACGCGGCCTCGAAGGCAGGTCAGAGGACCCCACTCCCACTGCATGCTTGGGGGGTGAAGACGCCATGGGGTCTGCTGGGGCCCCTGCCCCCAGAGCAGGCCTGGCGGCCTGGAACCACACCACGACCCACCTGCAGGGACCTTCACTGAGGGGCAGGTGCTCCTTGCCTCACCTCAGGTAGGTGACACCTGGCGTCTGGCTGCTCTCCTGGCCAGGAGGCCACAGAGAGCCGGAGAAAAGTGGGGCAGGCCCGTGCTTGAATCCTGGCACCTGGCGGCGTGATCCTGGGCAAATCTCATGCCTCTCTCAGCCTCAGTTTCCTCACGAGCAAGACGGGCACAATATTTGCCTTACAGCTCAGAGCTGGAAGGGACTCCTCCGGTTCATACAAAGGGCAAATGTTGGGAATTGCCTGGCGGTCCAGTGGTTAGGACTTCTCACTCTCAATGCTGAGGGCCCGGGTTCGATCCCTGTTCAGGGAACTAAGATCCCACAAGCCATAGCGTCCCCCCACCCCCCAGAAAAGGGCACATGTTGAGCCGGGATTCAAACCACTTTTGCTGACTCTGAAGCCCTGTTCTCAACCTCAGCTCTGGCCAGACTGTCCCCAGTCCGCATCTTGCTGGTCTGGGCAGGTTGGAATGTAGGGGAAGGGTGAGAAGAGGAACAGCCTGCCTGCCGGGCCCCTCTGCCCAGGCGTGGACCTTGGTCCCTGCCCTCCAGGGCCAAGAAGCAAGAGCAGACCAGCGAGTCCCAGTTATAGTGGCTGGAGAGGCTGGCCAGTGCTGGGTGGGAAGGCCAGCAGGAGGGGAGTGATGCAGGAGTGCAGGAAGGAAACAAGAAGGCCAGAGGCCCACCCCAGCCCCCAGGGGCCAGGCAACCTAGGCCTCTCCTGCTGTCAGCGTCCCATAACACAGAGGCTGGCGGGGGAGCGGCACAAAGGGACCAAACATTATCTCCCCACGGCAGCTGTGAAAGCCCCATGAGCTGGCTCCACCCACACCTGCCAGGGTTGGGGGTCCCCTGCTGCACCAAAGAGCCCAACCCCTGCCCCTCATTTTAGGGAGGAGGAAACTGACACAGGGCAAGGGACTTGCCCCCAGGTCACCTGGCTCCCTGTAGCCGCTTCTCTTCCCTGACTACACTGGTCTGTACCATTTGTATTAGTGTCCTACGGCTGCTGCTACAAATCATCACAAACGTGGCATCTTAAAACAACACAAAAGCAGGACTTCCCTGGTAGTCCAGTGGTTAAGACTCCGTGCTTCCATTGCAGGGGACACAGGTTCGATCCCTGGTCAGGGAACTAAGATCCCGCATGCTGCGTGGCACAGCGAAACACACACACACACACACAGACACACACACACACATTTATTCTCTTACAGTTCTAGAGGCCAGAAATCCAAAATCAATCTCACCTGAGCCGAAATCAAGGTGTCCCACAGGGCTGGTTCCTTCCAGAAGCTCTCAAGGAGAATTCATTTCCTTGCCTCTTCTGGCTTCTGGAGGCTGGCTGCTTTCCTTGGCTCTCGACCTCTTCCTGGCGTCATTCCAACCTCTCACTTCTGTTCTCACGTCTCCTCTTCTTTAGTGAAACCTCCCTCAGCCTCCCTCTTATAAAGAGACTGTGATTACATTTAGGGCTCATCTGGATAATCCAGGAAAATCTCTCCATCTCAAAATCATTAATTTAATCACACCTACAGAGTGTCTTTACCACATAAGGTAACGTTCCCAGGTTCCAGGGATTAGGACCTGGATATATTTGGGGGCCATTATTCAGCCCACACCACACCATCCCCCCACTACCACGTCTGTTCCCCATTAGACACTTCTGCCCGTCCACATCCTTCCCATTGGACTGGTTAAAAAAATTAGGGAAGAGTCATCCAGTGGAGCATGGCATACTGTGGAACAGTCATTAGAAATGGTGAGGGAGAACAGTTACTGATCTGGAATGTGATTCAGGAGCTACTGTGTGATCTGAATTTTTATTTCAAAAAATATGTATCTAGAGAGAGAGAGAAGTAATGTGACATTGTGATTAAGATCATCGACTCTGGAGCCAGGAGATCTGGGTTCAAATCCTGCCTGTGCCATTTACTGTGTGACACCAGGCAATTCATTTAACCTTTCTGATGCCTCAGCTTCCTCATCTGTAAAATGGGAATATTTGTACTTACCTCATAGGGATGTTGAAAGGATTAAATGAGGTAATATGTATAAAGTGCTTAAAGTGGTGCTTGCCACAAAATAGGCCCCATTTAACTGTTAGATATAAATATTGTACATAAAATATAAATTATATATATAAATATAAAATATTTTATGTGTGTATATATATATATATATATATATATATACATACACACTATATGCAGATACATAAAAAATAACTAGAAGGCTATTCTCCAAAAAAAAAACTTTTTTTTTTATTGGCTACGCCGCGCAGCTTGTGGGATCTTAGTTCCCCGACCAGGGATCGAACCTGTGCCCCCTGCATTGAGAGCACGGAGTCTTAACCACTGGACTGCCAGGGAAGTCTCAAAACTTTTTAAATTTTTGATATTTAAATTTTTAAATCTCAGTGATGGGTCTGTGAATAACTGGTATCTTTTTGCTTATCCACAAGCTCTATTTATGCACAATGAACAATTACTTGCATAATCAAAATGAAAATTTTAAATTTAATAATCTAACAAAAATAGTGAACCAGAATCCTAATCCTTAAAGCCCCTGCTGTGGCTTGCTCTCCTGAGGGAGCCCTCCCTGACTCCCAGGGAGGAGGGATCTCGCCATTCTCACGGCTCTCTTCCCTTCTTACTTCCTGGAGCACTTGGCCGTGAACTCCAGGAGCCCAGCAGGAAACAGCAGGGAGTGTGTTCTGAGAAGAGACAGCAGACCCCACCGGCTGCAGAAAAACACCCCTCACACATCAACAATGCACATCAACTTTGTGCAACCTTCCCATCCCTGATTTCAACAACCCCATGAAGGGTAACTGACCTCCGAGAGCTTGCCCACGGATGGGCAAGGATGGGGCTTGCCCAAGGTCACAGCAAACAATTGCAGAGTTCCCACTTCAGGCCTTCTGCTGCTACCAATGCCCACAGGCACAAGCCATAACCTAAGCATTACCAAGATGGGGCAAGGGTTCCTAGCTTGCGGCCTTTTCCCCTGAAAGGTGTGACTCTTCCTACCTACCCATCTTCAGCACTTTGCATGCTAAACCCATTTTACAGATGGGCAAATAGGGTCCCTGGAAAATGAAGATGGCCCAAAGGTGCGATCCCAGAATTGGCCACAAGGTGGCAGCACCAGGTCTTGTGGCCATCCCCTACAGGGCTTTTGCATCCTCTACCGCCCTCTGCTGGTTATGGGAAAAGGTAACTGAGGCAAGGTTGTCACCTCTGGGGGAAATACTCCGTGAGAGAAGCAGGACTCAGTGCCCCGTGGTGGCCTTGCATTGACTGGCCATTCTCCAGCCCGTCACAGGGAATGGGTCTAGTTAGCACAGTCCTTTTCATCAAGGTGACTTTTCATCAAGGTGACCATTTAGTGGAGGTGGGTGAGGAGGGTGTGAGCAGGCTCCTCTCTGCCTGCTGCAGCCCCAGGGATAAAGCCCCAGTCAGGAGTGAGGCCCCTATCCCCGGCATGGCTCTGCCATCAACCATATCCTCCTCTGAGAAATGCAAAAACAGAAGAAAACATCTCTGTGAAAACAAGGAGAGGGGTGGTGATGAGTAGCTGGGGTCTGGCCTGCCCCTGGCACCTCCTTCGCCAGACCAGGCCTCAAGAGGAAGACATGATCACTGGATTTAGCAGGGAGCAGAAAGGGCAGGAAGCACAGGGTGGGACTGTGGGACGTGAGACCCTCCCCAGGCCATGGTGCCATGGACTGAAGGTAGACGCCTCATCCCAAGCAGGTCACATCAAATGCTCCCTTTGGGGAATTTGGGATTGAGACAGAGAAAGGCGAGTCGGCCTCCTTGAGCAGCTGGAAAAGCACCAAGTAACCCTGGGGGGTAACAAGGAAAAGCCTGTCTGTGAAGAGCAGGCAAAGTGGGGAGGGGGGCAGGGATGCAGCCCCGAGGTGCTCCTGGCCTAGTGCCTGCCCCGCTGAGGGAGGCTCTGGGGTCCACAGGCCAACGCAGGTCCTTGGAGCAAAGGCGCCTTGGGACTTAAAGGCCGATCAATGAAGGGGGAACTGCATCCTGGACACAGCGGTGACTCGGGAGACCTCAACACCTGTGGGCCCCATGGAGGCAGCTTCCACGGCTCCTCAACCCACAGACTGGTGTGGCCTCAGGCCTCAGCTTCTCTCCTTCCTCCCAGAGGAAGGAGCACTCTGCAGCCATGAAGACCCAGCCAGTGTGACACGGTGACAAGGACAGATGCTCGCCATGGGAACAAAAACAGAAGCTGAGGCCACTGCTCCCAAAATGACACTGTCTGCCTCCAGAGTGCTTGTCGCTTCTACCTTATTTGAATGTTTGCTAATACAAAAACCATGAATTTTTTTTTTTTTTTTTGGCCACGCCGTGCAACTTGTGAGATCTTAGTTCCCCGAGCAGGAATCGAACCCGTGCCCCCTGCATTAGGAGCATGGAGTCTTAACCACTGGACTGCCAGGGAAGTCCCCAAAGACCATGAATTGTTTTTATGTTTTAAAAAAATTAACAGGGCTTCCCTGGTGGCACAGTGGTTAAGAATCCGCCTGCCAATGCAGGAGACACGGGTTTGAGCCCTGGTCTGGGAAGATCCCACATGCCACGGAACAACTAAGCCCGTGCACCACAACTACTGAGCCTGCACTCTACAGCCCGCGAGCCACAACTACTGAGCCTGTGTGCCACAACTACTGAACCCCGCGGGCCTAGAGTCCATGCTCTGCAACAAGAGAAGCCACCGCAATGAGAAGCCTGTGCATCACAACGAAGAGTGGTCCCCGCTCGCCGCAACTAGAGAAAAGCCCGTGCGCAGCAACGAAGACCCAACGCAGCCAAAAACAAATAGATAAAATAATTTTTTTAAAAAAAAATTAACAAAGAAAAAATTTAAACTCTCCTGAGAGGGTTGCCCAGTCACTGCACAGTAGGGAGGGCCCGGGAGGTAGAATTCAGCTCACTGGCTGCCTGTCGGGCCTCTGCAGGGCCACCTCAGCAGACCAGTGTGCCCCTCATCTGCTGAAACCAGGGGAACAGGGACCCCACAGCCCTGCCTCGTTCCCAGAACCGCTTCTCTCTATAGCCCCCTGTCCCAGCGTCCCCCCCCCACCGTGAAATGCCAGGCCTGGGATTTGAAGCCCTGGGTGGCTCGGTGCTGCCAGAGGGGCCCCTGGAAGGCACTGTGTCCTCTGCACCCTCGTCTCCTGGTCTCCAGAGCAAGACTGGAACAACCCCGGCCCCTGCTGCACCAGGCGCCCTTCTGCACACGTGACCTGTATCCTGCGATCAAGCCCTCACAACTTCCCCTTGAGGTGGGGACCACCATTGTGCCCATCTGACAGATGAGGAGACTCGGGCCGAGAGGGGTGCCCCTGCCCAGAGCCCCGCGGTCAGTGGGGAGCAGAACTGAACCTGCACCCTGGGCCATCTCTGCACCTCCCTGCTGCACATCCCATGTCCGTGTCCCAGGGGTTATGGGACACAAAGCCCACTGAGCCTTTCACCCAGGCCTGCTGCACATCCCATGTCCGTGTCCCAGGGGTTATGGGACACAAAGCCCACTGAGCCTTTCACCCAGGCCTGCTGCACATCCCATGTCCGTGTCCCAGGGGTTATGGGACACAAAGCCCACTGAGCCTTTCACCCAGGCCTTAGTAAGCACTGGACACACGGTATTTACTGGCTGCGGACCTCCACTATGGTGCCGCCACGCGGGGAGCAGCAAACCTTTTCTTTATTGTGAACATGACACACAGTCCTGGGGACACCTGGGAAGAGCAGGAACCGGGGGAGCCAGGGATGGGGCCTCCCCAAACCAGACGGTTCCTACTTCCCTTGCCCAGGGCAGGAGCCCAACCTGATTCCCACCCACGGGGTGTAAACAAGGCAGCCTTGAGAGCCCCAGAGAAGGCTAAAGAGCAGGGAGGCCCAGGAGGGGGTCCAGCTGGTGAGGGAGGTAGCCTTCCATGCCCCGGGGGGCGGGGGTACATTTGTGAATGGAAACTGAGCCTGGGCTTTGTCCCCCAGCGCCCCAGGGCTCCAGCAGACGTCCAGTGTTAGAAGCGAGGGGGCAGTTAGGGTGGGTGGGCAAGAGGTCGAATGATCCTGTCCCCTGCTGCACTGTATCACAGCATCAGCAGGTGCTGGCCCAGCGGCCCTGGTCCCCCACAGCCGGTGTCTTCCACTGTTCCCTCCCTCCTCCCGGCAGGGATGCTCAGTTCACTGGGGGGCCTCAGCGATGGCCTTCTCCACCCGCAGGTACCAGGGCTGGATGTGAGTGTGACGCATCAGGTCGTCGAAGGCCTCCAGACCCTCCATCACACGCAGCACACCGTACACTGCCTGGGGGAGGGGGGGCGGGTACAGAGGGGGTGTCCATGCCTGCCCCGCCCTCTGCCCGGTGTGTGCCCTGAGCCCATCACCTCCCCGTTCAGGGAGCCCCGTGACCCACTGACGGGCCATTTTTGCACGCAGGACTTTGAATGAAGCGTGTGGGTTGGCTGTAGGATTCGGGAAGAGCGGACCCCACCACTCGCTCCAAGACCAGAGCCTTGCAATCAACATATTCTACCCTGGCTGTAGGACTGCTTCAAGGATTGGCATTGAAGTCAGGCCAACAAGACACTGTCCCAGGAATCTTGCTGGGCAGAAGCCTGGAGCACTGGTTTTCCTTAAGCCCTTGACAACCAGTGGAGGCAGATGCCTCTGGGATGGAGGAGCTGTGAGACGTAGGTATTGCCTGCCTGGGCCTCCCCCACCCCAAGGACAGACCCTTTGGTCTGTGCACCCTCTGACACCACCACACTCACCAGATCAGCCAGGTTCGGCCTCTGGCCCCCCATGAAGGGCCGGTCTTTGCCCACAGCTGCCACCCACTTGTTGGCAGCCTCGTAGAGATCCTCACGCACGTCGTCCTGGAGGCGGTGCCTGGGTAGGAGTGGGGGAAGTCCATCAGGGGAACTCCGAAACCTGGCCCAGGTTGGGGGAGCGAGAAGGCCCGGGGGCCAAGGCTACTTCGGCGGGTGGAGCAGGACAAGAGACCCAACCATGGAGAGGAAAACAGAGGAAGGTACAAGGCAGAGACCCAGCTCTGGACTCCCAGGCCAGCCCTGCTTGCCCTGGGCTGGGGGAGGCAATCAGGGGTTCTGGGTTTGAGTCTCAGCTTGGCTAACGCTGGGGACTTGGGGAGGGCAGGCCCCCAGGTGCACGCGCACATGAGTGCACGCGCACACACGAGCGCGCACACACACGTGTGCACCGTCACCTGCTCTTGAGCCGCTTGCTGATGAAGTACATGGCAGCTGCGCCCATGTACTTGGCCATGGCGCCCTCCACGGTCCCGAAATTGCCCTCCTTGACAATGTAGTCAAAGGAGGCCAAGGCTTCGGTCGGCGTGCGGTACACATTGGGGGAGATGAGGTGCACCAGCCAGTCGTCTGCCCACTGCCGCCACTTCATCTCCTCCCTGCGGGCAAGGGGGGACAGAAGGTGGGCCAGGTGGGCTCCCTGAGCCAGGGCCTGGGAGCTGAGGGAGCAGACGCACTATCTCGACAGCCCAGTGTACGGACGGAAGCAGGAGGTCCTCAGGAGAGTCAGTCACGCCCGTGGCTCAGCCCCAGCCCTCGTGGTCTCCCATGCTGCTCCTGGCTCACAGCATCTCGCGCAGCCTGGTCCCCTCTGGGGAAGACCAGCCCCTCCCCACATCCCCAGGGCCGGCCCCGGCCCCACTCACGTCCTGGCCTCCTTCCCACCATACATCCGCTGGGCCTCCTTTTCATCCAGCATGAGCCAGTACTTGTTGCAGAATTCGGTCACCTCCTTGCCCTGGTCGTTCACAGCCTTCATGGGTGGGTAGTAGGTGATGATGTCTTCGAGGGGCTGCCTTTGGGAGATATCCAGAGCCTCACCCTGACTCCCTCTTCCTCCAGGAGACTCAGCCCTCACCTCCTCGGGATGAATATCTACCCCAGCCTGATCCAGCCCCAGGACTGACCCACAAAAGCTTTCCCACCCTCCTGTGGGTGACACAGGAGGTCCTGCAGCAAGAGGGACTTGGGGCAGATACCAGAAGCACTTCCCCAACAGAGGGAGATGCACAGAAGAAGGGGGAGTCTCAGAGTGATGCCCGTGGCCCATCCTGGAAATCTAAGCAGCAGCTCCACCCCACTCCCATGCAGGAACCTAGGGGAGGCCTCCCTGAGATAGGAGACAGGATGAGCTGCAGCGCCAGCCTGGGCCTCAGGGGCTCCTTACCCCGACACCAGGTAGGTCTTGAGGGCACTGATGATGACAGAGGAGTCGTTCAGTTGTTGCTGGAGAAGAGGATGGTTTAGATCAAGACTGTGGGGGGCGGGGGGTACTGGCTGACTGGCCACTGGCAGGATCACCAGGGGCTCTTAATCCTGACACCCAAGCACTCTGCAGAAGCTGGTCGGGTGGAACCTGGGCATTGTTTGTCTGTCCCTGGAGGTTCACCCCTAAAATCGATGCCCACTGAGCTTTCCCTTCCCCCAGGACCCACTCCCCGCCCTCAGGGAAGCCTGTCCCGAGTCAGGGAGACCCAAATGTGGCTAATGGGGAGGAGAATGTGGGGAGGACCCAGGATCTGAGCCCCGCCCACTCACCCGCTTGGCCTCCTGGGCACTGAGGGGCCGGGAAGACTCAGAAGCTACGTACTAGGAGCCAAGCCCTACACCCTGGAGAGTATGGTTCTCCGTTGATTAACGAAGCAAACCCAGAGGGGCTAAGTGACTAGCCCCAAGTCACATAGCCAGTGAGTGACAGAGCTCCACCTTGAACCCAGTCCACCCTGACCTCAGAAGCCACGTTGTTAAGCTCTGTGGTCCTCTGTCTCCCTTAGACTCACGGGTTCATAAGCCCCAGCTGAGGCCCGGAGAGCCCAAGTTCCTTCCAGGGCTGCAGGGCAGGGCCCAGCTCAGGACAAGCCTGGACAACGGGGCAGGGAGGGAGCTCCCCAAGGCTCACCAAGCTGTCTCCTTCCTGGGCCAACAGGATGGGCACCTTCCTGTAGGAGGAGAACTTGATCTCGGCCCTGCGCACAGGGTTCACCTCCACCACCTGGTAGGGCAGGGCGTGGAAGTCGAGGAAGGCGCGGACCTTGCTGCAGAAGGGACACGTTTTGTACTGGTACAGAGTCAGCTGCAGGCGGCTGGACAGGGAGAGCTGGATGAGGAGCAGAGGAGGGCGCTTCTGAGGCCCGGTGCCCAGGCCCCGCCCCCAGGTCCAGGCCCCACCCCCAAGCAAAAGTTTCCCAAGAGAGTTTTCTAGGATGACCTGAGAACTTCAGGAGAAATGCGGGATGGGTGACAGGGAGAAAGGGAGGTGAAGGGAGGTGGGCAGCAGGCTCCTGCAGTGGACAGCCAAGCGCCCATCCAGTGGGCTCCCCAGGTAGAAAGTCTGTTCTGTGTAGGAGGAATCTTCTCATCTCTGTCCAACGCTAGACAGACATCTCTCCTCTCCTTCCTGTCCCAAGGGAACTTCAGACACCGCCAGGTGTGCCCCCCCAGATGCAACTGTTTCAACTTGGGAGTGCCCACCCCGACCCCTTCAAGGGGTGTGGAGGCAGAGCCCAGCGTTTCCGAGCGGGGTCTACCTCAAATCTACAAGAGGGGAGCGTTATATCTGGGCCACTGGCCTGCATAGAGCAGGAGAGCCTCACGAGAGCTCGCAGCATATTCATGTTTGAAAGCCACAGCTGCAGTACCGCTCCCCCATTGTTCAGAGATGAGAGACTGAGGCTGGGCCATGGAGGTGGGCGGGCAGGCAGATACGGAATTCCACTCCCCATCTACCGTTCCTGTTCCCATGGGTTCAGGAAAGGGGCGCCTGTGGGGGTGTGTGTGGGGGGGGGTGCTGGTGCTGTGTACAAAGCATCGCAAGGGCAGCTGGGCCACCACCCGGCTTGGGGGACATACCCTTGTTCCTCCGTGTCTCAGGGCCTGGAGTCTAAGGGTCATCAGTTCCGTAAAAATACTAATAACAGTACTAATAAATACACAACCTCGGGATTTGGAGACAGTGGCAGGGACACGATAAAATGTTTGTAAAGCCATCCACTGTACAAGAGGCTTTCCCTTTTCAGTGATCTCCAAATCTTTCCATCAAAAAGTCTTAAAACACGTTAGAAAAACGACTTTGAAACAACGAGAATTCTAGTCAGCAGGCATCAGTAGCGCCCCATTTCACAGATGAGGACGCTGAGGGCTCGAGGGCTTAAAACCAAGTCACTGGTCCAAGGTTAAGAGCGGACGGAGGAGGCGATTCCTGACACCGCCGGTTCCCAGAAGTCCCGAAGTTCGGCGCTGACCCGAACGCCCCTACCCAAGGCTTGGTCCGACCCGGGCTTACCTGCGCGGCTGAGAGGTCGGCACGGAGGTTCTGGGCGCGCAGGTGCCACCGTGCAGTGTGGTACAGCCCCAGGGCTCCTCCCAGGGCCAGCGCCGCCGCCCCCAGGAGCCGTGCGCCCCCCTTGCGGGTGGTGGCGGCGGGGCCCGGGCCTCCCGCCGCCCCGGTTAAGCCGGCCCGGCTCTGCGCGGGAAGTCCCAGCGCGGGACGACCGCCCAGCCTCCAGGTCAGAGCGAGCCCGCCGGGCC
Organism: Stenella coeruleoalba; assembly: GCF_951394435.1. Taxonomy (NCBI): domain Eukaryota; kingdom Metazoa; phylum Chordata; class Mammalia; order Artiodactyla; family Delphinidae; genus Stenella; species Stenella coeruleoalba. The sequence goes on from NC_137153.1 coordinate 115,289,460, forward strand.
ACAGCGCCCGCACAGCGTGGGCCATGTTTGCTCCGCCGGCGCAGCGGGAGGGCGCGAGAAACAAAGATGGCCCGGGCTCAGGCTCCTCTTAAAGGAGCAGGTCTCCGGCGCCCTGCAGGTTGCCGGAGTGACAATGATGCCGAGTGGGGAGGGCCAGCTCTCGTGGGACTGGGCGTGAGTCCTCGGAGCCCAGTTCCACACATCCGTCAGAGCCGAAGAAACACACCTAGGGATGTCTGCTAAATGCCCCGGCTTCTAAAGTGTAGATGTAACTGGTCTCGGTGGTGACCCGGAGACGAACGCAGGAACTCGGCCACGTAGCTCGCCATGTGGCCGTCAGCGTCATCCGTAATACGCACCCAATCGAAAGAGAGTGAACCCTTCAGACTATCAGGGAAAGCGTCACGGCGTCGGGTCCAGGAGAGTCGCAGAAACCGCCCAGCCCGACCCACAATAGGTGGGAATCCTCGAATCGGGCTTTTTCTGCCCTCCCGCACCGCTGCACCGTTTCTTCTGTGGCCCGAACCATAAAATTTTCCATACACACAGGGGGCCTTAGAAACCACGTGTCTCGTATTTATTTCGCCCACCCGAAGGCGCCGAGTCGCCGACCCGCAGGTGCCCAGCGGCAGGATAGGGCGGAGTGGGGATTCCAAGCCCTCCCGCCCCTCTGTCGGGCTCCTTGGCCCAAACTGAGGGCCCGAGGCTCAACTACCTAGGCTTCTCGGCGGGCAGCCCCGGGATGGCCCCTCCCGGCGGCCGGGAGATGGGTGGGGCTCGAGGAGTGGATGGGGATCTGAAGGCTGGACAGATTGTGGGCGGGGCGATGCGGAGTCTGAAGGCCAGGCGGGCACAAAGCTTCGCTCCCGGGGTGAGTCGCAAGAGCTGGGCTGCGACAGGGACCGGGCTCTGAGTGGGGCGGGACGTGGGGCGGAGTCTCACAGCGGGTGGGGGCGGGGCCCGGGCGCGTTCAGTTGTGGCATTCAGCCCAGCTGGTCCCGAGTTCCACCCATCACCTCCACCTTCCGCCCTGTGCCGGCTTTCTGTGCTACAATCGCTGTGTCCCGTCTTCGCGCTGCCCTTGCGGCGCCCGAGCCCACAATGTCGGGCCCCAACGGGGACCTGGGCATGCCGGTGGAGGCGGGCCCGGAAGGCGAGGACGACGGCTTCGAGGAAGCAGGTGACCCAGGGGGGCTGCTGAAACGACTTTGCTTTCTCTGGGGTGCCCTCCTGGGAAGGGGAATCGGGGCCAGGATAGGGACCGGGAAGGAACCGCAGAGCCCTCCCATCCCCCCGCCCCAGGGTGGTTCCGGAGCAGCAAGCGCCCTCCGGGGGTTTGGGACGAGCACCTGCGAGCGGGTCCCTGGAAACCGCAGCCTTCGAGAACTGTGGGCGACAGGCCCCGTTTTACAGATGGGGAAACTGAGGCCGCTTCAGGTCACTCGCCCTTTGGGACTGGGATTTGCTCCAGACACTTCTTTCAGCCCATGTGGAGACGGAGACTCCTAAGGGGCCGGGGCCGGGAGTGGACCTTCTTGGCTTGGCAGGAGGGGCTATCTGGGTGGGCGTGCCGCCCTGCTGAGTCAGCAACCCCAGGCACCTTTGCTGGTGTGGCCTGGAGCCCTGGCGAATGTGACTTGCTTACAAAGCGGCCTGTTGCCTACACAGCACTGCAGGGGGTGGGGGTAGGGGGGAAGGAGAGAGAACCATTAGCTCCCTTCTCCCCTTCTGCAGCCTCAGTTTCCCCATCTGTAAAATAACAATAATGGTTAGTGTTTCCTGCAATGAGATCTGTCAGAATTAAATGGGGAAATGAATGGGGAGAGTCTGGAGGCTAGTGAGGCTGGGGTGTTTTAGAGACCCCTATTTTTTGCCTACCTGGCAGCTTGCTCCATCTTTGCCAAATACAGAAAGGAAACCCAATAACCCAATCCTCCACCAAAATACTTGGCAAATTCTCACTTTGTCTTCCTGGCCAAGATTGGGCAGGACGTAAGGGCAGGCCCACGTGTCTTGACCTGCCAGCCGATGCTCACTGCCCTGGGTCCCTATACGGCCTCTTCTTTAGTTCTTTCCAGGCAGCAACCTTCTGTCTGTGGCTGAGCTGGATGGATCCCTAGGCCCAAGTCTGAGCAAACCCTAGGGGTAGCTGTGCTGTTCCCTGTTGCTATGGGACATCTGGGGACAGGTGGCCAAGACCCAGGGTTCTCACACGGGAGAGAGGACAGAGCCTCTGTCCAGGCATAGCCCAGATCGTGCCAGCCCAGGAGCCCCATTCTAGGCTGTAGCTTCTGTGACCTCTCATTGGTATGTGACCCTACTAGCCAGTCTCTTGGGCACATGTCCCTCTGAGTCCGTGACCTCACTCTCCTTGTTTTCCTTCACCCTCTCTTATGCGGCCCTGCCTCTTTTTTTTTTTTTTAATAAATGTATTTATTTATTTATTTTTGCTGCATGTGGGTTTTCTCTAGTTGTGGCAAGCAGGGGTTACTCTTCCTTGTGGTGCACAGGCTACTCATTGCAGTGGCTTCTCTTGTTGCAAATCATGGGCTCTAGGTGCGCAGGCTTCAGTAGTTGTGGCTCGCGGGCTTCAGTAGTTGTGGCTCGCAGGCTCTAGACCACAGGCTCAGTAGTTGTGGCACATGGGCTTAGTTGCTCCGCAGCACGTGGGATCTTCCCGAACCAGGGCTCGAACCCGTGTCCCCTGCATTGGCAGGCAGATTCTTAACCACTGCGCCACCAGGGAAGCCCCAGCCCTGCCTCTTAAGAACTGGGTTCTTCGGGGTTCATTCTTGGACCCACTAGGCCCCATACACGTGGCCTCGGCCACCTCTTCCCTACCCTGGTTTCTGTTACCATCTGTGTCGTGAATGCCCAGCCTATGGTTTCAGGTCAACCCTATCCTGGGTTTACAATTGCCTCTGGGTCAGCTGGGATGTCCCACAGGCACCCCACCCTCATCCTGGCATAATCACCCAATTGACTATCTTTCCCACCTAACCATTTTCACCTTTTCTGCTCCTGCCTCCGTCGTCAAGGGAGAACCCAAGAGTCCTGCCAACCGCTTCACCCTCCATGACTGCCCAGCCCCTGCTCTGCCACTCCTCCTGACCCCAGCACTCACCCCTCTAACACCCCAGTGGGTTCTACCCAAATGTCCCACTGCCCCTTCATCTCACCCAAAACCTACTGAAGAGATGAATCTCAAAATAATTGTGCTGAATGAAAGAGGCCAGGCAATAAAGCATATGTACTATTTGGTTCCACTTATATACAACTAGAAAATGCAAACTAATTTATGGTGAGAAAGCAGCCTGGGGGTTGCCTGGGAGTGGGGTAGGGGGTGTGTGATGACGAGGAGCAGGAGGGAAGGGGCATGAGGGGTTTTGGGGGTGATGAGTATGTTCACTGTCTTGATTGTGGTGGTGGTTCCATGGGTATTTATATATGTCATAACAAATTGCGCGAAAACTACAATGAAAGCGGTATGTCAAAAGGACTTCAGAGGGCTTCCCTGGTGGCATAGTGATTAAGAATCCACCTGCCAATGCACAGGTTCGAGCCCTGGTCCGGGAAGATCCCACCTGCCGCTGAGCAACTAAGCCCGTGCGCCACAACTACTGAGCCTGCGCTCTAGAGCCCGCGAGCCACAACTACTGTAGCCTGCGAGCCACAACTACTGAAGCCCGCGCACCTAGAGCCCGTTCTCTGCGACAAGAGAAGCCACCGCCATGAGAAGCCCATGCACTGCAAAGAAGAGTAGCCCCCCACTCACTGCAACTAGAGAAAGCCTGTGCACAGCAACAAAGACCCAATGTAGCCAAAAATAAAATAAATTAAAAATAAGTAAATGTATATATATAAAACAAAGGACTTCGGAGCTCCAATGGCCAAAGTTGGAACAATTTGATCAACAAAATAAAGTAGTATTGGATTATAACCCAACGTATACAATAAATATTCATGAGCCCATTCTGATATAAATAAATGATTGAATTAATAAGTAAAGGGGGGAGAAGATACAAATCTCTCGTAGAGAAGAATTCCAAATAATTTGTGTAGACATCCTGCCCTCAAGGAGGTGGAGCAAAACTCCACCCTCCTTAGGTGTGGGCTGTGCAGAGTGACTTTCTTCCCAAGAGGACAGTGTGGGAAGGGGGAAGAAGGGTAACTGCAATGGAGAAACCTGACAGTCACCCCCCAGCCAGGTGACCAAGGTCAACATCAACATTGATCAGTCATGTTGACAGTATGTGCCCTCGATAGGATGTGATGCAAAAATGGCGCTTGACCTCTGCACTCTTTCTCCCCCAAAACCCATAAGCCCAGTCTAACCATGAGGAAAACACCCGACAAATCCCGAGAGGGACGTTCTGCACAATACCTGAGCAGCACTTCTCCAGACTGTCAAGGTCATCAGAACCAAGGAAAATCCGAGAAACTCTCAAAGCCGAAAGAAACCTAAAGAGACATGACAACGTATGTATATGTATAGCTGATTCACTTTGTTGTGAAGCAGAAACTAACACACCATTGTAAAACAGTTATACTCCAATAAAGATGTTAAAAAAAAAAGAGACGTGACAACTAAATGTAATGTGGGATCTTGGAACAGGAAAAAGGGCCTTATGTACAAACCAAGGAAGTCTGAATAAAGCATGGACTTTGGTTAATAAAGTATCATTGATGGTTTGTTAACTGTAACAAATGTATCAAACTAATATAAGATGTTAATAATACAGGAAACTGAGTGCAGGGTATATGGGAGCTCTTTTCACAATTTTTCTGTAACTAAAACTATTTTAAAATTAAAAGTTTATTTTTAAAAACTTGTCAGATTGCGTACTTTGAACATGCTTAGTTTATGTTGCTCGTCTGGTATTTGTGGGAAGGTTTGTTAATGATTGATTCGATTTCTGTCGTGGCTATAGGGCAGCTCAGATTGAATCCCTTTGGGTAAATTACAATTTACTGGGAAATTTCCCATTTCATTACCCGTAACATTTACCTATCCATTTAATGTCTATAGAATCTATAGTTATATCCTTCTTTTACTTCTGTTTATTTGTGCCTTATATCTTTCTGTTTTGAGAAATTTTTCTAAATTTCTATCTAAATTATAAGTCTTTTCCAAGAGTCAACTTTTGGCTTTGATATTCCTATTGTGTCTTTCTAATTCATTAATTTCTTCTCTTAACTTCATTTTCTCCTTCCTTCTGTTTTCTTTGAAGTTATTCTGTGGTTTATTTTATAAATTTTTATTTTGGACGCCTTGCTCATGACTCTGCAGGCTTTCTAGTTATTCTAAAACACACCCTCAAAGCCATGCGTGTCCCTTGTTTATTGTGAGCCCAGCAGGGCGTTAAGAGTCTATTTCATGCTAGATCTGGTTGTCTGGTGGAGGGAGGGCCCTTCAGAATTTCTAGACTGCTGTTCACCAGGATTGCTTTTCACATGAGTCCTCCCCAAGGTGTACTCCCCAAGGTCCACTCAGGCCACAGGAAGACTGGGCACCCCTCCGTGCCTACCCTTCAGAGCAACAGCCCTATCTTCCCGATAGCCTCCCTTTCTCTCCTCGCCAGCAGGGGCCAATCTTGACCATCCCTCGCCTTTTGACTTCTCTTGGCAGTAGTCTGACTCCAGTCCACAAGCTCCAAGACCAGAAGTCAGCCCTCCACCTTCCACATCGATTCTCCAAAATAGCCTCACTAGGCAGGAGCTGGAGGAAGCAGCTCCCTGCTCCTAGTGGGGATAATTAGGAGGTAAAAAGGGCAGGGCTCTGATCACGGAAGGGAGGGACCCTGCGGCCCTGGAATACCGGCAAGGTCCTCTGGACGGGCCTCTCCCCCCTCTCCCACCTGATACAGCACACACTCGGAGGAAACACTTGGTGTACACTGGGAACCTGTGAGAAACTTCAGCCATGTAGGAAGGGGAACATTGGAAGGGAGGATGAAGAGCAGACAGTGGGAGAAGGGCAAGGCTTCCACGCGCTAGCTGTGCAAACTAGAGGCCCTAGCATAGTTTTAATAGTCCAGGAGGCCTAAAAGATCCTTTAGTAACTCTTTAGGAGAGGGAAATGATGGGAAATCTGTCAGTGTATGGTTTCACTCTGTGAAAGTGGACAGAATATTTGGGATGTTTTCTTAGCCCAGTCTTTTAGGAAGGCTCTGAACAAGTGAAATCAATTTTCTTTTCAGAAAGCTAAACTTTAAAAAAAACTAAACTTTTTTTTAAAAGGTTGACCAGGAATGAAGATTATCTAGGAGATTTAGAAACATGACACTTCTAGGAAGATGGGGGATTAGGAATGGATAGGAAATGTGGCAATTTAGGGACAAAAAGAGCAAGCTTAGAAGTTTAGGATTTAGGAGTCAGTAGCTGTGGCTCACGGGCTCTAGAGCGCAGGCTCAGTAGTTGTGGCGCACGGACTTAGTTGCTCCATGGCATGTGGGATCTTCCCGGACCAGGGATCGAACCCGTGTACCCCACACTGGCAGATGGATTCTTAACCACTGCGCCACCAGGGAAGTCCCAACAACAGAAATTTAATTCTTACAGTTTTAGAGTCTGTGAAGTCCAAGATTAAGGCACTAGAAGATTCGGTGTCTGGTGGGGGCCCATTTCTGCCCATTTCCTGGTTCACAGACAGCCGTCTTCTCACAGGGTCTGCACATGGTGGAAGGGGCAAGGAGCTCTCTGGGGTCACTTATAAGGACACTAATCCCATTCATGAGGGCTCCACTCTCATGACCTAATTACCTCCCAAAGGCGCCCCTCCTAATACCATTGCATTGTGGGTTAGGATTTCAACATGAATTCTGGGGGGACACAAACATTCAGTTCGTAGCAGTATCCCAGGACAGGGGGCCCCAGAGGTATGGGTAGAGACCAAGGAGCCATGGGTCACTCAATCCTGGCAGACCCAGGTTGGCTCCTAGGGAGAGCACTCGGGCTGCACTGACCCTGGGGGAGGCCAGTGCCCATCTGAGGGTTGAGGGACTCTGGGCCCAGAGGGAGCACCTATACCTATGCCCTGCGTCCTCAGCCTGCCTGTCACACCTCTGTAGAGGGTTCGCACCCCTGAGGTGATTCTGAGAGTCATGAGAAGAGGGAAGGGGGTGGTCCTCCCTCCAGCCCAAGGTCCCCAGAAACTCACACCTCCCCCCGGCCCCTACCTTGTCCCCCTGAGAATTGGACTACAGAGGGGCAGTGGCCAGGCCCAAGGTTTCAATGGGTGTTCTCAGAGTTTTACTCTCCTCTGCTCCCTGCACCAGGCTCCCGGCCCCTCGCCCCACTGTCCACTGGCCCAGGTCGGCCCCTTCTCCTTATGAAAATGGACACACTGCCCCTTTGGAGCCTGACCTTGTCCCCACTGTCACAGTCTTGGTCGTGGCAGGACGGGTGCAGAGCAGGAAGGAGCAGGTCTTGCTGAGTGTCAGGGCCACATACCAGGCAGAGGCCTATGGAAACAGCTACCCCTGCCCAACTCCCCCGGAGCCCAGCATCCACCCACCGCCAGCTGGATGCCTGGTGCCCCCTGCAGACCCTGCTCAGAGCAGTGGCCTCCAGTCCCCTGGACCCCTTGTAATCATCACAGGCCCTCTTGCTTGCATGGCAGTCCAAGCCCTGGAGTGAAAGGCAGGAGCACCCATCTAAGGGGCATGCATGCATGGGCCAGGCACCCAAGGACCAGAAGCAGGACAAGGGCCTGGCCCCAGACCTCATGCTGCTGCTGCCCAGTAGACCCTAAGGATTTCCCCAGAGGGAGGAATCCAGTGGGTGTCTTGTGGGGGGTGTCAGAAGCAGCTGCCTTTCTTTTTCTCTTTTATTCTTTTTTAAAATTAATTTATTAATTAATTTATTTTTTGGCTGCGTTGGGTCTTCTTTGCTGTGCGTGGGCTTTCTCCAGTTGTGGCGAGCGGGGGCTACTCTTCATTGCGGTGCGCGGGCTTCTCATTGCGGTGGCTTCTCTTGTTGTGGAGCACGGGCTCGAGGCACGCGGGCTGCAGCAGTTGTGACACGCGGGCTCAGTAGTTGTGGTGCACGGGCTTAGTTGCTCCGCGGCATGTGGGACATTCCCGGACTAGGGCTCGAACCCGTGTCCCCTGCATTGGCAGGCGGATTCTTAACCACCGCGCCACCAGGGAAGTCCGCGGCTGCCTTTCTAAGCTTTGCCACAGGTAGGCTTTCTGGTAGGTGGAAAGGGCGGGAATCAGGAGATCCTCGAGTGACCCCTGGCTGAGAGCTGAGCGATGGGGGTTGGGAAGCTGCTTCTGGAAACCTGAGACTCAAGCCAAGTCTCTGGAGGAGCAGACACCTCACACTGAACAGTCCTTCGTTCTTCTGGGTGTTTGGACCCGCAGTGGCCAAGGAGGGCCTATCTGTGGACCCCAAGAGTTGCTGTCGCCACAGCTGGCCTCCTGGGGGCACCTTGCCTGCAGGCTGCTCCCAGGTGTCGCCCTGGCCCCCAGGAGCCTAGTCGCCCCTGCCCCGGGGACCTCCTGCTCAGCCCTTCAAGCAGGGGAGAGAGGGGTGCTTTTGCCCCAAACATCCCAGGCTGGGCTGAACACTGCTCCCAAGCTTCCAGAAACAAGTCCAGGCGGTTAGAGTGGATTCCTGAGATGCAAAAGCTGTCAGTGAGCATTTGACTGCCTTCCTGATTGGATTAGACCGGGGATGAGGCCTGGGTCCTTCCATGGGAGTCAGGCCACTGCAGTCCCTGGGGAGCTTCTCCTCTGGGGCCCGTGGAGGGGGAGAGCACCTGCCAGAACAGATTCAGAGCAGCCACCGTTCTCCTGGCTTCTTGCCACAGAGAGCCACGTGCGGATGGTTTCTAAGTTCCTGCCGTTGCTAAAGAGACCCAGAGCAGGACTTGGAAGGTCCAGCCCTGGCTTCTCCCAAGGGGGGCCTGGCCCCAAGACTCCTGTGTGGCTTGTTGTGGCCTCACTCAGGACGTCTGCAGCTCCTAGAGAGACAGCGGGGAAAGCCGGCAGGGGTGGCCTGTAAGACCAGCCCAGGGGCCACAGTGGAAACAAAGAGAGGGGCCAAGGGGAGTCAAACAAGCACCTGGGGTGCCCCACATGGCGCCACGAGTGCAGTGCAGAACTTTCTGAAGCCCTGGAGTCCAGGAACTGCTCCCAGCTCTGGGCAGTGTGAACCTGCAAGTGTCTTCCTTGGCCGGGGGCCCAGGCCCAGTGGGAGGGGGCTGGGCAAGGAACGAGGTCTCCAGGGTCCTGTCCTTGGAGTCGGCCCAAGTCTAGACAGGAGGTCTACACCACGGTCCTCACCCAACCCTCCTAGTACCTAGTTCTGCAGCTTGTGCGAGGTGGGTGTGTGTGTTGAGCTGACCCTTCCCTGAAGCCCAGCTGGACTCTGAAGAGGGTGGGCAGAGCTTTTCACCTTTATCCCCAGCCCACCCTGCAGGACCCTTTCCCTTCCTAAGGCAGACAGCTGCAAGCACCCTCGGCTGACCTCCTGCCGCCCAGCTCCACACAGCCCCAAACCCACCTCTTGTTGGCTGGGATTGGCCTGACCTCTGCTCCAGCCAAGGCCAGGACCATCCTTGGACCCCCACGAGGTATGGCTGGGACACGGCACACTGCTGAGACTCAAATCCCTGGACAGGCCTCGTCCCCTTCACTCCTCCCTCGGCTCCTGGACCAGGCCAATCTCCAGGGCTGGGCCAGGAGAGAAGGCAGAGGCAGCCAGCTGAGGAAGGGGTGATGAGATGGCTGTCACCAGGTGTGTCCGCTGAGGCCAAGACCACACAGAGATAAGGACAGAGAGATAGTCAAGGCCAGTGGGTCTGAGACAGGCCTGGAGCCAGCACAGAGAGAATGGGCCCTGCGTGGGTGTGATCAGAAACTCAGAGGTGACGTCCTGTAGAGACCCCCCATGTGTGCACCAGCTGCATGGCCTCGCAGGATCTGCCTGCAGCTCTCTTTACAGACGGGGAGACTGATGGAGTGTGTGTGGGGGGGTGGACAGAGATTTGCAAGCACCCGGAGGCATCAGGACTCCAATGGGGGCCCCTGAGCTGGGCAGCTGGGCCGTCTCCCCTCCTGCACCTGGCCCTGGTTTTCACATGCTGCAGACCTGGCCCAAACACCCGTCCCCAATTCATACCAGGGGAGCACTGGCCACCCTGACTTTATTTTATTTTATTTTATTTTATTTTTATTTTACTATTTTATTTAATTTTATTTTTGGCCACACTGAGCGGCTTGCCGGGATCTTACTTCCCGGACCAGGGATCGAACCTGGGCCCACAGCAGTGCAAGCGCCAAGTCTTAACCACTGGACCGCCAGGGAATTCCCTCACCCTGACTTTCTATTTTTTTTGAGATCGCTCAATGTGAGCAAAAATGTGAACAGGTCTTCATATTTATTGCTCATCAACATCAATGGGAAATCTTAAAACACGGAAGAGAACAGGCCACTCCTCCTTCTATCTCATTCAGTTAGTGTTTTTCTTAGGACCCATTCCTTTTTGTTTTTCAGAGTAATCCTGACTTTTTTTTTTTTTTTTTGGCTGTATTGGGTCTTCGTTGCTGTGCACGGGCTTTCTCTAGTTGCGGCGAGTAGGGGCTACTTTTCGTTGCCGTGCGCGGGTTTCTCATTGCGGTGGCTTCTCTTGTTGCGGAGCACAGGCTCTAGGCGCGTGGGCTTCAGTAGTTGTGGCACGCGGGCTCAGTAGTTGTGGCTCACGGGCTCTAGAGCGCAGGCTCAGTAGTTGTGGCGCACAGGCTTAGTTGCTCTGCGGCATGTGGGATCTTCCCAGACCAGGGCTCGAACCCGTGTCCCCTGCATTGGCAGGTGGATTCTTAACCACTGTGCCACCAGGGAAGTCCCAACCCTGACTTTTAGAATCTAGAATATTCCCTGCAGTGGCTCCTTGGTGATCCAAGGTACTGTCCCTCTCCTACTTAAAATTCTTTGAGCCTCCATCCATGAGTTTCCCCAACGTCTAGGAGTCACCACAGACTCGAGGGTACCTTTTAAGGTCAGAGAGAATAGCAGGGGTAGAGGCCCTGGGGCTGCGAGCACGGATGAAAGGGGTGGGGTGGGGGTGGCCACGGGTGCCTGCAGAGGGCCCGGCCTTCGGTGGCAACATCCCTGAAGAGGCTTTGCTCATCTCTACTTCCTGTGCTTTCATCACCCGGAAAGGCCGGCAGGTCAGGGCCTGAGAGGGCAGGGGTCCTGTGGGGGCCTCTCTGCCTCAGTAAGATGCGTCCTACCCACCAGCTCAGGACCCCTCCAAAGCCCCTCCCCTCAGGGCTCGGCACCCCAGAGCCTAGGCTGGGGAAGCTGATTCCCAAGCAGCAGGCAGGCAGCGCCATTGAGGTCCCCGTCAGTCTCATGCGAGGCCAGCAGATCCTCAGTTCAGCCACAGATCAGGCATCCAGACAGCCTTGGCCCTCGTGGTAAGCTATCTGGGAGACATTGCCCAGGGCCTGGGACCCACCATTGCCTCCCAAGGACGGCCAGGCCCCCAGTGAGGAAACTGCGCCCCTCCAAGGACAGAGCTGGGATCAGCCATGGCAGGGACAATTCTGGGGTCCCACGCCCAGGGCACTGGGCTCCAAGGCTGTGGCCAGAGACAGCAGCTGGCCTCAAGGACCTCTCAAAGACAAGTCCAAGTCCCTGCATTCCCTGTGCCCCAAAGCACTTGGTGTCCAGAGCAGCTGGGTGGATAGCCCACCTTCAGGCCCCAGCCCCCAGCGCCCCTCACCCGGCACAGACGCATGCCCCATGCTGCCCCCCACAAGCATGGCGCTGGGACCGCAACACCTGCTCTCTGCTTTGCCAAGGGTCCACACGTGGGGCTCTAATGCCCAGCTTGGGGTCTCATCCCCTGGGCCCACAGCAGGGACCAAGTCCTTTAGGGGTTGGCTAAGGTCCGAGGCATGGAGGAGGGGAGGGGCTCTTCCTTCAGCCTCTGGCCTGGTGTGCGGCCCCCGGGAGGGCCAGGATCTGGGCTCCGAGAGCTCAGGGCACACACCACACTCTCTGTCCTTCCTGGTTAGAAATGTTCACTCTCAGCTGCCCTACCCTTCCCTGTCCCTTCTGAGAACCAGGCCACAGCACATAGGCTGCCAGGGTGAGCAATGGTCTGTGTTCCTCGGATGTGGGAAGGGGGTCTCACCACACATACCCACCCTGGGCTGGGGCTGAGCAGGGGCCCCTGAAAGTCAGAGATGACAGCTTGTCCTGATCAGGGACCACCGACCATATACAGAGCCGACCAGAATGAAGGGAAGGGGCACAGAGAGAGTGGAGGGAGCCCTTGTGCCTGCCAGACGTGCAGAGCTCTGGGCAGTGTCCGCTCCCCACCTTCTGCCCCTGGTCTTGCACAATCCTGACCAGCGGGGAAAGGGGCAGAAATCTTGCCAGGTGTTTCAGCAAGAGTGCTGGCAAATGCCTCAGCCTTCCCGGATATGGCAAAATATGAATGACTCCACCCTGGGAGGGGCTATGAGGCAGGTGGACCATAAATAGGGTTGCCCAGGCAGCCTCCGCACTCACTTCCCCCCTCAGCTGCTGTAGGGAACGCCAGCCAGCTCAGCCCTGAAGCCATGCCCCTAGGTCTCCTGTGGCTGGGCCTCAGCCTGCTGGGGGCCCTGCACACCCAAGCCCAGGATTCCACCCCCAACCTGATCCCAGCCCCGCCTCTGTTCAGGGTCCCGCTGCAGCCCAACTTCCAGCCTGACCAGGTAAGGGCCCTGGAGGGAGAGCTGCAGGGGTGCCCAGGGAAGAGTGCAGGCAGAGGGGAAGAGAGGTGAAGAGTCCTAGCAGACAGGTAAAGGCGGGACGCCCAGGCTTCAGCTTAGCCTGCCCTGGCTCCCCCGATGGAAGCCACGCTCCATTGTCCCACACCGACCCCGACCTTGCTGACAAGAGGATCACCTGGGCAGACCTTCCCAGGTCCAGTCTCTCTCCCATAATTGCTGTAGTCCATGTGTGGTGGGGACACCTTTAGTCCCTCTGCGTGAGGAGGAAACTGAGGCACAGGGAGGCCAGCTGGCCACCCTGCCCAGGGTCGCCCCCTCCCTGCCACCCTCGGGCTCCCTCCTGGCCTGGCTGCCTCCGGCTCCCACTGGCTTCATCAGTGCAGGAACTGAATGCCCAGTCCCAGGCTCTGCTGCTTAGTTACTGGTTCAGGGCCTGGTTCAGGGCCTGGTTCAGGGCAGGGGCCCTAGGGTCGTTCGTGGGCTCTGCCTATTACAGCCCCCTGTAGTTCCAGGGGAAGTGGTACATCGTAGGCTTGGCAGGGAATGCATTTAAGAAGGAAAAACAAGGCCAGTTTAAGATGTACGCCACCACCTACGAGCTGAAAGAAGACCTCAGCTACAATGTCACCTCCGCCCTGCTCAGGTGAGAGCTGCCACCTCCTTGGGGAAAGTGGGAGAGACCTGAGGGGCTGCTTGAGGGTCTAGCAGCAGACTGATGTCACAGTCAAGGGCTGACCGAAGGCGAGAGACAGTCATTCATCCTTCCGCTCAGCACCGGATTCAGGTATTTGTCCATTTCTTCCTTCATTAGATCAGCATTTATTGGTCACTTCAGAGCAGACACACAGAGGGTGCTGGGGATGAACAGTCATTCAGAAAACAAGACAGAGACAGCCAGGACCCCCCGCCCCCCGCCCCCGCCACCCAGGGCTTCATCAAGGGCTTACAGGGAGGTAGCCTCTGGAACTGGCCTTGAACGAGCCACCTGCCTCAGAAGGAGGCATGAGGCGTCCACGGCAGGGGCTGGTGACCCTGAGTCAGAGAGAAGCACTCCTTCAGGAAGCAGCCGTCGTACAGCTGTTCTGAGCAGCAGCTGAGTGGCTTGGCAGGGGGGCAGCCCTCACACTGCCAGGGGCCTCAGGCACCAGCACAGAAGCGATCTGGTGAGGAGTGGGTCTGAGCAGGGTCCCTCTGGGGGTGGTGGAGAGAGAAATGGTAGGGTGCCAAGGGTCGCCCAGCCCCTATGAGTCTCTGGCTCCGGCACCCAGGGGGATTGAGGCTGGAGCATCTGTGGAGCAAGAAGCAGAAGAAGGATGGGTTTGGGGAGATCAGCTCTGGAATACCAGGAGACGGGGTGGGACTCAGTTCAGGGTTGGCCCAGGAGCTAGAGGAGTCCTTGGCAGGGAGCAGACTGGAACCTTGGAGGGCGAATCCCCCAGGAGAGGTTACAGACAGGGAAGCAGCAGAGGGTAGATAGGAGCAGGGATAAATGCCTGGGGTTGGGGGTAGGGGGACAGTGTGTAGGGAAGGCCACCGAGGGGAGACAGCCCTAAAGAGGAAAGGACAGTGGGTGCTGGAGGGAGGGTCTGAGCAGGGTCAGATGTCCCAGGGCAGACCAGGCAGTGACAGACAGGGGTAGGCTTAGAGGGGAAGACCCAGGCCCATCTCAGCTGGGTGGGGTAGGGACCGCCTGCTGTGGTGGGGATGGATTGTCTTGGGCTGGGCCAGGCCAGGGGCATCAGAGTCCCACCCCCTCCAGCTACAGCCCTGGCCCCCACCTCATCCAGCCCAAGGAGTCCAAGCCTGTGTCCACTCCGGTCTCACTCACCCATCTCTCCCTCCCACAGGGACGAGCGCTGTGACCACTGGATCAGAACTTTTGTCCCAAGTTCCCGGCCCGGCCAGTTCACCCTGGGCAATATTAAGGGTGAGTCCTGAATGAGGCGGGCCCTGGGGTTGGGCTTCTGGGGGGGCAGGGTCCTCCAGGAAGGGGCGCAGACCTCCCTGCCCGTCCACACAGATGCTGTTCTGTGGGAGAAGCCCCTGCAGATGGGCCGGGGAGAAAGGAACGGCTCCCTCCTCCCAGCCTGGGCAGGCTGACCCCTTGCCGTCCTCCCCACAGGCTTCCCCGGGGTGCAGAGCTATACCGTGCGAGTGGCGACTACCAACTACAACCAGTTTGCCATAGTGTACTTCAAGAAGGTTTACAAGAACCAGGAGTACTTCAAGACCACCCTCTACGGTGGGTCTCCCCCACCGCCTCGGGGACCCGGCTCCTGGTCACACTGTCAGGGGAGAGGCCCACGCCAACCCAGCCCCCCAAGGTCCTCTCCAGTGTCAGCTTGCAGTCCCTGTGGGCGGCCAGGGAGGGAGGTCCTTCTGCAGACCCTCCATGAGGAAGGGATCAGAGGCCTTGTTCACACATTCAACGATATTTATGGAGTATTTGCCGGCCACTCACTGGCCATCTGGCCACAGGGAGGACCAAGGAGCTGACCCCTCAACTGAAGGAGAACTTCATCCACTTCGCCAAATCCCTGGGCCTCACCGATGAGTACATCCTCTTCCCTGTTCCAATCGGTAATGGCCAGCTGGGGAGAGGAAAAGGGCATGTGGGGACTACCCAGGCCTGATGCTGCCCCACCAGGGAAAGGGGGGGAGGAGGGGCTCGGTCCTCTACTCCAGTCACTGGAGCCCCTGGGAGCCACTTTGGGTTCAGGAAGACTCTGCCCCACCCAAGGATCCATGGGGCACCCGGGGATCTGGGCCCCAAGGGTTCCTCCCTGACAGATGAGAATTTCAGGCCCAGGTCCAAATTCCCCCAGTCTCCCTGCCCCAGGCCACTTCCCCGACACCCCAGGCCCTACCATCCTAGACCACTTCCTCCTCACACCCCCTCGTCCGGGGCCACTTTCCCCCTTGCCTTGAGGCCGGCTCACCACTGACTTGAAAAGTGCCCTTGTCTTCAGGTGGCCTGGACTGGGCAGGGGGCTCCAGCTAGGCCACTCAGGGAGCCACTGGCTCCCCAAAGCTGAAGGGCTGCCAGGGTCAGCAGGTAAACGGGCAGAAGGCCTGGGTGCCCGAGCAGATGTGTGGCTGGGCCTCACCTGCCTCCTCTGCAGAACGGGAGTCCCCCAGGTCTGCTCGTCCTCAGGCCCTTCTCCCAATCCCCTGCCCCAGCCCCCCAGCCCTGAAGGGAACCCCCAGATATGCCTTTGCTGGGCCAGGCTGGGGCCTGGGGTGCCCAGGGGCAGTGCAGGGGTCCCAGTGGGCAGGGGTCGTACACACACACACCTGCCCATTCTGACAGACTCTCTCCCCCACAGACAAGTGCATCGATGACCAGTGAGGGTGCAGTGAGTATGGCTGGGGAGGGGGCTGATGGGAGCCAGGGTGCAGGCCTGCCTTTGCCCCCCCTGCCCAGGACTGCTCTTGTCTCTACTTCCCCGTCTCCCTCTCAGGTGCCTCCTGTCTCTCTGCTCCCATCACCCTCCTGTCAGCCTTTGCCCGGCTTGGTGCCCAGCTGTCCCCACCAGCCCAGACACCGGTGACAGGAGAGAGTCCAGAGACCCTTCTCATGGCACTGCCCACCAGCTGCTCTCCGAAGCCCCACCTTGCCTGCTAAATAAACACATGCCCCGGTCCCCAATCTGTGCTCCTTGACCCCTGGGCCACCTGGGAGGAGGACAGGCAAAGGATGGGCTCACATTAGCATCACTCCTGGACCCCCCTGTGGTCCTCAGCAAGTGATGGCGGCCACAGAACCCATGGCCAGCTATGGCTGGACGCTTCCTAGCTCTCCACCCACCCCCACCCCACCCCCAGGCCCGTCCCTGCCTTTGAGGGATGCCTGGTCCAACAGAAACACTGATGGGGCTCATTCCCACACTCGATCACCTGCAGTGGGTGCCACAGCAGAGGCCCAGCCAGGGCCGGGGAGCTGGATGGGGGCTGCGAGGGCTGAGGTGCTGTCACCCCCAACTCACCAGGACTCCTGTGGATGCTGGAAGACAGCAGCCAGGGCAGGAGGGGTGCACAGTGGGTGGGGCAGAGGCATGCCCAGCTTGAGGGTCGCCAGGGGTGGTCCCCTGCCCCTAGGGGGTGGCAGTGTCCATGCTGACCCCATTCAGCATCTCGTCCTCACCCACACCTCTCCTCTATGATGACCTCCAGACCACCAGGGGCAGAGCCGGGGATGGCAGGGAGGGGAATATGCTGCCAGGAATTCAGATTCCAGGAGACTCGAGGGCTCCAGACCTGTACCCTCCGCTTGGCTGGGCCCAGCAAGCCCTTGTTCACCCACAGGCCGCAGCTGGAGCCCCTCCCTGTCTGCACCACACACAGGAACCCTCTCCCTGGCCTCTTCTTCCGTTGCAAGGTTAGAGGTCAGAGAGGGTGGGGTTCTGAAGAAACCCAGGCTTCTCCACCCACAAACTTGCACACCTACCCCTTCACTCTCGGCTGGGGGAAGGGGAGATACTGGAGCTGTGATAATCCTGGATAATCTCTCTATCTCAAAGGCTCAGTGTAAGCAAGTCTGCAAAGGCCCCTTTCCCAAATAAGGCACCATTCACTGGTCCCAAGCACTAGGACCCAGATCTCTTCGGGGACTGTTACTCAGCCTCTTCCACACGGGGCTTGCAGAGGGGGTGATGGCAGCTCACCATCACCATCACTTGTGAGATGAGGGGTGAGAGGCGAACAGCGATGCCAGAGGCGGGGCAGCACCAAAGCACGCCCCCTCCCCCCATCAGGGCTGGCTGGGGTAGTGGCTGTTTTGTCCTGTGGTCTGCTATGTGGACCTTGACCACAGGAGTGAGGTGGGCAGAGTCCAGGTTCGCTTTGGCTTCTGGGAGCAGAGAAGGGGCCAGCCAGGTAGGGGCCTCACCACATGTGTCACCCAGCTCTCCATCCTCCCACCCTCACTCAGCCACTTAGGGGATGAGGCTTTGGCTGGGCTCTCCTCTCCTCTCCTCTCGCCTGCCTCCCTCTGCCCACACCGCTAGCCCCAGGCCCCGGGCACACACTCAGGCCCAGGAGAAAGGCCACTCCTTGAATGCCATGGTGGGGTCCTGCTGGGGGCTGTGCAGCGTCCTGCGGACCCTGCCCAGTTCTCCGTGGAGTCTGACTTTCAACCGGATAAGCTCAGTGACTCCCCTGCCTGGTCCCCACAATGGGACAGGCACCTCGGGGTCAGGGAGGGGGTACTCTCTGGGGCTGCGTTGTCTCCTTGAGAAAGAGAGGAGCTGAGCGGGGTCAACACTTGGCAGAGGTGTGAGCAGGGCTGAGAAAGGAGGGCTGGCTGATCAGTGAGAGGCCCTCCCTGAGACCCTGGCATTTCACTAAGACAGAAGAGTCCTGTGTCCTCTGATGGAAGCAGAAACACCTGTGTCTGTGTAGCACACAAGTGCGCAGAGACACGGCAGAAACACAGGTCACATATGTGGACATGCTGACACAATCCAAACATGTTTATCCCTACAAGCATAGGACACCCAAATAAAAGCACAGGCACATGTTTTCTCCCAGTTATGAAATCACACCTGAGATCACAGGACCCCACAGACGAGGGGAGAAACACAAAGACCCCCAGGCACACAGGGACGGGCAACAGACCCTCAGAGAGACATACAGGTTCTCAGAAACATGCCGAGGCATGTACAGATACACACCACACAGACATAGCAGTTGGATGCGAGCGCTCATGCATGCAGCCTGCACGGGGATGCCTGATGCACGTGTCCACCCATCAGAGCGCCTGGCTACCCCCGGGCACACTCCCATCACCCTCCTGAAGCCAAAGACTCATCCCTCTCCAGGAATGGCCCAGGTGCTGTCTGCCACCTGTTCCATCCATGGGCCTAGTACCTTTTTTTTTTTTTTTGGCAGAAAATTTCAACTTTATTTGGCCAATGTGTCCAGTTCCAGGTAGTGGGAAGAAATAATAGAAATATTGTGGTTGCCCCAGGTGGTGGGAAGTAAGTGGATGCCTGGCTGGAGGAGGGCAGCTGGGGGGATGGGAGGAAGGGTACCCACCCATTATAGTCAAGGAGGGTCAGCTGACCTGGGTGAGGGGTTTTTCACTGCAATCCTTCCTGCACTGGTTCAGCGTGGGCCTCGCCTCCACTCAACCTGCTTCATAGAGAGGGTGGGGCTGCCGTTATCCAAGTCAGTGGTGGCTCACGTTCCTCAGTGAAACGGTAAGGCAGCTCCTGGGACAGAGAGGATCCCTTCCCATTGTCATCATCGGGGAACATGGCTCGGTCTGCCCGCCACCCAGGGATGGCCTGCTCTCAGGAACTACCAGTGTGAGACCAGCACCAGGCTGCAGCAGCCATGTGGCCTCCTCCAGGAGGCCCAGCTACAGGAGTCCCAGTAAGTGAGCCCCTCTCCCCTGGATATGGGCCTCACTCAGCGGTATCCCTGGCCAAGATCACACCCCTGGTTCCAGCTCAGGAGCGACACTTTCCGGCTGTGTAACTTTGGGCAGGGCCCCCTTTCCCAGCTGGTAAAAAGGATGGGGTATGACGGCAGCTGGGCAGACTATCCCGAAGCCTTCCGTGACTGACAGCCACAAGCTGCACTCTGCTGACCGTGACTCTCAAGTAGGCTGTGAACGGATATCTTCCCTGCACACTGGGGGCCTCAGAAACAACTCGTCTCAGATTTCTCCCATGCAGAGGCGCAGGCTAGCTTACCCGCAGGTCCCCAGCAACAGGATGGGGCAGAGTGGGGGGGTCCCAGGCTGCCCTGCCCTTGTGCCGGGTTGCTCGACCTGAGGGCCGAGCCCCCGCCGCCTAAGATTCTCATGGGGTGGCCCAACCCTAAGATTCTCATGGGGTGGTCCAACCCGGCCGCCGGGAGAGAAGCTGGCCCGGGGACCGGCGGAAGTGGGCGGAGCTCGACTGTGAGGCAGGGTGTGGGCGGGGCTCGAGTGTGGGGGCGGAGTCTTACGGACGGGAGGGGATGGGGTTCTGGCGGCGGGGCAGGGCGGAGCTCTGACCGCCGGGCTCCGCCTTGGGGGCGGGGTCCCGGCCTACTGGGCGCGTTCCGCCGCGGCGTTCCGCCCTTCCGGCCCCGAGTTCCATCCACCGCCTCCCTCTTCCGCCCCGCGCCGGTTGTCGGCGCGACCGTTCCCGCGGTCAGTCGTCGCGCTGCCCTTGCGGCTCCCGAGCCCACAATGTCGGGCCCCAACGGGGACCTGGGCATGCCGGTGGAGGCGGGCGCGGAAGGCGAGGACGACGGCTTCGAGGAAGCAGGTGACGCAGGGGGGCTGCTGAAACGACTTTGCTTTCTCTGGGGTGCCCTCCTGGGAAGGGGAATCGGGGCCGGGATAGGGACCGGGAAGGAACCGCAGAGCCCTCCCATCCCCCCGCCCCAGGGTGGTTCCGGAGCAGCAAGCGCCCTCCGGGGGTTTGGGACGAGCACCTGCGAGCGGGTCCCTGGAAACCGCAGCCTTCGAGAACTGTGGGCGACAGGCCCCGTTTTACAGATGGGGAAACTGAGGCCGCTTCAGGTCACTCGCCCTTTGGGACTGGGATTTGCTCCAGACACTTCTTTCAGCCCATGTGGAGACGGAGACTCCTAAGGGGCCGGGGCCGGGAGTGGACCTTCTTGGCTTGGCAGGAGGGGCTATCTGGGTGGGCGTGCCGCCCTGCTGAGTCAGCAACCCCAGGCACCTTTGCTGGTGTGGCCTGGAGCCCTGGCGAATGTGACTTGCTTACAAAGCGGCCTGTTGCCTACACAGCACTGCAGGGGGTGGGGGCAGGGGGGGAAGGAGAGAGAACCATCAGCTCCCTTCTCCCCTTCTGCAGCCTCAGTTTCCCCATCTGTAAAATAACAATGATGGTTAGTGTCTCCCGCATTGAGATGTATCAGGATTAAATGAGAAAGTGAATGGAAAATAGTAGACTTCAAGCATGCAAGTGTTCTGCATGCAAGTGTTCTGTAAGTGGTTATTATTCCCTTTAGTGTAATAAAATTTAGTTTATTAACAGAGGGCAGGACTTAGTAAATGTGGGGTAAGTTTGGAGTCTGCTTTTGGTTTTGTTTTGGGTAACAGCTTTATTGAGCTATAATTCACACACTGTACAATTTACCCATTTAAACTGTACGATTCAGTGGGTTTTAGGATATTCACAGAGTTGTGCAACCATCACCACAATAGTTTTAAAGCACTTCATCACTCAAGGTCTGCATTTAATAAAGAGGTAGAGTAAGTGGGGTAAGTGGTGGGCTGCCCGGTTTGCCTGGGGCACTGCTGGTGAACAAAGGCCAGGTGTGGTAATCACGCTGGCAGCTGTGCTGGGTGCATCTGGAAGGGTCTCCCAGGAGTCACACTGAGTGGAAGTTGGCAGATTGACAGGACTTAGGGCATTGGGGAGGAGGGTGTCCCCGATGGAAGGCAAAAACTTGGAACCGGGAGGTACCCGTGACACTTGACGCAGACAAAGCCTAGCCCCAGTAGCGGAGAGAGCTGCCTCCCCCGTCTTTCTCCCCATTTGTGTCTCTTGACCGGAATGTGAAATGTTGATAATCGCGACCACCTACTAAGTGCTTGCTGTGGCCAGACCCTGAGTTCTTGATATATGTATTTGAATCTTCACAATAACCCAGTTCTCATTCCCTTTTTCCAGAAAGGCGTAGTAACCTGCTGGGATGGGGCAGAGCTGGGACTGAAACCCAAGTGCCCCTGCTCCCCAAGTCTGAATCTTGGCTCTGCCACCAACCAGCTGGAGGACCCTAGGCAGGTCTCTTCCTTCTTGGGCCTCAGTTTCCCCATTTGTACCACAAGGGAGTTGGACTCCAGGATCCAGCAGAGGCTTTCCAGGACTCTGTCCTCTGTGAGTTAGGACAACTCTGGGCCATGGGTACCCTTCCCCCAGAATGCAGACACATTTGCACCCTTATCCCAGACACTCTCCTCTAGCCTTGGTCGTTTCCACACACCACCAGCCGCTTCCCCTTTATCCCAAGCTGGCAGCTGAGTGTATCTGAGTCATGCGCTGGCTCAGAACTGGGTCCCGCAGTGGGCACAGGCCCAGACCTTGGGTCCTAGGGGACATTGTGTGGCTGAGAGAGGCAGGTCAGGAGTGTCTGTGGAAGAGGGAGTGATGGTTTCTGGTGGAGACCAGGGAAGGATTCTTGGAAGAGGAGGCATTTGGAGTTGGTCCTTGAGCGGCTGAGGCATTCTGGATGGCAGGGGCAGTTAAGGAAAGGCAGAAAGCCTGGAAAGTCAGGCTTCATTCATTCATCCATTCATTCATTCAACAGATGCTTACTGTGTGACACTGAGGGCACTGGGGAAACAGCAGTGAACACAAGTGAACACAGTGAACACATTCCACCTGTCACACAGCGCTCACTGTAGTCTGGTGGGGGAGACAGACTAGCACACAGTCACAGCAGCCGAGCCGGCGGTGGGGGCCGTGGAGGTGTGAGAGGGCAAGGCGATCAGGAATAGAGGCCCGATCAGGCTGGGGCGTGGGAGGGCTCCCTGTGGCAACATCCACGCTGACACTTGAAGGATGAGTGGGGCTCATCCAGGAGGAGAGGAGGGAAGGAAGACAGAAGGAGAACACAGCACATTCCAGGCAGAGGCCACAGCATGTTCAAGGGGCCTGAGGTGGGCAAAGGCAGGTGTGAGAGAGGAAAGGAAAAGGCAGGGGAGGTGGGGCTAGAGAAGGGGGCAGGGCCTTGGAGTCTGCTAGGAGCTAGGGCAGGGGAGCCAGAGGGCTGGAGAGGAGGACCTGTCTGGGGACAGAGGCCGTGACTGCCTGGCTCAGGAGCATGGGCTCTGGCCTCTAGGCAGCTGGTGCAGGAAGTAGAGAGGAGACCTGGCACCTGGCAGGAATTCCCGGGCAGGACACTGTCTGGCTAACCTCCCTGTGACCAACCTAACCCTAGAAAAAGCTGGTACACTAAGGTATTTCTCCAAAGCCTTTCCTCCTTTGATATCCAGCCATTTTCCAGTTGGTGACAGTGAGCCTCAGGAAGGAGTAGGGACTTGCCCAAAGCTCTTTAGAGGCAGGCTGGGGGACAGTGGGGAGGGGGGGCGGGGTGTGTGCCTGTGATCCCTGAGGAGATATGGGACCTTGACTCTCTTTCCCCTTCCTCCCAGAATACGCTGCTATCAACTCCATGTTGGACCAGATCAACTCCTGTCTGGACCACCTGGAGGAGAAGAATGACCACCTCCACGCCCGCCTCCAGGAGCTGCTTGAATCCAACCGGCAGACACGCCTTGAGTTCCAGCAGCAGCTCGGGGAGGCCCCCAGCGATGCCAGCCCCTAGGCTCTGGGAGCCCCGGCCAGGCTCCGGCCTGAGCACTCACTACCTGGCTTAGATACCTTCTCAAGGGCTGGCCTACAGATTTCCCGGGGCAGGGGGAGGTGGTGTCTGCCGGCCTAGGCCACTCTTCTGGTACTTCACTTGGCGTACCTAGGCCCGCCCCACCTCCCGGCACCCCCTCCTCAGGGCTTCCTCCCCACTGCTGGCCAGGTGTGGGCCAGCGACCCACCCACCTTGCCTGTCTGCCCAACTCCTGGACGCTCCCCACGCTGCCCAGGCCTTGAGCGTCCCCATTAAACTGGTCTCCAACACCACTGCGCCTCCTCTCTCCTCTGTATCCCAGGATGAGGACCCCAGTGGCCGCCAGAGGTAAACAGGGCAGTGGAGGCATCCCAGGCATAGATCACACACCGGCTCATAGGCATGGTGGTGGGGCCGGGCTTCTTGGCCTTGTATTTCTGGACACAGGTGCAGGTGAGGTCAGGGCTTCCTCCCCACCGGGTGTGCTCCTGGGCAGCGGCTGCTTCCCCAGCCCAGCTGAGACAGCATCAGCCATGCTGTGTGACCCTGTGTGATGTGCTCAGCTTCTCTGGGTTCTAGGGCCTTTCACTAAGACAACCAACACCAAGACATGCTGTGCAATATGTATAAAATAGATAAGAACCTGCTGTGTAAAAATAAATAAAATTCAAAAAAATAAAGACATGCTGTGCAACCTTGGGTTCCACCCTCTTTCTCCTGGCTTCAGTCTCTCCAGCTGGCCAATAATAGGGCTGGGCTGGTTATCTTGTCTCTAAGGGTCTTTCCAAATGGGGAAGTGGAACTAAAGAGCCAGCTCAGCCTGGGCCCCACTCACTAATCATTCATCATAAGGTCTCCTGACAAGAAGGGTGGGGTCCCCGCTAATGAACATGAACTCGGAACCAGAGGGCCTGAGCAGTGAGGGCCCCCACTCCTGCCCTTCAGCTTCTGTAGGGTCCAGCTGGGAGAGGCCAGGACAGGGGTCCAGAGTTCAGGCTCGGGGTCAAATCCTGGCCACTCACCAGATATATGACCTTCAGCAGGCACTTGACCTTGCTAGGCCTCAGTTTCTTCATCTGGGATAATGGGATAATTTGGGGATAACAAGACCTACCTCCTAGGGACACTGTGAAGATTAAATGAGATCTTACTTGAAGGTAGTACTTTCCTAGCCTGGGTACATTATTAAGAGGGAAACTGAGGCTCAGGAGGTGAAACACCTCATAATCCCAGAGTCCCTGGTTAGGGAGCCTGTCTTCAGCTTTCCAGTTCTGCCACCACACTACCCGCAGGGGCTGGGTGCTGACTGAGAGCTAGCTGGGGGCCCCCTTTCCCTGTCCACCCAGACAGAAGTGCTGGTGGGGACTATACAGCCAAACTACCTTCTTTTATTGGATTTTGAGTAAAAACACCAACCATGTCACAGTCTCCACACAGACTCCTAAAAAGCGTAGCAGATCTAGACCCAGACGGGGCAGCTGTGGGCCGCTCCCTCCATCAGGTTTTGAGGCGGCTTGAGCGCCGGGGTAGAGGGTGCTGAGCGGGTTGGGCTGTCACCTTGCTGGGCGTTTTGGCTGTGTCCTGGGTGCTGGGCTGCGTGGGTGTGCGGCCGCCGGAGGTGAACAGAGCAGTCAGGGCGTTCCGGGCGTTGATTGCACACCGGCGGCTCACGGGCCTGGTGGTGGGGCTGGGGTTCTTGGCCTTCTTATATTTCTGGACACAGAGAGTGCAGGTGAGGCCAGGCTTCCTCCCCACCTGGTGTGCTCCTGGCCAGAGGCTGTTTCCCCAGCCCAGTTGAGACAGCGTCAGACATGCTGTGTGACCCTGTGTGATGTGCTCAGCCTCTCTGGGCCAGAGCTCTAGAGCTAACAGCCCAGCCCTCAGCACCCACCAGAACAACTGCAGAGAGACGTTGGCCCCAACGTGGCTCTGATTCCCTTTGTGGGCAGAGCCTCTCACTGGGGGCTGTACCCAGGGGCTGAGGCCAAACACAGGAGGGAGGTGGCCACTGGCTGTCCCCATCAGCTAGGACACAGTCTTGACTCCCTGGGTAGGGCAGAGCCGGGAAGGGGGTCTGACTCACCTGCAGGTTCTCAAAGTGGGCCAGGGACTTGCAGTGGGAGAGCTGCGCCCCTGAGTTGCTGTGATAGAATTTGTGGCAGATGCGGCAGATGTAGCCCATCACAGGCACCAGGAAGTCCACACCTGTGGGACAGCAGGGTCTGTGCACTCACGTGCCTCACCAGCCAGGTGTCCCCCCTTCTCTAGGGGCCCATTTGCTACCCCTCCCCACCCTCCAGATGGGAAAAGAAAAGAGGACGAGGGGACAGGATGCCTGGCCAGGATGCTGTGGCTGGGATCTGGGGGGTTGCCTGGAGGCAACCTGAGGGCCGCAGCTCCTGCAGGTGGGGTCAGGGCTGGGGTCTTACCATATGCCGTGTCGGGGCTGTAGGTCTCCGAGCCTTTCCATTCCTCTATGGATATATCTCTGGATCTCACCTGGAAACACACACAGGTGTGGGCCTCCATTGGTTCTGGCTTCCCCTAGCCTCCTCCTAAACGCAGGCGGGGACTGGAACCCACCCATGCTCTTCAATCAAGGAACCCCGCCTTGATTTCCAGGAGGTTGTGGGTGGCATGCTCTGAGCCTTTGCACATGCTGATCCTGCCCCCCGAGTGCCTTTCCCAATCTATACTTTCCAGGTTCAGCTCAATCAGTCCCCTCCTCCAGGAAGCCCTCCTGCTCCCACACTGGCCATAATCCATGCCAGGTATGCCCAACACATCACACATGTCATTTCTCTGAATCCTCATAACAACTTTCTATGGTTTGCCCATTTTATATAAGAGGAAACTGAGGCCCAGGCGCATTAACTCACTTGCCCAGGGTCATACAGCGGGTTTATGGAGGTGCAGGGTAGTGAGCCCTGGTGAGCCCCCAGCCCGGTTACACTCTGCCATGAGCCCCCCGCCAGCTCCCTAATGCTGCAGCAACCACAATCTTAGGGGGTAGGTTTCAAGTGATCAAGGATCCCTTGTCTCACTGGCTGGACATGAGCCCCTTCCAGACAAGGCCACGCCTAGCAGTGCCTTGCAAACAAATCTGGCTTTTAAGAATAACGACCACCCCCTGGGCTGTGACCCTTCCTTACAGTCTGAGTTGGGACTATTCTAAGCAGAGAAACAGGCTTATAGAGGCCAAGGGGCTTGCCCAGGGTCATGCCACTGCTGACCGCTGAGTAGCAAAGCTGGCATCTCCCCCAACCTGCTTAGGGCTGGAGGCCACCCACGCAACCTTCCATCCACAGCCCCATTATGGACCGCCCCCTGTCGCTGCCCCCTCACCACCCTGGACTGTAACAGACAAGTTCTGTGAGGACAGGGGCCGGAACTTCAACCCCAAGTACCCCTGGTATCCAGCACCAGGGCCTGGCCCAGAACAGATGCTCTGGAAACACTTGTTAAACTGCAAAGCTCCTCCAGCTCCTCGCTCATGGGAAGCAGCAGAGCTGGGGTATTTTGAGCACGGGCTCTGCAGTCTCGCCTCCTGGCATCCAAGTGGGTGAGATTCTGCCAGGAAAGTGCTTGGTACACTCGTGGCATATAGTAAGTGCTCAAAAAATGTTCACTGCTCTCGCCATCATCCTCATCATCATCTTTCACTGACTTTTCCTGTATGCACCACATAGCTCCCCTCTCCATGTCTTTTTTTTTTTTTTTGCGGTACGCAGGCCTCTCACTGTTGTGGCCTCTCCCACTGCGGAGCACAGGCTCCGGACGCGCAGGCTCAGTGGCCATGGCTCACGGGCCCAGCCGCTCCGCGGCATGTGGGATCCTCCCAGACCGGGGCACGAACCCGTGTCCCCTGCATCGGCAGGCGGACTCTCAACCGCGCCACCAGGGAAGCCCTCTCCATGCCTTTATGATGCTGTTCTCTTGCCCTAGGATGCCCTTTCTCTTCCACAAGTAAAAACAGCAGCCAGGCTTTGAAGACCTTGCGTATTTCACCTGCTACCCTATAGGTGTCATGATGTATATTTACATATCGTCATATTGAATAGAGTTCCTATTGATACTAAATCGTGGCAGGCCTTAGTGCCCAAAGATGCCAGCACAGTGCCTCCTGGCCCCTGGGAGGCGGGGTGAGGTCTCTCCTGGGCTGGGAGTCCAGCCTCCAGCCTCCGTTCCACACCACCTCCCCCCAAGCACCTGCTTGCAGAATTCCTCCTCAACCTCGATCTCTTCTTCATCATCGTCATCCTCCTCCTCTTCTTCGTCGCCCTCAAAGCAGCCCACGGCGTCCACCGTGATGAAGTGGTCCTCATCTTGGCTGGCAATCTCCTTCTCGAGCATCTTCAGCTTCCCAGGGAGTGGGTGAAGGCTCAAGTCAGCTCTGGGCAGCCAGGGTGCGACACCCCATCCTCCCCACACCCCAGAGAACTCCAGTCCCCCCGGACCTGCTATGAATTTGGACTGGAATACACCTCAACTTGCTGTGTGGCCTTGGCCAAGTCTCTACTTCCCTGGGCCCATGTCCTCTGAGGGAGCTGGGGTTACCTCCTTGGCTTTGTCCTTATGCCCCTGGGACTTCACATGTTCCACAAACTTGCGGGGGGTCTTGAAGTAGCGGTTGCAAACAGTGCAGAAAGGCCGCAGGGACTGTTTGGCGATCTGGGGACAGGAAGGCAGGCCAAGTGGGCGGCGGGCAGCAGCCCCAGGCGCAGCCAGGCAGGGCCCAGCGAGACCTCGCCTCCCACTCGCAGGCCCACCACTTCTGTAATCAGCCGGCTGTGCTGCACAGAACAGAGGCAAACACATCCCGTCCCTGCGCTATAAAGAAGGACGACAGATGGTGACAGAGACAGGACCGTCGGAAGACAGGGAGAGAGGGCAGGCACCTGAGGACCCCACGAGCCCCGAAGCTGAATGCAGGGTGAGATGGTGCCTTGCCCACACTGGACAGATGGGGAAACTGAAGCCCAAAGAGGAAACGTGACTGACTCGTCATGAGTTGCGGCCACGCAGTGACAAAGGCTGACGTTTGCTTTCTGCTCCCAACCTGGGCTCCCTCCTCCGCAGCCCTGGGCTTGGGCGCCTTCGCAGCAGATGGGCCCTCATACCTTGTGGTCCTGCGTCCTCCGGTGCTGGATCAGGTCCCCCATGTAGTAGAGCTGGCAGGTGTTGCACCAGCGCCTGGGTGGAGGCTCTCTAAATGATGACAATCAAAACAAGTACAGTGTGACACCGCATTCTTGCTGGAAAGACAGCAGCTCTTCCAGACGCTCCATAAACGGAATGCAATTCCAACAGAATCGTTTTTTTGGAAACTTAACAAAATGGTCCTGAGGCTCATCTGGAAGAATACTTAAATAGGAATAAGAGAGAAAACTTGGGGGGAGAAATGAGATTTAGAAGCATCTGGGATACCAGGAGGCCACCAGGACGGTGACAGAACTGAGGATATCTGCCCTGGAGATCTCTTCTTATCCTTCAGTTTAGATAAAACCTCCCTTTCCCAGAGCTGTTCTTCCACCTCCCCCCATTTCTGGACCTGTCCCAATCCCAGGTAGCCAGGCCCCCCTCTGGGACCCCAAAGTGCCACTGCTCCAGCATTTTCCACGATGGATCGGGACGACCTGCTCCCTTCTCTGCCCTCACTGGACTGCAAGCTCTGGGAAGCCAGGACACCACCCCAGCATCCCCGGGGCCTGGCACGGGATCAGCCCAGAGTTTCAGAAGGACACACAGCCTATCGGAAGGACTGCCACATTCTGCACAGGGCCAAGTCCAGATTCAAGGGCAGACGTCATCAGAAGACAGTGTAATCGGAATCCCCTCCACCTGAAGCTTGTTTATAGCTTGGGCTACAGCCCTGCAGTTTTCTTCCGTCACAAGATCTTTTTTTTTTTAATTAATTAGTTTGTTTCTTTAATTTTTTTGGCTGTGTTGGGTCTTCGATGCTGCATGTGGGCTTTCTCTAGTTGTGGCGAGCGGAGGCTGCTCTTCGTTGCAGTGCGCGGCTTCTCATTGCGGTGGCTTCTCTCGTTGCGAAGCATGGGCTCTAGGCACGCAGGCTTCAGTAGCTGTGGCACGTGGGCTCAGTAGTTGTGGCGCACGGGCTTAGTTGCTCTGCGGCACGTGGGATCTTCCCAGGCCAGGGCTCAAACCTGTGTTCCTTGCATTGGCAGGCAGATTCTTAACCACTGCACTACCAGGGAAGCCCAAGATCTATTTTTATATTGAATATAATCAAACTCATTCTGCAAACGCTATTTTGGATCCTGTTCTAACTTGACACTGCATCACACATATGTTTCCACATTATCAGAAATTCCCTAGAATTAGTTCTACCACCAAGAACTAATTCCCTAGAATTAGTTCTACCACCAAGTGGATAAGACTTAAACTGATCTGACTAATCCCCTAGTTTTGAAAAGATCATCTCCAACTAAATTTTTTCACCATTGCATTAACTCTGCAAGGAGCAACTCTGTGAGTCACCTTTCTCCTGTCTTTATGATGATTTGGCCTAAGTATAACTCCTAGGTCAGCAAGCAAAGGGAGCCTTAAGGCTGGAGAACATCCTACAAAGCCACAGGGAAGCTCTTCTCTTAGTGAGAACTGCCTAACAGAGACACAGAAGCCTTTGGAGAGAGTGCTTCCCGTCACGCAGGAGATGCAAGCTGAAGCTACTCGAGGGCCCTTCCTGTCCCCTCACCCCATGCAGGCAGCTTCAAGCTGTGACCTTCTATAAATGCTCATGGCACAGTCCCCGACCACTGACCCAAGGCCTATCTAGCTTCTGAAAGGGTCTGATTTGGCCTCCACAGGACTTGTTTCATCTTGTTTTAATTCTGAACTAGCTGTTAACATTTTGAAATTGGGAGATTCACATACAAATCTAGGTTTCTAGATGTCTCTGAAAAACCAGGAGGTCTGGAGCTGAGTGGCAGCTGTCCTGTGAGACACAGCCCATATCCCGCAGGGCGTCCCGAGCCAGCACCATCCTGTTTCTTTCACTGATGATGCCTCCCAGCCCCTGCAGGCCTCAGTGATTGCCCACAGAGCACCCCAAGAGCCAGTCCCAGACTCTGGGAGGGCTGACATTTCTGATGGGCCAAGTCCCCACGACA
Organism: Stenella coeruleoalba; assembly: GCF_951394435.1. Lineage (NCBI taxonomy): Eukaryota > Metazoa > Chordata > Mammalia > Artiodactyla > Delphinidae > Stenella > Stenella coeruleoalba. The sequence continues at coordinate 115,319,638 of NC_137153.1, forward strand.
AAGAAAGGGGGTGACCCAGGGAAGCTCTAACCTCAAGCCACAAGATGAGCAGATCCTGACCTTCAGGCCCCCGTGGTTGGGGTCAGCATATATGCCAGGGGAGCAGGGTGTCCCACAACCCACTTCCCTCCCACATACATGGTCACACTGTTCCTGCCTGGATGTAACCTTAAGAGACTGTCTAGCTCATGAGTTCCTGCATTACACCCCTCGTGAGGCCATTTTACAGATAAGGAAAACTGAGGTCCAAGGCCACACAGTTAGTGGTGTGACGAGGTGTCTCAGGGAGGGCAATGCTTAACCCAGAAGCAGACCTTGTGGATGGTGGATTCAGGGTCCCTTTCTGCCGGGGCTGGCTTGCAAGGCCGCCTACCCCCCCTACAGCGGCTCTGAGATCCCCCACTCACTGGTCCTCTCGCTCCAGGACATCCCGGGGCACAGGCAGCAGGGACAGGAGGCAGGCTTGGCTCATGTGCTGGATCTCTCCGAGCCGCTGCTGGTGCTGGGCCCCCAACATGTGGTCCTGGAACTCCTGCGGCAGGCGAGAGGGAGGAAGGGGCATGAGGAGTGAGCCCCAGAACGGTGGGCAAGAGTGCGGCCCGGGGAAGAGGCCTCCAACCTTGGCTTCATGCTCACCCCACCTCCGCTGGGAGGCTGTTTCTCTTACAACCCTGTGTGGGCCAGAGAAGGATGGTGAACGGAGGCACGGAGCGAGTACACGCCAGCCAGAGCCTCTGCTCCCCCTGGAGACTGAGCGCCTCCAAGGCGAGGAGCAGTCTGATCAAATTCCAGGTCCCCATGACTCTGCTCAGGGGAGGCACAGAGGGACGAAGATAACAAGAGCGATAGTAATAATCATACCAGTATGATGCTGTTATTAACGCTGCACTCGCTCTGGGCCGGGCCTGGGGCTTATGACTTCAGTGTCAAGTCGCTGAATCCCCAGAACTTGCCAGTGAGGTGGGTTCTATTTTTTTTTCTAGAGGCGGGTTCTAAATGTTTCCTCCTCTGACACATGCGGAAACTGAGGCACAAAGGGTGGAATTCACCTTCCGAAACCCACATGGCCAGTCAGGGCTGATTTGAACCAGGTCCACCCAACTCTAAAATCCTGCCCCCTTGGCTGGTCAGGAAATGTTTTGTGAGCAAATGTACAGCTGCTGGGGGTGGGGCTTGAGGGCCCATGTGGCCACAGAGGCAGCCGTGGGAAGGGCAGGCTAGGCATCACATACAGACCCCAAACCCTCCGCCCGCCCACGTGACCTCCCCACCCACCCGCTGGGGGCGGTACCTGCTGGCTGCTGCAGCCGGCCTTGCAGATGTAGCAGAAGAACTGAAGGGCCTGCTTAGAGGGCATGCTGGCCGCCACAGGGGTGGCAGAGGTAGAGTCGCCGGACCAGGGCCCAGGTGTGAGGGGTACGGTGCTAAAGGCCCGGCTGTCGCTGCTCTGCAGGATGGTGACCTTCAGGGAGCCCCCGGCACCCCACACCTACACCGGAAGCAGGAGCAGAGCTACCACCAGCTGGGCGCTTACAGTGGGCCAGCCCCATGCTAAACATCTAGGAGCCGTCCTGACAGCCCACTTTACAAGTGGGGAAACTGAGGCTCTGAGTGGTCAGGTGATTGCCCAAGCTCGCTCAGCCAGGAAGCACCACAGTTAGGATTCAAACCCAGGTCCGCCTCACTCTAAAAGTCTACCCACCCCACCCCCCACATGACAGATGGAGACGCATGAAGAAGGGAGGGGGTTTGGCCAGGAGGCAGGGCTGGGCCCCAGCCCCAGGCACAGGCTTCCAGCTGCGCTCCCTCCGCTGGAGCAACGTTACCTGTAGGGGGCTCTGGGGGCTCTAGTTTCGGGGTGGGCCGGCTGGAAGGGACCCTTATCACTAAAAGTACCTCCAGGTCATCAGAGCAAAGGCATGTGAAGGCTGAACCACTGTCACTGAACCACTGTCAAACCCAGTCTGGTCTGCCCACGAACCCAGGTGGAGGGCTGCTGTCACATTTCACAGGACAGGAAACCCGAGGGGGCGCTGAGGGGGTGCACCATGTGGTCCTCATCAGCATCTCTACCCACCCCCAGCATCTCTCTTGCTCTTTCTTCACATTCTCCCACATCCAGGCCACTGGTCAACTCTTCCTGGCTCTCCTCCAGGCCAACCTGGGCGCCCACTGGCTCTGGCGAGGCCTCCTCCAGGCCTGAAATGACAGATGTGCTCTGCTTCCCCAGGGTCCATCTCCCACCTGGGCCCTGAGGGACCCAGGCCCAAGAGCCACCTTCTCTGCCCACATCCAGGACCTTGAAGCCTCCAGTGCAGACGGCCCCGAACCCTAGATCCAGGCCCAACCCTCAGTCCCAGGCAGCACCCAGTCAGGGTTGGACAGTGCCAGGGCAGGACTGAAGGGTTCAGGCAGAGCTGTCCCATCACCAGGCCGGCTGGGAGCCACTGCTCGCTTACCTGCTCCAGCTTCCACTGTATCGGGCGGCGTCTCCAGCACTGCAGAGGGAACCGGAACTGGGGCTTTCTCCAGTGCCGGCACCGACACCTGTGGCTGAGTCTGAGGCTGTCTCTGGTTTGGCTCCAGTGGCTGCACTGGCAACTGCACTGGACGTTGCTCCAGTGGCAGCTCCAGCGGCTGGACCCTCGGCTGCGCTTCTGTCTGGACCTGTGGATACGTCTGCGTCTGTGCCTGCTTCTGCAGCAGTGGCTGCACCTGCCTTGGGGACTGTGAATGTGCCTGTGGCTCTGCCTCCTTCTGCAGCTGCAGATGCTCCTGTCGCGGTACTAAGTGCTCTGGAGAGGTCTGTGTCTGTGCCTGCTTCTGCAGCTTTGGCTGCACCTGGGCCTTCAATGGTAGCATCTGTGGCTGAGTCTCTGGCTGAGTCTGTGGCTGCACCTGGGCTTGGATCTGCAGAACTCGTGGCTGAAATCGTGGCAGCACTCGAGCTTCCAGTGGCTCAGGCAGCAGCTCGGTTGTCTGTGTCTGCTTTGGTGCCATCAACCGGGCCTGTGGCTGGACCTTTGCCTGCAGCTGCCCTGGGGTCCCCTTCTCTGTGGGCTCCTCTGAGCTAGGAAGGATCAAAAGAAGATCAAATTCAATTGGCCCCAGGGGGTCCCAAGAAAGGCCATGACCTAGGCTCCAGTCCTAGCTATGCCACATACAAAGCTAGGGATTTGGACGAGCCCCCTCGGCTCTCTGGGTCCCAGTTGCACCTAAATAAATTGGATCACTTGCTCCCACCTCCCACAGCTTGCTAATATGTATCCGAGGTCCTGTAAGCCTGCCTACCCTCTGCCCACTCTCTGAGGTTCCAGGCTCACGTCTTCACCCCTCCAAGCTGGCCACCTCACCTGCCTCCAGGTGATTCAGTCACAGTGAAGATGCCAGAGTCCGTCTGGCTGAGGGCCTTCCCAGGTAAGGTGAAGAATTAGGTTTGACATTCCTCCAAGCCAGAAACCAAGGCCCTTTCCTTGAAGGATCTCCCCCCACCAACCCCCTACCCTCTGCCTTTGCAGGAATCAGGGTACAGGGTACCTGGGCCCCAGGCAGGTTTTCAGCATCAGTTACCTCTTTGACCTTTTAGCTGGTGGCTCAGACGCCACACAAGACTCAGGCTCAGGTGCTGCAGTGCGTTTCTCCTTAGTGATGCAATCTGGGCAGTGGGGAGATTCTTGGTCTGGAATGGAGGGCAGGTGAATGACTGCCGTGCTGGATATAGCACGTACGAGCTCCAGGAGATGGGGCCTGGGCTCACCCCCCCCCACCCACCCTGCAAGATCCCTGCCTCCATGACCACCCCTGCACCCCACTGCCCTAACCCGCGTCCCCTCTGAAGGGCCAGCAACCTCCCTCCCTCACCTTCAGGTGTGTCTGTTCGGGGCTCTGCGGCTTCCTCAGACCCCTCTGGGGGGTCCGACTTGTCCTCCACAGGCATCGTCTGAGAAGAAGAATCCTGCTTCCTTTCAGAAACCGTTTATGATACCTGCCACCCACCCCAGTAAATACTCCCTTGCCCAAGAGCGGCTGCAACACGTCCCCCAGAGGATGACGGGGCCTGGCCCCAGAGAAGATCCTAAACACCCCAGGAATTCTGTCCAGGGGGTTCCATCTAGCTGCCTGCCGGTTAAGTAAATGCAGGTTTGGGGGATGCAATGCCTTCACGTGGTCCACGGTGTTGCTTCCTGATTCCCCACCCTATTCTCCACAAAGCAGCCAGAAGGATCCTTCTCTCTCTCTTTTTTTTTTTGTTGGTCATGCCGCTTGGCTTGCGGGATCTTAGCTCCCGGACCAGGGATGGAACCCAGGCCACGGCAGTGAAAGCGCAGAGTCCTAACCACTGGACCACCAGGGAATTCCTGAGGGACCCTTCTCAAACCTGATCATGTCTCTCATCTCTGTCAGGCTGCAACCCTCCCGTGATTTCCCGTAGCCCTGGATGACTCCTTCCTTACCCCAAGCCTGAAACTACCCACCCGCCCCACCCCCCTGCACACTCTGGCCTGTACCCCATGCCCACCCCTGCAGCCTCAGCTCTCCCCATGCTCCCCCTCCCCCTCCCCATGTCCACACTGGCCTTCTCTCTGTTTCTGCAAAGCCCCAGGCCTTCTCCCAGAGCCTCAAAGGCACTTCTTGCAGGAAGCCTTCCTAACCCACAGTACAGGCCCCCAGGGGCCCCAGGCTTCCTTTCTGTGGCATTTTTCATAGTCATAATTCATTGGCTGGAGCATTATTTGCATTAAGGTCTCACCACTACCACCACCCCCTCCCCAGCCCAAGATCTCCAGGAGAGCATCTCCAGATGCCTTCTCTGCACCAGTGAGTCCTCCACAGGACTTAACAGACATCTGTGAAATGAACACACAGCTCCACGTGGTTCCAGGGCATCCCAGGGAGCCTCAGGAATCCACATGCAGCTTCCCTCCCTCCTACTAAGCCCAAGGAACCAGGGCTGAGTGCAAACATGCACCACATCAGGACTCCACACCCTTCAGAAGCTCCCCAGCTCTCACCCTGCACGACATGGGCACTGGCCTGTGAGTCAGGAGGGCTGGACTCTGGGTCTGTCGCGACAGCTGTGCAGTCCAGGGCAACCTCCACCCCACGGCCTCGGTTTTCCCATATGTAAAATGGGGGCAAGGAGGTAAACACTAGGCCAGACTGTGTTAGGACAAGCCCGACCCGTAAAGTCAGAGGCCGCCTGGACCCCCCTCTGGGGGGAAATGCCTCCCCTCCCGATGTGGGCTGGCGCCAGAGCAGCCAGAAAAGGAGGGTGTTCCAGCCCTCCACCGCCAGGTGCTCTCAGGAGTGTGGTGTGTGTGAGGAGCTGCCAGGACGTTCAGGGACAGGACAGGCTCAGGGAGGATATTATTCCCTTTGAAAATCTCTCTGAGGCTTCCTGCTTTTGTCAGGGAAAGGCCTGTAGAGGCTGAGAACCTTCGGCTGGCAACGGAGTAGAGTTGAGGATTTTAGAACATTGCTTTACCCCCAGTCACTTTTCTTTTACTTCTATGTATGGCAATTAATTTAGCTTTTTTTTTTTTTTAATTTCAGACAGTGATATAATGTTTCCTTTTTAACTAAATGTAGCAGAGAAGCAGCTACTTCATTTAAAGCTGTGCTATCCCAGACCGTAGCTACTAGTCACATGTACCTGGCTTTTGAGCCCTGGAAATGTTGGAAGCCGAATTGAGACATAAGCATAAAATATACACCGGAATTTAAAGACTTACTACAAAAAACAAAAAAAAACGGAATGTAAAATGCCGTGTTCATTTTTTATATTGATTACAGGTTGAAATCATTTTTTAAATATATTAAGTTGAATAAAATATGCTAGTAAAATTAATTTCACCTGTTTCTTTTTACTTTGTTACTGTGATTACTAGAAATTTTTAAATTACATGTATGGCTCACACTTTATTTCCACTGGACAGAGTTGATTTAAAGAAAATTGGTAGAATACACCTAAAATGAATACAATGTTATATGTCAGTTACATATCAGTTTTTTCAAAAAGAGAGAGATATTAGTAAATAATGTAAATAGTAATTAAAAAGGGAATAAATAATAGTACTGGTGGTGTTTGGATATAGCAAAAATTACATCGGGGTTCAGGAATATTTAAAGTTTGGGAAACACTAAGCGAGTCTAACTCCTGCCCCCTTCCCCATTTTACAGATGAGGAAACTGATGTACAAAGAGGGGTATGACCTGCCCAAAGGCCAATGTGAGCCAGAGAGGGCAGAGCTGGGCTGATCCCCAGATACACCCTCTCCCATTCCCATCCTCGCCTGCTCCAGTCCAGATACCACTCACCTTGCGACTGGGGGTTGTAGAGGAGAACCGGGACTGTTTCTGGGTGTTCCGCCCTGAAAGGTTGAGCTGCGAGGGGTTTATGGGGACCCCAACAGGAGGAGGGCCCAGCAGGGACTGCCGAGTGGCCTGGGGAAAGAACTGCTGTAGATTTGGGGTGGCCAGCTGCGGGGGTGTGAGGCTGGGAGCTGTCAGGTTTGGGGTTGCCAGGTTGTAGCCACGGAGGTTACCTGTGTGTGAAAAGAGGGGAGAAAAGGGATTACAACTGTGGTTGGGTGGTAGAGGCTAGGGTCAGGGGTCAGTTCCCCAAAGCATCATCACAGTTAACTTCCAAGGGGACCCTCCCCACCCAAGGGCAGCCAGAGGGGAGAGATGACAGCTGAAGACGCAGTCCCACCTGGACCACTGGTGGAGAGGGGGTTTTAGGGCTAGCGTTTTCTGCTCCAGCTGGGGAGAGAAGGGGGCCTTTTCCCACCCCAAATGCCTCCCTGGTCAGTGGCTTAAGCACCCCCAGCAACTCCGCTCACCCTCAGGCCTGCTTTAGTGTACACCTTAAGGTATGTGAAAGATTCAGCACAGGACCCAAAGGGAGAACCAGCAAGATGACTGGTCCCTGGAATAAGACGACACTCTCCTACCAATAGAAGCTACCCTTCATCAAGTTTCCTGGGAAGCAGCCACTTGCTAAGCACTTTCTATGCATGGCTTCACTCACCCCACCCAGTCACCATCAGAGTAAGCATTATCCTCTCTACTGATGACAAAATAGAGACACAAAGCGAAGGAGTGGCTTGTCCAAGGTCTCTGGGAGTGGCACTGCTGTCCACAGCTGGCTACCGGAGAGGATTCAGGGCATCTTCCTGACTCCTCCCTCTCTTCACCCTCCCCAATCCAAGCCAACACCGGATTCTATTAACACTGACTCCTACTCCTCTCCTCAGTCTAGCCTAACCCCTCTTCAAATCTCCACTCCTACCACCCCCCTTCCTCCAAAGCCACTTCATCCCCTGTATGAATTTCAGCCACAGTTTTTGCACTGGATAGCAGCAAACAGTGATCTTTCAAAAACCACATTCTGACTTTGCCCCTCCCCCTGCCTAAACCCTTCCATAGCTCCCTGATACTCAGGAACGAAGCCCATTTTCACCGTGCAAGGTCCAGTCCTGCGCTCCTCCCTGACCTCCTTTCTCGCAATTCTCCCCACACACGTGCCCACTTTATTCCAGCTACATGCTCCCATGCATCCCTCAAACAAGCCTGGTCTCTGCCTGCCTCTGGGCCTTTGCAAATGCTGTTTCTTCTGTCTGGACTGTTCTACATCCCAATCATCCTTCATTCCTCTCTTTAGGTGATCTCCTTTGGGTGGCCTTCCCAGACCCTCTCTGTATCCCCAGAGGCCCCAGCTTCCCTGTTCTAGGACCACCTGCACAATTTCCTTGTCTGCTTCCCATTGCCCACCACCTAACCACCCTGCGAACTCCTTAAGGGCAGGCACCTCATCTGACTCAGAGATCCAGCACTGGGAATTGTGTGACCCAATAAAGGACAGTTTAAATCCCTGACCCAGTGCTGGGATGGGAGGCACAGGGGTTAAGGGCGTGCATGGGTCAGATGTGCTGGGAGAACTGGTTCAAATGCAGACTCCACAGTACAAGACCTGTGACCTTGAGCAAATCAGTTTCCCCTTCTTAGCCTCAGTTCCCTCATCTGTAAAATGGGGATAGTAAGAGTGCTTGACTCACAATGTTCTATGAGGATTCAATGAGATATACAAGTGTGCCTGGTATTTACTAAGGGTTTAATTAACATTAACTTAAAACAAATACATATACACATATGTGCAGAGAGAATGCTAACGAGCTCTTAAAAACAGTAAGATAAAAGGTGGCACACTCTAAAAGAAAAATAGACAAAGCACATGGACAAGTCACAAAAGGAATTACAAATGTTTAACAGACAAATATAAAATGTTCAACCGCACTAGCACTCCAAGAAATGTAAACTAAAACATTAATGATATAGCTTTTGCCAAGCAAATTAGTAGATTAGATGTATATATACATATATATATATATCAAGAGTATAATACCCAATGTTGCCGTGGGCATGGTGAGACCGGCACTGTCATATGTGGCTGGTGGCATTGCAAACTGGTCCAGTCCTTTGGGAAAGCAATTTGGCAATACTTATCAAGAGCCATAAAATACCCATCCCCCCGACCCAGTCATTCTACTTTTGGGAATCCATTCTAAGAGAAAATTCTGAAACATGATATTCATTCCATTATTTAAAGCAAAAAAAAAAAGAAAAGAAAGGAAAAGAAGTAGAAGAAAACAGCTGAGAAAGTTTAGGGACACAAGGGCACACACCTCCAGCAGAATATTAAACAGCTGTTCAAAAACAATCTTTACAGAGACTTTCAAATCATTTGGTAAATGATCATGCCACTATATTCAGTGAAAAAGAAACAAGATACAGCCTTTCACTTATATCAATAACCACAATCATATACAAGTCCCCAGGTTTGTGCCTAGAAAAAAAGGGGAGGAAATACAACAACACTTTAAAGGGTGGTTTTTTCTTTAGGAGTGAATCTGCATATGACAATTTGGGTTTTCTTATACTCTTTTTAAAATATTTCTTTCACTCTTCTTTGAGGAGTATGACTTTTTATTTTGTTTCTGTTTTTTTGTTTGTTTGTTTCTTTTTGCGATACACGGGCCTCTCACTGTTGTGGCCTCTCCCATTGCAGAGCACAGGCTCCGGACTCGCAGGCTCAGTGGCCATGGCTCACGGGCCCAGCCGCTCTGCGGCATGTGGGATCTTCCCGGACCGGAGCACGAACCCGCGTCCCCTGCATCGGCAGGCGGACTCTCAACCACTGCGCCACCAGGGAAGCCTGAAGAGTATGACTTTTAAAATGAGTAAGAAAAAGTGAAAAAATATATATACATTGTGGGCCCCTGTGTGTGGTTTTATCTCTCTACTCATCATCTATCATTTATAAGCCAGCTCTCAGGACCATCCACACCCATGTGGCCCCAGGAGGGCTGAAGAGTGATGACCATCACATCTTCTGACCTGACTGCATACCCTGCTGGGAGGCAGGATAGCCTGGTGTCTCAGAACATAGCTCTGTAGTAAGACCACTAATCAACACCTGGGTCTCAGTTTCTTCATCTGTAAAATGGGATCATGAGTGTATCTCCCCTTAGGGTTGTCAGCAGAGTCAAGGAATTGGGTTTGTCAGGGCCTCAGCACAGTGCCCAGCCCTGAGGAACCAGCCAGCAAGCCACAGCTACCGTGCGGGAGAGGCTGGGTCTGAGGATGAGCTGGCCCCATGTCTCTGGACCCCTGGATTACTCCTGCAGGGGCTAAGGTATCGGGAGCAGCTTCTTGTAAGGAAGAGATGAAAGACTGCTCTCCACATGCGGAAACTCAGGTAAGGACACAGGCTTAACGCAGAGGGCTAGAGACACCCACTCAGAGACCCAGGGGGTCAGGAGGCCCAGGCCTCTGTCTAGCTCAGCCACTGCTGATGCTATGTGACCCAGGGCAAATGACTTCCCTTCTCTGACATCCTCGGCATCCTCATCTGTCAAATAGGATGCAAAGAAAGGAGGGTGGTCAGAATAGATCTTGCCATCCATCATATCATCTAATCTGAATGTCAGCAAACTGTGCTGAGTAGCACCCACAGAGCTAACACCATGGCCAAGGGTACACCTCTGTGATCAGATAGACCTGCATTCAGTTGAGCAACTTAGGGACTTCCACCTCCTGGAGCCTCAGTGTCCTCATCTGTAAACCAGGACGCTGACACAGCTCCCTCTCAGGGTTACTGTGTGGATTTGATGAGATTCAGTGCCGTGGGGCTGCTGGGGATCTCCCGCTAAGATGGAGCGAGACAGGGCCCGCAGTCATACCTTGCAACTGCTGCAGAAGCAAAGCTCTCTGCAGCACAGAGCCGTTGAGGAGGGAGGCTGAGTTGGTGCCCTGGAGATTCAGGAGCTGCTGCTGTGGCTGCTGCTGGGGGAGCCCCCTGTGTGTTGAGAGCAGTGTCAGAGGGCTCTGGGGAGAGTCAAACCCTCCCTCTTCCCTGAGACCCCTCACCTCCATTCTCTGCCCCCCTCTACTGCAGACAGAGCATCCCCTTAGGGTGGGAATTGATGACCTCCAGGACTCAGACAGGGCTGCTCCTGAGAGAAAGGGCTGGGAGGAGGTCTCCAAGGCATGGGTCAGAGGGGCAGGTCTAGAGCCGCCCACCCCTCCAGTGGGGAGCTTACCTGCTGACGGCCATGGGCAGTGGGGCCTGCGGTGGGGACTGCTGGAGCAGCTGCTGGAGCTGCAGCAACTGCTGCTGCTGGAGCTGCTGGAGCTGCTGCTGCTGCTGCTGCTGGTTGAACATGGCGGCTGCGGGAAGGGAAGGAGTCAGGCCGGGTCCCCGTCGCCCAGCCCCAGCCCGCGGCCCTCACACGCTGCCGACCGAGCTTCACGGCTACCCTCCCGGTCCTGCCCAGAGCGTGCCACGCGTGCGCCCCATCCTTTCCATACACCTCCAATTCCACCAGCAGCAGAGTTCAACCACCCTCCCGCCAATTTCCCCCATATCTTCCCAATAGTCCCTCCTCCAAATGCCCAACCGCACCCTCCATCCCTCCGACTCCCTCCGCTCCGCAGCTCCGGGACGAGCGTCCGACAGAAATACACCTCCCACCCCACCCTTCAGCCTTTCTCTGCGCCAATCACGTAGCGAAGCCAGCCCCTGTCCACTCACACCCCTCTGATACGCCCACCCTGTCCCTTGCGCACATGTTGTCAATAACATCAGCGCCGCCCCACCCCCACCTTTCCCTTTCTTCCACGAACAAAGTAGGAGGAAGGCTTCCCTCCACCCTAATCCCCCCCATTCCGCTGAACCCCTTCCTCTACAGACAGAGCCAGCACTACACGTCAAAACCGGTGTCCCCACCTGTCAACGAAGCCCTCGGCCTCCATTCAAGTGGCCCCTAAGGCTTCCGGCGTCCCCCCAGCCGCGCTCGGCCCGCGCACTTCGCCTCCCAGCGCGGCTTTGGCCTCGGGAACCACACAGCCTCCTCCCCGAACCCCCTCCTCAGTCGCGCAGCCCCCACCGTGGGGGGTGGGCCGCGAGCTCCGGATCGCGGCTCCAACGGTCCCCGCAGCTCCCGGGGTCCCCGCTGCTCCGCCACAGCCTGTCCGCTCCGAAGGCCAGTCTGCAGGCCAGGGCAGGGCAGCGCCCTCTGGAGGACGGGAGGCCCGGGTGCCCACGGCCGCGCCGCGAGATCCCTCCCCGTGCACCCTTCGCGCTGCAGGGGCGGCACCTGCTCGCCCAGCTGCTGGGCGGCGCTGGGAGTGGTTCCGAGCTGCTAGGGGACCCTGGGCAGCGCAGACCCTCTGCCCCGCGTCCTCCGCATCGGTAAGGGGCGGCTCTGAGCCCCAGGTCCGTCTGTCGCCCAGAGGGGTCTCTCGCCTGGCAGGGACATCGCGGGCGACTTTGAGGGGGACCATCCCCAGTGGACCTTGCCGCGGCCGCCACTGTCCCGCGATCCGGAGACCCCGCGCGGGGCTGGGGTGGGAGGTAGGCGTGCAGCCGCCGGCTGTACATTCGGGGACCGAGACCCAGCGAGAGGACGACCGGCACAACGGGGCAGAAGAATTAGCCCTGGAAGGGGTGGGGAGATCGGTTTGAAACTGTTTTTTTTGTTTGTTTGCTTCTCCGGTTTGGCTGGGGAGCGGGTGAGGAGGGCAGAGTTTAATGGTAAAAACGGCGCTCATCCTGCCCCTGAACGGTCCTGCCCGCAAGGACCCTTTAATTTCGACTCTGTCCCGCGTCCCGGTGCGCCTCTCCTCGGTCCCCACACAAGAACTGAGGCGAACAATCCGCAGTTAGTAAGAACAATTCCCTTTGCTTTTTCTGTTGCTCAGAGCCTACCAGAGCTGTAACAGCCCCAGGCAATGCGCTCACTTTGCATTAAGCGCCAACTGTGTGCCACACGGCGCACGGTGGCGCTAGGGACGCGCAGACTTAAGGTCGGCCCAGCGGAGACCCGAGTGTCAACCAGTTACTGCAGTCATGTGACTGCAGTCATGTGACTTTAGCGCTGCCCTAAAGCTAGGGACCGGCTCTACTACAGCCCCGGGCGGCAGCACAGGTGCCTAACTCTGTCTGGACTTGGAGGCGCGAACGCGGCTTGGCGTGGCCGGAGGGCGGGGCGGGGCGGGCTCGGGCTCAGGGGACTTTGCGCCTTTGGGTGGAAGGGAAGCCCGGACTATGCGGGCTTTGAAGGCGGGCCCGAAGAGTTGGGCTTTACCCCTGAGGGGCAGGGAGTGGCTAGGGAAGAGTGTGACAGCATCATATCCGCCCAGATTAGATCACTCGGCTCTGGTGAGAACCAAGACGGAGGCAATGGGGAAGGAGGGGTGGGTTGAGTCAAGATCGCCTAGGCTTGCAACCAATAGATCTGGGTGCTAGCCTTGGAGAGGTCCGGTGTTGAATTGGGGCTCCACTGCCTTCTGGCTAGGCGACCCTGGCTGTTGCAGGAGTCCTCTCTGAGCCTGTTTCTTCGTCTGTAAAATGAGTACCCCCTGCCGGGGATTTTTTGTGTGTGTGTCTGTGTGTGTGTGTCTGTGTATGATATTACATAATGTTTAGCACTGGGGAGCTTAGCAAATTGCCAAAGTAAAAAAATAATAATAATGCTCATGCTGGTGAAGGTAGGGAAGGCAGCGGTGGCTTCCTGTGTTAATTCATCTTTCTGGAAAGCAATCTGAAAATTCTCTATCAAGACTCTTGAACGTGTTCTGACCCTTGACCTGGTCCCCACTTGTAGGAATCTAGCCCAAGAAAATAATCAGAAACAAGCCTTTTAAAAGACAGCAGAGAGCTTCCCTGGTGGCGCAGTGGTTGAGAGTCCGCCTGCCGATGCAGGGGACGCGGGTTCGTGCCCCGGTCCAGGAAGATCCCACATGCCGCGGAGCGGCTGGGCCCGTGAGCCATGGCCGCTGAGCCTGCGCGTCCGGAGCCTGTGCTCCGCAATGGGAGAGGCCGCAACAGTGAGAGGCCCGCGTACCGCAAAAAAAAAAAAAAAAAAAAAAAAAGACAGCAGGTTTTGGGCTTCCCTGGTGGCACAGTGGTTAAGAATCCACCTGCCAATACAGGGGACACAGGGTCGAGCCCTGGTCCGGGAAGATATCACATGCCACGAAACAACTAAGCCCATGTGCCACAACTACTGAGCCTGTGCTCTAGAGCCCACGAGCCACAACTACTGAGCCTGCACACCTAGAGCCCGTGCTCCGCGACAAGAGAAGCCACTGCAATGAAGAGCCCGCGCACCGCGACAAAGAATAGCCCCTGCTTGCCGCAGGTAGAGAAAGCCCACGCGCAGCAACAAAGACCCAATACAGCCAAAAATAAATTAATTAAATAAATTTATTTTTTAAAAAGACAGCAGGTTTCTGTGATAACCTATATGAGAAAAGCATCTAGAAAAGAATGAATATATGTATATGTATAACTGAATCAATTTGCTCTATACCTGAAACTAACACATTATAAATCAACTATACTCCAATAAAATTAAAGTATACTTTTTTTAAAAAGCCAGCAGGTCGCTCACAGAAACATTATTTATAATAGCTGTCTGGAAACTAATCAACTTGGAGAACAGCTAAATAAATCATGGTGTCTGCCTCTTAAGGAATAGCACACAGCCTTCAGAAAGTATGTCTTCAAAGGATATTTAAACACTCATGATATGATATGAATTGAACCCAGTAGGTTACAAAAGTGCATACACATTATGACCCCAGTTTTGGAAAGAATAAATGTGTGTAGTGGGCTCATGGGTGGGGGGCTGGGGGGGGATTCACTTTCTCCCCTTTTTTACTAATTTGCTGTGACCAGTTGGATGACTTTATCATGGGGAGGGAGTGAACATTTTTTTTTTGAATGTATATGACCTTGTGCTGCCTCCTTGAAGACCAGACTAGATTGTGGATGGAAACACTCTGGGGACACTGGGGCTAGACTCATGTTAATTGCTTTTAATCAGTCCCTTACAGGCAAAGCCCCCCAATGAAGTATGTTCCGAGGGAGAAGAAAGGCCCCATCTCTCTGCATCCCAAATGAAGTCTGACGACGTAGCATCACCTGGAGGCCTCATTCCTGCCTCCACTTTGAGATGCACCTTTATCAGGAAGTAGACTCATGCTCACGTGGCTCTATGTCCAGACCTATTTGCTCCAGGAATCTACTTGTCTCTTCCCGTGATGATATCACATAGTGTGATTGTTATAGTTTTGGAATATATTTTAATGCCTAACCACATAAGCCCCTGATACTGTTATGTTTCTTTAAAATTTGCCAATTCCCAATCATGTAGATTTTGGGGGGTAAGTTACAGAATGATTTTTGTCAAACCTTCTCCCTCCCCACCCATGCCAAAATCCCATCAGAATTTCGACTGGTGTTGCATGAAATGTGTTTAAGTTGGAGAAACACAGCCAACTTTATCCCAAGTTTTTCAGTTTAAGAATGAGGTGCACATCTCCATCTATTCAAGCACTGCGTTATGTTATGGTTTTGCAGGCTTCTTGATCTAGCATCTGTGCAGTTTCTATAGTAGCTATTGTCGCTATTTTCCCAGTACACTTTCTAACCAGCTATTGATGATGGTGTCCTTATCCTGTAACCTGCTACTTCCTCCTCTTATTTCTGCCCTCAGTAATGGCATGTGCCCTTTGACAGTAGAAAACAGCTGCTGAGTTGTCCCCATGTCCTTGGGACACCAGCTCAGAGCCCTCTACATCATGGTTGCTTGGGGAAGGTTGATTAATGAGCAAACGAATGAACGAATGACTCCAGGATGCAGTTTCCTCCTTCCATCCTCGGGCTGGTGTTCATCACAGCAGCTCTTCCCTTCTTGACATCTACGTCCATCACCGCACAGCAGCAAGTCCCAGCAAGGCACCCAGCACAGCACACCAACGCAGGCTCACAGAGTATACCCACAACCAGACGCCCAGCTCAGAAACCCCAGGAATAGTCCGTGCTTAGCGACAGCTCCCGGCCAGACTAGAGCAGAGAAAAATATAAGGCCATACGGTTATCATGTATCAGTATCTGTCATCCACCTGCGCCTTTACCTATTATGAAGCAGGATGAGGGGAACAGAGAACAGAGGTGGGAGTGGCACGGTGGGCACAGCCTTGTTGCTGTCCCTACCTTCCAGAGAGACCTGGGGCAGGACCCCTTCCGACTTAGGATCTGAGTTTGGCCATCTCTTCTAGACAGGACTGGCTTATGTGTAATAGGGTCTCCCCACCGCTTACCAGGTTCAGCCACAGTGGCTGCCTTCCGTCCCCAAAGGAACTAAATTTCCCTTACAATGCTCCCCCCTCTTCTCACTCGTCACCAGGCTGATCCCTGTCCAGTCTTCCTAGCTCAATTCAAACATCGCCTCTTCAGGAGGCCTTTCCTGATTGCCGGATATACCTTCAAAGGCCTCTGTCCACATGGGGAATAATTGGGTAATCTGGGGCCCCCTGGGGCCTGGGATTTCCACAGGCTGAGCCATCCAGGGCCGTTATATTTAGTCACTAAGTCTGCTCAGGGTCTGGCCCTTTGGATTCATTCATTCATTTGGCCCCCAATCCACACCTCCAGACCTAGCTCTGTCTCTCTCCCACAAATCCTGGCGCGTTTATGATCCCTTACCCTTCCCACCAAGAGGTGACATGCTTTGCTACCTTCATGAGGCTGAAGTTTCTTCAGGCAGGACAACGGTAATGATGATTATAATTATACTAATCGTAGCTCTAAGGATTCACTGTTTTAGGCATGTTTTCATGTTTCACCTGAATTATTACATCACTGAATCCTCCTCACACAACCCTATGAGTTAGGTAATAGTCTTATCCCCTTTTACAGATGCAGAAACTGAGGGCCAGGGAGGTGAAGTGACTTGCCCAAGGTCACTGGGTTAGACAGTGGTAGGGGTGGGATTTGAACAGCAGGCAATCTAGCTTTGGAGCTGCGCCCTTGATCCTCAGCATACAAGGGATCTAGGCTTATGCTGTTGTTCCAGGCTTATGGGGAGCTCCTCATTGTAAGATGGGGAATTCCAATGGTCCAAGATGCCTGGACCATTGGTGCCCCAAAGCCCCTGGGAAATGTTGGTGCCCATCCCCCAGCCACACAGAGGAGGGCACTATGTGTGCTCCAGCCTGGCCCAGATGCTTCTTCAGCAGTGACCTTGCCCCAGACACGGCCAGGTGTCTTGGCTTCGTGCACCAGGTCTGCTTAGCTTGTCTTCTTCTCACAGTGGATCCTCATCCTAGCAGGACAAGTCCTGCATCTTATTAACCTCTTCATCCCCCTATGTCTTGCTTGAGGTCTGGCATGAAGTAGCCACTGATTAATACCTGCTGAAGAATAAATGAATGAAGGAATCCAAAGGGCCAGACCCTGAGCAGACTTAGTGACTAAATATAATGGCTTGACCCAGGAGCTATAGGGTCAAGGCTGCGCAATAAGGCCGTTGCACAATTTAATGCAATTAGCATTTGTTAAGCACCTGCTGTATGCCCAACAAAAACCCCATCAGAAGGGACTAGTGTTTTATTTCATGTGCATTAGAAGTGTATAGGTTGCAAGGGCTGGTGCAGTATAGGATATAAACATAGAAGCCCTGGGTCTCACCTACCTCCAATTCACATCTTCACTCCATCACTTTCTGGCTTTGTGACCTCAGCCACATTCCTCTTTGTGCCTCAGTTGCCTCATCTGTCAAGGGGAACTAATAAGAACTTCTCCCTCCTGAGGGTTGAATCAGCACAGTAACCTGGCCCAGGAAGAAATGCACAGTGAGTGTTCCTGCTACTGATCTGCAAGCATAGGTGGTGGTTACAGCTTCAGGGGGTCCAGAGAGAATTCTCCCTCGTCAGCGCTCAAAGTAGAGGGTCAAAGCCATTTCTAAGACTCTCATTTAACTCATTGGCCTTCTGGATCCCCAACTTCTCAGCACCTGGGAGAACCATCTACAGTGTCCCTCCTTCGGTCCTCACCAAGCCCTGTGGGAACAAAGACAGGGTAGACTTCAGGTTCGTTTCCTTTCTGATTCCATACCTTTGCTTATGCTGATTCCTCTGCCCAGAACATCAGCACTTCTCTATTCACACTCCCCTCCAAGTGGCATTTTATCCATCCGTTCTTCAAGCCCAGCACAGTCATTTTTAGCAGACCAGGGAACAGAACCAGAGCACTGCCAAACAGTGGGAAACTATGCAGCCGTGAACAAGGAATGTGACCAAACTGTTCTTACGCTGAAAGACGTCAAAGACATACTGTTGCTAAAAAAGCAAGTTGCATGTGATAATATGTATTAGAGTTCCAACTTTGATGTGCACCGGAATCTCCAGGGGCCCTTGGTTCTGGTTGAATGCAGGTTGTGATCCAGCAGGTCATGAGTGAAGCCTGAGAGTCTGCATTTCTGACAAACTCGCGGTGATGCCCAGGCTGCTGGTCTAGCATGGGTGATACAGCAGTACAGGATTTATAGTATGATCCCATTTCTATGAAAACAAAATGAAACAAAATGAATATATATGGGATAAGCCAGAGAATAAACTCTAAGCTATAAGGAGTGGTTATTTCTGGGTGGGAGAATGACCAGAAGCTTTCAAACACTGTGTAAAGTCTGATTTTTACAATAAGTTTCCCTATTGTAATTAGGAAAAACAACCCAGCCATAGTGGTGCTCTTCTAGGCAGACATCTGTAACCTGCACCCTCTTTCCAAATTAATGGCTCCAATTCAGGCTTCATCTCTGCCCTCTCTGGCTCTCAGAGCATAATAATGGGCTGGCTTGGAGCAGCTGCACGGGATGTGTGTTGTGTGTGACTGATGCTCCAGCTATCTAGAAGGCTGTGATCAACAGCAGCAGTTTAATAAGGGTCTCCTAAGTGCCAGGCCAGGGCCATGCCCTTCGCAGTCATTCCCACATTGGATAACGGCGGCTCAAAGATCTGCAGGGACCTGGATCACACAGCTCGTCTGAGACCCAGGCCCGGCTCCTGGGATGGGATCCGCTTATTCCCCTCTGCCTGCCTGGAAAATTCCTCCCCTAGATGTCCACATGAGCTGCTCCCTCACTTCCTTCAGGTCTCTGCTCAAATTTTTACCTTACCAGAGTCCTCCTCTGACCACTCTATACAAAATAGCAACACTACCCCCTCCTCCAACTTCCCCAGCTTCCTTGCTTTCCAAAGCACTCATCACCATCTGACAGTCATATTTATTGGCTTATTTGTGCTTTGTCCTTCTTTTTCCACTAGACTATAAGCCACATGTGGGTAAGGGCTTTATCCATTTTGCTCATTGCTTTATCACTGGGGTCTAGCATAGTTCCTGGCTTAATAAATATGCATTAAATGGGTGAATGCACAACAGTCCCCAATTCACAGGCCGCTGATCTCCCAGCAGTGTCCCCACTCTGTTCACAGACAGAGTAACCTGCTGATCCCCAGTAGCACAGGGTAGGCGGGCCTTTCTTTCCAGCCTTGTGGGGAGTCCAAATTAGGTTCCTTAAATGCAGACGTGGATGCCTAGACCTGGGGCCCCATGGTCTCTCCATGTGAAAAGGATAAACAGGGTAGGGTTGTAGAAGTCCTGGATTCACATCCCACTGTTTTACCACCACCCTGATGGTTTGGGGAAAAGACTGTCACTCTCCAGGATAAGAAGTCCCAACTGTCCCATGAAGGTCCTTCCAAGGGTCAGGGTCTTTGTACTTGCCATTCATTTGGCCTGGCTGGCTCCTTCTCAACATTTAGGTCTCTTCTCAAATGTCACCTCCTCAGAGAACCCCCCTAACCTCCCAGGCTAAAGAGGACTCTGCACCCACACAGGTACTTCTCTTCACACCCCATGTTTATTTCTCCCATCACTATTAGTATAAACTATTTTCATTTTTACTGTTTCATTTATCTGTTTATTCATTTACTGTCTGTCTCCACTGTAAGATCTATGAGGGAAGATCTTGTTCTTGTTCTTGTTTACTGTTGTATCTCTAACTGTCTGTCTTGTTTATTGTTGTATCTCCAGCGCCTAGAACAGGGTCTGGCTTATAGTAGGTGCTCAGTAAATATTTGTTGAATTAATGTTCTATATCTTCTCCTTCTAGAAACGGGGAAACTGAGGCCCAAAGTCGGGGAGGGAAATGCCAGAGATAAATTAGTCACAACCTAGAGTAGAAGGCAGTGAGGGCAAGTGGAACTGAAGGTCAGGAGACTATGACCTTGGAGGAGGCCCATGTCTCCAAGCCTCAGTTTCCACACCTGTACGATGGAGTCAGGCAGTCATGACCACTATCCGAGGGGCCTGGTACTAACGGTACCTAGTACCTAGGAGACCTTGACCATTTCCAGGAATGATATCTGCGGTGCAGCATCCGCGCTTCCCCCAGACATGGCTCGAGCGCCCCAAAAGCCGCAGAAGGAGAAAACTACAGTCCCCATAGTGCCACGGGCGGCGCCTGCGCATGACTGCCGGCCCGGAGGGCTGCGGACGCCCTCTAGCGGCACTCTGGCACAGCGCTCCGCTCCGATCCCCGAGGGGCGGGGGCCCGCGGCGCAGGCAGTCAGAGCGCGCGCTGCAGCGGCAGAGCCAAAGCCGGGAGCCCAAGCGGCCGCCGGATCGCAGCCCGTGGGGCCAGCCGCAACCATGGGCAACCGTGGCATGGAGGATCTAATCCCGCTGGTCAACCGGCTGCAGGATGCCTTCTCCGCCATCGGCCAGAACGCGGACCTCGACCTGCCGCAGATCGCTGTGGTGGGCGGCCAGAGCGCCGGCAAGAGCTCGGTGCTCGAGAATTTCGTAGGCAGGTAGGAGCGGCGCGCCCCTGAACTCGGACTCCCCCCGCCCGGGTCCTCCGGGCCTCGCTACCCGGCCCCGACGGCAGCCCCTGGCGCTGCACCGTGGAAGGCGCGCCCCCCGCCTCCAGCCAGAAGGAGACGGCCCACCCCCGCCACGAGAGCCCCTCAGGGGCGCAGCGCCCCCGGCTTGTCCGCAAACGTCAAGCCAGCGGCCGCGGGATCACGCCCCCCTCCTCCGCCCCATCCTTTGGGGAAGACAGCGAGACCCTGGCAAAGGGCTGTCCCCCCAACCCCCCTTGGGTACTGAGGGGCCTGCATTACTCAGCTCCTCCCTTCGGCTCTGGGGGTCTCTTGAGGCGGGCAGCATCCCTGGGGCAGTCCCCCCAACCCCAGGCCCTACGGGGGACAGCTCCCTCCTCTCATGGGAATTCCCGGCCCGTGGCAGGGGACCCCCCCCCCATAGCCCCTGGGAGAGGAGATAGCCCCGTGGGCATCGGGGAGCAGACGCAGCTCCCCCCCCCCCCCCCCCCCCGTCACACACACACCTCTGCGGCTCCAGCCGCCATCCGTGCGCAGCGCGGAAGAGGGGGGCGGCGCGGGTTGCAGGATGAGGAAGAGGACGGGGTGGGGGAGAAACCGCTTCTGATCCTTTACTGAGCAGCCGGCCCCTTGCCTCGCCGCCGCCCCTGGGTGGGGGCACCTGTCAATGTCGTTCTCCCCTTGGCCTGGCAGAGGGATTGTAATGGAGGGAGAAGGCGGCGGAGGGCAGAGATGACTAAGACAGGGAGGCAGGATGGCGGGGAGGGGGGAGCCATTTGCACAACCTAATCCCCCTCCTGTCTCTGATCCCACAAGGCGCTGGGAGGGCCGGGTGGCAAGGAGTCGGGGGCAACCACAAAGACAAAGGGTGTCCTGGGTTTAGGGAGGCAGGCAGGGTCGTGACCCCCACCCCAGGGTCCCCCAAGAAAGGGGAGGCGGAGATGGCTTTTTCGGGTGCTGAGAAGGAGAGAGAGAGGATGACGCTCTCGGCCCGGTGCTGGAGACCGAGTGGGGGCTGGGCAGACTGAGGGGGGTGCGGGAGAATTGACACTGACCGGCCCACTGTGTCATCTCCCTCGGAACTCTCGCCTTCTTCAGAAACCCTAGCTTTGTGCCAATGACCTTCATGGTTAAAGAAGCGAACGACATGTGGGAGAGGGAGGCAGGTAGAGGCTTTCGCCCTCAGAGGGACAGCAGTTCCAGGCCAGACATCCTGGGTCCAAGCCAGCTTCTGCTGTGAAACCTCAGGCGAGTCACTGCCCTCTCAGAGCCTCAGTTTCCCCATCTCTAATATGGACAGTTGGACCAGGTGGTTGTTCCTGCCCCACAAATGACCTGGGAAGCCCAGTGTCAACCCCAGGGATGAGAGGGAAGGATCCTGCCTGGAGCTATGGATCTGGGGGGGCAGCCAGACCCATCTGGTCAGCAGAGGGGGACGCCGTCTGTCTCCCAGGGACGGGCTCCCAAAGAACCTCCCTCCTAGTCACGTGACCCCCCAGAGCAGCAGAGGCACAGGCAAGAGACCCACAGATGGTCCCCGTCCCTACGCCTGGCTGTCAGAGTGAGGGGCTGGGAGGACCCTGGAGACAATAAAGCCCCGGGGTCTTCGTGCTTTATATAACACTCGTGGACATCCAGAACTTTCCAATGTACAAGCCATAGGCCTGCCTTTCATCCCCTGGACGTCTGCTGAACGCCTGCTCTGTGCCTGCTGCGTGCTCTGGGCAGGGGGCACAGAGGGGAAGGTGACCTCGGCTCCCACCTGCTGGGCCCTTCCCATGTGCCCCATGCCATGCAATATGGGATGGGTCGCAACAGCCCCATGAGGCAGGTACCATGATGCCCATCCTGCAGGTGAGGAAACTGAGACACTGAGGTTAGAGGCCATGTCCAAGGTCACAGGGCCAGGAAGGACAGCATCTATTAGACTCCAGTCTGGAGCCTGCACAGCCTCTAAGAGCCCAGCTCTGCACTGAGCAAAGGGACGTGCAGGGGTGTGGGTCCCCATTTTCCCCATCTGAGTGATGGGCAGACTGACAGCTGCTGCCTTGCCTTCCTGAGACAGTGGCCGTGGGGCTCCAGTGAGTTCACGGGTGTCAAAGCCCCCTTTTGTAAACACGTGGGAGGGAGGTGTTGATTGTCAGTTAGGTTTGGGGCCTTCATGTGCCAGTACAGACCAGGCCCCTGCCCTTCTGGAGTTCACTGTCCAGCAGAGAGAGGTGCCAGGAAGTAGACAGCACAGCAGGCCAGCCTGGTCACAGCTGACTTGGGCAACTGTTTGCTTGTTGAGTGGTGGAGTGAGATGTGGATTCTGCCCCAGGAGGCCTGGGCCCTCTCACAACCCAATACCGTTTGACTGTGGCCCTGCAGGAGGATGCACGGGGTGTACAGACACAGGCCAGGGGCAGAGCAGGGGTCACTGGGCCTGAGGCGGAGGAGTGAGCAGGGAAGCATTACTTGATCCTCATGAAAGCCAGTGAGGAGGCCAGTGTTGGAGTGCTTTCGGGAAACTGAAGTTCACCGGGGCCCCCAGCCAGCCCTGCCTGGTCTGTCATGGGTCCCAGCCTCTCTACCTAGGACTAGGTCCCCAGACGCATAAGCATGGTAACAGTGGCTCTGCCTCCTGGGGCTTCCCGGCAGTCAACTCCCCATGGAGAGGAAGTGGAAAATACAACAGAGGAAGCAAAGATTGCTCCAGGCCAGCCCGGGCTCCCGGGCAACAAGGAGGACCCTGTTGTCAGCTCTGCAATGGAGGTGACCCAACCAGCTGCCCAGGACCCCGCTAGGACTGGTCTGGGTCTATGCTATTTCTTTGTCCCCCTTTTACAGAAGGGAAAACTGAGGCTAATTCATTGAGTCATTCAGCAGATATATGAAGAAGAAAACTGGGGAATGGGGTCAATGCTGGGAGGGAAAAGGGCCACTTTCCACAGGGAGGTCAGAGAAGGTCTCTAGGAGGTGGTGGCATCTGAGAGGAGAACTGAGGGATGAGAAGCCACGTGACTATCTGGGGAGAGCATTCTAGGTGGAGGGAACAGCAAATGCAAAGGCCCTGGGGCAGTAATGAATTTGGTGTGTTTGAAGAACAGAAAGGAAGCACTGGGGCTGGTGTTTTGTGAGCAAGGCGAACACAGCATCGGGGAGTAGGCTGGGGCTAGATCTACAAGGCCCTCAGATTACGCTGAGGAGCTGGGTTTGTTTTCATTATTATCAGAAGCTTTTAAGTAATGGAGTGACTTGAGCTGATTCCAGCAAGTATGTGACTTGGGAAGGGGGGCAGGAGACACATGAGGAGGCTGCTGCGGTGGGCAAAGGTGACAGGGCCTGGACCAGGGCTTTAGCAGAGAGAGGAGGAGACCTGTGGGGTTCCGGATGTATTTTGGAGGAAAGTCCCACAAAACCTGCTGGTGGATGGGATGTGGAAGGTGAGGAAAGAAAAATCCAAGATGACTTCCGCACCTTTGACCGCAGGTGGGTGTTGGCGCCATTAACAGAGTACGGGAGGAGCCAGTTGGGGGGCTGGGGGTAAGACCAGGAGTTTGGTTTTGAATTCTTTGAGTCTGACATGTCAGGTAGGCAGTGTGGTGATGCAAGTCGGAAGCTCAGGGGGAAGCTGGCTGGAAATATAAATTTGGAAGAGATAGAATGTAAACCCGTGAGCATAGATGAGATCATCTTGGGGGTGAGTGCAGACAGAGGAGTGTGTGTGGGCCCCAGGACACCCCAGCATTTTGTGAGCAGATGTCTGGTGCCCTAGTTTTCCCTTTGTCTGCCCCCAGCTGTGTGCCCCCTCCCCGCAATACCCATCCTACGTCAAGTCTGGTGTCCTGGGATAGGCTTCCAGCCTCCGACGCCCCTGGCCTTACTCACTTTGGTGCCCAGGTATGCTGACATTTGGGCAGTGCCCACCTTCCCTCCCGTTTGGCCCCTGGGGAGGCCAAGGCCAGTGGGAGTGTGGTAGAGGGGCTGAGCGCTCAGGCTCTGGAATCAGACCCGGGTTTGTAGCTTACCTCTGCCACTTACAAGCTGGGCAACACTGGGCATGTTTCTTAAACCCTGCTCAGCTTCTATTTCCTCATCTGTAAAATGGGGATAATAATAGCACCTCCCTCATGGGATTGTGGCGAGTGTTGACGTCATACCCGTGAAGCACTCGGGGTAAGGTCTGGCACAGAGGATGCACCCATTCTGTTCCTGCCTGGGCATAGGTACCAGCTGGGAGGAGGGCCAGGGTGAGGGTGGAGGTGGGAGAATCTCCTCTAGCCAGGATAGCGGGAGTGAGCCTCTGCCCAGAGCCCATGGGGCAGCCTGGGGGTAGTGTTTTGGGTTTCCCTGGTGACTCTGCCTACCCCTGCTCAGGCTCCCTGCCTCCTACCAATCCCCTTGCCCCTTTCTCTGCATTCGCGTCCCAGCAGAGACTTGTGCTGGTCTCTGGCCTCAGAGAGCCCCTCTCTTGGTCAGCCCCAGCTCCTGCCATGGGGGACAGCCCACTCCCCACTACTAAGATCTGTCGCTTCCTCTGAACACTTCGGGCTACATCTTAGTGGTCCCATTTCCCAGGTTTGGAGACTGAGGCCAAAGATGATTAGGGGATAATTGAGACATCAAAAGTAGAAAGTCACTGACTGGAGGGGGCAGAGAGAACTGACATCTCCTTGGCACTTGCAGCGTGCCAGGCCCTAAGGATACAGCTCTGAAGAAGCCAGACCCACCCCTATTCTGGGGGAGGGGGGGCTGCGGGGGAGGGGGCTCACAGCTGAGCAGGACAGACAGACGCTACATCACACAAAGAGCTCTTTTTTTTTTTTTTTTTTTTTTTTTTTTTTTTTTTTGCGGTACGCGGGCCTCTCACTGTTGCGGCCTCTCCCGTTGCGGAGCACAGGCTCCGGACGCGCAGGCCCAGCGGCCATGGCTCACGGACCCAGCCATTACGCGGCATGTGGGATCTTCCCGGACTGGGGCACGAACCCGTGTCCCCTGCATCAGCAGGCGGACTCGCAACCACTGCGCCACCAGGGAAGCCCACAAAGAGCTCTTTTGTTGTGTGTTGGAAAAAGGGTACCAGGAGCCTCGATTTTGAAGGGAGGGGAGTCGTCAGGGGGCCCGGGAAGGCATTTGAGCATTTAAGTCTGGGCCTGAGCGAAAACGGGACTTGGTCAGGCCAAGGAGTGAACACACTCCAGGTGCAGGGTCCCACCTGAGCAAAGGCCCGAGGTGGGAGGGAGCCCAGTGGGTCTGAGAACCCGGACGAAGGGCAGTGAGGAGCAGAGGTCACAGTGAGACCAGGAGAGTCGGGGAGGCGCTGCCGGCCCTTCAGCCATCCCCACCCAGAGAGCCCGCGATGCTGCCGGGCAGCCACACTCTGCTCCCCGTCTCCCTGCTCAGAGCGCGCACCTGCCACGCGCCCACAGCCAGACCCGCGTGCCCAGCCCCGCCAGAGGACGTCTTCCCCAAACCCCCGCCCCACCCAGTGGCCCCAAGGAGCCGGGAATGAAAGGTGACTCTGGCAGACGGCAGCTGATCCCGGCGCCAGGAGAATCGAGTTTCCCAGGCCTTGGCTGGGGTCGGAGGGTCGGAACCTGGCGGGCGGGTGAGGAGGGGCGGGGCGGGAGCGGAGGCAGCCATTCACGGACGTGGTGTTATCAGCCCCGGAACAAGAGCAGAAGTGGAGCCCACGTGCCGTAGGTCTAAATACTCCTGTTATAAATCAAGCTAAGGAATTGCTAAATACAATACATTCTGCCCTCCCACCTTGACAAACACACCTTCAACGCAACCTGGCAGGCTGGTGTTGAATATCGAATTTCAGACTCCTCCGAGCTCTGTGATGGGATGGGAAGCGTCTCTCTCCAGGCCGCCCTCATATTCCAGCTCCATCCCCGTCCCCAGAAAGGATCCCCCTTAGCCCCCCAGGGTTGCCTCCCCGAAGCGAGGGCCGCCCCCAGTGGGGACAGAAGCTAGAGGTAGGCTTGAGACCCCTAGGAGGGGTGCACAGGCTCCAGTTGGGCACCTTCCCTTGGTCCTTGGGAACCCCATGCTTCATGGGGATGGTGAGGCCCGAGATCTCAACTGGGATGGGGGTGCAAGGTCAGGGCCGCGATTCCCCAGCTCCAAGGGCAGTGCTGATTATTGTCTTCTTGGAACCAACAACCTGTCAGTAGGAGGAGCATCATCCCAAGTTTTCAGGTGGTGAAATGGCACAGAGAGGGTAGGGGACCTGCCTGGAGTCACACAGCGGTGGAATCAGAGGCAGGACAGGAACCAGCACAGGTCTCCTGCCTCCATGTGAATGTCCACCGTCTTCACCCCAACCCATGTGTTTACATCTCCACACACCTCAGCTTCTCCTCCTCTGCTCTCTCGGGTTGTCTCTCGGGCACTCTTATCCCCTCCCTGGACTGAAATCTGGCTAGGGAATATGAACTGTTTGCAGCAGTCAGCTCTAGCAACTTGGAATTACTACAGGCAACAGGAAAAAGAGGAATATTGGCCTTGGAAGGTGTTTGAGACAGTCACCTAAATGGCATCTTCCCACTGCCCTGGCCAGAGGCCCCGGGATCAACTCCCCCCTCCTCTCTCATCCTCTGCATCCATTCAGTCTACAAGCCCTGTGTATTCTGCCCCAGTCCACCCCCCTCTCTCTACCTTGGCCACCACCACCTTTGTCTTAGCACCTGGGGCATCTGCCTCTCTTGCCATTCTCCATCTGACAGCACAGAACTCTCTATGGCTTCCCAATCTGATCCCCTCTGCTTGAAGCCCTCCTTAGCCCCCCTGCCCTCCAACCAGAGACCTAGCTCCTGAGTTGGGACCCTGAGGCCTGCCTTACCCAGCCTGGATTCCCCTCCAGCCACTCCCTGCTGGGCCACCTGGGTATCTTGCAGTTCATGGGGAAATGGGCCATCCCTCTCTCTCACTCTCCTGAGTGCCGTTGCGTGTGCTGTTCTCTCTTCCGGGAAGGCTCTTCACCGCACCTCTGTCTTCTTCCTTCACTGGCTCAACCTCCAAGGCTCACATCAGCCAACACCTCCTCCAGGATGCCTTCCCTGATCACCCTCCAGCCCATGACCTCCGTGTGTATGGTAGGGCTCAGTTTTTCCAGAATGAGGGACCATAGAGGGAGGAAGAGGCCCATGGCCTTGGGCTGAGAGCGAGTTCCAACCAGGGTTACTATGAACATTTTACCTGTTTGTTACTGCGTCACTCTTTTATCACTGGTCTTAGCACAGGGAGACAAGGCCACCAGCCAGGACGGGGAGAAACATCTCAGCAGGTGAATGCAATGCTCTCTAGCACACACAGGCACCTAGCACATGATGGGCACTCAGGTGGCTCATGGCATCACCAATGGGCACTCTGTTAGATGTTAGATCTTTCTACAGCCAGGATCTCAAGGCATCCCCTCAACAACCCTAGGAGGGAGCTGCTGGATTGTGTCCCATTTCGCTGATGAGGAAACTGAGGTTAGGAGCAGGGAAATAATTTAGTGGTGGAGCTGAGATTCCTTCACAGCAAGCTGCTGGTGATAAGAAATAAGGATCCAGATGTAGCTCTGTATTGAGCGACTTGGGAAAAGTTTGTGCTGAGCTGTTAGGCAAGCAGAGCCACTACCCAAGTGTGGCTCAGAGCCCCGGGCACAAGTGGGCACGTGAGGGGCACCTGACTTCATCTCTCTGAGCCTCAGTTTCTTCCCCTTTAAGTTGGGGAAACTGGACATGCCAACCTCACACAGCCATTCGAGAATCAAACGAGAGGATGCAGATTTCTTAAACAGCTTTATCAAGGTATAATTTACATGCCATAAAATTCACCCATTTTTAGTGCACACTTCAATGATTTTTAGCATATTTACAGACTTGTGCAACCATCGTCACAATCTAATTTTAGAACACTTCCATCACCCCCAAAAGAAACCTCGTGATGATGCAGATTTCAAAGCCCCCGGCAGAGTCCTTGGCCAGCAGTCAGCAATGCATCAGTGTTTGCCATGACTATTATTATAAATGATAAAATGTTTACAATGGTGAGCCCCAGGTGTTGCGGTGTTGGTTGCTTTTTATTTTTTCAACATTTTATTTATTTATTTATTTTTCTGACTCAATAGCTGGAAACAGCAATTTCTTTTTTTTTTTGAATTTTTGAATTTTATTTTATTTATTTTTTATACAGCAGGTTCTTATTAGTTATCCATTTTATGCATATTAGTGTATATATGTCAATCCCAATCTCCCAATTCATCCCACCACTACCACCACCCACCCCCGCCGCTTTCCCCACTTGGTGTCCATACGTTTGTTCTCTACATCTGTGTCTCTATTTCTGCCCTGCAAACCGGTTCATCTATACCATTTTTCTAGGTTCCACATATATGTGTTAATATATGCTATTTGTTTTTCTCTTTCTGACTTACTTCACTTGTATGACAGTCTCTAGATCCATCCACGTCTCTACAAGTGACCCAATTTTGTTCCTTTTTATGGCTGAGTAATATTCCATTGTATATATGTGCCACATCTTCTTTATCCATTCGTCTGTCGATGGGCATTTAGGTTGCTTCCATGACCTGGCTATTGTAAATAGTGCTTCAATGAACATTGGGGTGCATGTGTCTTTTTGAATTATGGTTTTCTCTGGGTATATGCCCAGTAGTGGGATTGCTGGATCATATGGTAATTCTATTTTTAGTTTTATAAGGAACCTCCATACTGTTCTCCATAGTGGCTGTATCAATTTACATGCCCACCAACAGTGCAAGAGGTTTCCCTTTTCTCCACACCCTCTCCAGCATTTATTGTTTGTAGATTTTTCGATGATGCCCATTCTAACTGTTGTGAGGTGATACCTCATTGTAGTTTTGATTTGCATTTCTCTAGTAATTAGTGATGTTGGGCAGCTTTTCACGTGCTTCTTGGCCATCTCAACATTTTATTTTGTGAAAAAAAAATTTTCAATTTTATTTTAATTTTTTATTTTTTAAATTTATTTTTATTGGAGTATAGTTGATTTACAATGTCGTGTTAGTTGCTGCTGTACAGCAAAGTGAGTTAGTTATACATATACATGTATCCACTCTTTTTTTAGATTCTATTCCCATATAGGTCATTACAGAGTACTGAGTAAAGTTCCCTGTGCTATACAATAGGTTCTTATTAGTTATCTATTTTATATATAGTAGTCAAAAGTTTTTTTAAAGGGAGAACATATGATTTTTTAAGGTACAGGCAAAAGAGAAATTGATTTTCATTTTGAGAGTATAAAGTCATCAACACTTGAAGGAAAGGAAAGAGGAAAGAAGGGAGGGAGGCAGGAAGGAAAGAAGCAAAGAAGAAATGTAGGAAGGATGGAAGGATAAGGTGGAAGGAAAGATCACAGATTTTCTTTTTTTAATTAATTAATTTATGTTTAACATTTTTTTAAAATTTATTTTACTTATTTATTTAGGCTGCGTTGGGTCTTTGTTGCTGCGCTCGAGCTTTCTCTAGTTGCGGTGAGCGGGGGCTACTCTTCGTTGTGGTGCACAGGCTTCTCATTGCAGTGGCCTCTTGTTGCAGAGCATGGGCTCTAGGTGCCCGGGCTTCAGGAGTTGTGGCTCACGGGCTCTGGAGCACAGGCTCAGTAGTTGTGGCGCACGGGTTTAGTTGCTCCACGGCATGTGGGATCTTACTGGACCAGGGCTCGAACCCGTGTCCCCTGCATTGGCAGGCGGATTCTTAACCACTGCGCCACCAGGGAAGCCCCACAGATTTTCTTTAATAGAGAAAATGGATGTTGTGGAGAGAGCACCGGGCTTGGAGTCCAGAGCCCTGGGCACCAGTCCTACCCTGTCGCCAACTTGCACTGTGAACTTGGGCAACACTCTTCCCCTTTTTATGCCTCAATTTCCACATCTGTGCAATGAGGGCGATGGTGGGAAAACTGTAGGAGCTTCATCAAATCATTCTTTTGGTTGACAGGGGTGTCCCGAGTGCCCGCTCAGTGCCAGGCTCCGAGCTGGGTGCTGGGAATACGGTGGTAAACAGGACCAACCCTGTTTACTGGACATCAGAATATCAGGGGAAGCTAAGGCCAGGGCTGCTCTAAAATGTTCAAACCTCAGCTGGAAATTCATGGGCTGTGCAACGAAGTGGGCCGGCCTGGGACCTCCTGGGGCAGCAGGAACAGAGCAGGACTTGTTGCCTGGCCTCACCTCCTCCCCACTGTGTTTCTTGGCCCATCCACTCCCTCACCTACACCCTGGATCCCTGCTTCAGAGGGCATCTCACAGCCTGCCTGGCCCGCTTGCCTTCCACCTCCAAGGCAAGGTTTGGCAGGAAATATCCTAGCCTCCGTCCACGCTTCCGGCCAGCCCCCAGGAGACCCACCTTCCAACTCCCTCCCTGCTGCATCAGTTGGTGACATGGTTGTGGGAGCCCAGCCTGTGTTCTCAGATTGCTCAACAAGTTATATTTATAATCAATGCTACCATTTATTCAGGCATTAATTTATATAAGCCTCACAGAAACCCATTTTACTGATAAGGAAACTGAGGCTCAGAGAGGCCTGGTCATTTGTCCATAGCCACACAGCTCCTAAGTGGCAGCTCTGACATCCAACGCCTGGCCCGTCTGACATCAGAGCCCAGGAAACAAGAGACTTATAAGGATGACTGCCGCTGGGTACACGCCAGACCAAGCATGCTACTTTCTGCTGTTGTTTACATTCAGCAGGACCCGGAAACCAGGGTTCCAGAGCAATAGTCCCGGATCTCGGACACCAGAGTAGGGGTGGGGTCACTTCGGCCCTTTGGTGTAATTTCTCCAGGCCCCTCTGGGGTGACAGTGCCAATTCAGACGGGGAGTATGTAGTGCCTGGAGGTCGTGAGACGTGTTTATTTCATCCTCCCTGTGCTTCAGGTTTGAAGGTACTTCTGCAGATGGCAAGGCAAGGCCTCCCCGGGAAACCACCATCTGTCCAGGATGAGTGGGAGGGGCTGGCCTGTCACCATCCACCCCTCCCACATGTCACTCGAGGCTGGTGGGCCCGGCACACTTTTCTCTGGGCACCTGTTCTGTCCTCCCTCAGGCTAACCAGGAGCTGGGTGGGAGGTGCAGGGGGGGCTCTGGCTGGAAACCAGATCAGGCCCGAATCCCCAGTGGGGAGGCACCAAGGTACACTTTAACAGAGGGCGTGGGGCAACCTTTCCGGTTGAAAGGCAGGAGCTGTGGAGCCGCTCCGCCGTGCTCGCTCCTACCAGTGTCGCCTGAGCCCCTGCTGTAGCCCAGCCTGTGCCCAGCGTGGGAATCCAACAGGGAGCAAGGCGCTCAGTCTGGGCATGGGAACCAGCCGGTGCGTCACTGCCAGTCCAGGCATGCGGGGCCGGAGAGCCGGCCTCCTGGTCCTGGTCCCATCTCGACCACCTCTCCTACCTCTCCCATTGCTGTGTGGCCTCGCAGCTCCCTGCCCTTCTGTGGGCCTCTGTTCCACCCTCTGGATAATGACAGGGGAGTGAGATGTTCTCTGAAAACTGCACCTCCTTGATGTCCATCGTTTCCATCCAACATTCTGTGGTCAGAATCCCAAGATCCAATTCAGTGCCCGAAGGAGGTGAGGCAGAGGGCTCTTCAGGATCTTGGATCCCTTGCTGAAATTTGGGGAGCCTCCGAGGGAAGAGACCGAGGACGGGAGGACCTCCTTGACAGGCCCCTGAGACTGCTGAGCGCCTACTATGTACCAGGCATGGGCTAAGCTCTTGGTGAAAGGGCTCCAGGGCTCCTCCCGCAGCCATGCGTGGTAGTGTATGATGCCCGGTTTAGATCATGTGCTTTACAACTGAGGCCCCTGAGGCCCAGAGCATGAAGCAACTTGCCCCGGGGGCACCAGGCCGGGGAATGGCCAAGGCAGGATTCGAACCCAGGGCCTCTGTCTGGCACTGGCTCCTCACCACTGAGCCAGTGATCCTTAAACTTGACAGGAACATGAAAATCATATGGGGATCGTGTTTAAAATCCAGATTCCCTCCTCCCCTCCCCTGCACACCCCCCACCCCGCCCCGAGATTCTAACCCAGCCTGTCCGAGGAATGTGCATTTGAACAGGCTGCCTGGGGAACTCTGACACAGACTGTGTGAGGGCCTCCCTTTGAGAACCTGGGCCAGGGCCAAGACGGGGCCCCTCCCCACCTGGGCACCCCATCCCCACCCTGGCCCTGGGAGATCCTGGTCTGAGGAGGCGCTCTTCTCCCACACATGGCCCTGTGCTCTAATCTCAGCTTCCCATAAGCTGCTTGTCCTTTAAGTAGCCCTGGGAGGCAGCAACTGGGAGCAGGCTGGCGCAGACCCTTGACCACCCCTCCAGCTGGGCCCTGGGCTCCCCACACCCTCTATGTGGCACCTCAGGGACCTCCACCCCTCTGGCCTGCCAGGGCCAAGTGGGCCCATCGGTGTGGGGGGGCGGAGGGGTGCTCTCAGGGAAGAGCTCCAGGGAAGGTTCATGTCTCTGCATGGGGAGGGGGCTCTCTGTGGGGAGTCCCATCCTTCCCAAACCCTCCTGCAGTTTCCATGGCAACTACTGTTGCCATGGTACTGCTGGGTGAGGAGCTGGTGGGGAAGAAGGTAGACCCCAGGCCCCCAGGCCCACCCCAGCCTCTGTGAGAATAGATGTCTTACCTCCACAGCCCTGAGGGATCCCAAGTACTAGGGGGTCACCCCTGCAAAGGCATCAGCGGATAAAGGATGGGAGAGACAGAGACAGGAAGCTCCCACCCTGCTCGCTTCCCCCTGTCCCCAGTTAATCACCTCCCTCTCTGTGCTGCCTGGTGCACCTCCATTCCAGCACATGTCACATTGCATTGCATTATCTGTTTACTTCTGTCTCTCCCACCATGCTGTGAGCTCCTCGGGGTGGGAACTGTCTGACTCATCTCCTCCCATCCCCCGGGCCCAGCACAGAGCCTGGCACAGAGCAGCTGCTCCCAAATATATTCTAGACTGAATTTAATTGAATTACATAAAAAGCCAAGTCTGGCTCCTCAGGTTTCGAGGGCAGCAGAGTTTGATGGGAAAGTTCGCAGGCTCTGGAGTCCAACAGCACCAGGATTGAATCCCAGCTCTGCCATTCCTCATTGGGTGAACTTGGCCAAGTCACTTCACCTTTCTGAGCCTCAGTTGCCTCATCTGGAAAATGATCATTTCCATATGAGAGCACTTTTGGAGGACTTGGGAATTCAGTGCCCATTTATTAAGGACGTCTTGTGTGCTAAGCCTTGTGCTGAGCCATGGGATACAGCGACAGACGGAAAGAGGCAAGCCCACCCTTCTGAAGCTCAGAGTCTTGCACAAATGAAAAGCATTTGCCTGGCACCTAGAAATGATGGATAAATGCAGGATTTATCATTCTCCTTCCCCATAAGGTGGCTGACTCTTCCCAATTAGCCTCTGCTCTCCCCAGAGGTGGGGCAAGGTGAGAACAGGGGATGAAAGAAGCCTCCCCAGGGCCCCCAGATGAGGCCTTGAACCCAGAAACCTGGGCCTACTCTGTTGTCCCCAAACCCTCTGCCCCAAACCTGCTTTGTGAGTCCGGGTCAGGCTCTGGGCTGGGGGCAGGGGATCCATGTTCCGAATCTGGCTGTGTCCCAGCCCTATAGGATCTTTTTTTTTTTTTTAATTTATTTATTTATTTATTTTTGGCTGTGTTTGGTCTTCGTTGCTGCACGCGGGCTTTCTCTAGCTGCAGCGAGCGGAGGCTACTCTTCGTTGTGGCGCGCGGGCTTCTCATTGCAGTGGCTTCTCTTGTTGTGGAGCACGGTCTCTAGGTGCACGGGCTTCAGTAGTTGTGGCTCGCGGGCTCTAGAGCACAGGCTCAGCAGTTGTGACACACGGGCTTAGTGGCTCCGTGGCATGTGAGATCTTCCCAGACCAGGGCTCGGACCCGTGTCCCCTGCATTGGCAGGTGGATTCTTAACCACTGCGCCACCAGGGAAGTCCCCCTTATAGGATCTTGAGTGTATCCTTTCCCCTCCCTGGG
Source organism: Stenella coeruleoalba (assembly GCF_951394435.1). Taxonomy (NCBI): domain Eukaryota; kingdom Metazoa; phylum Chordata; class Mammalia; order Artiodactyla; family Delphinidae; genus Stenella; species Stenella coeruleoalba. Next base: position 115,353,888 of record NC_137153.1, read on the forward strand.
CCTCCATGTGCCTCTCCATGAATGAGGTGACTGGCCAGATCTCTGTGGTCCCTCAAGCTCTGGCCTCCTCCCCCCTTTCCTGAGTCCTGGGAATCCCATAACTGTGATCCCAAGAGCCTGATCCCTGGAGAGGCCTCCACCCTCCTTCTTGTGCTGGCCTGGGTGGGGCCGTGGTTGTGTGGGTGGGGAGATGAGAAGAGCTGACAGGACAGAGAGAAGTGTCACCCTCAAAAGTTAGCTGAAAGGACTGCTGAAGTTGACACAGCAGATGTCTGAGGAATAGACATCAGGTCTAGGGGCATGAGGTGAATTTGGGACGTCTCAGTCCAGTCCTTCAAAGGGAACTGGGGGGCTTCCCTGGTGGTGCAGTGTTTGAGAGTCCGCCTGCCGATGCAGGGGACGCGGGTTCGTGCTCCAGTCGGGGAAGATCCCACATGCCGCGGAGCGGCTGGGCCCGTGAGCCATGGCCGCTGAGCCTGCGCATCCGGAGCCTGTGCTCCGCAATGGGAGAGGTCGCAACAGTGAGAGGCCCGCGTACCGCAAAAAAAAAAAAAAAAAAGGGAGCTGGGTCTTCAGGGATTTGAAGGGCAGAAAGCTTTCACCAGAGAGTCAAACAGATCTGTGCCCAGGGTCTGGTAGATACTGGCTGGGCAACCTGAATGTCTCTGAGCCTCAGTTTCCTTGTCTGTAAAATGGGGATAATAACAGTATCTTCCTCATGAGGCTACTCTGTGGAGTCCAGGAGATATTGCCCACGTAAGAGCCTGGCATGCAGTAGGTACTTAAGGAGCATGAGTTCTTTTCCTTGCCTCCTCCTTCCCCCCATCCCCCTCATCCTCAACCCCAACCAGATGGGGCCAGGGAAGGGGAAGTGAGATGCTGCCTTTCCCCACAGCGGAAGGCGGGGAGGAGGTGCAACTCCGTTTCCTTGGCATCCACTCTGTGGCCACTGGACGCTTGGGCACATGAGGTGGGGCACCCCATGCCTCAGTTTCTCCTGAGTTGAATGGCAGTGGCTGGGTTGGGGCAGGGACTTCCTGTTGGCTCAGAATTAACACAGGGCAGACCTGAGAGAGGTCTGGGGGCCAGTTCAGAAGCACAAATTCTGTGACTCAGAGGATTTGGGGGTGATCTGTTACACCTTTCTCAGCTGCCCTCTTCCCATAGTGAAGTCCTTAGGCTAAGGTATGGCAGGGAACTTGGGCAAGCTTTGGGGCTCCCAGTGGCAGGACAAGTGCCCCTGGGACAGAGGGAGCCTCCTCAGACCTTGCCTCTCTTCTCACCCCCAACTCACTGCAGGGACTTCCTGCCCCGAGGATCTGGCATTGTCACCCGACGCCCCCTGGTCCTGCAGCTGGTCAATGCTACCACAGGTATGGGCTTCCCCTCTTTGGGCCTCATTCCCCATCCGAACAACGGGGATAAAAATGCGTAACAGAGAGGTGGCTTTGCGTGGGGGGAGGGAGAAGAAGGCAACGTTTTGTGTGTTTGTGTGTGGGGGGGTCTTTTCCCAGCGGAAGATGGGACCCAGGTGGGTGCCGGCTATTATGATGCTTACTCGCCCTTGCCCCCCTCCTTCTGGGGCAGAATATGCCGAGTTCCTGCACTGCAAGGGGAAGAAATTCACCGACTTCGAGGAGGTGCGCCTGGAGATTGAGGCTGAGACCGACCGGGTGACTGGCACTAACAAGGGCATCTCTCCGGTGCCCATCAACCTCCGCGTGTACTCGCCGCACGGTGAGGAGACCTGGCCCTGGCCCCGCCCCCAGCCTCTTGGCTCCGTCTCTGAGCCCCGCCCCTTGGGAACCATCTTATTGGCCCCGCCCCTTAGCTGGCACCTCCTCAAGGGCTTCACTCCTCCTGTAGACTCCGCCCCCACAGCGACTCCTCCTCTGCGCGTCCTACCCCAGTCCCACACGGCCACGGCTCCGCCCACCCCTGGCCACGCCTCTAACGGGCCTCCGTTTAGCCCTTCGCGTTTCCCTAGCCCCACCCACCTACGGCCACGCTCCCAAACAGATCCTCTTTAAGCCCGGCCCTGTTCCTTAATCCGCCCGCCCCCGGCCACGCCCCTCGCCTTCAACGCGCCTTCTCGCCGCCCTGTCCAGTGCTGAACCTGACCTTAGTGGACCTGCCCGGAATGACCAAGGTCCCAGTGGGGGACCAACCTCCCGACATCGAGTTCCAGATCCGGGACATGCTTATGCAGTTCGTCACCAAGGAGAATTGCCTCATCTTGGCCGTGTCCCCAGCCAACTCCGACCTGGCCAACTCTGATGCCCTCAAGGTCGCCAAGGAGGTGGACCCCCAGGGTAGGTTTTCACAGGTAGCCGATGCGCAAGGCCCTGGGGGTCTATTCACAGCGTAAGGGGGAGCCACTGGAGGGTCTAAGCGAATAGGGGTGGGATCAGATTTATGCCTTTAAAAATCATTTTGGCTACTGTGGAGAATGAATGAGGTGGGGAGAGCAGAGGCAGGCAGTGGGTAAGGGAGGGAGTGGGCTGGGAGATGGGGGAGTGGGGTGGGATTGGGAGTGCCTGGGGTCGCCTGTGTGAGGGCAAGTGTAGACAACCCTCTCCCGCCACCCCCAGGTCAGCGCACCATCGGGGTCATCACTAAGCTGGACCTGATGGACGAGGGCACAGATGCCCGTGATGTTCTGGAGAACAAGCTGCTCCCGCTGCGCAGAGGTCGGCAGGCCACACACCTGACCCACCCCCACTGCCCCTCCTCGTAACACCGCCCCCCCACCCCCCACAAGGCTGGTTGCCCCTGACCCCCACCCCATCCACAGGCTACATTGGAGTGGTGAACCGGAGCCAGAAGGACATCGATGGGAAGAAGGATATCACGGCTGCCTTGGCTGCTGAACGCAAGTTCTTCCTCTCCCACCCTTCCTACCGCCACTTGGCTGACCGCATGGGCACGCCCTACCTGCAGAAGGTCCTTAACCAGGTAGGGGCTCCTTAACCAGGTAGGGGCTCAGGCCAGGATGAGGCCTGAAGAAACCAGCGTAACAGAATCATTTAAGCGTATTTTGTGAGGGTTGCCCACTGTCCCACAGTGAGGTAGCACCAGAGAGCTTTGCTGACCGTTCCCTGTCCGGGGCCAGGAAGGGGAGCCCTAGGAACGCCCCAGAATGGAGAGAAGTCCAAGACCTTGTGTGGACGGTGGCATTGACAAGGGCTTGGGCTTGGGGGCTAGGATTGGAGTATGGTTGGCTAAAGACCTTTGCTCCTTCTGAAATGGGGAGAGGCTGATCTGCGGAGGGGGTGATCCCAGGGGCTTCCCTAGGATGTCTCTCCAGCTGGAATGGGGCTTCCAGAATTACCGAGGGGTGTGTGTGTGTATGTGTATTGACAGTAGGAAGGCAGTGTGGCATGGGACAAAACTGGGGTCTCTGGAGGCCACATACCTGGGTTCTAGTCTCAGCTTTGTCACTCACCCACCAAGACTCTCCAGCTCTCTGAGCCTCTATTTCTGCATCTGTAAAATGTTGATAATGGTGATGTGACCTGTTTCTTAGGGTCATTCTGCAGTTCAGGGAGATACTGCGTGTGGAGACCTAACCAGAGTGAGCCTCAGAACTTGAGAATTACCTTAAGGGAGGCCTTAAACCCAAAGGGCACAAGGGGGCAGTCTTCCAGCCATCACTGCCCCTGATTCATTTCATCTGGCTCTTGTGGTGTCTAAAACTATTAAATTAGTCAAGATCAGGCAATTTCAGATAAAAATCTAGATTTCTGGCTTCTACTGAAAATGGAGTTATTGACTCATTCATTCAATTAATACACCTCTGTGAGCACCTACTGTGTGCCAGTCCCTGCCCTCAGGCAGCTTTCATTCTGGTGGGCAGGACAGCAGTGGGCAGGGCTGTGGCTCTGCACCTCACCACATCCACATGGGCCCCAGACATCCTGGCCCCTGCTTGGTCCTGTGGGCATTCTGGGTCTGTGACCATGGCCTTAACCCTTTCCTCGCCCCCACCGCCAGCAACTGACAAACCACATCCGGGACACACTGCCAGGGCTGCGGAACAAGCTTCAGAGCCAGCTGCTGTCCATTGAGAAGGAGGTGGAGGAGTACAAGAACTTCCGCCCTGATGACCCAGCGCGCAAGACCAAGGCCCTGCTGCAGTGAGGCCCTCCCCATCTCCTGACTCCCCATCATGGGGCTGCCCCTCCCCGCAGCCTCTCAGCACAGGGCTCTCCCAGGGCTCCCTGCCCGGGGTGGCTGCTGCCCCCTCAGGTCATACCACTCTCTCCCCAGGATGGTCCAGCAATTTGCTGTAGACTTTGAGAAGCGCATTGAGGGCTCAGGGGACCAGATCGATACCTATGAACTGTCGGGGGGAGCCCGCATCAACCGGATCTTCCATGAGCGCTTCCCCTTTGAACTGGTCAAGGTAGGCAGACCCCCCAGGGGCAGGAGGGCTCAGGACTACCCTCCCACCCACCTACCTAAGACTCTCTCATGCGTACATGTGCTGACCCCACTAGAGGCCCTGATGCCCAGCTCTGGGAGTGAGGTGGACCCTGTTTGACCTCCCAGGTAGCAGAACAGGCCCTGACCAGCCATCTCTTTGTCTCCTACACAGATGGAGTTTGACGAGAAGGAACTCCGAAGGGAGATCAGCTATGCCATCAAGAATATACATGGCATTAGGCACGTATTGGGACCGGGGAGGGGAGCTGAACCCTGCAAGGCAGGAGGGGTCTAGTGCAGAGACAGAGGGAGTGATGGAGTGAGCCTCCCTGAGGAAGGACCAAGAGCCCTACCTAGTCCCCAATCTCCTCAACCCTGACTTTCTGGCTCCCAGCTTGGACAGGCTCTGGATAGGGGAGGTGGATGGGAGACCCAGGCCATCGCCCTACCTGCAGCCTGCTACCCTCCTTTGCTTGTCCCTGGGAGCGGCCCGGAGGCTAGAACAGTGGGGTAGAGCCCGAGACACAGGTGGCTGGGGAAGCACCCTTCAGGCTTGGGCCCCCTGCCCATCCCCAGGGTAGGACAGCTCCCCCCAGTGCTATCCAGAACAAAGCTGCCCAAACCACTGGGTAGGGCCTGGGCTGGTGCATCAGGTGTTAGTCTGTGAACCTTTTATGATGGGATGAGGCCTCTCAACCCTCCAGACCCTGCCACAGTCCCATTAGCCCGAAGTTGGCCCCATTCCACCCCACTTCCCTCCTGCTAGCCAGCCCCAGGGCCTGTGGAGCCGGGACAAAGGCTGGAAAATAGACTGTTCCTAAAAAGCTTCGCCCCGCTCCAGGGACCCAGATCGACACTGTCCGTTCAACAAGAAAACTTAAAGCACCTGCTATGTGCCAGGCAGTGAACAAGACTGAAATGTCACTGCTTTCATGCAGGTTCAGTTCCAAGGTTTGGCATGGAATTTACAGACTGCATTGGCTAAGGCACAGAAAAGAAAAAAAAAATCTCTTTCCTAGTCTTAAAATAAAATGCTTTATTCCCAGAAAGGCTCTTAAAGAAAACCCAGTTTGACAGTTTTCAAACCATTTCTAGCCATAGAACATTTTGTATGAGCAGAATCTGAAGACAAAGCAGGACAAATGCAACAGTTATAAGCAGACCTTGTCTTGCCCTAAAGAGCTTCGATTGAAAGGCCTTCATCAGAATCCCTCCTGCCCATTTTACAGATGGGGACACTGAAGTCCAGACAGGGGTAGTGGGAGGACCCCGAGGGCAGAGCTCAGGGGGGCGGGGCGGGGCCCTGGCCTGGTGCTCCTGGCAGGAGCCGGTCTGTGACACCGTGCCCTTCTTCCGCTCCGGGCGTTCAGAACGGGGCTCTTTACCCCAGACATGGCCTTTGAGACCATTGTGAAAAAGCAGGTGAAGAAGATCCGAGAACCGTGTCTCAAGTGTGTGGACATGGTTATCTCGGAGCTAATCAGCACCGTTAGACAGTGCACCAAGAAGGTAACCAGCTGCCCGGCCAGCCCCTGCCTCTGCCCCGCCCTGCTCTGCTGCCAGGCGCTCCTTCCCCACCTCCCCCAGTGCCTCCTGGTAGCATGTACAGACCTCAGCGGGGTGGGGGAGGCAGGCCACCACAGTCCAGGAGAGGGGGACTCTCTGAGGGGGCCTCACCCAGCCCCGGCCCCCAGACCAGGGGAACCAAGGGATTAGACATTGGAAAGACAGGTATGATGGTGGTAATTTGCCCTGAGAGCCCACCAAGAGCTGCCCCAGCTCAGGGAGAAGAGGGGACCCTGAGCCCCCTCCCTGCTCTCAGAGATGGGGTCATCTTTGGGGGCTCCAGGGAGGGGTCTTGGGGAAGTCTTGTCCCTGGAGACAGATGAAGTACAGGACCTTCTTGGGTGCTGCCCTAGGGGCCTGGAACACCAGAGGGATTCAGAGGACCCAGGTCAAGCAGGTACCCTGACTCCCCACTGTCCTTCATCTTCCCCATCTCACGCCATCCTCACTCAGGACCCTCACTCAGGACCTTCCCCGTCCCTTCCATCCACATCCAGCCTTCCAGGGACAGAGCCCCCTCTGCTATGTCATTTGAGCCTCACAGAACCACTCAAGGAGGGCACGGCAGGGCAGGGAGGATGGCGCCCACTTCACAGCAGGAAAACTGAGGCTCGGGAGATCAAGTGACTTGCCCAAGGACTTGAGCTAGGAGGTGGCAGAGCTGTTACTTGGAGCCAAGGCTTTGGACTCCAAGTCCAGTGCCCCAGACTCCCTTCCTTTCCCCTCCCCACTGCTGCCCTGGCCCCTCTCTATCACCATCTCCACTCTTTCTGTCTTTCCTCTTCTCTCTCTCTGTCTTTCCAAACTGAGCTCCTCCAGACTCCTTAGGAGGAGAGGCAAAGGATGCCCCTTGAGGAGAAAGGGAAGGGCAGGAGTAGAGCAGGGAGCTGGAGAATGGCGATCAGGCAGCTACACAGCAACTCCAGGAGGCATCATCTGCCCCATAGTCTATGGAAATGGAGCCCCCTGGAGTTGTGCAGTGCACAGCCTGGGCAGCTGAATGCAACAACCTTGGTGGAGAATAGGGAATGGTGCTGGGCTTTGGAGTCGGGATGAAGCGAATACAGGAGGTTCTGGGAAACCTAGAATTGAACAGAATGTGGGTGGGTGGGTGTGGCCTGGGTCAGCTCCTCAGCAGGATGGCATAGGAAAAGGACAAAGAGAGAGAGGGCAGGCTCGGTGTAGCTGAAGAGTGGGGGAGAGGAGGGAGGCAAGCCCTGGGGAGAGAATATGAACTCAGTAAGTGCCCTTGGACGGGGCAGGGGCTTGGTCCCTCAGACCCCTCCCACACCCTCAGAGCCCTGGGGGTTGCTTGGCAGCACCTGGGAGGTGCCGATCCAGGTGGGCAGGAGGGCCAGGTCCCACGCTCACATTGTCTTCTCTTCTGTCTCTCTTTCTCTGTGTCGGTGTCTCTCTCTTCCCTCGTGTCCGTGCCATCCTCCACCCCGGCCCCTGGCTCTGCTTGGCTTTCACTGCCCTCCTTCTCCTCGCCCGCCCACCCCGGCTGCTCCTCCCCTGTTCCCCTCCTCCTCCCCGGGTGCAGGACAGGCCTCTTCACACCTGACCTCGCTTTTGAAGCCACAGTGAAAAAGCAGGTGCAGAAGCTTAAAGAGCCCAGTATCAAGTGTGTGGATATGGTAGTCAGTGAGCTCACAGCCACCATCAGAAAGTGTAGCGAAAAGGTATGATGGCCGCCCGGGAGGGGCTGGGCCTGGCCACCCCTTCCTCATGGCCAGGGCCTCCCGTGGGCAAGAACCAACTGCTGAGCAAGCCCGGCAGCCTCTCAGCCACCCAGGTGGACCCAGATGCCCAGGCCGGCCCGGCTGATTCCTGGCCCCAAGGTCTCATGCTGGCTTCTAACCCCGGGTCTACTGTACTCATGATTCCTTCAGGCCCCCACCTCTCCCAGAAGACTTTGCTCTAACCCAAGCATCCTCAATGGCCGCTTTGATGGTGATGATGATAAGGAGAATGGCCGCTGTTTATCGAGCACCTACTGTGTGCCAAGCACTAGGCTAAGTGCCTGCCCTTGTCATCTGACTTAATCCTTTTAACAACCCTAAGCAGTGAGTAGTCTTATCCCCATTTTACAGATGACAAAACTGAGTCTCAGAAAAGAACAGCAGAGTGGGATTCAGATTTAGGGAGGCTGAGGGAAGAGATCTGGGATCAGGGCCTCCTGGGGCAGGGGAGCTATCCCAGCCCCTCAAAACCAATTTGCCTAAAAGCATATTGGGTTACTCACTTTACTGTAATCCATACATGTTTGACAGGGTCAGCCTCTTTTGAGTCGTCCGTGACCTTTTAGATGGCTTTTTCCTATTTGTCTACTTTGGGGCATTTTGGGGACTTTTCGCCAGATCATCTAAAGCAGTGCTTCCCAGGGGCCTGCATGAGCTCAGCCTCACTTGTATTTGCAAAAGCTCCCTACACTGGGAGGTGGGGGAACATCTGCCTTAACTTCATGTTTTAAATAAGTATCACGGTTTTTGTGGCTCATATATAATTAGTCCTGTGCGCCCCTTACACAATCCTATCTCACTTTTGCCAAATGGGGATAGATTAAGCAAATCAGCATCCACTCAGTGCCTGATCCAGGTGGAATCAAATCTGGGCTGGACTTTCCCTTGCATAGTATATATCATGATATCTAAATCATGGTCCCACTGCATCATGAATACTAAGCAATGCAATCTTAACTTTTGTTAAACTAAAAAATACCGAGTTTATTTTAAGCTGCCTCAAATCTCTTTACAAAAGAACACAAAATGTATCTAAATTTTTAAAAATTTTGGGTTTTCATTTTGAAAGGAACACACTCTCAATTAGAGAAAATTTGGAAAATGCCCAAGAGTGAAAAGGAGGCAACAACACTCCCTTTCCAAGAGCCACACTGAGATTTTTGTACATTTCCTGCAAATACACTCCTTTTTTTAAAAAATGAAATTATCGGTATTGATTTTGTTCTGATCATACATGATTGTTATCAAAATATTCAAACTGCACAGAGAAAGCAAAAGTCCCTATAAGCTCACAGCCCTAGAGATAGAGACTGCTAGCTGCACACCCTTCCTAACTAATTACAAATATGCACCGGTTTTAACCTAAAAGGGATCACACTGACCACACTGATAGTGAACTCTTCTTTTTTACTGAGCAATGTGGAGTGGAATCCTTGTAGTAGCTACGTAAAGATCATGCCCTTGAACAGCTGAATTGTATTCCACTGTAGAAATATGACATGATTTATGTATTCAATATCCTATTGACAGACATTTAGGTTGTTTCCACTTTTTCTTTTCTTTTACAAACAGTGCTGCAGTGAATAGCCTTATAAATATATTTGTAGTACTTATCCTGTCATTTCTTTAGAGCAAATTTCTAGCATAGAATTGCCTAGTCAATGGATGTGAGCACTCACAGTTTTGGTAACTTCTGCAAGATTTGCTCTCCAAAGAGTTTTCACCAATTTATTCCTCCAAACTCTTTTTTCTATACATAGGTTTATTTACTTTGTTAGGTATTTACACTGTGAATATATTAGTATCCTGCTTTTTCTCTTAATAACATACGTTTTGGTGGGTGTTATTACATAGTCTATGTGAACATTTTTTTAAATAAATTTATTTATTTATTTATTTATTTAATTTTTGGCTGCGTTGGGTCTTCGTTGCTGCGTGCAGGCTTTCTCTAGTTGCGGCGAGCAGAGGCTACTCTCCGTTGCAGTGCGCGGGCTTCTCATTGCAGTGGCTTCTCTTGTTGCGGATCACGGGTTCTAGGCACGCACCCTTCAGTAGTTGCAGTGCATGGGCTCAGTAGTTGTGGCTCACCGGCTCTAGAGCACAGGCTCAGTAGTTGTGGCGCATGGGCTTAGTTGCTCCGCGGCATGTGGGATCTTCCGGGACCAGGGCTCGAACCCGTGTCGCCTGCATTGGCAGGTGGATTCTTAACCACTGGCCCACCAGGGAAGTCCCTATGTGAACATTTTTAATGATTGCATAATATTCTATTGAATAGATTTATCACGGTTTACTTAACCATTTTCTTATTGGTGAACACTGAAACAGTCTCTAGTTTTTCAATATTATAAATACCCTGGCAATGGACATCTTTGTGTATAAAGAATTTTCTTTTTCTTTCTCTAGGATTATTTCCTTAGGATAGATTCCTAGAAGACTGATTACTAGATATAAACATTTAAAAACTGTGGAACACTTTGCTGAATTGCCTTCCAAAAAAGCACTAATTAGGGTAAATGGTAATATTTTGGAAACAACCCAGATGTCCATCAAGAGGGGATTGACTATGGTATCACACAGACAATGAAAGACTATAGTTGTTAAAAGGGCAAGGGATATTTATTTCCATTCACGTGTCCTTCCACAATGTACTGTGGGGGGAAAAGCAGGTTTCGGAGACGAACGTATAGAATTTGGGGGGGAAAGTAATATATATAAATGATAAATATATATAATATAATAATCTACATAAGTGATAAAATTCCAAAGGCATAGTTACTAACCATTATTTTAAGAAGGCAAAGAACACAGGAATTTTTTCATTTCTACTTCACAAACTTTTGTCATATTCAGATTTCTTACAGTGAGTCAGTAAATTTTTGTAAGGAGAAAAATTGACCAACAAAAACTTTAGAAGGGAAAGCTTATAAATTATTTCTTTAAAAAATTGCCTTTTAATTGATTTAATGCATAGTAGTTTTTTGTTTACATAGCAAAATTCACCCATCTTCCTCTTTTTTTTTCCCTCCCCAAATCTTCTAAATTTAGCAAGCCACCCCTGCTGATTATTCCTAGCCCTGCTGGGATTAGAGTTTCATCTCTGGATGAAATCTGGAGTTTAATGTCCAGCACAGGGTGTGCTTCTCAGTCCTCTCAACAACCCTAAGAGGGAAGGTGCCATTATTACCTCATTTCACACATGGAGAAACTGAGGCTCAGAGGGGTCCAAGCACTTTCCCAAGGAAGGTCAGCAGGGTAGGGGGCTGGCTTTGAACCCAGAGCCATGGTGGCTCCAGGGCCTGCATTCCTGACCACTAAACAGTGGGCTCCAGGCTGACTGCCCCACTTAGCCAAGACCTGAGAGAGAAAAGTTCCATTTTAAAAACTGGCTGAAAGTTCTGGAAATGCTCAGAGGCAGCCAGAATGGAAAAAGATGCTCAAAGGGAACAGAACTTCTCAAAGGGGCTGAGGCTGCCCTGTCATTTGTGACACATGGAAAACTTGACAAATGTAATATCCAGGCCGTTAGTGGGAGAACTGGTCATGCTCTTTGGCAAATTGCTCCCTCCTCCTCCCTCCTTGCCCCTCCCGCGACGCCACCCAGGGAGGGAGCACTTGGGACCGTCTCAGAGGAGGCTTTGCTGGTGGCCGTGACTCGGTCCCAAATCTACCCCAACTCGGGGATCGTGAGAAGGAGTGATGGCCTATCCCTGAGCCTCTCGGTGCAGAAGGGTCCACTGGGTCCCTCCAGCCAGTGCTGTTTCTAAGCCCCGCCTCTCAGGCTGCCTCTCTTCCAGGTCCCCTGAGCTTGGCCACATGAGCCACACCCTTGGCAGAGCCACGGAACAGTCAGGGGGAGTGGGGAGGATGTGGCATCTCTCAAGTCTGCCTCTCCTGGGCTGGCATCCAGGGCGCTGCTCTCTCCCCCATCCTCCTGCCTCTCCTGATGCCCCCCACCCCTCCCCCACGCCATCCCCTTGGCCTCCATCTTGCCCTCAGAATCACTACCTGTGACCCAGGCACGCTAACCTCCAGCTCTCTTCCCACATAGGGGGATCCACCTGCGGGGCCTGACCCAGGATAGGAAGAGGGACAAGGTGTGGGTCTAGCTTTGCCCAGCCTGGGCCCCTCCATGGCAGAGGAGGAAGTCCCCTTGGATAGACTCCCACCATCAGCAGCTCAGCGAGTCCCCCTCTCCAAGGAGCTGCCGGTTCATGAGCCAGAGGGCAGAGGAGCCCATGTCTGCTCACCCTGGCAAGGAGGGCAAAGACTTCCATCCTTCATTCATTCCCTCATTCTTTCAACGTGCCCTCTTTGGGCACTGGCAGTGTGCCCAGCCCTGGGCCCTACCTTCAGGGCAATTACAGTCCAGTTTGGGGAGGGAAGTGGGGTGGAGAGGGATGGGGCACATGGAGGTGGTCACAGTAGGCTCTCTGGAAGACACGATATTCAACAGAGTCCTGAAGAAGGAGTCAACCCGGGTTTTGTCCAGAGCCTGGCTGAGCTGAAGGCAGAGTCCACAGGCAGGGGGGAAGGGTTTGGAGCAACTTCCCTTTGGCCTCAGTTGATAAAAACTGCGGGGGGTGGGGGGTGGGTAGAAGGGTGCTGCTGAGCTTCTACCCCCAGAGGAGTGGGGTAGAGACAGGCTGGCCGGCCAGCTCTGAGCCAGGCAGATGTGTCGGGTTAGCGGTGCCGGGACAGGGCATGCAAAGGGAGGCAAAGCCGGGTGGATTCGACCAAGAGGGCCCCCGCAGGGTACTGCTCATGCTGCTGGCACTCCCACTCCGCATGCCCACCCCACCCCCAATGCCCTCGCATGCCTGTGCCTCCTGCATGTCCTTTGTGTAGCTGCTGGTCTTCCCCTGCTCCCCTCCCCCAGCTCTGACAAGGAGCACTGCCTGTCCCCAGCCTGACTCAGGAGGCCACCTGGCACCTCGGGCCCTGCCCTCCCCAGATTCTCCCTGGATCGTAATCTGCGGGCTGTTACCTGCCTGATTCCCCACCTGACTGTGCCTCCAAGCCTTTGAGGAGGCAAGGGGTAGCCCTGAGGATCAGTGAAAGTTTGGGGCGCTAACAGCGCCCCAAACAGAGGCCTCAATCGAATAGGTCTTTTTCCAAGATGGCTGCCACCAAGATGGCGGCCGAGGACCAGGCTGATTCCCAAGGCATTTGTGCTCATGGGAACTGCCGGCCCCCGTGAAGTTGCCCAGGTAGGCTAGTGAAGAGGGCCCGGGACTGGGAAGACCCTTGACTTGCCATTTGGAACCCACAATTGGGGGAAAGGGGTGGCTGTGGCTGGGTGCCATCAGCTTCCTGGGCCCCCAGGTGTGGGGCATTCTGTGTGTCCCTCCCACCCCACGGCCCTGGATTCTGGTGGGGTTTGGGTGCCCCCTACCCGTGCCCCCAGTGTACGTGGCTCTCTCCCCTGCCCCCCCGCCGCAGCTCCAGCAGTACCCCCGGCTGCGGGAGGAGATGGAGCGCATCGTGACCACCCACATCCGGGAGCGCGAGGGTCGCACCAAGGAGCAGGTGAGCCCACGCACCACCCCCTCTTCCCTCACCTTTCACTCCTGCCCTTGGGCTCACCTCCTTCTTCCCACTTTGTCTCTTCTGTCTCAGTCTCTCTTATACTTTCTCTCCTTGTATTAACTTTCTGCTTCTCTCTTGCTCTCTCTTTTGTTGTGAGAAAATATATACATAACATAAATTTTACTATTTTAACCGCTTTAAATTGTGCAGTTCAGTGGTATTAAGTACATTCAGATTGCTGTGCAACCATCACCACCAGCCATCTTCAGAACTTTTCATCTTCCTAAAATGAAACTCTGTCCCCCTTAACCAGTGACTCCTAGGGACTTCCCTGGTGGTCCAATGGTTAAGACTCCACGCTCCCAATGCAGGGGGTGCGGGTTCAATCCTGGTTGGGGAACAAAGATCCCACATGCCCCACAGTGCAGCCAAAAACAAACCCAAAAAAATGACACCCATTCCCCCTTCCTCCCAGCCCCTGGCAACCACCATTCTCCTTTCTGTTTCTATGAAGTTGATGACTCTAGGTACCTCATATAAGTGGAAGCATACATTTGTCCTTCTGTTTCTGGCTAACTTCACTTAGCATAATGTTCGCAAGCTTCATCCACGTTGTAGCACGTGTCAGAATATCTTTCCTTTTTAAGGCTGAATAATATTCCATTGTATGAATAGACCACATTTTGTTTATCCGTTTTTTCCCACTTTTGGGCTATTGTGAATAACGCTGCTATGAACACAGGTGCACAAATATCTCTTTGAGAGCTTGCTTTTAAATCTTTAGGGTATATTTCCAGAAATGGAATCGCTGGATCATATGGTAATTCTATGTTTAACTTTTTGAGGACCTGCCATACAGTTTTCTAGAGAAGCCGCTCCATTTCACAATCCCACCATCTGCTTCTCAACTATCTATACTCTGGTCATCTCACTTGGGGCCTCTCTCTCTCTCTTTGCTGTTTCTCTGGGTCACCATACACCCCTCATAGGCGCCCTCCCTTCCTTTTATGTAGTCATTTATCAAATATTCTTTCATTCATTCATTCATTCGTTCATTCAATAAGAAGCATATTCCCTGAATGCTCCTCTGAGCTGGGAGGGGCAGAGGTGAGCAGGCTCCCTCATGGCTCTCACAAAGCTCACAGGCGAGTCCTTTTCCCTTGGCCATCTCCCTGTTATCTTCTGTCTATACCCACCTCTGGCTCCCAATTCCCAGCTTCCATCCTCATACACCCCTTCTCCACAATGGTGCTGTCCCTAATCACTCACATTTTTGTTGCCGATGTTGTGTTTCTAAATCCTCACTGGTCTCTTTTTAATGACAAAATGAGAAATACTCAATAAAATATTCAATCAGTATAGAAGTCATTAACTTACGAGTAAGTGTTCCTCCATTCACGCTTCCCCGCCCGCAGTCTCCCATAAAAGAAACATTATTAAAAGTGTGGTGTGTCTCCTTCCAGACATTTTCCCTAGGCACATACAGATTCCAGATTTCCTCTTACTCTTAAAGAATCACAGTCCTGCGGTGTGTCTTGCCTTTTTTTCTCTGAAGATAATTGTAGCTAACATCTGTTGAGCACCTATTACAGGTCAGACCCATGACCTTCCTCCTCTCACCGTGTCTTCACCACTCCTGTGAGGCTGAAACCCTTCATTTGTGGAATTTGAAGCTCGGTGAGGACAAACTCACAGGAAGCAGCAGGGCCCGGGTCTGAACCCGGCAGTGAGCATCAGGAATGTCACCCCCATCACAATTTGGTCACAAATCCCATCACTCTTAATTATTTGCAAAGGGGATTTTCCCATGCCAGAATCTGGAAGTTATCCTCATTCTTCTGAACAGCTGTAGAGTGCCTTTTAGTTTAGAGGATACCATAATCTATTTCACCTTCTGATAGCCATTGGCTTGTTCCCAGTTTTTCTCTGCAACGCACCACACCAGACTGAACACCCTGGTACATGTATCTTTGCTCACTCAAGGAGCTTATCTGTGAGATATAGTTCTAGAAGTGAATATGTGCATTTTAATGTTGTCAAATATTGCCAAACTGCCCTCCAAGAAGGTGATACTAATTTACAGTTCCACCAATGGCATGTGAGAGAATCTGTCTTCCCACAGTTGTGCCCACACTGGTCATTATCAATATTTATTATTAATTTGATAGGTTAAAAAGGAGTCTCACTTTAACTTACATTTCTTTATCAATGAGAGGGAGCATTTTTTACATATCCTTATTGGTTGTATGCATTTCTTCTATGGGTTACCCATTCATGTTCTTGGACTATTTTGATTTGTGTTTCTTGTCTTCCACTTATTGATTTATAGGAATTCTTTGTTTATTATGGATACATTTATTTATTGTGGCTTATACATTGATTTATTATGGACTCTATACATGCTGCAAGTATGCTTCTCCCAGCTTTTCATGCATTTTAAAACTCTGTGGTATCTTTTCCACTTTACTGCTGACCTGTGTATCCTTGAAGGTCATGCTCCTCATCGATATTGAACTGGCTTACATGAATACCAACCATGAGGACTTCATAGGCTTTGCCAAGTGAGTGCTCCCTGGTCAGAGAAGGTGACACCTCGTGTGACTGTGTGTGTATGTGTGTGTAGGACCCAGGCCTGTTGGGTTAAGCCTCTGGGTCTGGTGCCCACTGAGCAGTAGCAATGAAGCCGGGCCTCTTGAGAGAAGTTTCTGGGACTCTTCTTTCTCTCCTCATTAGTGCTCAGCAGAGGAGCAACCAGATGAACAAGAAGAAGGCTTCAGGGAACCAGGTGAGTGAACTCCAGTGCCCCAGCCGGAGGGATGGAGGGTGCCGGATGGACGCCAAGCTCTGAGATCCCCCTCCCCCGAGGGGAAGGGTCCCACAGAGGCCAGAGAGCCTGTCAGATGCCAGCCACAAGCCTCCCACTCTGCATCAGTAACCCTCTCTCCTCTCTCCCGGTGCTTCTCGTGGTTGCTATGGTTACCTCTTTGCAGGATGAGATTCTGGTGAGTACCAGGACTGGGGCTCTTGGTTTGTGTAGTGAGGGGGAGGAGGGGACCCATTTGTAGTGGGGATGTGCAGGGGTCAAGAGGGCACCCTTTGGTTTGCACACACCAGCCCATGGGTGTCCACATATGTGCTCAGGCCAGAGGCAGGGTCTAGCCACACACAGAGTCCCACCAATCTGTCCATCACTGCGCATGAACTAAGCATCTACTTCAGCCAGAGGTAGACCATGTGGGCTGGGGTGGGTGAAAATGCCTGGCAGGGGCCTGGCACTGAGTAGGGGCTCTTTAAATATCGGTCGGATGGATGGATGGATGGATGGATGGTTGGATAGATGGACGGGTGGATGAGAGAGAATGTTTTTAAGCTGGCATCTCTACCAGAGAGTTGAGTAAAGAGTGAATGAAGTGTCAAGAGACCAGTGCCTCCTTACCTATTCTGTCCTTCAGATCTCTGCTGAAACATCACTTCTCAGCCCCGGTTGTACCACCAGCCATAGAGTTTGAGCTCTTCCAGAAGCTGTAGTTTCTTTGTGATAATATAGGTGTTTGTGTGATTACTGGCATCATATCATTTCCCTCTTGAACCCTATAAGGGGAAGGGCTGGGTCTGTCCTGTTCACCAGTAAATCCTCAGCCCCCAGTGCAGTGCCTGGCACACAGTAGGTGCTAAATAGAATGAAGGAGCTAATGAATGCAATATCCCAGGGCAATGCGGTTCAGCAAACACTCACTGGTGCCTGTACTGTGCTGGCCCCTGGACAGGAGTCAGACTCTGGCCCTGCCCCTTGGAAGCCTGTGCTTGTAGTCAGGCCCCAGGCAGGGTGGAAGTGGGGGGAACAGGAGGTCCCTGGTGCTGGGGCTCTGGAAGGGGGTTTTGGGTGAGCAGGGAGGAGGGCAGAGCTGGGGGTGGCCGAGGGAGGACAGGAGTCAGGGCGGGAGCAGGGTGGAGAGGTCTGTTGGTCAGACTGGGGAGATGGAGGGCCAGGGAGTGGCATTCAGACTCAATTCCAAAGACAGTGACAAGATGCTGAGGGGATCCTCTCCAGACCGGGACAGGGTGGGACGGTGGTCATGAGGCACTTGGCTACCACATCCCTGTTACTGACTAAGGCAGCTACTAGCTGTGATCCGCTGTGTGACTTGGGTTCTCCGCAAGGTTCTCAGGGAAGCCAGAGAGGTTTAAGGAGGGCTGGGAGTGGGGGCGGGGGGCGGGGGGGGCGCTTTGAGGGCCTTAGATGCAGGCTTGACCCCAGAGGGCTTTCCTGCCAGCCCCAGGCTGCTCAGTCTTCTCCGGATGCTCAGGGGAGAAGCTAGGGAGGCCAGGGCTGGGGGAGGGAGCAGAAGTAGCTCCCTTGTCCCCTCAGTCTGTCCCACCACCGGGGTCTGGTCAGTGTCCCTGCCCTTGGAGCAGAATCCACAGGCCCTAATCTGCGTCAGTCGCTCAGGACAGTCCCAGAGCAGCTGCTTCCTGCTGTGAAAAGAGACCTTTGCCTGTTACTCTGGGCTTCTCCAGGGAAGAGGAGTCTGGACAATTTGTGCTCAGCTCCTCCCCGCCGTGTCTGTGCTCTACCACCGCACCCCTGTCCTAGGGCTTGGAGGCAAAGACTCTTAGAACCCTACTCTCACAGCATTCATGTATTCATGCCACAAATATTTATTGATAACTTACTGTTTGCCTAGCACTCTGCCAAGTGCTGGGATACACCAGTGAGGGAGAGAGTTCACAATTTAGCAAGACAGACTGACATCAACAGATAATCACACACACGCACGCAAATTCAAAATTCCAGTCATCGTCATAGAAGAAAGCTTAAGGGAGTGATGAGAGATTATACTAGGGGTCCTGACTTATATGGGGGGCCGGGGAGAGTCTGCCTGAGAATGTGACTTCTGAGCTCATACCCAGAGGATGAGTAGGATTTGCCAGGCCAACAGGAGGAAGTGCTTTCTAGGCAGAGTCAACAGAAGCACGTGCAAAGTCCCTGAGGTCAGAAAAAGTCTTTGAATAAACTGACTGTTAACCTGAAAAGATACTCAGAGTTATCTTGCCCAATCAGCCACCTAAACTCTGCTTGCACACTTTTTAGCAGTGGGGAGCTCGTCCCCTACCAAAGCCACCAGTGCCCTACTCAGATGGCTCTGTCAGAAGGCTCTTTATCCTGAGCTGACCTCTGCCTTCCTCTGTCTTCCTCTCTGTTCACTTGTGGTTCAAACCAGGGCAGGTCTGGCCCCCACCCTCTCTGACCAGCCAGGTCTTGAAGAGCTGGGGGAGGGGTGAGCTTTTGAGGGTCTCTCTTTGCCCACCCCATCCTCCATGGGGAATCCTGGCCTCTGTCCACTGACTTCCTGCACCCCCCCACCCTCCAGGTCATCCGGAAGGGCTGGCTGACCATCAACAACATCGGTATCATGAAGGGGGGCTCCAAGGAGTATTGGTTTGTGCTGACCGCCGAGAATCTGTCCTGGTACAAGGATGACGAGGTAAGTAAAGGGCCACTGGTCATCAAGGGGTTTGGCTGGTGGCCAGAGGCAGGCTGAGACCCTACCACAGGCTTGGAGTGGACTGAACCACCCAAAAAGGGGATTTAAAACTCTCATCAAAGACCTCTGGGTGGAGGTGGGAGGTCAGGACCAGAGGCAGGCAATCCTGGGGGCTCATCCAGGCTGGATGGAGAAGAGGGCTTGGCAGGACTGGGGAGCTTGGGGCTCAGCGCCCTGGGGTGGCAGAGGGTCTGGGCATCCCTCCCTGACCCCGCCAGCCCCGCAGCCTTCCTGTTTTCTTGCTCCAGGGCGTGCCTCCTACTCCGTGGCCTCCACAGGCCCATGACACACACGAGTCCAGCTGCCAGACACGCTGTTAACCCCTGCATCCCAGCCCCCCAGCCCCCAGCAGTCCGAGGGGGATGCCCAGGGTGCCTCCAGCCAGAGGGGCGAGGAGCGATGGGGCCCCACAGAGGCACCACCCCAAACCCCTCCCTGCCCACTGGGCACAGAGAAGCCCAGCCACCCCCCTTCACTGCTGCTGGTCTCCTTTAAGAACGAGTCCCTTTGGCTTCCACATCTGGATTCCAGAGGTGACCAGAGAGAGCAGGGAGGGCTGGGGGGGAGGGGGCTTGTGGTAATGAACTCCAGCTGGCCAAGGAGTGGGGGGAGGGACCCCCTTCTTCCTGAGGGGTCTGTTGAAGGCGAAGGTGCTCTCCATGGGGGAGCAGAGCCTGGGGCAGTGGCCTCTGATTTCGCTCTCCAAGCCCCCCTCCTTGATCCCTGCCCCCTCCAAGTCTCCCCAGGCAGGGCCCCCCTCCTCACTTTGGGCGGGGCCCTCTGTCGTCACCGGCGGGGGCGCCAAGCCATCTGGACCTCATTACCCCAACCCTGGCCTCTCCCAGAGCATGGGGCCCCTCGAAGGGTGGAGCGTGAGGCTGTGCGGGGCACGGGTGTGGGGACCGCTTCCTGCTCTACCGCCTGGGCAACCTTCCTAGAAGTGCCCGTGCCCCAC
Organism: Stenella coeruleoalba; assembly: GCF_951394435.1. NCBI lineage: Eukaryota > Metazoa > Chordata > Mammalia > Artiodactyla > Delphinidae > Stenella > Stenella coeruleoalba. The sequence continues at coordinate 115,373,648 of NC_137153.1, forward strand.
CATTCCTTGGGCTCCTGTGTTGAGGTTCCTTGCACAGGGCCAGGGGACAGTGTGACTGGGGCTGGGGTCTAGAGATGGGCTACACTGGGGGGAGGAGGGAGTATATCTGAGCAGGGCCCCCGTCCTTGTATGTGTGTGTGTGTGTGTGTGTGTGTGTATCGGGGGGCTGGTCTCTGTGGAACTTCGTGTGTACATTTGAGTTGAGTCGAGTGTGACCCCGGCGTTGAGTGTACGTGTGGGTGGGGGAGGGCTGGGCAGTGAGTGCTGGGAGGTGAGGGTGTGTGTGAGGCTTGTGGACGTGGGGTGTGGGTGTTTGACAGGAGAGGGTCTGGGGTATAAGCTTCGGGGCGTGTTCGGTGTTTGAGGGTTTGCATGTGTGTTTGGGGGCAGACCATGTGTGCCTGAGGCGTGTGTGCCCGTGCCCGGTGTGTAAGCATCTGTGTGTATGTGTGGCGAGTGGACTTGAGGAGGGAGGGCGTGCGTGTGGCACGTTTGAGGATATGTATTGTACGTGTTGGGGATGTAAGGATGGGAGAGGGCTGGTGTTCCATTGTGAGCGGGTGTGTGCGTCTGTGTGCGCATGTGTGTGCATGCACTTGTGTGTGCTTGGGACACGGATGTGTGGCTTAAAATTCGAGTGTGGGGATGTATGTCTCCGAGTTGTAGGTGTGTTCGTGCCGAGGTAAAGTTGCGTGTGTGTGTGGGGTTGTGAGTGGATCTTTCTGCCCTAAAACAGCTGGGGACAGGGAGGTGGTCCGGGCTGGGCGGAGGGTGATCTGTCCCCCTTCTCCACCCAGCCACCAACCGTCTGGTCTTTGGGACTTGGGTGATCCTCTGGGCAGACAGGCAGCCGCCCACATCCCCAGCCCTCACTGACCCCCCATCTTCTCACTCTTCCTCCGCCACCCATCAGCAACCCCACCCCGTCCCACAGCATGGTGGCGCCCCCATCCCTGTTGCCTCCTCCCAGCCCACCCTGTGCCCCCCAAGCCCCCTGCCCCGGCTCCAGGCTCCAGTTCTGGGATGGCGCGCGGGGGCCGCTCCAGCTCTCCGGCGGCGGTGCCGAGGGTCTAACCCAGCCCAGCCTAACCAATGTGCAGACTACTGTACAATTTGGAAGTCCTGAACAGATAGTCTAAACACTGGGTAGACGGAGTGGAGGTGTCCTCTGATCCATCCAGGCTGCAGTGTCTGTCCGTCGGGTGAGAGCTTCAGCCCCATGTCCTGGAGATGCAAGGTCCCCAGCCCAGCCCAGCCAGCCCGGGGTCCCCTCTCTGCTCTGACTCCCCTTCTGCCTCCTTTGACGTGGCAGGGGTGAGCGGGAGCTCTGGCTGGGGAGGAGGGGCCTGGGGACGGGCCGGCCTGCGGGGAGGAGGGGGCTGCTCCTACCTAGTGTCCAACCCCAGAGCAGAGCGCAGGGCGGGTGGCGGCGGGGCCTCCCTCGAATGCTTCCAGATGTTCCCTGGCCGCGTGTGCAACTTCCTCCTCTCCTCCCCCAGCCGCCCTCTGGGGCTCCCGGCCACCCGCCTGGCATAAAGAGGGCTTTATGTGGCTGGACGGGCCAGGGGGGTGCGGGGGGCAGAGAGAGGTGGGCAGGATGACGCCAGGACGTGGAGCAGGGTCCTCCGAAACCCAGCCCCCGACCCGAGATCCGTGGCGAGGCTCATGCCCAAGCCCGAGTCCTCCAAACCCACACAGTCACCCCAGCCCGGGCCCCCGGGTGTGGGCCCTGTGGTGTTGGGTTGACTAGTGGGGTACAGGCAGCAGAAACCCCTCCCCTCCTCCCAGAGCCCCATCCTGGGGTACCTCCTCCGAAGATCCCTGAGCTCCTCCCCTCTGTCTGTAGGACACAGGAGCCTACAGTCACGTGTCAGCCCCCACCAGACGTACACACATGTGCACACAGGCCTGGCACCCACATGCCATCCACAGATAAGCGTAACTCCTCCCAGACGATACAGATAAACCACATAGACTCAGCCCATTACGAAAACTCTATGCACGTAAGTACGTGCACCCACAGCGCAGGTCCCGCAGGTACATTCACGCAGACATATGGACACTTACAGTTGCCACACACACACACATGCTCACACGCACACACAGCCGGGCTGGCACCTCCTCAGGCGCCCTCGTGCACACACAGGGACACATGGGCACACGCACGGTGGTGAGAGCACACGTGCTCAGACATGCACATGTTTGCACAGACATACAACCACACACGTTGCACACGCACACTCACCATCTCCAGGCTTGTGCCGTGTGCCTGATCGCTAACACATGGGCAGCTGTGGGGAGTGGGCTGAGCCAGCCCTTTGAAGCTGCCAGGCCTGGTGGCCGCCCCCCTTCCCCGTCTCTCCAGTCAGGAAATGAAGTCAGAGGCTTATCCAGAGCAGGCCCCATCGGCCAGGCTGGCGGCAAGAGAGGCCGAGTGCGGGGTCCCTGGCTGGGGCTGGCCTGGCTTGCGTCCAGGGCTGGCTTGGGGCGGGATGTGGGAGCCAAGCTCAGCCTCGCCACCCCAGGCTCTTGAGCTCTGGCATGGATGCGGAGGCGGTGGGAAGGGCTTGAACGCCGTGGGGAGCCGAGGTGCCCAGCAGACCCGGGGCCCCGTGGCCAGGCTTTCATCAGACAGCGCCCACACAGTGCAAGGGGGCTGGTGGTCTACAGCCCCAGGTCCCCCCGCGCCGCAACATGGAGCATCCTTAGGGAGTGAGGCGTAGCACAGACAGCACCAACCTCACCCATCGCTCCTCCCTCTCCCCCAGGAGAAAGAGAAGAAATACATGCTGTCCGTGGACAACCTGAAGCTGCGGGACGTGGAGAAGGGCTTCATGTCCAGCAAGCACATCTTTGCCCTCTTCAACACGGAGCAGAGGTGCGCCTGCCTGCTCCCACGGGGCCCTGGGGAGTAAAGACGGGCCCACGGATCCAGAAGACAGAGAGATCTGCCCGGGCTCCCCAGCAAGTCATTCACTTGACAAATATTTGTTGAGTTTCTAATCTGTGCTACACTCATGTCCAGATCTCGTTCCTGGCCTCCCTCCCGCCACCCCTTCCTTTCTCCTTCCTGCCTTTCCTCCCTCCCTCTCCGTCTCTCTCTCTCCCTCCCTCCCTCCTTCCTCCCCTCCTGTCCTTCTGCAATCACTCGGTTAGTACCTGCCCTGCATGAGATACTGGCAGTACCAGGCCTCTCCCCTCCCAACACAGGGCTGACTCTAGTGGACTTTCTCCTACTCAGAGATGAGGGTTCAATACAGCTGCCAAGAGGGGAAAGCCTGGGAGGGGGCCAATGGGGGTTGAGATCTAAGCCAGGGGCTGCACTGTCATGGGTGCCCCTTTCATGAGAGCTCAGTCCCTTTCTAATAGAGTACTTTACTGCTCATTTCACTAAATCCTCTCAATGACCCTAAAAGGCAGGAATTGTTATTATTAACCCATGTTCCGGATGAGAAAACTAAGGCTGGGAGAGAAGAAGGGACTTGCCACAGCTGGCAAGTAAGAAAGCCAGGATTGGCCCAGAGGCACGATGACCCCAGTCCACGCACGCCCTTAACCACCAAGGTGAATGGGCTTTGCCCCCCATCTCCCCTCACCACCTGCCCCATCTTGCAGGAACGTCTACAAGGATTATCGGCAGCTGGAACTGGCCTGCGAGACACAGGAGGAGGTGGATAGCTGGAAGGCCTCCTTCCTGAGAGCTGGCGTGTACCCCGAGCGTGTTGGGGTGAGTGGCAGGGGAGGTAGGGGAGGGGCAAGCTGCTTAAAATAAGGGGCTCCAGGGGAAGCCATCTACAGTGATGCCAAGCCATTCCATATTTTCCGGCTCTTATTGGGCTCAGAAATAGCAGGGATCCTCCCCCTACCTGCTCTGGGGTGGGATCAGAGTTAACCCTTCCTCCCATCCTTCTCCAGTGCAGTTTTACATGACTCTTTGTCTGACACAGATGGCATTTCCGACATCCCTTTCATATGATCATGCTTTCTTCTGACTGCCTTCACTTTTCTACCCTCTTTCACTGTGACAATGTCTAGAGTTGCCTTACAGTTGGGGTGCAGTGCCCTGGGTTTACTCAGTCCCTCCTCTTTTCCTGTGTGTGTCTGCTACGGCTGTGCTCGTTGGTGGCGGCGGCGATGATGGCAATGCTGGTGTGGTGACCTCTATGGCTTTGGTGTGGGCCTCCCAGGACAAAGAGAAAGTGAGTGTGTCCCTCTCTCATCTTCTGCCAGGCATCTCTAGCCTGGCGACAGATCTGGCCAGGCCTTTAGAATCAGGAAGGGTCCTTGGAGATGTCCTTTCCTAATTTATGGACTGGGAAAGTAAGGCAAATTCTAGGTACTAGAGTCAGAGCCAAGATAAGGCTGAATGAGGGTTTGGGGTCCTGAGAGGCACTGGGGTGGACAGAGCCCAGAGACCCAGAGCTATGGGGGAGCTGGTGTCTTTGTGTACAGGCCAGTTGCTTCTCTCTGTATCTTAGCGTTCCAGGCATCCTTGAAGGGGCTGGGACCCTGGGGATGCCTGGAACCTGGCTTTGAGGTCCTAGCCATCCTGATGCCCTGTCCTCAATGGCAGGCCAGTGAGACGGAGGAGAATGGCTCAGACAGCTTCATGCACTCCATGGACCCACAGCTGGAGCGGCAGGTGGAGACCATCCGGAACTTGGTGGACTCATACATGGCCATCGTCAACAAGACTGTCCGGGACCTCATGCCTAAGACCATCATGCACCTCATGATCAACAATGTGGGTGCACCACCGCGTGGGGGGCGGGTGCTCTCGTGGGACCAGGGAGGCAGGTGGCCAGGTTGGCCTGGAGTAGGCACGGGCTAGTCATGTGGGACCAAGTCTGGGGAGGGAGGCATGGGTCCACGCCAGAGGTATCCAATAGAAATGTAATGTGAGCTTCATATATTATTTTGTAGATTCACATAACCAAGTTGTTCCAAGCATGCTTAAATGCTTTCCAGGAGGGGCTAGGAATATGCATCTTTTGAGAACTCCCACACCATGTTTTGAGATACACACCCCACGGAACCACTTCCACCCATGGCTTAGTGAAAAAGCATGGCCTGAAGGGAATTAGAACTGTGTTGGAATCCTGGCTTTGCCTCAACCCTGTGTGACTTTGAGCAAACAAACTACCCTCTCTGAGCCTCTGTTTTCTTATATGTAAAATATGGATAATGATAGAGTTGAGGATTAAATGAATATAAAGTGCATAACAACACAGTGCCTGGCATGTAGTAGGTGCTCAACATAAATTTAGATGATGAATAAATGAGACACAGGCCTACGGCATAAAAAACCTCAGCATCTCTCCACAAATGTTCCAGAGCCTGGCCCAGGTAACATCTGGGAATTTTTAAGGAGAACATTAACCCATGCCCTACACACAGACACTCACATTTCACCCGATCCAGGCACACATTCACACCTGCTACTCAAGGGCTCAGAAAATTTTAAACTGTCGTCTTCCTTATCTTGGTCCACTGGAGCATACAAGTCTTTGGAAAGGGTGTAACTACCCCATTTTACAGATGAGGAAACTGAGGCTGAAATAAGCTGAGTAACCAGGTGTCCTGGTGCATAATAGGCCCTGAGTGTTCTCCTAGATCTATGACCTTGAACAGTTCACTTTTCTTCTCTGGACCATCTGAGAAAAAGGGCAAGCGGGGAGGCGGGGAAGCAAGGGAGATCTCTTGAGTTTAGGCAGTGGCAGAGCCCCATCCCCGAGCTAGTAGGGCCCGGCGGGGAGGGCAAATTGGTACAGGCGTCAGGTCCCAGCCCTCTCCTCTCTTTGCCCGCCCGCAGACCAAGGAATTCATCTTCTCGGAGCTGCTGGCCAACCTGTACTCGTGCGGGGACCAGAACACACTGATGGAGGAGTCGGCCGAGCAGGCGCAGCGGCGCGACGAGATGCTGCGCATGTACCACGCACTGAAAGAGGCGCTCAGCATCATCGGCGACATCAACACGACCACTGTCAGCACGCCCATGCCCCCGCCCGTGGACGACTCCTGGCTGCAGGTGCAGAGCGTACCGGCTGGACGCAGGTACCAGGGCCGGCTCCCACGGCCCCAAAGCCCCCCAGCCCGGGGCCCGCTGGAGGAGGGCCGAGACCGGGCAGTGACGCGACGGCGTCACCGGGATAGCTCCCACCTGGAGCGAGGGGCGGGGCTTATCGCGGGGCGGGGCTTATCGCGGGGCGGGGCTTGCCGTGGAAAGCTGGCTGCCGGGAGGGGTGGAGCTGGAACATTGGAGCCTCTGGGGGCGGGCTTAAACTCCGGCGAAAACCTAAGGCGCGGAGGGGCGGAGCTTGCGCGCATGGGCATGACAGGCACCCAGCTGGGGGCGGGGCCTCACGGTGGGGCGGAGCCGCTCATCTCTCTCCCCTCCTTGTCCTTCGCTCCCTGTCGCCCGCAGGTCACCCACGTCCAGCCCCACACCGCAGCGCCGAGCCCCCGCGGTGCCCCCAGCCCGGCCCGGGTCGCGGGGCCCTGCTCCTGGGCCTCCGCCTGCTGGGTCCGCCCTAGGGGGGGCGCCCCCCGTGCCCTCCAGGCCGGGGGCTTCCCCTGACCCCTTCGGTCCTCCCCCCCAGGTGCCCTCGCGCCCCAACCGCGCCCCGCCCGGGGTCCCCAGGTGAGTAGGGGCTGAAAGCGGCGGCAGAGACCGCCGGGCGGGCGTGGCCGGGAGGGAGGTGGGGCCGGATTCCGGAGCATCGGCCCAGGTCGCCAGAGCCGGCCCTCTCTGTCCGGGTCACTCGGACCGTGGGTGCCAGAGCCACCGGGGGTGTGGCCGAGGGCTGGCGGAGCCTGCCCCCAGGGAGCGCTGAGTTCCGCAGGTGGTCGTTTCTGGGGAGGGGGCCGTGGGGCTCATCCCACCTGCCCTCTTCTTTCCAGCACTTGCATGGCGCTTCCCTCCTTTTTCACTCTCTCTCTCCCACGCGTTGCCTCCCTTCTCCTTTCCCCTTCTAGCCGCTCTCCTCCGTTCTCCATTCCGTCCTCTACTTCTGTCTCCCAGCTCCTAGTGAGCCTACCTCAGGTCTGAGGATCTGAACCCAAATCCTCTCTGGATGGGTAGATTTTATTCACTTACACTCAGGGCTACCCTGGTGCCCGCACTTCCCAGTCCTGACTCTTTGGACCTGTCCCCGAGGGTTGTGACTGTGTGACCAGCAAGGTGTGTGATGTGTGTGTGGGCGTGCACACGGATGTGAGAGTGTAAGAATGGCACCCAGGCATGCGGTAGGACGTGGAGCAGCTGGGAAAGGGGCCTGGGAGCCATGGGACAGCCTGATGGCTTCCTTCCTTCCCCTTGCCTCTGGCCCTAGCTGGCCTGGACCAACGTGGTGGGTGTGCGGGCAGGAGTGGAGGCTGCCCCATTCCCAGAAATCTCCAGGGAAAAGGGTTCTACTTCATCCCTTGCCTTTGCCTTCTTGATCCATGACCCTCTTTCAAGGAAGCTCACTCTGATATTTAACTCAGTCTGCCCTGTTTCCACTGGCCATGTTCTCTGAGGAAGAACACATCAGACCAATAATATCCATTTATGTTTCCAGATGGCTGGAGGGTAGGGCCATGGGTCTAACCTCCATGAACCTACAGTGAAGCAGAGATGGGGCTTGCTCTATGGTGACCTGACGGCCAAGGCAGATGGGGTAACGCAGGCAGCGTGGTGTTGGTCAGGGGCACTGGACTGGAGTGGGCCTTTAGGCGAGTCACTTTCCCTTCCAGGGCCTCAGTTTCCCTTCCACCAAATGATATTTAACATTCTGCCTTTCTCCCAGGGTTGGTGTGGGGATCAGGGGAGGCAGTGGCTATAGGGATGCCACATTAACTGCAAAAGTGGCTATAGGAACTATTTGCTAACTTCCAATGTGAGTTCAGATTCTTAAGGGTATTTGACATGTCCAGGCCTGTGCTGAGGTGTGACATGAGAACTATGAGATCTGGTACCTGCTCCGCTCTAGTCTGGCTGACACATGGGAAGTCACAGCCTCAGAGGAGAGAGCAGTCTGGGGAGCTTCAAGGCAGCTTGACTTCGGTGAGATCCCAGGGTTGATGGAGATAAGGCTCAGGTGGTGAGGAGTCAGGAGGGCGTTTGGGTAAGGAGCAGCAGGTGGGCAAAAGTTGAGTGCGGAATGCGTTGAGAGCTGCTGGCCAGAGCAGAGTGCAGGTAGAATGAGGAAGAATAAGAAGAGGTTGCCCTGGGGACTTCCCTGGAGGTTCCAGTGGTTAAGATTCTGCACTTCCACTGCCGGGGGCACGGGTTCGATCCCTAGTCAGGGAGCTAAGATCCTGCATGGTGCACAGCACGGCCAAAAAAAAGAAAAACAAATTTGCCCTGGGTAAGGTGGGGCAGGTAGGAGAACCTTCAAAGTCCACAGAAGAGGTTGACTTGGGACTCAGTGCTGTGAGCAGCAGGGAGCCATGGAAGGCTCTTGGGTGGAGACATGACAGCTGGACCCTAAGAAAGCAAGACCTGTCCCTTCTGGAGCAATGCAGGTGGCCCTCTGAGCACGCCAGGCACGAGTGTGCAGGGAGCTGGTGCAAATGCCTCCTGTGTGGGGGCGAGCTTCTGTGTTGTGACTCCGCCCCCGCGTGTGCTTCAGTGTGCCAAGTGGCTGCATGCCCCAGATCCATGCTGCACGTGCCGGCCAGCGAGGTTGCTGGGCGTTGGGGGGTGGGGTGTATGCGTGTTGTTTGTGGGCATGTGTGTCAGCGTGTGCATGCGGGGCCGTGGGGCCTCACCGCATGTGTGTGCACGCCCGGGCGTGTGCGTGTGCGTGTCCCCCCACCCCCAGGCCTGACCCGTCTGTGAGCGTGAACTGCCACGTTGATTTCGTGCTGTCTTTCAGAATCACTATCAGTGACCCCTGAGGAGCGTCAGCCACGGTAGGTACAGGCCTCTCCACCTGCTGCATGAACCGGTGTGTCTGCCCCCTGCCGCACCAGCTCCACACTGCAGGGCGAACCTGGGACCTCAGAGGCAGGCCCCCTCCCTCTCCCTTCTGCAGCTCCAGACTTATTCTTTCCTCTTTCTGTCCTCGCTGCCAGCTGGCTCTCTCACCTCCCTTCTCAGCGAGCCTCGGGACTCAGTGCCACTGCCCAAGACCTCCATGGCTGAGCCTGGGGAGGTCTTGGGACAGGCTCCGCACCCAAGCAGGCAAAGCTGGGTGCTCTCTGGAGGCGTCAGAAAGAGCGCAGAGCTCATGGTTCGTGGTGTTAGGGGCAGGGAGCTTGGCTGGACTCAGGCACCCAGAGGCCTTGGCGTCTCACCCTGGGGTGCGATCTCACCCTAGGGTGCCACACTCACTCCCCGATCTGAGCCCTGCCGCGGGGGCAGGGCAGCCAGCTCCCAGCCTGGGAGCTCTGGAAACCGAATCCACGATAGGGCAGAGGAAGTCAAAGTCCCACCTCCTTTATCGAGCCAGCAAGCGAGCAGCAGCTGGGGGTGAAGGCTCTGGTTATTTGATGATTTGGGAAAGCCTGAGTGTCCCCCCCACCATCAGCCCAGAGCACAGCTCACAGGCCAGGCAGGTCACACCGCCCCTTCCCCTGCCTCCGCGGTACTGTCACTCCTGCTGGTGCAGGACTGAAGGCAGCGTCCTCAGCCCCAGGTGGAGCACCGTAGCCGGCCCGCAGGCTCATCCACCTGGGCCTGTTGCTCCTAGGGGTGACCTCCGCTTTTCCGCTAAGGGGATGACGGTGTCTGCGGACCTGGGCAAGCCAGCTTCTCTGAGTTCCGCCCCAGCTGGGCCCCAAACTCGCCCAGCAAGCCTGCCTGCCACTCCACGCCTGCGCTGACTCTTGCTCTTCTGCTTTTCCCCAGCAGGAAGGGCCCAGCCTCACCTACGCGACCTGCGGCCCCCCGACCAGCTGAGGCTCCCCTCTTAGACTTATAAGCCTGTGGCCACTGGCATCCGGCCGCCTGCCCTCCCTGCCTCCCCAGGGTCCCTATAGAGGACTCGTGGGCTTTCTGCCCACCCAGAGGGGCCTCTAGCGCTCCCTCCAGCCATTCTGTTAGCTTTGCCCTCCTGGTTCAAACAGTGTTCTTTCTCGTGTGTTCCTCCATCAGGCCTGGTGGCTGTCGCGTGGGGCTCACGGCCCCATACTCCCTGAGGCTAGGGATGGCCCTGCGCCAGTGGGTTGAAAGACAGGGGGCCAGAGAAGAGGGAAGCCAGAGGGGGCCGAGCACGTGTCTGGAGCTGTGGGTGCACTGCCTGGTGGTGTGTGAGAGTCTAGCGTGTGTGGAGGGGTGGGCGCTGCCCCAGCCTTTACCCCAGACCCCCGTGAGGCTCTGGCCCCTGCCCATCTCCTGCCCTTCTACCTTCCCTTTCTCGTCTCTCTTCTCTATTCCAGAACCCTTGCCCACACCTGGGTCTTCTGCCCCTCCCCTCCTCTCCCCTGACTGCCGTGCTAGGCTGCCCTTGCCTTACCAGCTCTCTCCCCCTTTTCTCTCTCCCGTTCTCTCTTTGCTTTCTCTCCAACTGCCAGCCGATCGGGTCAGGCAAGTCCATCCCGACCTGAGAGCCCCAGGCCCCCCTTCGACCTCTAACCAGATCCCTCCTATTCCTCGGAGACCTCCCTTTCCAAGCCTGCCTGGACGGCTGTTCTGTGACTTGACAGTGGCTACCCGGCCCCAGAGCTTCCCCTTCATCTGTGACTTAGTCTGTTGTAGTGGTGAGCTGACACATCCAGGCGTGATGTTGGTGAAACTTGTGCCCCTCTGTGGTCTTGCTCCTGCCCAGTTCTATAAATATCTATAAATACTCATATATATATATATATACATATATATATATATATATACACACACACACACACATATATGGCCAAGCCTCACCTCTAGTGTCGGGAATCAATCACCATGCTGTCCTTGAGGAGTCTTGTGGCCCAACTACAAGGGAACGCTGTCACCCTGACATCCCCCTCCAAAGCGTGCCACCTCCGATGAGCCCCCGTCGTACGCAGCCTGTGGACAGCCAGCCCCCCTCTGCCGCCCTCCCGTCCCTACCCCCCCTCGAACACGGGGGTGCCGTACTGGCAGCTGTGTGGTTCTCTGACCACTACCGGTCTTGCTGTCTCTTGGCTGAGAATAAAACCCATTTCTGGATGATGGGGAACAGCGTGTCCTCTGTGGCCTGTGTTCTCTGTGGCGCTCAGGGAGAGGTAAAGGTTTAAACATTGGGGTGAGGGATGGGGAAGGGCCCAGCTATTGCTAGGGTGCTGTAAGATGTGGAGAAAAAAGCCGCATCCTCTCCGAGGCCTACTGGGAAAGCCCCTGGAGTCAGCTGATCCTCGTCCTGTGAAACCTGCTCTGGCCACTAGGGGGCGCGGAGGGAGGACCGTGAGGTGCTGGCCAGGCAGGCACTGTGGAAGGACAGGCAGAACAGGCCACCAGAGGGGCAGGGCGATGGAATGGAAAACACCTGGACCACAAGTCAGCACTCAGGGTGCTGTGGCACCCTGCTTTCCCTCCCTGGGATTAGATCTGACTTCTGAGTCTCTCCGTCATTAAGGCAGGACTGCCCCGAGAGCCCCACGGCGGTCCCCCGGGAACCCCCAGTCTTCACCAGGCAGCATGCAGGTGACAGGCCTTGGAAGATCTCTTAACAGCCCGGTTGGATGTGCTCAGACACACTGGGGACCAGCACTACCAGAAGCTTGCCCTCTGCTGGCAGGACCCACTCCCTGTTCAGTGCTCACGGCACAGGACCCAGCGACAGAAGAAAAAGGAACACGCAAGAACAAGCAGTATGGCTAAATTCATTTATTCTGAAATAAAAAGTGAAACAGGAGTCGAATCACCCGGGCACAAACCCGTCCCCGCCTCCACCTTCTCTCTCCGACCTACACTATCAATAAATAATTTTCCCCAGCCCCAAATATTTAATAGAAGGTCCTCCCCATTTACCAGCGCCAACCTCCAATGTGATACAGGGGGCTTCCCTACCTCCAGAATATACAAAATGTTACACAGTTACAGTATAAACACTGGGGAGGGAGCCCACCCCGCCACCAGCTTATGTCCTTGCCTGGCCTCGGTTTGCCCAACCTGCCCAAGGCCTGTGAGAGTGCTGCCCAGTTGTCTGGCTGGGCAAGGGGGAGGGGGGGCACTTGTGCCCCAAAGTGCCTCTGAATGGAGGACTGCTTGGTGGGGGTGAGGAGACCAGCAGGGAGCCCCTGCTCCCCAAGAACGGCAGCCTCTTAAATAAACTACCTTTACTGAGCCTCCGGCTCTTTGTTTTTCTGGAACTATTAATAGCCCAGAGATCAAGACACAGCCCTGGCCAAGATGGCAAGGGGTCTGCACCTATTTGTCTCCCCCCATTAGACAGGGGGCTATACCCCTTTTCAGGGGTGTTTTTAGGGATGAAGGGGTGCCAGGAAGGAGGGACGGGGCAGCAGGTACGGGCAGGGGCAGAGCGCCCCAGCCCCAGGTCTCCGGTCTTTGCCCGCTAGTGTCAGGCAGTTAGACCACCAAGATCTTCACTTCATCGTTGTCGTCAGTCTCGTAGAAGAAGGGGACGCAGGTGCTGCTACCCAAGACTGGGCACTCCTGGGGGTTCTGGATCTCGCGCAGCAGTTGCATGATCTGCTGCGCAGTGGGGTTCTCAGGGGTCGTCTGGCCCCGCAGGGCTTCCCCCTGGGTGGGGTCCACGTTGTCCTTGAGGCTCACCTCACGGAGACCTTTGTAGAGAAAGAGAGAGGCAGGGCTCGGAGTGGTGTGCCAGCTCTCCCCTGCCCGCCCGCCGGTCCTCCCCGAGGGCGCTACTCACCACCGTGCTCGGCAGCACCAGGCTCCTGCGGGGCTGGGGGCGCTGTAGTGGGCTCGCCAGCAGGGTTCTGGGCAGCCAGGAACTTGCCATACCATTCATTTCGCTCGCCCACCAGGCGTAACACCAGTTCCCGGAGCTCCAGCAGCTTCACCTGGAGGGACAGGCGCTCAGCACCCGCACCCCACCCCACCCCCGCCCACAGAGCCGGTCACAAGGACCCCTACCTTCATTTCCTCCTTGTCCTGAGCCAGGCGGCTGATGTACTCCTCCTTCTCCTGGTGCCGCGCCTTCAGCACCGCCCTCTGACTCTGATAAAGGGCGATGTACTCTCCTGCGGGGAGCAGGGAGGGCGAACAGGGCTCAGGTGCGGGGCTGCCCCGATCCAGCCCTCGGCCCCCCGCCCCGGGCCCCCGCCTCTCCACTCACCAATAGTGTCTGTTTCTCCGGACAGCTGGATACAGCGATGCTCCAGCTCCTCTACCCGCTCCTTCAGATCCACTTTCTCCTGCATGAGCGCTGTGAAACGGCCCTGAAGCCACAACAGCAGGTCAGGGCTCGGCAGCGATCTGACCGCAGGCCCCCACCCTTCCTGGACCCCACTGGGGGCGACCCACTCACCTGCAGCTTGTCCATGGCCACCTGGAGGGCCTGGTGGGTCTCCGCAGGCACACTGTCCCCCCCGATCCCGGAGGCTGGGGCCTCCTTCTCCGCCCCGTCCTGGGCCGCGGCTGCCAGGTGAGCCAGGCGCTGGCAGCGCAGCTTTTCCTCCTTCAGCTGCCCGCGCAGCCGGGCCTGCTCTTCCTCAGCACTGGCTAAGGCCGAGTTAAAAAATGCCACCTGCGGGCAAGAGGTGTGCGCATGCTTTTGTGGGGGATACTGAGGACCAGCGAGGGGCGGCGGGCAGAGGGATGCTCCCCCTCTCGGGGTCTTTGTGGGCATGCCTGTGGTTCAAGGATGACATGGCATCTGACTATGGCTCCCAGGGGAGCTTGGGGGTCCAGAGAAGTCAGAGGGAGGGAAACCACAAAGAGTGTCTGAGAGGAAGCACAGGAGGAGGTAGGAAGTAAGACAGGCAAGGAGTAGGAGGTCAGCTCACCAGCAGCTCTCGGCTGTCGAGCTCCTCCGGCACGCTCAGCTTCGGCCGGGGGGCCTCCTCATCCTTCTCCTCACCGTCTGGTCCACCTCCTGCTGGGGACACATGGAGGGGCCTCAGACAACCCGACAAGGCAGGGCGAGCAGGCCGGGAAGAGAGCGTGCCGCCCAGCTCTGCCCCTCACCTCACTCGCTGCAGGAGGAGGATTCGCTGTCCTAAAGGTCTCTTCTAACTCAATTCCACGCTGCTAAAAGTCCCCCTGCTCCTCAGGCTGGGTGTTCTCCCTGCAGGCCGTCCTACTTACCTTCCCCAGGCATAGCCATGAGGTTCAGCTGGGCTTGTAGCTGCCGGTTCTGCTGGTTGGCTGCTTCCAGGCGCTCCTAAGAGGCCAGGAAAGAAAGTGAGGAGGGACACAGGTTGCAGGCTTTCCCGTCAGGGGCCCAGCACTCCGACGCCCTCACCTGGGTCTCCTGTAACTCCTGGTGGGCCATCTGGACCGCCACCTTGCCCTGGACTTCCTCGTGCTGCAGCTGGTCCATGAGCTGCGTCTGCAGCAGCGCCTGCTTTTGCAGCCCCGCCTTCTCAGAGGCCAGCTGCTGATAGGCAGCCACGTACTGCTGCAGGTGGCTCAGGTACTGGTCCCGCTGCTGCTGCAGATCCTGAGCCTCCTGGCTCTTCACCTCCACCTGCGGGAAGACCCTGGGGGTGAGGACAGGCTGTGGCTCGCTTCCGCAGTCGGAGCCCATAGGCTGGGGAGGTTGGGCACAGACCCCTCTGCCTGAGGCAGGCACCGCGAGGCTCTGCTGGCTGCCCAGAGCCCCATGCCGCCTTCACCCAGCCCTCATAGCAAGCTTCTTTCTATCTTAACTTGAGGCCGCAGACGGGTGGAAAAGTAGAGCTCCAGCCAACATCTGTGAGGTGCACACTGAACGCCTAAGGCTTTACATGCATGATTCTCTAATCTCCAACACCTCTAGGAGGAAAATGATAACCTCCTTTTTTTTTTCTATTTTTTTGGTAGCTCCACACCACCACGCAGGATCTTAGTTCCCCAACCAGGGATCAAACCCGCACCACCTGCAGTGGAGTCTCAACCACTGGACCGCCAGGGAAGTCCCGCTAACCTTTTAAGATAAGGAAACTGAGGCTTAGAGATGCGAGGACTGAATCCAGGGCTGAACCCAAGGAGCTGGCCACCGTACACACTCTCTTCCCCTCTAATTAGGGGCTCGATGCCTCTAGCGGGGACAATGACCTATGGCCCAGGGCTACTCAACTCTGAAAATCAGAGGCCAGGGGGCAACAAGCAGTCACAGGCTCTGAAGGACTCTGGGGTCACCTGTCCTGGCCCCAGGTCCCTGGCTCCCCAGAGGCTGGTGCCTATCTCCTGGCCCTCCCGCTGGGGCAGGGCTTACCGTCTCCTTCAGCTCTCCTAGCCTCCCCTGCAGCTGCTCCAGCTCCTTGGCCAGCTCCTTCTTGATGTGCTGCTCCGAATGCAGCGCGCTGGTTATCTCCATGTTCTCGTTGGACTGCACAGAGAGAAGCAATCAGCGGCCACCCAATGCAGCTGGAGACCCCAGAACTTGGTGTCTGCCACCCACAGCTCAGGGAAGGGTGGAGGCAGGTAGGAAAGTCTGCCCCTTCCCCCCATAACCCTCCGAGCAGGGCTCTCCGACTCACAGCGTGCCTTCGTGGGCACCATTTCACAAAAGGTCCATATCACCCATTTTACAGGTGCGAAAACCAAGGCCCCAGACAGGTTAAGTGCCTCGCCCCGCCCCCAGAGGACTTGGCCAGGGAGGAGGGCAGGCTGGCCGCGAAGGGCTGCGCACCAGCCTGACGAATCCATTCTGCAGTTCAGCCAGCTGCTCCTTGAGCTCGCGGTTCTGGAACAGCGCGCGGCTGATGGTGGTGCGGTCGCTCTGCATGCTCTCTAGAATCTGCCTGCGCTCCTCGGCCTGCTGCCCCCAGCACTCGGCCGCCCGCTCCAGCTCCAGCAGCCGCTGCTCCTGTTCCTGATTCAGGCGACTCAGACTTTCGTTGTCCTTCACCTGAGCCTGCAGCTGCTGTGCCAGGCTCTGCAGTTCCTTCTGTAGCTGTTCGGCCTCCGCCTGCAGCCGTTGTTCTACCTCCGAGGGCCCGGCTGGGGGCTCCTGAGGCGGAGGCACAGCTGAGAAAGCGAGCACACCGTCAGGGCCTCTCGCCTCTGCAGTCTCCAAAAACCGCTTTTGTTTTGTTTTTTTTTTTTTGGCCACACCAGTGCGACATGAGGGATCTTATTTCCCCAACCAGGGATCGAACCCGTGCCCCCATGCAGCAGAAGCACAGAGCCTCAACCACTGGACCGCCAGGGAAGTCCCTCCAAAACACCCTCTTCTTGGTCCACAGCTCCTGATTCAGCCTCCTTGCCCCAAATCTTGGCTTCCTGGCTCAATCTTTCAAGACACGTTCAGACAGAGTTCCTCACATCTTTATGCTCAAGACCACAGTGGGCACTTCACCCCTTTTTTGCAGATGGGGACCCTGAGGCGCAGGGAAACTGCAAGACTTGCCAACTCCTGGGACAGACCTCTTTCCCTTGGCCACGGTGCCCTTCCACCCACTCACCTCCATTCTCAGCCGCCCTCACCAGTGCCGACACAACCCTGCTCCCGGATCCCCTGGCCCTGGCTTACCCATCTCGGTCCTCAGTTTGGCCAAACTGGTCTCCAGCTCCCGCACCTGACTCATGCTGCACTCCTTTTCTTCCCTCAACTTGCCCATCTGCCCAAAGCATGGGTGGGGGGGTGGGGGGAGAACACAGGAGGGGGTCAAGGCCGGGCGACCACCTCCCTCTCCACCCCCACCCTCTAGATACACACTTCCACCTCTGGCTGCACACAGCAAGTGTCGTGATTCCTATTTCACAGATGCCCAGGTGACCTGTCTAAGGAGGGGGGTAGAAGGTCACCTCTCACCTGCTCCAGCATCTGCTGCATCTTCTGCTGCCAAACGGCGTTCTCTTCTTTCATATTCACCACATACTGGTCTCTCTCTGCCTGCAGCTGCTTCAGAGAATCCTTCAGCTGCGAGAGTGGGCACAGAAGTTACCACGGGCTGTCTGGGGCCTCACCTGCTCCCGGTCACCTGGGGTCATCGTCCTCCCGCACCCCTCTCCCTGCACAATCTCACCTGCTCCACGTGGGTCTCCAGCTGTGCCTGCTCGTTCAGGGCCTGCTGTAACTGCTGGCTGCTGTCAGCGGTAGGTTGACTAGAAAACTGGATGGTGAAAAACGAGGTTGGATTTGGGAAGCCCAGGCTGCCCCACGCAATGCCCCCCAAAAGGTCAACGTACAACTCAGGGTTGTCCTCGTGTTATTAGAACCAGGTCCACAGGCTTTATTTTTACTAAATACTCATGGCTCCCCAACCACCCCAATCCAGTGTGTATCCTTCTCGACCCTTCTCCATACACACGCAAACACGTTTAATTAACGCACAGTGCGGTTGTGCTGTCACGCGGTGTATCATATATGGTTCTGCACCTTAATTTCACTTTGCTGCAAACAAGATATACTTAATTTCTGTAATGGTTGCACAGTAGTCCAATAAATGAACATGGCATACTTTAACCGTAGCCTTACTGAGGGCAGGAAGGCAGAGAATCACTGTGCATGCAGGAAAACTGAAGAGGAGGCTCTCTGAGACCTGAGCGCCGTCTACCTGGAGGCTTGGCCCCGAGGGGAAGGGAGCGGACTCTCGGGCTAGCCTTGTAACTGTCATCCATAAAACAATGGTTTTCAACCAGGATGCTTTAAAAATAAAACTAAAAAAGGCCTATCCCTGAGCTTCTGATTCCAGAGGTCTGGGCAAGGCCCCAGTTTTTCTCCTATCTCTAGAGGAGTCTATGGCAGGACCAGAACGAGGATCCAAATGTTCTGGCTCCTGGCCGGAGGCCACCCACAGTGACCCTAAGAGGCCCGGGCCCCGCCAGGTGGGGCCCGCACTCCCTGGGGCTCCAGGCCCACCTGCCGCAGCAGCAGCTCGGACATCTCCACCTTCTTCTGCAGCTCCTCCATCCCCAGCTGCATGGCCGCCTTCTCTTTCGCCATGACCCGCAGCTTCTCCTCCAGCTCCGAGGTCTGCTGCTTCAGGTCCTCGTTGCTTTTGCTGTGACCGGCGGTAGTGGAGGGAGGCGTGAGTAAAGAACAGAAAGGGTCACTCCGGTGACCAACCCACTACCTTTGCCACAGAACCACAGAACAGTTGCTTTGGAAGGGACCCCAGGATCAAGAGTCACAAGTGGCAGGCCACAGAGAGGACATGAGTGGCCTGAGGCCACAGCAGGAGTCGGTGGCACAGCTGGGACAGCAGAGCCTGGCTCTGCACGCATGCGAAGCTGTACCAGCTCCTCACCCGCTCCCTCGGCTCCTCCCCACTTCCCAGCCCTCCCCCACTATCCCTATCCTACTTGTTCTTGTATAAGTCCAGCCTGAGGGCATCTCGCTCTTTGGTTAATTCTTTGTTGTACTGCAAACACAGAGAGGCGAGGTCAGGAGAAGGGAGGTGGAAGATGCAGACTAACAGCAGCAACAGGACGACTCCCAGCAACACGTCCTCACCTGGTGTCAGGCTTTATATTTTTTCAAAGCACTTCCAAGCTCACGTTCTCATTTGGTTTTAATAAGAACTCGGGAAGGGTGGAAAAGGCAGGTGGAGAGCTCTAACTCACGGCGGGCTCACAGGCCCAGGGGCAGCAGGTAACACTGCCGTCATTCTCACTGTTACCAGCCCCACGTCTGAGCCTTTCCTGAACACTCTCTCAGCCAACATTCCCATTTCAAGCTCACAATCACCCTGGGAGGCAGTTACTATTACTACCTCCATTTTACGGGTGAACGACACGGAGCGTTAGAGGTTAAGTGGCTCGCCTAACATCACTTAGAGCTGGGACTCTTGAACCATGTTCTCTCCCCGGGGCGGGAGCACAGATATGATGGGGGGATTAAATTGTATTGTAATCTCTTGTTCATTTTTTGAATGGATGATACCCTCACACAGCCCCTAACTCAGAAGGTGCCGAAGTGCCGCGTCTCTCAGCCATCCTGTTCCTGTCCCCTGGGCTTTTATGAATCCTTTCCCACCTGTCTTATACGTATTTCACACACGTACTTCTCTCTCTCTTAGCGCGGTAACGGATAAAAATACTGTTCTGAACCTTCACAGCCCGAACACCTAGCACTTGGGCCAGAGCCCGCAGCCAGTAAAGGGCAAGGCTGGTGCTCTGGCTGTGGGCTCTGCATCCAGCGCTCGCTCTAGACAGCACTCCCCCCTCCCCCAACAACTCGCCATAGCAACCAACTCGCGCCCGGGTTGCTTCTCACAATCACACAACTTTAAAGCAGCAACACAGGGCCAGTGCTGCCTTCTGGGCAGCAAGTCACTCCATGCTGCCGAAGGGACCTTTAGGCTCACCCCACCCACGTACCACCTCCAGTGGATGGGCAGACTTGCTGGGCTCACCCTATCGGCCTGCTTCTGCTGCGTGGAGACGGCAGACAGCGTCCGTTCCAGCTCTCCCACACGCTGCCTGGATGACCGCAGGCAATTAGCAAGGTCCTCCAACTCTTCTGAAATGACAACATGAGAAGGGAAGCCCAAAGAAGGAATCCCGCTGAAGGCCAGCCAGTGCGCCCCTCGGGCCGAGGGGTCAAAGGGTGCCTAGATTCCCACCTGCTTTCTGCCTGGCTGCCTGTTGGGTGTGAGCCAGAGCTGTCTGTAATTCCGTCTTCTCAGACACCAGAATCCCTATGGTCTGGATGTGGACCTTTGGGAGAAAGGGCAAACAAGTGCTAAAAGCAGAAAAGCAATGTTTCCTGGGGGCCGTGAGGGACCCTGGTTCAGCCCACTCACCTGCAGCTGTTCTCTCAGAGCCCCTTGTTCCTTCACGAGCTTCTTCTCAAATTCCTTCTTCTCCTGCAGGAAAAGAGAAGAAACAGCTCTTACTGGTAGGCAGAGGTGAAATAGCAAAGGATATAGCCCCCAGAATGTCATCACTGGCCCAGGACAGGCCCACCGATGAGAACAGATAATTGGCCACCCCGGGAGTAGGGGATGGGCGGGGAGGGGCAGGGGGTAGGCCCCCTCTTTCTCCAGGCTGCCAGCAGGCAAGAGGAGAATGGGCCTCTACATCTGACTCCTCCCCCAAACCCATCAGCCACGGGAGGAGCAGACAAAGAAATCGCGTTACTTTTTCCAGTCGATCCAAAGTTTCCTGTTTCTCTTGTTTCTGTAGGGAGAGTCATAGGAAGGTGACTGAGATTGTCCCCCTTTCTCACGATCCTCAGACCAAGGAGGAGGGACGGGCAGGGGCCAGGAATGGGTTAGAAAGGGAGAGTTCATGGGGACATAAATGGATGAACGCTTCTCAAGCTAAGAGACTTTGGGTCTTGGGAAGTTTTAATCACGGCTACAGTAGTGAGAGTCTGGATCTGATTCCCTTGAAGGGACAATGACATAAACCTCTAGAAATGGAGTCTGAGAAGGTCAGACCACCCTCTGCCAGCTCACAATATGGAAGGGGGCATTCATTCACTCAAGGAATGTTTCCTGAGCACACACTGCAGGCCAGGTTCTGTTCTTAAGAGCAAAGATATGGGAACGAAAAGGACCTTTAAATCTCTGATTTTTTGAGCTTACAGGGACCTTGGACACCCTCTAATCCTACCTCCTCAGGAAACTAAAGCCCAGAGAGGACAGCTGACTTGCCCAAGGTCCAAGTCGGAACAAATCAGGGGCTGAGTCAGGGCTGGGACACACCGGTCAAGCTAGTGCTCCCCCTACAGGCAACAGCCCCAGGGCAAGCGTGGGGAGGACTCAAGCGGGGGTCTCTGGAGAACAGAGTAGGCAAAGAGGGCAGCCACAGAGAGAGCCATGCTGCGTGCCATGCTCCGGGGTCCCTCCAGCTGAGACCTAGGCCCCCCTGCACCCCATTCTCCCTTGGCACCAGGGTCCCCAGCCCCTTTCTTCAGAGCCCCAAGGTGAGACTGGGGCCCCAGATTGGCAGCGTGGAATCCGGGGACAACGCTGGACTCTTACCAATTGCTCTATCTTGCTACTGAGTTGTTTGTTTGTTAGATTGCTGGAGTCCATGGCTACTGATAGTTCTTGGTACCGGCTCTGAGGCGCATGCAGAGAGGAAGAGGAGGACTTGGAGGAGGGGTGGGGGAGGCAGAGAGAGCGATCACTAGGGTTGGGGGGTGTCTGGGCTGTGTCAGCTGGTAGTGGGGCACCCAGCCCCCGCTGTGGGAGGAGGGACGTGGGGGCAGGTGGGGGCTGGCCTGCAGGGTCACCGGGCCACGGTGCAGGCCCCCTTACCTCCAGATTCTTTATGTCAGTACAGGATGCTAGACCCTCCCCGTTGATGTAAGATGGAGACTAGGAGAGATGAAAGGGTTCACATGGAAACGTGATCTATCCCCCTCAAGGCCTAAGCCCTCCAACATCTTCCCCATCATTTCCTTTTCTGCCTAACTTGCCACCCGCCCCTTAACCCCTTCCTGTGCCAATTTCTCCTTGTTCTTAATTCCCCCTTGTCCCCCCCTCCCAAGCAGCTCTCATCTACAGGATAAAATGATGTAACCAATCTCATGATCCAACCCCTTCATTTGGACAGCGTCAAAGAGGAGACTCAGGGCTTCCCTGGTGGCACAGTGGTTAAGAATCCACCTGCTAATGCAGGCGACACGGGTTCGAGCCCTGGTCTGGGAGGATCCCACATGCCGCGGAGCAGCTAAGCCCGTGTGCCACTGAGCCTGCACTCTGGAGCCCGCGAGCCACAACTACTGAGGCCCGCACGCCTAGTGCCCGTGCTCTGCAACAAGAAGACAGCGCAATGAGAAGCCTGCGCACCACAACGAAGAGTGGCCCCCGCTCGCCACAACTAGAGAAAGCCTGCGTGCAGCAACAAAGACCCAATGCAGCCACAAACAAACAAATAAATAAATAAATTTATAAAAAAAAAAAAAAAGAGACTCAGAGAAGTAATGACTAGCTAAACATCATCCAGCCAAGCTGCCTGGTCCCAGGACCTTCCCTTCCTCTTGGGAACCTCTGTCTCGGTTTCTTTCCGTCATATTTTCCTTCCCTCTCTAGCCCACTCCGGGCTCCAATTTTGGGGGTGGTACCTCGGACACAAGACCGTTGAGCTGCTGAGATAGCTGTCGCAGGCTCTCAGTGGATGAGAAAGATCTGAGGATGAACACAGCAGTCAGGGGTGCAGGAGGCTCGATGGGAAAGAGGGGGTCACGGGCAGTGGCCTAGGGATTGCTGGCCCCGCGGGAGACACTCACGTGCTTTCGTCAACGGGACTAGGATCATTGTCAGCATCACGGTTCTGTTTGGAAAGAAACGTATGAATCGGTCATTCAGTTTCCAGTAAGAACCACCCATGGCGCCAAGCTCATTCCAACCGCTTTCCGTCTGCCCGCACCTCAAGGAGAACCTGCTCTTGGCCTCCCCCACCCCAGTCCTCAGGAAGGGCGCCTCGCTCTAGGAGCCAAGCTACCTGAAGAAAGGGGAAGAGGCTCCACGGTAGGTCCAGTCCTCCAGGAAGGAGGAGGGGGTGAGCACAGAGTGGGGCAGCAGGCCAAGGGGGAAGAGGCACGAACCTGAGTTGATGCCATGCTAGTGACACGGGGGGGACTAGCACAGGGGGAAGGGACACCGCCAGGTGACACGGTGTCATCAGCAGACGGTGTAACAGGAGCGGCGCGGTCTTTGGGCGCCTGTCACAGAACAGAGCAGGGGGTTAGGGGGCCACGCAGGGCAAAAGTCGTCTCACTGCCATGAATGGAGGGGTGCAGAGCGGGTAGGACAGGTGTTGCTGCAGTCAGAGTGACAGTCACACATGCTGGGAGCCACTCTGGGGGGTGGCTACGGCTCGCCCAGACCTCGGGCCAGTCTGCAGCCTTCCGGGACTGCACAGCCTCCTTCGAGAACACGAGGGCCTTGTTCTCCCTGGAGCTCAGCTCCCTGGCTGACCTACGGCAGCTACAGCAGGTGGAAGGAAGGTGTGCCAAGTCAGGGAGAAGCAAGGCCCTGCTCTTCCAGAAAGCCAGTCTGTGCCCAGAGGGCCCCTCACCCGGGGCCCCACGCTGGGCAGAGGGTGGCAGTGATGAAGGAGCAGAGCGATCTGCCTCTTTCTTCTTGTTCTCCCTTCCTTCCTTCCCTCCTTCCTGCAACTACTGGTGTGTCTCCATGACTCAGGCCTTTGCTGGGAAAGAAGCTGCCCAACGAGAAGGCTCTCCCTGCTCTTACAGGTAAAAAGAAAACCATGGCCACTACCCATCCCAACCTCCTGGCTCCAAAACACCTACCCAACCAAGAAACAGCTGAGAAACCAGAGGTAAGACGTCTACGCTTTGACTCCTGTCATCCTGGAGAACAAACATGGGATTGAGGGCCAGGAGCCACGGAGAAGTTCTCTCTTGGCCCAAATGGATCCACTTGCTTGACCAGAGCCCCACTCGGCCTCTCTCCAGGCTCAGGCCTGACACTTAGTCCAAGCCTCTGGCTCGAGGGATCTAATATTCAATAGGTGAGATGGGGAAGAGGGCTGATAAGCCAAAGCTTGACGAGGGAAGAGCACTGGGGAGCCAAGGCCTGGCCAACGAAGCTGAGTCTGGAAGGAAGAGGCTGTACCTCTCTTGGGGGAAAGGGCTGCCTGCTCTCTGGAGCCTCAGCCCTGGCCTCTGAAAACCCAAAGCTACTGCCCTCCTTAGAGCAAGCAGCACAGAGCCTGGGGAGCTGAAGATGAATCAAGCTGTTTGCTTGGTGACTGTCCACGCTGTGACCTTTGACGCCAGAACCTGGTGTTGCCTTGTCAACCTGGACTACTGAATCTAATAGGTAAGAGCGGGGGTTCAGCAGCTGGCTAGGCATGAGACTTTGGGGGAGGGGAGCACACTCTTAGCCACGGGCCCTGGCGAGCCCTGGGTCCCTCCTGGCCTCTTGGGTGCCCATGGATCCCTAGCATTAGAAACAAGAAAGCTCAGAAGGGAAAAAAGTCTTTTTCTGAGGACTTAAATATACTTAATATGACAATTTTGTGAGCAACCAAGTTATTTCATAATTTTGAGTCATATAGCTAAGTATGGAATTTTAAAAAACATTGTCCACTCCCCTCCAATGTCCCATCCCATTAAAAAAAAAAAAACCTTTTTTTTCTATCCACTAGTCCTCAGTTCTGGAAATGTCATCAGCTCTGCCCAGGATACTGCAATCACAGGCCTGCACTACTAGAGCAGAAAACTTAAGTGAGAAACAATTATTGATATAGAGAGAATTTTAAAACGACAAGAAGGGAATATGGGGATCTGCGTCTTCATTTCCAGGAGAGCAGAAGGATGCGGGCCCAGGGTCTTAGAACAAGAGTACAGATGCACAGCTTCGGGACTCCTGTAGGCCTGCGCTCCCCTCCCCGTGCCACCCAGCATCTCCTCTGAGTCAACAAGGTGAGTCACAGCACCTGGACAGACCCGACCGACTGGGCATGAGCAGTCCTGATGATTGAAAGACTCTCTAACCCCAGCCAACAGTTCCCCGTCCCAGCCCCTCTCCCCGTGCCCATCTCCAGCAGGACCTGGCCCCCTTCCAGCCCTACTCCTCTAGCCTGGCAGATGTCCCCCGAGGAAGTTAATTAAGGAGGAAGTGACAACATCATGTCCGAAGGAGGTCATCTCCTAGTCCAGGGGCACCCCAGGCTCCCCGCCTTTCTGGAAAGTACTCTGCGAGCTCATAATCCTGGCTGTTACCTGTATTACACCCTCTGCCTGGGACTCCCATTTCCCCTACTCTCACTGTGGATGACTGCTACCCACCTCTAATCTTCAAACCGGCCTCAAATGCCACACCCTCCAGCCTCGAGTCCATTTAGAACCAAGCTCTGCCTTGTCGAGCATTTGGAATACTGCCATATTCCAAATGCTTCTTTCATCTGTTTTCTACAGCCCCTAGCAACATGCCTCTGCTCTCAAGGGCCCACTGAATATGGTTAAATGTCCAGTTAATTTTTAAAAGAGAATAGGGGCAGAATGTCCTGACCACTCATGTGTTTGGTTAACCTCACATCCCTTACAGATAGCTCCACTGAAAAAAATAACCTCAATCCTTGTAACTATAATGCAAACTCCTTTTCTCTTAACCCTACATTCCCTACTGCCAAACCAAAATGAACTGATCAACTCAAAAAAAAATCACCAACTACTTTGTGGTCTATTGGTCTTTTGGGGTCAGATGCCCAGGGGCCAAGACTTGAAGGTTTGGTTTTATTTAACCTCTCCTAGTTTGATAGCACCACGGACATTCAGACTGGAGGCTCAAAGAGCCCAAATCCCACACACCTGCTCTGGAAGCTATTCCCAAGTTACCTTTAACCTCCAAGGAGCATCTCACCTTCTCCAAGACGATAAAAGATGGGGGGGGGGGGTCAGGGGGGAACCCAATCAACCAAGCAGGTGAAAAGCAGACATGAACAGGCCCAGGGTTAATGACAGCAACATAAAATAAGCCAGAGGCCAAGTATCCCCCAAACCAGAGAAGCCTCAGGGCATGCAGAGCTGGGAGGGAGCAAGCCAGAGAGGGGGTCTCGGCACTGCCTCACCTTCCACTTGTCCAATGGGGGGATCGCTACCCCATTGGAGCGGTTAAGGTCGGACACCAGCACCTTCAGAATGTCCTGAATCTATAGGAGGCGAAAAGGGAAAAACAAGGGCAGGGAGAGAAAGAGAAAAGTGGCTTAGAGAGGCAAGAGAGTCAGGGAAGGAAGAAGAGATGGGTTCAGGGCAATGGAATGCTGGAGAAGACAGAAAGGGATCAATACCACAGCCTGTGCCATTATCCAAACAGCCACTTGCTGCCTTGCCAGAGGCAGAAATCAAGGTAAACAGATGGAAAAGTCCCTGGAACAATGCAGTCACATAGCTCCTTAGGCCAACAGTGCAGCTCTTAATAGCTTCTTAGACCCTCAGGCCCAGACTTTTAAAAACCAGACTTCAGAACAAGGGTCCGCTTGAACAAAGTGGGCTACAGCTAAAAAATAAGTCTGAAAGACAAGGATCTGATCCAACAGTGTCATCTTACAGATGAGGAAACAGAGGCCCAGGGGAAGAAGTGATCTTCTTGAAGTCACCCAGCAAGCTGGTGGCAAAGATGGCCTTGAAACTCAGATGATCTCCTAATCCAAGGGACTAGGGACTCTCCTCACCACACCCTGGGGTTCTGTTGGTGCCTCTAAATGGAGAGCCTGAGGACAAGAGGCTGTTCTCACTGCCTGGCTTCCCACTGAGGACGGGGCTGAGGAAGATCACCAGAGCAGTAAGTCAAATAGCAACTACTCTTTACTGAATGTTTACTCTGCACCAGGCCCTGTATTAGGGGATTGTTATAAAAACCACAACAATCTCATTTAAACTTCATAAGTGTAAGACAGTATTACCCCAGTTTTACCAATGTGGAACCAGAGACCCAACGAGCTTAAACAATTTGCCCAAAACCATATCCCCAACAGAGGGAGAGGTAGAATTCAAACCCAAACTTCTTAGCCAATATCTGACATTTCTTCCACAATCTTAACCACTGCCCTCTCCTGCTGTCCCTTGAGCACCCCATCCCCGGAAGGTGGCAAGACTCACATCCTCAGGTGAGGGACAACCACCAGAAGTGGTTTTCTCCGGGCTACTGCCATTCTTGATCTTTCTTTTTTTCTTAGCTGCTGCAGGAACACCAGGGCTGTTCTTCTGCTGATACTCCCTTAACTGCAAAAAGGAAAAGCAGTGAGGCCATGAGACCTATAAGCCCCCTATATTCACATCTTACTTTACAGTTTACAGGAAGCAGAGGTGGAAAAGTAAACATTTAATCAGACATCAGGGTCCTTTCTTACACCTCTTTTAGAGCTGCACACCACTGCTTCTCAAACTTTTACATCAGCGTATCCTAATGGCAGAAGGCAGTGAAGGCACACACCCCTAGTGAATCTGGGAACGTAACAGAAAGAGGACAACCCAAACACCATTTCAGAGAGAAGTCTATTATAATCTTACAAATCTATGCAAACGTCATCCCTAAGCACATTAATATAAAAGGCTTTTTCTCTCTCAAGAGAATCAAGCAAAACTGATGCTCCAGTCCCATGTTTATCCTGTGGCACTCAGGGCAACCCATGTTCAGATGATGATTTGGGAAAGAGTCCCAGCTGTGAAGTTCAGTTTCACGCGATCTGTTCCACAGAGGATAAGCAGATCTCACTCCAAAGGAGCACTGAATGACGGGCATTCTGGTCTCAGAATCACAGCGCATTAGAATGTAAGGTAGAAGATTCAGATTAAAACTGTGAAAGTCTCTCTGGATAGAAACCTGGGAAAAAACCAAACTAAACAAAGCACATTCTCCCCACTGCCACCCAGAGATATTGTCAATGTTTCGAGATCACTGGCTTTTTACGCTATCGACACCAAAGGATGGGGTACAGACTAGAGTGAGGGAGCCTGAAACCCAGGTGGGACCTAGGTCCCATAGTCCCAAGTCCCCTTCAAGCTAGAAATTTGTGCTGCGACCAGAGAATCCGGAAGGAATGTGAAAACACAGGGGGACTGGGTAGTAAGATCAAACACCGGGCTCGTGGCGGTAATGACAGTTCAGAGGGGGATTATGACGTAACTACTTTCCACTCCTCCCTACCGACGCCCGAGTCGCCGTTCAGCGGTGGGGGAGGGGAACGCAAGGCCAGGACCGAGGTCCTTGAGACCGGGAGCCCAGGGAACCCAGGAGGTCCGGTTCTGGGCGGCAGGAGGCGAGGGCCGAGCCTGGTGCGGGAAGCCCCCGGGGTCACCGGCCCAAAGTCACCCCGGGGTGACGAGCGAGGGCGGGGGCTGGGCTGCCGGGGGGCGGGACTGGCTGAGAATACTTTTGGAGGGGGACGCCAAGGGGCGCCGAGAGGCTCGCCCCGTGTGCCTCGAAGGCAGCACAGACTCTGGCCATGGCCCGGCCGTCGGAGGGGTCTCGGGCTGGGTCAGGGAGCCGCGACCCCGCACGTTTTACCTTTTTCTTGGCCGCAGCCAATTTGCTCTGTCGGGTTTCTTCCGACATCCCGGGACGGGGCGGGGGAAAGGGGGGGGGCCACATCAGCACGATCCCGGCAAGCACTGCGGAATTGCTTCCGGCAGCCACAGCGCCGCTGTGAGACGAAGCCAAAAGAGGAGGGACCAGGGCGTTACTAGGCCGCAGCGGTTTGAGCAGAGCCTCAAATCCCTAATCCTATTAGTCGATGAGAAAGTTGAAAGGGAAAGAGGCGTGGCTAAACCACAGTTTACCAGGAGGGACGGGGGAAGGCCTAATAAAGACTGCGTGCGCAGCCGCTCTCCTCGTCCACCTGGTCGACGAATGGCGGGGAAGGGCGGGGCCGGATCTCGCAGCGTGCTTACGTAGCTATAGCTCTGTGGAGTTTCGGTGTGCGTCAGAGAACTGCGAATACCGGGCGGACCTGAGGGGCCGCTTCTCCGCACCCGCCCTGGACCCTCCGGCACTGCAGAGCTCCCCGAGTCAGGGGCCCCGGACCCCAGGGCTGAGGAGGTGGGCGAGGAGCGGACAGCAGGGGGAACGCACATCTCTTCCCAGTCACTTTTCCTGACTCCCCGAAGCTCTGCCCCAGACTTTTCTCTCCCCAGAGATCGCCTCCAGAGACCACCCCCCGCCTTCCCCTGTTCCACATCAGAATCTCTCCTTCCTCCAGGATCCCTACCCCGATCCCGGGAGCGTTATCTACCCTCTTCCCAACCGGATCCAGTCCCGGTCTCTGTACTTCACAGCAGTTCCTCCTCTCACACCCTCCCAAAGCGGCCTCTAGGTCCAATCAGCCTTTTTCCCTCGGATTCCTCTACAGGACTCAAGCAGGACTTTCCAAAAGTTGCCGCGGGGCTTTCCGATCCCCTGTGAGTATGCTTGTGCCCCCTTCCTTGCCCTCCACCCTGCACCCCACTGCTGCTCCCAGCCCTCCTCTCCGTCCCCAGCAGCAGCTGACCCACCCCCAGTCCTCTTCAAGGTCTTCCCCCAGCTGACCTCATTCTGCTGAGAAACTCTAGGTCATTCCTCAGTCCTTCCCCATCTTTTCCTCGTGCCCACCAAGCTTCAAAGAAGAAACAGCGTCCTGTACTTTGTCAGTGGTACCCCCAGGCTCTCCAGATGGGCTCTGTCTCTCATCCTTCCTGACAGCACCACAAGTGGCTGGTTGGTTTTGTTCTTTTCACACCACTATCCCTCCCTCACCCATTCTACCCACATGGAAACCACTCCGTTTTCCTCGAATACGTGTACTCTCTCCTGCCTTAGGGCATTTCTATACACTGTCTGGAATACTTTTTCTTCCAGCTTTTTGCCAAACTGATGCCTACTCATCCTTTAAAGTTGAGCTTCCTCAGAGAAGTCTTAGGCCCACTTCGGGCTCAGGCCAATAGCTTTGTTAGCCACTCCCCTAGAACACTGTACTTCAACTTCAAAGCGCTTTTCAGACTGGTAGTTAGTTGATTGGTTATTTGTCATTCACTCATTCAATTTGATGAATTCATTCGAAATAGTGCTTACTATGTGCCAGGTACTGTTGTAGACACAGGGCAATCAGTGGTGAATAAAACAGAGTCCCTGCCGTCATGGTGTTTACACTCCAGTGGTATAAGGCCGTCAGTGAAAATAATATTAATGAAATATACAATATGTCAGGTGGTGATAGATGTTAGAAAACATCAGGACAAAAGTATAGTGATTGAGGTGTGGCCATGTAAACGGGGTGGTCAGGAAAGGACTTTCTGATGACGTGTGACCTGTGAGCAGAGCTTTAAACGGAAATTTCTGGAGGAAGAGCGTGACTGTTGGGGGTTCTATGTCTGGGACTAGGCTATACGTTCCGTGAAGGCAGGGGGCTGGGCTTGATGTCTTATCCATTGCTGAACCCCTGGAGCCTTTGCCATGGTAGCTAGTGTTTACTCACGATGTGTTGACTGACTGGTTAAAATCCCCTGTCCTAAGAATGGGAACCACGTCTTCCTCGGTCTCTTGTATTACAGTTGCTCCAACAAACATTTCCTGAAAATTAGCAGTGTACCAGGCACCACCCTTCACAGCTTGTAGACGCAGAAAGGACAAAGATGAACTGTAGCCCCAGGGATGGGTTTTGCTACCCAATGCGATTATAAAGCCAGTGACATCATAGACTTGACAGGAGAATCCAAGATTCTCTGGGGTCAGATTGGGAACCAGGATGGGCCCTTTAGTTAAAGTTGGGTTTGGCTGGGAGTGAAAGAAAACCCCAAATAATGGTGGCTTCAGGGACCAACAGTCATCAGGGACCCATAACCTCTATCATCCAAGACACCGACTCCAGCATCCCTCCAGCTGGTAAGAAAGAGGGAAGCTAGAGAAAGGCATGCCCTTTCCCTGGAAGGACAGTTCCCAGACATCGCATATGCTATTTCTAGTTAAGTTCCACTTGCCAGAACTTAGTTATAGGGCCACATCTAATTCCAAGGGAAGCTGGGAAATGTAGTCTTATTCTGGGGTGGAGGGTGTCTATTACCAACCAGAAGCAGGGAGTGGATATTGGGGGATAATGTGTAGGTTCTGAATTGTAGATAATTGGTCAGTCTGGCTTATGACTCTTTGTGCCACGCAGCGGCCATCTCCCAAGTCTGGCCAGGCTGATGGGGCCAGCGAGGATTCTCTGCACCTTGACGTTCAGAAGCTGAAGGAGAAGAAGGACATGCTGGACAAGGAAATCTCCCAATTAATATCTGAGTAAGTCTCTTTGGCTTCCTCAGTGTGCTTAAGATAACTTTTATTTTTTTTTTTTTGGCCATGCCACGCCATGCAGCTTGCAGGGTCTCAGTTCCCTGACCAGGGATTGAACCTGGGCCATGGCAGTGAAAGCGCCGAGTCCTAACCACTGGACTGCCAGGGAATCTCTAGATAACATTTAACTAGTGCCCAGTAACTGCAACCTAGCTTAGCATAAAAACAGGACTGTGCCAGGAATTCCCAGGAGAATAAGGGGACCTGGGAACTGGAAAGCCATGGCTCTCCCAGTCTTTTCTGGGGCCCACGGTCTCTACCTCTGCTTCTGTCCGCACATGGGCTCTGTCCTCCCTCCGCAGGTGGGGTTTTCAGTGCCCAGGGGAAGCTGGCTCTTCCACAACTCCTGGGTTTTCCCATGCCCTTTGCTCCAGTCACATGGCACAGACTGAGCAGCCTTTGAATGTGCATGTCACCCTTGAGGGGATCTGATTAGCCACTCATGTGCCCATCTGTGAATCCCTTGGCTGTGACCAGGGTTACATAGTACCAGCGTGGCTGAGGCTGCCTCCCTAAGAGTACAGGGAGAATGTGCCAGGAGTGAGGGAGTAGGCAGATCTCCTGCCCTACCTTAAGCTTCATGAGGGCAGGGTCTATCTTGGCATCACTATCTTAGTTCCCAATGCCAAGCACCCAGTAGGCCCTTAGTGAACATTTGTTAAATAGATGCCTCGTTACTCTCTGAACCTTGGAGCAGCTTTCTCAACGATATTTTCTCTCTCTCTCTCTCTCTCTCTCTCTCTCTCTCTCTCTCCCCCTCCATTTCTCACCCCAGAGGCTACAGTGTCGATGAACTGGAGGACCACATCTCCCAGCTCCATGAGTATAATGACATCAAGGATGTAGGCCAGATGCTGCTAGGCAAACTAGGTGAGGGAGTCCCCATGCCCCAGGGGTGGTGGGATTTTGCTCCTGGGCCTTCTAAACTTACCCAACCCCCCTACCATTCTCAGCTGCCACGCTCCCTGAATGCCCTTCCCCTTCCTGGCCACCTCGCGAAGCAGCTGTACAGCTCTTACCTGAGTGCCTGCGGTTTTTCCCTCGGGTATAGAGCCTGCTTTGGAGCTATAGGCAGGTTTGAGTCTGGGCTCACCCGCCTGCCTGAGGACTAGGGTTCCCAGTCCTCCGGGGCCTACTCAGACCAATGGAGACCCCAGCCTCGCCTCAGGTGGCCGACATGCTACAGAGGCAGAAAGTGCAAGGGGAACTCTGTGGCTTAAAGGGGTATTTTGTTCCTCCTCGAACACAGTCTCACTATCTAGAGGGCTGAGCCGAGACACAGGCACCTGTGTGTCTGAGCTGGCTGGGACAGCCCACCTTGGAGGTGAGGAAATGTGCAGGTGGCCTTGGTTCCATCACCTGGCGTGGATCGGTGGGCACTCTGATGTTCAGCCAGCAGGGACCATTTGGGACAGTGCCCAGAGCTGGGCTGTCTGCCCGCTGGCTGCCTGAGTTGTAGCTCTTGTCGCAGAATTGCCCATCAGCATCCGGGATTCCACGGCAGGAAGGGCTTCTCCGTGTGTCAGTGGGGAATGGGTCTCAAAGGAGGGGAGGGAGAAAACAGAAGGGGGTGGAGGACGATCAGGGCCCGAGAAGAAAGGAATGTGAGGGGACTGTCGCCTAGAGGCCAAGGGGAATAAGCTCTTGTTTCGACAGAACCCAGTTTGAGACCTGTCCTTCCAGGTCATAGGACCTGGAGCAGGCGGAGTGTCCTCTTTCATTCATTCAGTGAGTATTTCCTGAGCACCTACTCTGTGCTACTCAACAGGGTATGGGGACATTTTGGTGAACCAGACACTTGAGTGTCTCCATTCTCATGTGACTTATGTTTTGGTGTTGGGGTGGGGGAGGGGAATGGTCAAGAAGTAAAGGAACACAAATAAATGAATTATAAAATGCGTTAAGTGCAGTGAAGGAGACAAAAGACAGATGGAAAATATTGAGGTATGAACAGGGTGGCAGGTGGGGATGAGACAGGGTGGTCAGGGCAGGCCTCTGAGGAGACCCCTTCCCTTGGGAGGAGAGAAGAGTCTGTGAGGAGGCATGAGGAAGGGCATCACCAAGTGGCAAGGGCATGCACGTGGGCCAGGGTTTGCAGCTGGCCACTGATGCAATGTGAGTGTACACTTACACTTTCAGCACATGACTCTTGCTGCTGCTTCACGTGGGTGAGGGTTAAGTGAGTCTAGTTTGGAGGGACCAGACAGGGCCCACCGTGGAGGAGCCTGGAAGGGGTAGCAGGAGGGTTATCTGGGCCAACTAGGGGAGCAGGAAGAAAGTGCTGGAGAGGGTCCTGGGTAGGCCAGGGTTTTGGCCATTTTCCCTCCTACTTCTCCCACTGGACATTCTTCCTTCCTTCCTTCCTTCCTTTCAGCTGTGATCCGAGGTGTCACCACCAAAGAGTTGTATCCAGAATTTGACCTGGACATGAATGACTGAGCTCACAGCCCCTTGTCCACGGCCCACTGGGAGAGGCCGATGTGGACATGAGAAGCAGTGAAAGCCCAACCAGAGCACCTACAGGCTTTCCAGTGAGAAAGTGTCAGAAGCCCTTTTCTAGAGAGCCCAAGCCGAGTCAGGAAGGGGTGTTCCCAGCCCTGAGGTTCCTGAAATGTTCCAGTGATACCTGTGTATGTGTATATGTATCCTGTTTGTAAATAAACATATGAGCGATTTTGGTGCGAATCTGTATGCTGATTCCCTCTCCTCTGATAGCCCCCGATCCTACCCTGGAAAAAGAGAGCCTGCCTTGGATTATAACAAACTTCCATGTGCCAGGCACTGTACTAAATGCCTTATATCCATTATCTCTTAATGCTTCAATCCATCCTATGAGGAATTAGTATTACTATCCCCGTTTTACAGATGAGGAAATTGAGGCTCAGAGAGGCACAGTGACTTGCCTGAGGTCACACAGCCAGTAAGTGGCAGAGCAGGGATTTGAGCCCAGGTCTTAACTCTGAAGCTTCTGGTGTGCAACACTGCCTTTCTGGGCTGGGAAACAAGTGGGTAAGAGCTGAGAGTGAAATAGTGACATTGGGAGGAATTCTTCCCTGATCTATAGAATCAGGGTTCCACTGCCCAGTTGTAATTCTCTGCCAAGCATGGGTGAGCTGTTGTCATTTCCTCACCGCGTGTCGCTCATCCTGAACGACCATCACTGGCAGAAGTACA
The DNA here is from genome assembly GCF_951394435.1 of Stenella coeruleoalba. Taxonomy (NCBI): domain Eukaryota; kingdom Metazoa; phylum Chordata; class Mammalia; order Artiodactyla; family Delphinidae; genus Stenella; species Stenella coeruleoalba. The sequence goes on from NC_137153.1 coordinate 115,407,575, forward strand.
GCTTGAGTGTTGCAACTGCGGAGTGCAATCCAGAAGAGCAGGAGTCCACTCGGACTTGCTGAGTATTCTGACTGCTCCCGCTGGACATTCTCATGAGATATCAGAAGTTAGAGCAGTGCTTGGGGACAGGCTTTCACGAGGTGAAGTACGTTTAGTTTCTAAACACCAGCCATGCAAGTCAGGCCTGGGCTTGAGTTCCAGCTCTGCCCGCTTACAAGCTGTGTGACCGTGGGCAGCTGTCTTGGCCTTGATAAGTAGAAATGATAGTAGTGCCGTATGCATCAGGGCAATTAGCATGAATTGCCTCAACGACCCCCAGACCTCCGTGGCTGAATGCAGTAAAGGTGCCTTTGTTTCACAAAGTCCGATGAGGATCTGGTGGCCCTCCTACGTTTTGGAGCTTCACCACTGGAACCCACAATTGGGGGAAAGATATGGAGAAGACACGTCAGCTCTGAACCGACTCACCCCCAAATGGGCAGACGTCACTTCCGCTCACAGACAGTGGTCCAGAACTAGTCATGTGGCCTGAACTGCTCTGGGTGAGCACCCAGGTATTTGATGGGGACCAGCTGCTGTCTCAGCCACAAGTACCTACCTCCAAAGAGTGCTTCAGGGATTTGATGAGCAACTGCCTGGGACCCAGCACCTGGGAACGTCAGTCCAGCTCCCCTTTAATGCTGGACAGCAACCCGTCCTGCTCAGGGGACGGCGTGACCCAGGCCCATGCTCTGGTTCTGTTGCAGATCGCAGACAGTTGGCTTATCCTGCCTCTGTCCGCAGAAGGAGGAGCTGGGAGTCACGGTGTCTGGGTCTCTGCCACACAGCGCTTCTCTGCCAGCAGTAAGTAAGAAGCAATGACAGTGCAACGTGATAAAGGTTGTCATGGGGTTACAGGAGCACATTTAAGCGGCACCAGCCAATTCGGGACATTGGGGAAACGCTGGGAGAAGAGACATCGAAGCCTGCGCAGTAAAAGGAGTCAGCCAGACAAGAACGTGGGAGAGTAGTATTCCGGGGGGAAACTATTTACAAAGGTCCAGAGGCTGAGAATTTAGTGGACCCAGGACTCCAAGGGACTCTGGTTGCAGAGTGATTAGGAACGAAGCCTCTCCCAAACACAATTGTAACCCAACTCTGCATTTTGGGCCAGTCTTTGTTTTGTTTTTTTTTTGAGATGGGTGTGGTTTTTACTTTCCACAACTTACAAGTTTCATAATTTAAATCTTTTTTAAAATAAATTTATTTATATTTATTTATGGCTGCGTTGGGTCTTCGTAGCTGCGCGCAGGCTTTCTCTAGTTGCAGTGAGTGGGGCTACTCTTTGTTGCAGTGTGCGGGCTTCTCATTGCGGTGGCTTCTCTTGTTGCAGAGCACGGGCTCTAGGCGCGCGGGCTTCAGCAGTTGTGGCACGCGGGCTCAGTAGTTGTGGCTCACAGGCTCTAGAGCTCAGGCTCAGTAGTTGTGGCGCACGGGCTTAGTTGCTCTGTGGCCTGTGGGATCTTCCCGGACCAGGGTTCGAACCCGTGTCCCCTGCATTGGCAGGCAGATTCTTAACCACTGTGTCACCAGGGAAGTCCCTATAATTTAACTCTTATGATTTGAAAAAAATCCAATAAAGACTTTAAAAGCAGACACGTAGGAAGCAAAAGCAAAGGGAATGAACCATAATAATGCTTAGTTAAGATGGTAGGATTATTGGTGGTTTTCCCCTTTTTTTCCCACTTCTCTATACAGCATGCAATGTTATTATACTGTCGTCAGTACCACAGTTGTAGGACCACGTCTCCACACCTCCACCACTTCTTACTCTCTTAGTTCTCAATCTAGCTAGTTAATGTTGACCTTCCTGTAATTAATTCATCCTTCCTTTTATTTTATTTATTTCTCCCACCTCGTTTTGGTAGCTAATTTCAAATCTTATAGCAAGAGGGCTTCCCTGGTGGTGCAGTGGTTAAGAATCCGCCTGCCAATGCAGGGGACACAGGTTCGATCCATGATCATCTTCCATGATCCGGGAAGATCCCACATACCGTGGAGCAACTAAGCCTGTGCGCCACAACTACTGAGCCTGCACTCTAGAGCCCACGAGCCACAACTACTGAAGCCTGCGCACCGCAGAGCCCACATGCCGCAACTACTGAGCCTGTGCTCTAAAGCCCATGAGCCACAACTACTGAGCCCATGTGCCACAACTACTGAGCCTGCTCACCTAGAGCTCATGCTCCACAACAAGAGAAGCCACCACAATGAGAAGCCTGCGCACCGCAAGAAAGAGTAGCCCCCACTCGCCGCAGCTAGAGAAAGCCCGTGCACAGCAACAAAGACCCAACGCAGCCAAAGATAAATATAAGTAAGTAAATTTATATTAAAAAAAACTTATAGCAAGATATCTTTCCCTCTTTATACTAGTCATTTTGCTTAACTCTAACCTTATCCTCAACCCTAATTCCAGCTGTAATTCCAAATGTTACTAGAAAGCAAGGACACTTCTCACTAGTTCCCTAAAATCCCTGCCTCTTTACGATTTTTCGTTTTTTCCGCCTTGCCACGCGGCTTGTGGGATCCTAGTTTCCCAACCAGGGATCGAACCCGGGCCCTCGGCAGTGAGAGCACAGAGCCCTAACCACTGGACCGTAACCACTGGACCGTCAGGGAGATCCCCCTGCCTCTTTACAAATTACAGACCTCCTGTGGCTATGCACTTGTTTTCTGATGATCGCCCAGAGTTGCATTCTTCTGGAAGGCAACAAAAGGCACTAAGGTAGATTCCAGGTTCTCAAATTGAGAATGAATACACTGCCAGTGCTCCAAAGACTTTTGCATTTGGGGCCAATTTTAAGGCACCCCTGGAGGATGCTTGGAAAGCATCATCTGGGTCCTCTTCCCTCTGTGTGAAGTCAGCGCTCCCAGGTGTGATGGCAAGCAGAGGCCTCAAGGGGGCAGTGTCCGCTCAGAGATGCGTCCAGCTGCCGGGGAAGCTGCCCCTGGGAGGGCTCTGCCTGGGAAGGTCTGGTCCTGCCAAGCCACTGGCCACAGACAAGATCCTCAGAATGTCCCACATAGAAGAGGGGGTCCTCTATGGCAGCACCTCTCCCAGAGTCTGAAGTGACCCCAACCGCCACCCTGGGCAGTAAGGAGCCAACTGGTGGTGAGATGTGCATAGTGACACGTGCCATTGGTCAGGGCGTGCCCTGATGGTGCTAGGAAACAGGCTACCAAGGGCAACTGACACTGTGAGTGCAGGAACATTGTTTGATCACATCCAGTGTAAACCTTACTCCAAAACATTCATCATTTGGTACATACTAGAGTTCAAAACACTAATGAAATACAGCCTGTATTCTCATCCCTGAGGGCAGAAAGGGGTCGTTTCCGGGCAGCCTGACCTCATTGAGGCAGTGTCACCAAATAACAGCCCACTTTAGCTTTGCTCAGAAACAGAGGACAATTTGCAGAGGGGAGGAAGGCCAGATGGGGGGCGTCTGTTATGGAAGAGTGGTGCCTGAGGGGCCCGCAACCTTGACACCTGGAGGCTCTGTGATGAAAGCTCTGGGTACTGTCAAGTCAGGTGTTGTCACCAGATGAAAGGTGACGGCCACCATTCAAACCAGTCACAAGCTGAAGGTTTCCCCAGAGAAGGGTTGATGGAGATAACTAACATTTCTGAAACCCTGTGGGTCAGCAGGGAGATGGGCAGTATGCTTCATGGGCAGTATCTCACTGGCACCTTCCAACCAGTGTGTGGTTAGGTGGAGTATCCCCATTTCCAAACTGAGGTCTGAGGGGCAGAGTAACTTGCTCAAGGTCACAGTTCCAAGAAGCAGCTGAGCCCGTCTGGCTCCAGAGCCTGGCTGATGGTGAGCTGTCTTCCTCCCAGCCGAGGCTCAGCCTCTCTCTTATTTTTAAAAAAAATTTTGAGATTTTTAAATGTTTTTTGTTTTGTTTTGTTTTTTTGTTTGTTTGTTTTGTGGTACGCGGGTCCCTCACTGTTGTGGCCTCTCCCATTGCGGAGCACAGGCTCCGGACACGCAGGCCCAGCGGCCATGGCTCACGGGCCCAGCCGCTCCGCGGCATGTGGGATCTTCCCGGACTGGGGCACGAACCTGTGTCCCCTGCATCGGCAGGCGGACTCTCAACCACTGCGCCACCAGGGAAGCCCAAGGCTCAGCCTCTCTTGAGTCTCACCCAAGGTCATACATTAATAAAAGAAGTCAGAACTTGAATCCAGAACTCTGAGCCTTTAAGCCCAAGGTCTTAGCCACAAACCTTCACTGTGCTTCTTCGAAGTTGTACCTGCCCAAGGCCCTGACCTAGAGGCCTCTACCTTGAGTTTGGCCTTGGCACCTCTCTCCTGATTCCTCTGAGCAGGAGACTTCGCTCCCTTCCCAGGGAGCCTCTCATCCCCGACATTGGGAACTCTGAACAGGAGCAGATCCTCTCCTGGCCTTTAGCTCCCTCAGCCTCTCGTGTTCATTCCAGAATCCCAGAGGATCTCAGCGGCAATGATAATCATAGCAGCCAACACTGGGAGCACATACTCTGTGCCAGGCCCCAAGCCTAGAGCTCAGCATGACTACAACAAGTATTTCCAATGACAGACCTAAGAGGTACATCATTAGCCCCATTTTCCAGATGAGGCAAATGAAGCTCAGAGAGGTTAAGTCACTTTCCCAAGGAAACAAAGCTAAGTGGCCAACTCCAAGGTTGAAGTTCCACAATCATTCTCTCTCTCTCTTTTTCTTTAAAAAATATTTATTTATTTATTTATTTATTTATTTTGGCTGCACCAAGTCTTAGTTGCAGCATGCATGAGGGGTCTAGTTCCCCGACCAGGGATTGAACCCGGACTCCCTGCATTGGGAGCGCGGAGTCTTACCCACTGGACCACCAGGGAAGTCCCCACAGTCATTCTCTTTAAAGACCAGGTAATAATTTCCAAACCTCTTGAGTGTCACAATTACCTGAGAGGGCTTTTAAAGGAAAAGATATGGGTCCCTAACTCCTCCCTAGGGATTCTGCTTTGGTAGGGGGGGCAGGCCTGTATTTTTTGTAACAAGCTCCCCAGGTGTTTTTGATATCTGGCCTCTCCGGTGAGCATTCCTGGATCGTTGACAGGTTGCTTCTAACCACCAGGAATAACATCCAATCAAATCCTGCCTCCAAACCAGCCATCTTCAAACCCATCTACAGAGCCACCAGACCCTAAGAGCCAGCTCTGGATCAAACCTAGGTGAGATTGTATCTGGCTTCTCCCCAGAGCCTTCTCATAGGCCCAGGCATTTGCTAGCTCTGCTCCTCTGACCTCCACCCTGGCACCAGCAGACCTGCCCAGCTGGTTTGCCCGGAAGGAGATTGGCCTGTTTTGCCATCTTAGGGCTCTTCTCGTTTCTGATTTACTAGGGGCTCAGGAAGTACCTGTAGGGTTGGGGGCGGGGACTACTTGGAGAAGATTGATGGGCAGGGGGTCACAGGCTGCTTTGCAGACCACAAGGGGGCTGGAAGGCCCCGGGACAGCCCACCACCCCACCCATCACACCCGGCCACCCACCTGATGCTTGTCTCTCTTAGTCAATGTCCACTGCCCCGAAAGCATCCCGATCCAGGTCTCACCAAGAGGGAAACTTCTTGGAGTAACTAATGTCTGTCCCTCTGGTTACCCAGCCCACCTCCAGGTGAGTCCCACGCCTCCTGCTGAAGTGCTTGAAGGAGGGGGTTAGTCAGGGTCTGACTGGATATTGCAGAAGAAATCAGATGATGATACGGTGGTGGGAACGGGGTTTTGTTTGTTTTTATTCTATGGCCAGAGCTAAAGCTCAGCAGGCCATGCCATGTGTAGACAGATGCAGGAGGCTGGGCTGGTGGTGGCGGGACCTCCCCAGACCTCAGTTTCTTCATCTATAAAGTAGGTAAAATAATACCTACCGTGGCCACTTCACAAATGATCATAGATATAAAAGCTGGATTAATGACTCTAATGAAATAGGCAAATGTCAGCTCATTGTTAGGATGATAGATTTGGGCGTTCTAAGCATATTCCTGGCTCCCCTGGGAATGCAGGGTCCTTACAGCTCAAAGTGGGGCCTTAATGAGCTAACATTCCTGGTGCAATAGGGTGGGGTGGGGGGAGTGAGCTGGGGAATGTAAGAAGAGAAAATTCGTTACCTTGAAAACTGCGGTTATCTGGGTATTGATATTCATTCATCTAAGGTGGGGGAGACAGACAAGAAAGCAAATAAAAAATAAATCATTCTTCAGATGGTGGTAAGTGCTGGCACTTATGAAAAAGGGTTGGGACCCAGGGACTTCCCCAGCGGTCCAGTGGTTAAGACTCCATGCTTCCACGGCAGGGGGCACGGGTTTGATCCCTGGTTGGGGAACTAAGATCCTGCATGCCACGAGGTCAAAAAGGGTTGGGACCTGAAGCTCATAAAATTTGGGCCTCCCTCCCCTCCCTGCCGAATACATATATTTTTTTAAATTTTATAAATAGCATTTTTTTAACAGAAGTATAGTTGATTTACAATGTTTCAGGTGTACAGCAAAATGAGGGGGTAAGTGGACGGAGGTGAATGGTCAGATTCTGGGACTTCCCTGGCGGTCCAGTGGTTGAGACTCCACGCTTCCACTGCAGGGGGCACCGGTTCATCCCAGATGGGGAACTAAAGAAAGAGAGGGAGAGAGGGAGGAAGGAAGGGGTCAGATTCTGGAAACAACAGTCTTTTGACGGTAGAGCCAGCAGGATTTGCTGATGGGTTAAATATGGGGTGTGAGGAAAAGGGGGCTTTTAGGATTTTGGCCTGAGCGAGTGGAAGGGTGGAACTGTGAGTTACTGGAGTGAGGAATTCTGGGGGAGAGCAGGGTGCAGGGGAAGATAAGCAGTCAGTCTGGGGATCTGTTAAGTTTGAGATGCCAGCTCAACACGGAAGTGGAAATGCTAAAGAACAGATATTTAGGAATGGAGTTCATGGGAAGGGTCCGGTGAGAGGTAACATAAATATGGGCACCAGAAGCATGACAGATTGATGGGATTCAAGCCATGTGATTTCAGACTGACATCCTCAAGGAGCGAGTGAGGGCCGAGAGTAGAGCTGCCTGGAGCTTGTGGGCACCGCGGAGGAGAGCAGGGGAGGAGGGGCCCCAGCAAAGAGGCTGAGAAGGAGCCAGGGAGGGAGGAGGAGACTGTTCCAGGAGGAGGCAGTGACCGGCTGTGTCAGACCCTGCCGAGAAGGAGCCGCTGGATTTAAAGAGGAGGAGGTCGTCCTTGACCTTGGCAAGAGCGGTTCCTGGAAAGCAGTGGAGAGTGAGTGTCTGATTAGAGTGGGTTCCAGGGAGCATATGGTGAGAACTGGGGGCAGCGACTAGAGACAATCTTTCCAGGAGCTTTACTCTTTTTTTAAAAAATAAATTTATTTATTTATTTAATTTTGGCTGCGTTGGGTCTTCGTTGCTCCGTGCAGGCTTTCTCTAGTGACAGAGAGCGGGGGCCACTCTTTGTTGCGGTGCGCAGGCTTCTCACTGTGGTGGCCTCTCCTGTTGCGGAGCACGGGCTCTAGGCACGTGGGCTTCAGTAGTTGCAGCACGCAGGCTCAGTAGTTGTGGCTCACGGGCTCTAGAGCGTGGTCACAGTAGTTGTGGCACACGGGCTCAGCTGCTCCACAGCACGTGGGAACTTCCCGGACCAGGACTTGAACCCATGTCCCCTGCATTGGATTCTCAACCACTGCGCAACCAGGGAAGCCTGGAGTTTTACTTTTAAAGGAGGCCGAGGCTGCAGCTGTGCAACTCGGTGATGTGGGAGCAGCCGGAGGCCGAGGAACAGAAGCTGCCTGAGGCCACTAGAGCCAGCGGACACTGAGATGTCAGCTAACAAGTTCGAGAGCCAATTCCTGATCATTGGAATTCATACCCCTTTCTGGTTTTGATGGATAAGGGCAAAGAAGGGAAGAAAAGATATACTCTCTGGAATCTTTCTCCCCTTGGATGTGCAATTGCTGATGTGTCTCTTCAGTACGCAGCCTCTCACTGTTGTGGCCTCTCCTGTTGCGGAGCACAGGCTCCGGACGCGCAGGCTCAGCGCCCATGGCGGACTCTCAACCACTGCGCCATCAAGGAAGCCCCACCTTTATTCTTAAAAGGGTAGGATTGGATCCCTGGTGATGGAACTAAGATCCTGCAAGCTGCGTGGCCAAAAAAAAGAAAGAAAGAAAAAGAAAAGCACTTTAGGTTTTTAATGTACACAACTATTTTTAATTTTTTAAAAATTTATAAAGAAAAGTTATATAAATAGCCCATTGAACATATGTTCAAATAGAGATGTAAAATGTGAGTAAAATCTTAGTAAAGCATAAGGACTTGCATATCCATTAGTTCCATTATGTTGATTGGATTAACCAAATCCTCTGTTTTAAATTCAGGTATTCTTGTGTAGGGTGAAATAAGGTCATGTGTTAAAGCATGCCAGTAAAATTAGAAAGTTGTTGGTTTGTCTTTCAGTGGCTAACCTTGTTTTTTTTGTTTTGTTTTGTTTTGGCTGCGTTGGGTCTTTGTTGCTGCACGTGGGCTTTTCTCTAGTTGTGGCGAGCAGGGGCTACTCTTCCTTGCGGTGCACGGGCTTCTCATTGCCGTGGCTTCTCTTGTTGTGGGCTCTAGGTGTGTGGGCTTCAGTAGTTGCAGCACGTGGGCCCTAGAGCACAGGCTCAGTAGTTGTGGTACACGGGCTTAGTTGCTCGTGGCATGTGGGAAATTCCCAGACCAGGAATCGAACCTGTGTCCCCTGCACTGACAGGTGGATTCTTAACCACTGCGCCACCAGGGAAGTCCCTAACCTTGTTTTTAATTGCATGCCGATTAATTTGGCGCGTTGAAGTTCAAGTTTGATTGGTATTCATCACTGACTGTGCTTCTCTTCTATTATTTTTGCTGGATATTAATATTGTTGTCTTTTCCTTAATTGGGTGTAGGTTTCTGTAACATATATTTTTGGCTTTAAGCTCTTCCACATCATTCCGTTTTAATCTAATTCTTTAGAAGCAGATTTTTTCCCAATTTTGTATTTTGATACAATCTCAAATGTTTGCTTCCTATAAACAGAATTTAAACCATAACATTTTGCCTTATCTAGTGTATTTGTTCTGTCCGTGAATTTTTTGTTCTGTAAATAATTCTGAAATGATTTAGAATATATGTATCCTTGTTTTTAATCAAAACAGACCTTAGGGCTTCCCTGGTGGCGCAGTGGTTGGGAGTCTGCCTGCCGATGCAGGCGACACAGGTTCATGCCCCGGTCCAGGAAGATCCCACATGGCGCGGAGCAGCTGGGCCCGTGAGCCATGGCCGCTGAGCCTGTGCGTCCGGAGCCTGTGCTCTGCAACGGGAGAAGCCACAACAGTGAGAGGCCTGCGTACCGCAAAAAAAAAAAAAAAAAACAGACCTTAGGTAAAAATTCATTTTCCAAGATTTTTACAGACATATTTACCTAATTGAAATTAAAAAAACAACTTTTGACTTCTCAAAAAAAAAAAAAAGGAGGCAGAGAAATGCAGCAACTGGAGAGAGATGGAAGGTTAAGAAAGAGTATGCTTGTTTTTCTGTGTGGAGCTTTTTTGAGGGTAAAATATACATAAAATACACATAAAATTTACCATTTTAAGCGTCATTAAGTGTACAATTTGGTGGCATTAAGTACATTCACATTGTTGTGCAACCATCCCCACTGTCTATCTCTATATCTCTTTCTGCCTTGCAAAGCTGAAATTCTGTACACATTAAACATTAACTCCCCACTCCCCAGCCCCTGGCGACCACCATTGTGTTTTCCGTCCCAGTGAATCTGGCTACTCTAAGTACCTCATATAAATGGAATCACACAGTATTAGTCTTCCTGTGACTGGCTTATTTCACTTAGCATAATGTCTTTAACGTTCACCCATGTTGTAGTAGGTGTCAGGAACTCCTTCCTTTTTAGTGTTTGAATAATATTCTGTTGTGTGGATAGACCACATTTTGCTCATCCATTCATCTATCGATAGACACTTGGATTATTTCCACCTTTTGGCAACTGTGAATAATGCTGCTCTGAACATGGGTACACAAACATCTGTTTGAGTCTGCTTTCAGTTCCTTTGGGTATATACCCAGAAGTGGAATCGCTGCATCATATGGTAATTCTATGTTTAATTTTTTGAGGACCTGCCATGCTGTTTTCTGTTTGTTTGCTTTTAAGATAGGAGATTAAATAGCATGTTTGTATTCTGGTGGAAATTATCAAATAAAAAGGAGGAAATTGGGCTTCCCTGGTGGCGCAGTGGTTGAGAGTCCGCCTGCCGATGCAGGGGACGCGGGTTCGTGCCCCAGTCCGGGAAGATCCCACGTGCCGCGGAGCAGCTGGGCCCATGAGCCATGGCTGCTGAGGACCCTTAGTTCCCTGACCAGGGATTGAACCCGGGCCACGGCAGTGAAAGTGCTGAATTCTAACCACTGGACCACCAGGGAATTCCCCAGGGCAGGAATATTTCAAATGTTGATACATACTACCAAATTACTCCTAAAAGGTTACACAGTTGTATATTCCTACCAACAGTACAGATTGCCCATCTTCTCACATCCTCCCCAATACTGGGTGTTATCTTTTCTTAATTTATTTGAAAGGCAAGGAAAAGTCATCTCATTTTCATCTGAATGTCTTTCATTATTAGAGAGGTTGAGCATCATTTCAGGTTTACTGGCCATTTGGATTTCTTTTGCTGTATAAACACACAATTCATGTCATTTGACCCATTTTCTTGTCATCTTTTTCTTATTGTTTTATAAGAGCTCTTTATATATTATAGATATTAGTTCTTAAGTATATAACAAATAGTTTTATCAGTCTGTCATTCGTTTAGCATCTTTTCCACTGTACAGAAGTTTTTTTCTTTTTAACTAAGCCAAGTCTGTTCATCTTTTTTTTTCTTTTGGCCGTGCCATGCAGCTTGCAGGATCTTAGTTCCCTGACCAGGGATTGAACCCAGGGTCCTGGCAGCGAAAGCACCAAGTCCTAACCACTGGACCACCAGGAAAGTCCCTGTTGGTTTTCTGTCACGTGTTAAAAAGCTCCCGCCCACCCCCCACATTCTGCACAGTCATCAGTTCTGGCTCATGAACAATTCTTATCTTTATACACCCACCGCTCCCCCAGCAGCCTGGCCTTTCAATGTCCCGCATGGCTCTCCAGCCCCAAGGCAGAGCTTGGCCCCTCGGAGTCCCAGGGCCAGCCTGGACTGAAGGGCTACTGGGTGCCCAGCCCCGGCCTCAAGTTCTTCTCCAGCTCTGCTGCCACTCGGGGTGCTGCGGACTGGATGGCATCCTGGATGCTGGGTAGGTCCCATTGGGTCCTTAGGAGGGCATCGTCCAGGGTGAAGAAACCATCGCGTGTACGCCGCACCTGGGTGCAGACAGCGGTGCTCTTCAGTTCCAGGCCGATTTCGTGCACCAGCCTTCGCAGCTGCTTCTGCGTCTCATGCATGCACTGCACCTCTGCCAGGGACACACAACAGAGGTGGTGGTCAGAAGCACAGCCTCTGGTGTCCGCTGATCTAGATCCACACCCCTTGAGACCTCCTGGCTATGTAATAACCTTAGCAAGACAACTTACTTCTCTAGGGCTTTGTTCTTCGAAGTGTAGCCCAGGGTGGGTCCTGAAAGTTTGTTAGACATGCAGAATATCAGGCCCCACCCAGACCTGCTGAGTCATAATTTGCCTTTTTTTTTTTTGGTCTCGCAGCTTGTAGGATCTTAATTCCCCAACCAGGGATTGAACCCATGCCCCCCTGCAGTGAAAGTGCCGAGCCCTAACCACTGGACCACCAGGGAATTCCTAGAATTGGCCTTTTAAGAAGAATCCCAGGTTGGGAATTCTCTGGCGGTCCACCAGTTAGGACTCAGCGCTTTTACTGCCGGGGCCTGGGTTCAATCCCTGGTCAGGGAAGTAAGATCCCGCAAGCCATGTGGCATGGCCGGGGGTGGGGGGAGAAGAACCCCAGGTGATTGGGCAGGTTAAAGTTCGAGAAGTGCTGCTCTAAGGCTTGGTTTGCTCATCTGTAAAATGAGTGGTTGTGAGGAATCTAAGAGATAATTTCTATAAGGCACTTAGCATCAGAAAAGTCTTGGTCAGCACTCAAGAAAAGGAGCAAGATAGCACAGAGAGATCAGCTCAGTGCTTTGTGACCACCTACAGGGGTGGGATAGGGAGGGTGGGAGGGAGACACAAGAGGAAGGAGATACGGGGATATATGTATATGTACAGCTGATTCACTTTGTTATAAAGCATAAACTAACACACCATTGTAAAGCAATTATACTGCAATAAAGCTGTTAAAAAAAAAAAAAGAAAAGGAGCAAGGAGCCCTCGTTAATACGATAAACAAAGAAAGAAGTGGTGGTCGGGTTGCTGAGTTGGGTGGGATCCGGGAGGGGAGAGTGGTGTCTGATGCCGCACAATGACTTGAAACACTGGGCGGCTCTGGAAACGAGCCACTAAATATAATCTCTGCTTGTTAAGGTCTGGCTTCAAAGGGGGACTTGGCAGGAGACAGGACATCATTTGTTCTGTGCTGTGTGATCAGCCAAGTCCAGCCTCAGGCTAGGAAGGAAGTCGGCCCCGGTGCCTTGGCCAGCGGAGCTTAGGGCTCACGCGTGCTGGCCTCTGCAAGGGCCTTCCACAGTGACCCCCCCAAACCCAGGAGCCCAGTGGCACTTCTCCCAACGTCCTGGAGCAACTTACCTAAGAGGAATTCTGGAGGCGCAAACTGGAGGCATCGGATGCCAGTTACCAGCATTGGGGACTTGTTCATGGGCCGGAGCACGCCGCTCACGGCCATCTCATAGGCCTCCTGGGTCTGTAGGTCAGCGTTGGAGTACCTGGGGATCAGGAGGCACCAGAGTGGGCAGTTGACTGCCTACCCCTGGCCCTGCCCTATTCATGCCTTTCCTGAAGCTCTTCATTCGCTTTCCACCTTCCCTGCCCCTCTAGCCACCTTTGCAGCAGCCTTGTTCTGTCCCCTCCAATCCCTAACTGCAGGCTCTGACCGACCCCCTCTCACACTCTCCTTGGCTTCAACGGTCATACCTGTGTTGACCACTTCCACCCCCTGGTTCTGTGCCGTGATGGTGCGGACCCCTAGCTCTCCTCTCCCTTAGCTCATATACTCCCTAGGAGGCCAGCTGGGATCTCTTGTTCCCCTTGGTCTCCCCAGGGGCTGGCCCAAGACCCAGCACAAACACTTCTGCAGGCTGTGAAAGGAATGGGTGCTTGTGTCTGGTTTTGGAATTTGCCCCAGAGTAGGCGGAGCCTACAGGGAGCCTTGTGGGCAACTTCTTGCCCTTCCAGCACTTCCTTGAGGGTCCCCTTTCAGGGAGGTGTGGGTCGGGCCTCACTTACATCACCAGAGCCTTCTGATGGGAACCTTGGATCAGGGACAGGATTCGCTCCAGCTTCTCTCTGGTCACGTGGTCTGGAAAAGCCAGGGGATGGTCAGCACACAGGTGCCCACTGAGGAGGCAAAACTGGCAATTTCCCTTCCCACCAACCAGCCCTGTCCTTGGAACCTAGCTGGGGTCCCAGAGCATCCTCTGGTCCCAGGGTTCCCATTTAGGGGGTTGAGAGTCCTTTGAGAATCTTATGAAGGCTGTGGACCCGCTTCTCAGAAAGATATACATGAACTCAACATTTTGAGGACATTTTCAAGGGGCTCACACACCCCAAGTTAAGAACACTTCCTTCCGGAAATGAGGCTCCAAAGATGTAATGTGATTTGCCCCATATTCTTTTTTTTTTTAATAAATTTATTTTATTTATTTTTGGCTGTGTTGGGTCTTCATTGCTGCATGCAGGCTTTAGTTGCGGTGAGCGGGGGCTACTCTTTGTTGCAGTGTGCAGGCTTCTCATTGCGGTGGCTTCTCTTGCTGCAGAGCACAGGCTCTAGGCATGCAGGCTTCAGTAGTTGTGGCTCACGGGCTCTAGAGCACAGGCTCAGTAGTTGTGGCGCACAGGCTTAGTTGCTCTGCGGCATGTGGGATCTTCCTGGACCAAGGATCAAACCCGTATCCCCTGCACTGGCAGGAGGATTCTCAACCACAGCACCACCAGGGAAGCCCCTTGCCCCACACTGTAAGCCTGGTCCCCTGAGCCCCAGTCTGGGGTTTTTCAGGCCAGGGACACCAGGAGGGAGGGTGCCATCTGTCCAAATGCAGAAATGGGTGGCAAGAAGTGGGAGTGGCTCCTCTGCCTGCTGGTCCAACCAAGTGACTGTGGAGCAGGCAGCTGCAAAGCCTGGGGATGCCCACGGACTGCAGGGAGGCCGAGCCTGCAGGCCAGCTGGGGCAGCCACCAACTTCTGACTCCACAGGCCAGAATCTCTGGGAGCAGGTGTAACTGACTAAGGCCTGGCCAGCTGGGAAGGGCCTGGGCCTCTCATCCCTTCTGTCTGGTCTCATTCACGCTGTTGTCTTATCTGGAGGCGCCTGCTGCAGCCTCCTCCCCACTCATTTACAGCCCAGCTCAAATGCCGCCTGCTCCAGGAAGCCCCTCTTACAGCACGTGGCTTCTTCCTTCTGCACCTGGGTCTCTTTCCCAGCACTTAGTTTTCTTTAGTGTTTATGTCATTATTTTATTTATTTATTTATTTATTTTGGACCCAGGCCCCGCCAACCAGGGACTGAACCCAGGCCCCATCAGTGAAAGCACACAGTCCTAACCACTGGACCGCCAGGGAAGTCCCTATAGTATTTACTTATTTATTTAAATTTATTTATTTTTGGCTGTGTTGGGTCTTTGTTGCTGTGCGCGGGCCTCCTCTAGGTGCGGCGAGCAGGGGCTACTCTTCGTTGTGGTGCGTGGGCTTCTCATTGCAGTGGCTTCTCTTTGTTGCGGAGCATGGGCTCTAGGCGCGCGGGCTGCAGTAGTTGTGGCTCGTGGGCTCTAGAGCGCAGGCTCAGTAGTTGTGGTGCATGGGCTTAGCTGCTCCGCGGCATGTGGGATCTTCCTGGACCAGGGCTTGAACCCGTGTCCCCTGCATTGGCAGGTGGATTCTTAACCACTGCACAACGAGGGAAGTCCTATTTTTAATTATATAATTGATACAAGAATCTTCTTCAAAAAATTTAGATCAACACCAACAAACATCTCCCCTCCTCCAAATTCTGGCTTCCTCCCTCTCAGAAGTGTCAACTTGGTAGTTGTCTTTAGACGTTTTGGATGTTGACACACACATACAAGTACAAATATATAGACAGCACTGCTTCGCCACATGTTTTTAATCTTCTCCAGGAGACGCAGAGGTGTGTGTCTGCTCTCCCTGCTAGACTGTGAGGCCTAAGATTGGGGACCCCATCTGATTCATCATATGCCTCCGGCCCCTGCCCCCAGTGCCTGGCACGTGGTTGGTGCTCAAAAAATGTCAAATAAGCAAATGCAACAGATCATATAGGACGTCTAAGAACATGGGGAGAGTGAGAAATGAAGAATAAGCCTGCCATCCACCCACCCATGCATCCACCCGTCTACCCATCCATCCATCCATCAATACAGCACCTCCCATGTCCCAGGCGCTGTGTTGTGTGTGACCACAGGAGTGGAACTACACAGTTCCTGCTCTCATGGTTGACATTCTGGTGGGGAGACAGATATTAAATAATCACTAATCATTAGTTGATTACTTTTCTGACAGTACACTGAAACCACTTAAGGAGGTAACATTTAAGCAGAGCACAGGGGAGCACAGGGCATTCCTGGAAGTCAGAATCACACGTCCGTGCCAACAGCCAGCCCCGGCTTGGTGTGTCTGAGAATAACTGAGCGGGGGCCCTCACAGCCCACCTCAGGGTTAGGAACCAAAGGAAGCAAATGAAGAGGCAGCCACGCCCACCCCTCCCGCCCGCCCTGGACTCCCGTGGGCTCTCACCATACGTCGTCTTCTCCACCAGCCGCCCGTCCTCACAGAAGTCGTCTGTGGCTTTGCCCAGGAGGCCGTGCACTGTGTAATCCTGCGAGGACAGGGAGAGGGAGGTATGACCAGCCTCTCGGCTCTAAGCCGCCATGGCAAGGAGGGAGATGTGGCCCAGCAGCTCAGGCCCCCGAGGCGCTAGACTGAGGCTGGGGGGCCCTCTGGTCTCCCCTCAGGGAGTTCAGGTGCTCAGCCCCTGCCCAGCTGCCCCTGGGGAAGGACACCCGACTTCCTCTCCCATGACAGCAAGCATCAGAAGCCTGCGAAGGGTGCCCCGAGCCACCCTGCAACAACCCCGGGCCTCCGCACCTCTCCACTTCTGCCCAACCTGACAACTCATGATGCCAGGCCCCTCCCAGGATGCTCTGTCAGCTTCTCTCTCCCCTCCAAATTCGATCTGTGCAGCTGCCTGCCTCTGCGTCCAATAACAGTAATGACGATAACAGAGAGGACGACGACAGTGACATCGATTGAGCATCCACCACGTGCCACTGGCTGTGCTGAGCACATTACATACGGTCACTGACTAAATATTCAAAGCAACCGTACGGAGGAGGTACTACAATCACTCCCATTTCAAAGATGAGGAAACGGAGGCACACAGATGTTAAGTAATTCACCCAAGGAGACAGAACTGGCAGAGTGGTACAATCTGAGTTTTGAAGCGAAAACTTGGCTGCAGAATCTGTGCTCTTAACCACTGAAAACACGGGCCTTCTAATGTGGCGTCTCCACACATGATCGTGATGCCAGAGCCTGCAGCCCAGCATGGATGTAAGCTTCCTGACACCCAGACGGTGTCAGACAGAACCAGGTTCAAATCCCAACTCTGCCCCTTAAAGGCTGGGTGACCCCGAGCAAGCGTCGTCTCCTGAGCCTCATTCTCTCATCTGTAAAATGGGTTAACAATAGATCCCATTTTACGGGGATGCTGTAAGGCATCCGCAAGGGAGTCCGCGTACAGTACTCAGCGCAGAGTAGCCAGCATGCGATAATGCCAACTGTCATTATGATGTTACAGCCTCCCTTGGTACATGACCCGAAAACAAAATGCTTGCTGATGGCCTGGGTATTCTCCATGGAATCATCTCTGCTTCAGAATCGTACCAGTGACCCCCAGGGAAAGGGCTAAGGGATAAGCAGGCCGTCCCCAGCCCCCGTACCTTGGTGAGGTGAGCGTTGTACATGTCGGTGAGGAGCCTTCGTCCACGTCCCACGCCGAGCACTGAAAGGCACCCAGCCTGGTCTCACACCTGGGTCCCCCTTCCCGTTCCCCTGGGTCCTCCAACCCTCACCCCCTCCAGCAGAATACTCCCACTTCCAAGGCTGTGGAAGCCAGCAAGGAGGCAAGAAGAGCTTCTTCTACAGGGAACAAGTGAGCTCCTCTGTGCATATATGAAAATGCAGATTTCCGGGACCCACCCACATATACGGACTCTGACTCGGGTTGGGGTGGGAGCCTAGGGATCCTTAGCAAGCTCCCTGGGGTCCTGATGCACTCAGAAGTAGGAGACCACTGGCCCAGTCACACAGACCTGCACTCACATCTGGGGTGGCTCTAAGCATGTCCTTTAACCTCCTTGGGTCTCAGGCTCCCCATCAGTAAAACGGGGATAAAAATACTGTCTGATCCCTGTGGGTATTGTGATGATCGAGGCAATGCACACAAAGGAAGAAGCCGGCAAATAAATGGGGGCATTGTGGCCACTCCCTGCCTTTCCTCCGGTCTGTGTCTCCCTCTGGCTGAAGGAAAGAATGACCATCCATCACTCCTGGAGGGAGCGGGGCATGAGATCACGTCCGCCTGCCTGTGTCCCAGGAAGCAAGACAAGTTGCTGTGACTGTTGTGTATGAAGGATGTGGCCGCCGCCTGACCCTGGGGACACAGATGGCTCATGACTCAAGGCTTTGTGTGTCCAGCTCCAGCGACATCCAGAGCCCAGCCGGTGGGGCCAGGGTCACACACTTGGCTACCCCATGCAAGCGATGATGGTTTTCCCTCTCTGGTCCAGGGACCTTCACTAGCCACATGACCCAGGATGAGTTACCTATGCTCCTGGAGCCTTACTTTCTTCCTAAAATCATATGGTATCTACCAAATAAGGTCATTATGGTGAATGCATGTGTACAAAGAGTTTCAAACCACACGTCACAGGCAGGAATCACTTGATAAACGTGGGTGATCACGACTTCCCCCTTCCCACCAGTCACCTCTCCAGGGGATCAGACTTGGCAGGAATCAAGGGAGTGAGCAGTAGCGGGAAATGGCTGTCAGGTTAGAAATGGGCTGCGCTCCTGGGAGCTCCCCGATCCTCTCCCAAGCCTCTATCATTGTACCCCAGGCTCACCACACCACCTACCAAGCACCCCAGACGCCTGGGCATCCAGTCGGTGCCCCATGCCAATCTTCAGGCTGGTGAATGCTGGTCCACGTACTGGAAAGAAACAAACGAGGTCCTTTTCCTCAAAGAATCCAGCCTCCAGGATGGCTCTGGGCTGCATGGTGACCTCATTCCTAGAATGAGGTCCAAAACCAGCATCAGGCTGGACTTTCAGGTTTCCTCACCATGGAATTGGGGGCCCAAAACCACTTCTTCAGTTTCTTGGGCCCAGAGAAAGGGCAACCCAGGGGGCCTGTTAAGTCCGTCCATCACCATTCCCCCCATGAGACACTTCGAGTGGACTGGGCAGAACACTGGAATCAAGACTGGGGGGGGGTTCCCTAACCAGCTCCTGTGGAAGGAGAGTCCTGGCCACTCTCCCAGGGAGGAAATGGAGGCTGCGAGCTCCTTAAGGCAGGGGTCTGGGTCTGTGTGTTCACAGTTCTGCCCCCACAGCCCAGAACTCACTGACTGCTCGGGAAATAACCCATTTCCCGAAAGAATGAATGACCCATCAAATTAATATACATTAAGTATGTATAGTTTTTTTGTATATCAGCTATACCTCAAGAAAGCTGGGGAAAAAAATGAATGAATGCAGGAATGAGCTAGATGCTTTTACACTTCTGTAGATCAAGAGGAACCTAGGAGACCAGTATGGGGCGGTTAAGAGCCTACTGAATCCAGGCTACATGACTTAACACTAGTCAACACTGAGCATCAGTTTCCTCATTTGTGAAATGGGACTAGGACCCACCTCACAGGATTCAGTGGGATAGTATTTGGGAAAAGCCTAACACAGTACCCCGTACAGAGTAGGTCCTCAACACATCAGACTTGTTATTGTTGTTACACTGTAAACTCACTGATTATTTCTCTCCAAGGGGTTTCAGAGGTTCCTGGTCAAGCTCCTCAGCCCTCCTATAGAGCCTCCCCAACGCATGCTTTAATCATGTCTAATGACAGGGGCTCATTGTCAGAACTAGTTTCACTGTTGGGCAGGTTTGTTGACTATAGTAAGTCACTCTTCACAGACACAGATACAGACTTGTGGTTGCCAAGGGGGAGGAGGAGTGGGGGAGGGATGGATTGGGAGTTTGGGATTAGCAGATGCAAGCTATTATATACAGAATGGGTAAACAACAAGGTTCTATCATATAGCACAGGGAGCCATATTCAATATCCTGTGATAAACCATAATGGAAAAGAATATGAAAAAGAATGTACATATATGTATAACTGAATCACTTTGCTATACAGCAAAATTAACACAACACTGTAAATCAACTGTACTTCAATAAAATAAATTTTTAAAAAAATCACTCTTTCACAGGAGCCCAAAACTGCCTCCTTATGACTTCTACCTGAGGGTCTCAATTCCTACCTGGAGTCCCAGAATAATAGAGGTCAACAAACTATAGTCCACAAGTCAAATCCTCAAGCCTGTTTTTTTTTTATGGCCCACAAATTAAAATGGTTTTTACATTTTTCAATGGTTCAAAAAAATCAAGAGGATAATTTTCATGACATATGAAATTATATGAAATTCAAATATCAACATCCACCAGTAAAATTTTATTGGAACACAGCCAGGCTCATTGCTCTACATACTGTCTATAGCTGCTGCTTCCGCACTACGGCAGAGGTGAGCCTGCAAAGCCTAAAATATTGACTATCTGGCCCTTTCCAGGAAATTTTGCCAATCCCTGATCAAATACTTCATCCCCACTGTGGCCCTACACTGGTTTGGGACAGAAGGAGTCTGAGCTCTGGCTAGGACACTGACTCTGGGCAGGGATTTCCTGGGAAGTGACATCCAGGCCCCTTCCTGAATGTGCTTTACCCAGCGGATGGTCGATGAGGGTGGGCACACTGGTGGCTGTGAGGGTCAGCTCCTTCTCTTCACTGCCTTCCACGGGGCCCAGCAGGAAGCGAACACGATGTTCAGAGGCAGGACGCTTCCCAGCATTGAGACCTGAGCACACACAAGTAAAGAACATCTTGTCGATTCTGTCTGAACACCGGGGGTGGGGGACAGAGGGACAGGTAAGTATGGAAATGTAGAAGACAGATGAAAGCCCACACAGCGCCTAGTACAGAGTAGGTCCTTAACACATTATCCTTGTTATTGTTGTTATACTGTAAACTCACTGACTACTTCTGTCCAAGGGGTTTTAGAGATTTTAGAGTACTCTACTTCTGAAAGCAGAAGTTAAGAAACAGACTTGGGTTTAAATCCTGACTTTACTACTTATTAACTATTTATGACAACGGACAATACTGAGCCTGTTTACCCATATGAACACAGGGGAAGGCGAGGAGTGTATAGAACAGTCGATTAGGAAACCGCTCTGCCCAGACGACTAGGTCACATGACTTTATTTTGCAGCAAGGATCAGAAGCGTAGATGGCCTCCCGGGAAAATGGGAGCGGGATCGTGGGTCTCGCTAGAGGCACTCACCTTTCAAAAGCTGCAGCTCCACGGTATCGCGCAGATGCTTCCACTTTAGTCCCGGGGGCTTGTAGGCGGCGAAGAGCCCATGCAGCCGCGCCAGGCCGTCTAACCCCATGCCTGAAGCCCGTGTCCCGGGTTCGCGGAAGAGCTGAACCCGGACGGAAGTGCCTTATGGTCCCGCTCCCAAATGTGGTCCTTCCAATGGGCGCCGCCATGTTTCACAGCCGGAAGAGGTTCTTGTCTTATTGTCCTCGGGGAAAACGTGCTTCCGAGAAGGGAGTAGGGTCCGGAGCTGAACCCCCAAAGCTAGCGGAGCTTACTTGGAGACACTTTCTGGGGTTAGGTGAAACGGGGAGAATTTTATATCTGTGGAAGTAGGTTGCCTGGGTTTCCTCATACTTAGAGACCTTCCCTGTCCGTGCTATCTTTCCCGCATAAAAGGCCCTACTTAGCGCAGTAGGGATCGAGTCCTTGTGACTTCTCCGGCGCGTCGTCGCCAAAGGAGCTTGAGGAGTCGGCCTTGCCCCTGGGAAGTCCTACAGTGCCCGCTGCCATGAGGACGCTGCTGCGCGGGGTCCTGCGCCCGCTCCGCGCGTTCCGAAGCCGTCCCTGGCCCGCTGCAGGCAAGTGGTGGGGCCGGGAAGGAGTGCTGGGGACCCGCCACGTCGCTGTCCCCCCCAACCCCCCCGCTCCTTTCACCGCGGCTGTTTTCTTTCCCCGCAGATGTGCCCCTTCGAGCCACGAGCCATGGCACCGGCCTGCTCTACCCCGAACACATCCCCACCTCCCCGCTGCAGAAGGCGCTGCTGGCCGCGGGCTCTGCTGGAATGGCGCTCTATGACCCGTATCGCCACGGTAAGGCAGCCCACGCCGGCGCTTCCTTGGGGCGGCTTGGGGTCTGGGCGCGCCCTTGCCTTGCCTTGAAAGCCCGGGGAGGTCCCGGACACTGTCAAAGCCTCCGTGTGCTTTGGGTAACTGGAGACTAGACTAGGCCAGGGTACCCAACCCTGGCTGCACCTCATAATCACCCGCAACATTCATGAAAATGCAGATGCCTGGGTCCCACCCTAAACTTACTCAATTCGAATCTGCCGGGAGTGAGAGAGGAGGGGAGGGGAGGGAGGAAGGGGCGTGGAATCTGAGCTTCTGCCTTTTTAAACTTAAAAAGTTTAAACTTTTTAAACTTCCTAGGAGATTCTGTCATCCAGCCACACTGAGAACCTCTGGATTAGATGATTTATGAGGGCCCATCAAATTATAACATCCCATTAGCATCTTAGATAGTGCATGGCACATAATAAATGCTCAATAAATGTTTGCTGGATGTTTTAATAGAGCGTTTTGGGATCCTACAGTGTTTTTCTCATCTCCTCCAGGATTCTTAAGTTTGGAAATTACTGTTACTCCTTCTAGTAAAAACGATAATGCTAACTGCTCACTGAGCCCTTGTTTTGCTTACTCAGTGTGCTGTTTTATATGAATGTTGTGATTGATTTTTCGCATTAACCCTATATGAAAGGTATCACCTGCGCTTCACAAATTAGGACATTGAGGCTTGGAAAGGTGAAGCAGTTTGCACACGGTCACCTAGATAGTGATCACACCAGCCCTCAAACCCAGCACTCTCTGATACCAAAGCCTACACCCATCCATGGAGACATGGTATTCTGTCGTGATGATGGATGTGGAAGTGATTTATGAACTCTTTAGAGCACTGTGCTAACCAGAGCCATCTCACCCCATGAAACTAACAACCATAGTAGTAACTATAGATATATTGAGCTTTTACTGTGTGCCAGGTGATTCACTAAGTGTTTAACTTGAATCTTCATAACTAAGAGGTAGATATTCTGTTTTATCGTGTAGGAAATTAAGGCTCAGACCAGGTCAGGTAACTTACCTAAGATCATATTCTCCATTTGTCCCCATTTCTTTCCTTTCAGACATGGTTGCAGTTCTGGGGGAGACCACAGGATGCCGTACCCTGAAGGTCCTCAGGGACCAGATGAGGAGGGATCCGGAGGGTGCCCAGATCCTGCAGTAGGTCCCAGCTTTGCCTGGGGGATTGAGGGCGTTCTTTGGGGATTCTGATCTCTCTGGAATCACGTTGTGTTCCTCCAGAGAGCTCTTCTTGATACCTTGGCCATGGATGATTGCACAGGCTGGGCACTGCCCAACTCCGTGGGTGCCATTCACATAGACACTGTGATGACCCCTGGGTAGTGCAATATGGTGGCCTCAGCCCAGTTCCAGCAACAGGGCTCTTGTGCCTTCACTAAGGTCCCATAACATATGCTGCCTATAACCCCCACCCCTCAGTGCTCTTTGTGAATACCCTGATCACATCTGAGGCTTGTTTACCTAAGGCAGGAACCATAGCCTTAGCTTGTGGTAGTCTCCTCAGTCCCTGCCACTGGCCTGGCCAGTAGTAAGTGCTCCATTAGGACTTGTGGCCCCATTGCTGCTCTCTTCCCTTTCACCTTTCACACCCTTGATCTAGTTGGACCTTTCACCTGCCTTTGCTGGTGCCCTCCCAATACCTGAGTCCTGCCTTCTGCCTCACAGGGAGCGTCCCCGGATCTCGCTGTCCACCCTTGACCTCGGCAAGCTCCGGAGTCTGCCTGAGGGCTCCCTTGGCCGCGAGTATCTCCGTTTCCTGGATGTGAATGTGAGTTTCCAGCTTCTGTGCATTTGGGAGTCACCAGGAAGGGGAGAGGAAGGGCACAGGAGTAACGTCCTGAGGAAGGAGGAGCCTGAGCTGCCAGCATGGGCAGGAGTGCCTTGCAGTCTCTTGCGCCAAGGCTTTGTCATTCTCTATGGGACAGGCAAATGGGCTGGGAACATCGCTGCAAGCAATTACACTGGCCAGCACTTATTAACCTCTTACTGCGTGCCAGGTGCCAGGCTCGTACATGATCTCACTGAATCCTCCCAACAACCCTGCCGAGTATGTTCTATTATTATCTCCTTTTATTTTTATTTATTTTTTTATAGATTTACTAATTTATATATATTTTTTGGCTGCATTGGGTCTTCTTTGCTGCGCACAGGCTTTCTCTAGTTGCTGAGAGCAAGGGCTGCTGTCCATTGAGGTGCATGGGCTTCTCATTGCGGTGGCTTCTATTGTTGCGGAGCATGGGCTCCAGGCGCGCGAGCTTCAGTAGTTGTGGTGCGCGGGCTTCAGTAGTTGTGGTGCATGGGCTTAGTTGCTCCGCGGCATGTGGGATGTTCCCGGACCAGGGCTCGAACCCGTGTCCCCTGCATTGGCAGGCAGATTCTTAACCACTGCGCCACCAGGGAAGTCCCCATCTCCTTTTCGTAGATGAGGAAACTGAGGCCCAGAGCAGTTAAACAACTTACTGATTTCACAAGCCAGTATTAATGGAGGCAGTATTCAAACCCAGATTATGTTCTTAACTGTTGCATTGTGTCCCCCTGTTCTAGAGACAGTGTCTTCCCTGGGTTTGACAAGTGTGGCACTCTCCAACCCCAGGCAGAGAGGACAGGGACTGGGGGGCAGAGTCCCATCTATCAAGGGACTCATTCATTTGTTCAGAATCGGTCATGTGCCATCCATTGTTCCAAGTGCTGGGGATACAGTGGCAAACTAGACAGACAATGTCCTGCCCTCATGGAGCTAATATTCTAGCTGGGGAGGTAGACTATAAAGCAGTAAAAGAAGAAAATTTTCATATAAAAATTCAGGCAAAATATTTATTTAGTACTGTTCTAGCGGGTGGTGCTGTGAGGACAGCAGTCAACATGATAGAGGACGGGGCGGAGTGGGGGTGGCAGGTGGCCACTTCTAACAGGGTGGTCATGGGAGGCCCTGCTGGGGAGACTTGGAAGATGGGGAGGAGCCAGTTCTGAGGAGAGATGGGGAACCGCATTCCGAGCAGAGGCACTGGCAAGTGCAAGGCTCTGTGTGGTTAGGAAAAGGAAAACTGTCCAATGTGGCCAGTATGACCTTAAAGGAGTGAGTTGGGGGGAAGCAGGCAATGGGCTGGGAGGTCAGCCTGGCCCAGCCAGACCCTGCCTGCCACGGGAAGTGTTACCCGAAAACTGTGTTTGCCTCTTGGTGGGTGCTGAGCCAAAAGAAACAATCAAGCCAAAGATGGGGAGAAGGAAGGATTTATGACTTGCAGCAAGTAAGGCGAACACTGGGGAGCTTTCCCAAAGCAGTGTCTGTTAACAGCAAAATTGGGGAAGTTTTAACCTAAGGGTATATGCGTATTTATAAAGGGGCTTGAGCAGAGGAAAATTCAGCATAGAATTGGGGCAGAGGTCAACGAAGTCCAAGTCTTAGTTGATTGAAGTCAGGAGGGTCAGGAAAGGTCAACATCATCATTTCTTAGGTACTGACTAGTCCGGGATCTTAGCATGTAGTTACCGTCCTCCATCTGGGTGTGGGCCTTAGTTCCTATAGAAAAGCTTAAAGATACACATCAGATTGTTATGTATATTCTTTGAGGAGGAACGAGGACACTGTTTTATTGCTGAACTATTGGGGTTTTTTTTTCATTTTTATTTTTATTTTATTATTTATTTATTTATTTTTGGCTGCATTGGGTCTTCCTTGCTGCACACGGGCTTCCTCTAGTTGCGGCGGGCGAGCGAGGGCTCCTCTTCCTTGCAGTGCACAGGCTTCTTTTCGCAGTGGCTTCTCTTGTTGTGGAGCACGGGCTCTAGGCACACAGGCTTCAGTAGTTGTGGCACACGGGCTCAGTAGTTGTGGCTCACGGGCTCTAGAGCACAGGCTCAGTAGTTGTGAAGCACAGGCTTAGTTGCACCACAGCATGTGGGATCTTCCCAGACCAGGGCTCAAACCCGTGTCCCCTCCATTGGCAGGCAGATTCTTAACCACTGTACCACCAGGGAAGTCCCTGAGCTATTGTTTCTTGACTGCTCTTCCTCTGTTCCTGCATTCCTTTATTCCTTGAAGATCATTAATTACTGAGACCTGTTGAAGGGCAAGCATTGTGTCTAGGCTTAGGTCACAAAATGGCTTAGGTCAAAATGGCTTCTCTAATGTCAAGAATGCCATGCCTCGTTCTTTTTCTCCAGGGATCCCCTACCGTATCTGCTTAGAGACAGAGTCTGTATTTTGTAATAGAAGCAATAGGAAGCCATCGAGGTTTCGAGCAGGGTAGTAACATGATCTGATTTATAGAAGGACCCAAGGATACAGCAGGGCACCTTCCCTGTCCCTTCCCCTCCCTGCGCCAACACAAATACTTCCCATCAAAGCGCCTCTGTCGAGTGGCTCTCCAGTCCAGCTGCAGGAGCCAGCCAGGCTGGAGGAGGTGAAGGAGTGAGCAAAGGTTGCTCTAGAACTGGGTTTCTCAGCCTTGGCACTGTTGACTTTGGGGGCTGGATAATTCTTTGCTGTAGGGCTGCCCTGTGCATTGTAGGATGTTTAGCAGCATCCCTGGCCTCTACACACTAGATGATGGTAGCATTCGCCCTCCCAAGTTGTGACAACCATAAATGTATTCAGACATGGCAGATGTCCCGTGGTGGACAGTTGAGAACCCCTGCTTTAGGAGATTATTGTCCCTGAGGAAATAATCTGTTCCCCATACTCTCCTAACACTTGCCTCTGCCCCATTTTATACCATCACCCGGAGATTTCACCAAGATGCAAGTTTATTTCATCAGTGGGAAACCCACAAGGGTGACCTGCTCCAGGTGCCACCCAGGAATGGAGAATCTTCTGAAGTTCTCCTAGAGCCTTTTGTCCTCTTGTTGTGGAGGGTATGGGACTGCCAAGGCCCCCCTGGGTTCGCCTTGTTCAGCCACAGCCTTAGTTGTGGTAACAGCCCTAGAGACTGTGACACTTCTGGAGCCTGGAAACCAGCAGCCCACACACCGTAAAAGAACACCTTTGTCCCAGCAGAGCTTTAGATCAGAGTTCAAGGTGAGGCCACCCTCCCTGAGGCTGACTCAGAGGGGTGGGTGGTTGTCCTTGTGGCATCAAGATTACGGGCATGGGCTCTGGCGTAGCCTGAGTTAGAAGTCTGTCTTTCTTCCCAGCTTTAAAGCCCTGGGCAAATCATTTGACCTCTGAGCCTCAGACTCCTTATCCGAGGTAAGGAAACCTCATGTTTATCTTCCAAGGCACTTATATGGCTGATTAATAATGGACGCTAAGGCGACTAGCTTTGGAATCCAGCAGGCTTTGTTTCGAATCCTGACTCAGCCACTTGATTAGTCAGCTGTGTGAACTTGGGCAAGCTGCTTTATATCTCTGAGCCTCATTTTTCTTATCTGTATCTGAGGCTCATAACAGTATCTACGCCCAGGTGGTCTCAGGGATGCAGAATGACGATATGTGTAAAGGACTTCATACAGTGCCGGCACATAGTAGGTACTCAATAAATGTAGGCCGTCACTGACCACCTTCAGCTTCACACAGCAGGTAGAACTCTGTAGAAGAAATTAGGACCTGGGACCCAATGAAGTCACAGACACAGACCATGGCACAGGGCCAGCAGCCCCAAGCAATAAAGGCATCAAATCCCTTGGCCTCTGGACAGGCTGAGGCCATGCTTTGGCACTAGGAAGACCAGGGTGTCCCTACTGTGCATAGGTGCTGCCAAGGACTCAGAGAGGGTGGGTAAAGGAGGACAGTTGCCATCCCTACCTGAGGTCAGAAAAGTGCCTGGGGCTGGCCTTTTACTCCTGCATTTAAGGTATGTTTATTCATCCAGGCCCTGGAGATAGAACAGTGAGCCCCCGTCCTGTGCATCCTGTGCTGCTGACAGCCTGCTGCAACACTCTTCATAGCAATAGTGTGTAAGCCCCATAGGTAATCTGCTGCTAGCAGATAAATAAAAGCAAATAGAAACAGGTGGAATTAATTTCAATAAGATATTTTGTTTAATCCAGCATACTAAAATGTCATTTTAACATGTAATCAATATTTTTAAATTATTGAGATTTCACATTATTCTCTTCATACCGTCTTCGAAATCCAGGGTGCACTTTACATGTACAGCACATCTCAGTTGGAACTTGTCACATTTCAAGGCTCAGTGGCTGCCATGATTGGCTGCTGTACTGGACAGTGCAGGTCTAGACGAGAGACGTTAACAATCACACGCACTAAACGTCACGATACAATCATGTCGAATGCCACAAAAAGGTACGGGTTGCTGCAAGAGACCATAAGATAGGTAGGAATTGTCAAGGTGAAGGTGAGGGGGGAGGGAAAGAGCATCCTAGGCTGGGAGCAGCTCATCTGACGAATTCGGGACTTTGGGTGCTTCTTGTTTTTTCCCCCCCATTTTATTTCTAATTGTGGTTTTAAAAAATAATAATAACCTAAGATTTACTGTGTTAACCATCTCTAAATGGGCAGTTCAACAGTGTTAAGTATAGTCACATTGTTGGGAAACCAATCTCCAGAGCTTTTTCATCTTGTAAAACTGAAACTCTATATCATTAAACAAACAACTCCTGCTTCCCCCCACCCCACCCCCAGGGGTTTCTTTGCCATAGATTCCAACAGGGTGTGTACATTATGTGTGAGTTGGGGTAGGCAAAGGGGGCGCCAATCCACCATATTCCCTGCCTGAGGACTCCCCTGTCAGCAGCTATGCACAGAAACAAAGTCCCCAGAGATTTTTGGTGGGGTTTGAATTTGGTGGGTGTGGTTGAGAGTCAAGGAGAGGCTGGCAAATTGGACCCTGGGAGCCATCAGGAAGGGGTCTAGGGGAGGTTCATGGTTGTCAGAGGGTCTCCCCAGACACCAGAGCGCCCACCCGCTTCGTGGACAGTGAGGAGCTGGCATACGTGATGCAGCGGTACCGGGAGGTGCACGACATGCTCCACACGCTGCTGGGGATGCCCACCAACATCCTGGGTGAGTGCCAGCCAGCCAGCTGCTGAGTGCATCTGGAGTGGGCGTGGGGCATGGGTGGGGCAGGGCGCTCCGGCCAGGCCAGCGTGTCTCCCAAGTCTGTCTTCAGGGCAAGGGCAGGGCACACCTGTCCAGCCACCCACCAATCAGCTGGCCCAGTGCCTCATTGTTTGCTTTACCCGAACATCTTGGTGCACCTGTGCCGCGCATCCCCTATCCTGCATCCCCACTGCCTCTTACGGCTCCTACACTGATGTAGCAGCATCCAAACACCAGGGCTCCCTGCCCTGTTCCGGTTGTTAGCTCCCTGCGCTCTGAAGCCCTCAGCAATTCCCTAAGGCTTGGAGTCCTCAGCCTGGCTTTCGGAGTCCTCTGCATTCTGACCCCAAGCTTCCTTTCCAGCCCTTATTTTCCCTTCTGCTCTTTCTTGCACCCTCTCCCCAACCCCAAGCCAAGTGCCCCAGGGCCCAGCACAGGCTGGGTCTGGGCACTGCTGACCCCTAGTAGAGATTCGGAGCAGAGCAGATGCCTCACTGTGTCCTGCCCTGAGCGGCAGCGTCACTGGCCTCTCCTCCTGGCCCCTGCTCACCTCCCACCCCATTCCCCACCCTGCCTGCCAGGGGAGATCGTGGTGAAGTGGTTTGAGGCTGTCCAGACCGGCCTGCCCATGTGCATCCTGAGTGCACTCTTCGGACCGATCCAGCTCAGTGCCCGGTAAGTTCTCAAGTGGTGAGGGGTCAGGGGAAGGCTCAGGGCTCCAGGAAATAGAGAAGAGCCCACAGCCTTTCTGAGCAGCCCCAGTGGTTCTCAGGAATCCAGGATGGGAAGAATGGGGCAGAGAGGTGAAACTGGCCTGGCACAGGGGCTCCAGGACTATGAATGAAGCCTGGACGTTTCATAGGACTCTAGGGTCTTTGGGGCCAGGCCTCAGTATCGGGTGAGAACAGTAGAGTCAGGGAACTGGGGGGGCCAGGGGGATGCCATCTGGCGTTAGTTTCTGGAGTGAGGTAGCCCTCGATTTAAAGCTGGGCTTTGGCATGTTCAAAATGTGTGGCTTTAGGCACAGGGCTTTACCTCACTGAGTTTCTGTTTCCTCATCTGAAAAGTGGGGATAGCAACTACCTCCTTCTTGGGTCTGTGTGAGGATTAACTGAGAAAATGCACATCCACTGCAGGGAACGTGGCGTGCCCAGCACTCAGGACCTTATGTCTTTTGTCTTCTTTTTCCTCTGCTGCCCTACAGAAACCTGCAAGTGCTGGTCTCGAAGCTGATCCCATGGGCAGTTCAGAATGCGCGCAGAGCCCCGTGTGTCCTCAACCTGTACTACGAGCGGCGCTGGGAGCAGCCCCTGAAGGCTCTACGGCAGGAGCTGAGCATCACAGAGCCCCCCATGCACGTCCAGGGCCCAGCCTAGGCCCTGAGCCCCTGAGCCGGAGGGCCTGGCCTGGCTCCCAACACCCCACCCATGCTTCCCCTGGGGGTGGAGCGCTCCTTTGCCATCACCTTTGAACACTGACCCTTGGGCGCCACTAATCATAATTTATCATAACCACTGCTCAGTGGCTTTGAGGGCCAACTCGGGAGGGAGTGCCTCTTACTGCTCAGGCAGTGGTGGAGCTCCTAGGGGAGCCAGGAGCTGCCCAAAGAGAACTGAAACAGGAGGGAAGGGGGCAGGGCACAACCTTTGAAAGAACAACAAAGCCCGAGGACATGACATAAACTGATTAAAACCAAATGGGTCCAAGATGGCGGACAAGTCAACTTCCACTAGTCCTTGAGCTTCAGTATATGCTCACTGCAGCACGTCATCAAGCTAAGTGACACACCCCCAGGCGCCATGACAGTTCCAAGGATCCATAACGATCAAAAAGTGGGCTGTGGCCCAATTCCTGGAAATCCCTGCCCCCCCCCAAAAAAATAGCTGGAACACTCCCCCCACTCATTAGCCTATGAAATCACCCACCCCTGTAAAAACTGGCAACCCACACACCCTGGGGCCTTTCTCGCCTTCTGAGGTGACCCACGCTCTGTCTGTGGAGTATGTGTCTCTCTAACTAAATCCACCTCTTACCTATCACTTTGTCTCATTGAATACTTTCTGCAATGAAACATCAAGAACCTGAGCTTCATTAAGTCCTGAAACCAGGTGTGTGATCTCAGTTGGAAGAGTGTGGGTTTTGGTCGGGTTCGAGTCCTGGCATGTGAGTTCAAGTTCCAATCTGAGGTGCACGGTTTCAGAACCATGTATGCGTAGGAATCAGTTGTCTAGGCTCATGCCCAGATGGCTCAGGTCCACAACCCCTGTTCCGAACCCCTCCCTGCCAGCCAGGGTTCTCTGGGTGCCAGGCTGGGGCTCTTCGCAGGAGGGAGGGCTGTACCCAACTCCCAAGGCCTGAGAAGAGGGAGGCAGGGGGAGAGGCGAGTCTCTGCTGTCTGAATAAAGGCTCCCATCAGGTCAAGAGTCTGCTTCTCCTGACTTTGCTTCTCCCTGACTCTGGCAGCCTTGGGCCTTCGAGCACTGAGGGCAGATGTTCCCTCCAGCCTGAGCTTCTGCTGCTTGTCCCTTGTCTGGTCTGAGGTCGGGCAGACTGGGATTCAAATTCCCCACTCCTCCTCCGCTTTCTAGTTGAGGGACTTAGGGCAAGTCCTTTCACCTCTCTAGACCTGTTTAATCATAAGTAAAAGGGGGATGAAACAGCACCCACCTCCTAGGGTTGCTGTGGGGGTGTGTGAGGTGATGCCCAAAGAAAGGGCCCAAGCAGGAGCTGTTTTATGGTGGGTTTTTTTTTTTGGCTGTGTTGGGTCTTCGTTGCTGCACGTGGGCTTTCTCTAGTTGCGGTGAGCGGGGGATACTCTTTGTTGCGGTACCCGGGCTTGTTATTGTCGTGGCTTCTCTTGTGGAGCACGGGCTCTAGGTGCGCAGGCTTCAGTAGTTGTGGCACGTGGGCTCAGTAGTTGTGGCACGTGGGCTCAGTAGTTGTGGCTCACGGGCTCTAGAGCGCAGGCTCAGTAGTTGTGGCACACGGGCTTAGTTGCTCCGCGGCATGTGGGATCTTCCCGAGCCAGATTTTGAACCTGTGTCCCCTGTATTGGCAGGTGGATTCTTAACCACTGCGCCACCAGGGAAGCCCTCTTTTTTTGAAAACAAAATAAATTTATTTTATTTATTTTTGGCTGTGTTGGGTCTTTGTTGCTGCGCGCGGGCTTTCTCTAGTTGCGGCGAGCAGGGGCTACTCTTCGTTGTGGGGCGCGGGCTTCTCACTGCGGTGACTTCTCTTGTTGCACAGCATGGACTCTAGGTGTGCGGGCTTCAGTAGTTGCAGCATGAGGGCTCAGTAGTTGTGGCTTGTGGGCTCTAGAGCGCAGGCTCAGCAGTTGTGGTGCACTGGCTTAGTTGCTCCGCGGCATGTGGGATCTTCCCGGACCAGGGCTCGAACCCCTGTCCCCTGAACTGGCAGGCGGATTCTTAACCACTGCGCCACCAGGGAAGCCCCAAAATTTCATTTTTAATTCCTATAAACATACCCTGAAAACTGTCCTTCCTCATTTTTAAGGACTTTGACTGGACTAAGGGATTAAGGAATCTATTTAAGGACAAGTGGCAACTGTGGATGCCCAACGTGTTTGATTATCAAGGAACCCAGTTTTCAGAGGTCCAGAGTGACACAGTGGGTGGGAAGTTGGCAGATGGCCCAGAACTGGGTGGCATGACAAACGTGGTCACAGCCCTCAGGATCCAGACCATTCAGAGGCCAAAGATACATACGGGTCTCCAGATCCGTGCCCTTCGTGCCACCAAGTGTGCCGGGTTGCTTTCAAGAGACCAAGGATGGGAAAGGGTTCCTACGCAGCAATCCCTACACCAAGTTTATTGCTGTCCCAGAAGCACAGGTGCCAGTCTGAGGTCTGCAGGAGCCTTTGGGTCTTCTGAACCTTGTGGCCTTGGAGGCCGTAAAATTTCCGAATGGAAGTGAAGGAGGAGCTGTCAAAATTTGACTCTGATGGGACTCGAACCCACAACCTTTGAATAACCACACGAGGCCAGCTAGAAGTCCAATGCGCTATCCATTGCGCCACAGAGCCAGTTGCTAGATTCTTCACACCCGACTCGCCTCTGCCTGAAACAGACTTTTTAGCGTTCTTCTAGGTGTGGCGCCGGGCCTTTGCTGAACTCTGCTTGGGTCCGGGCGCGGACTCCAGATTCCCCGCCAACGGTGCGGTGGGGGTGCTCTCCCCCACGTCCGGACGCCCAGGGATTGGGGGTCGGGGTCCAGGCAGAGCCCGCCTGCCTCCTCACTGCCCCGGGGGCCTCTGCTGTCCGGCGGGGCTGCGCGGCGCGGACTACAACTCCCAGCGTGCCGCGCGGGGCGCCGCCAGGAGCCGTCGCGCGCGTAGGACGGGCTGGGTCGGGCGGCGTAGGGCTCGCGGAGGCTGCGCGGCGTTGCCAGCTCTGCGGCGTGCTCACCCTGGGCAAGGCGCGGCAGGCGGCGGTGCCGGCCGGCGCAGCCGGTTTGGATTGCGGGAGGCGGGCGGGAGGCGGGCGGGAGACGGGCAGGGGAGGAGTCCCGCGGACGGGCGGGGCCGGCCGAGCTGCTGGGCCGTGCAGGGCGCAGAGCCGGGGAAACGCTGCTGAGACTCGGCTCTGTGCGCCCAGGAGCGGCTGATGCTCCTCCGCGCTCCCCACTCTGCTACAGCAGCCGGGCCGCATCTGGACTGCGTGCTCCGCGGCGGGGCCGACAGCAGGTGAGCACAGGCTAGGACAATGGGTCCCCGGGCGGGAGAATGTGCCCGGCCGAGTCCGGGGAAGGTGGCGGTACCGGTCTGGGGTGGGGGGCGCGCCCTGCTGCTCTGTCTCCTTGCCGGGCGCTCTGCTACCCTGGCTTTTCTGGGGGTCAAGGCGGTCCGCAGTGACCCGGGATCGGGGCCCGGGAGATCTGGGCATCCCGTTCCCTCCTCGTCCCATCCCCCAGCTTTCCGGGACGGGTCCTTGTCTTTTGCCCTGGCGGGCTCTGTTAGTCCAGAGGTCTGAGGACCTTGGAGACCCTTGGCATTGGAGTTGGAGGCGCTGGTTCGTCCCCCTCCCGGCTTTTGCTTTTCGTGTGGAGGAGGGAGAGATGGTGTAAGGGTTCCCTGTGGTCCAGACCATGTCTTCGTCCTGGCTTGGAGAATCTCAGGCTACCTCATAGACGTGACCTTCAGCCCCTCCCCAGGAACAGGAGAACCTGAAGGAAAACAGTCCCATCTGCTGCCCCTTGAGCAAGTCTGTAAAGCACCAGGAATAGAGTCCAAGAGTCCTAATCTCAGCCCTGCCAGCCGTTCCTCTCCCCTTAAGCCCCAATCCCCTAAGATTCATCTGAGTGGCTTGCTGAGTGTGTTTGTGGGGGTGACTTCAAGCCCCTCTTCCTCTCCCTCAATCACCTTTCCCTTCTGTGCGGTCACCTCTCAGGCACCTCCAGGCTCTCACCTGTTTTCTCCATCGCCCTCTGTGGGCCAACAGAGGCATGGCACTGCCTGGACCTATGGGCAGGGACTGAGCAGGGCCCCTTCTCAAGAAGTTGCCCCTTTGGGTGTTGTGGCTTGGCCTGATCATCCACAGAAACTCCGTAGGTCTCTGGGTGGGGAGTCGAGCCCGAGGCACTCAAGTCCATACCCGCTTCAAGGCATTTTGGTTGGGATCCTGGATGTCAGGAGAGTGGACTGTCTTCTTTTGGTTGGAAGGGCCTCTGAGAGCAATTCTCATTACACCCATTGCACAGAGGGGAAGACTAAGGACTGAAGTGGGAAAGGGACTTGCCCAAGGTCATTCAGAGAGTCATAGGCAGAGATGGGACTTAGGGGCTAGAACCCAGCCTCTGACTCTCAGCCCTGGAACTCCTCACCTCAAGTCCCATGCCTCTAGCCTGACCCTTCCCGACAGCCCCAGAAAGGGACCCAGTCCTCGGCTACCCTACTCAATATGGCCTCACTACAGGTTAACCCTTTGAGATGATAGTGGCCTGGTTGCCCAAGCCAGGAGGTAGGGGATCCAGGCATTTGGGTCCACTGACTGCCCTGTGCCCACAGGCCACAATGCTGCTTGGGGCGTCTCTGGTGGGGCTGCTGCTGTTCTCCAAGCTGGTGCTGAAACTGCCCTGGACCCAAGTCGGCTTCTCCCTGCTCTTCCTCTACCTGGGGTCTGGCGGCTGGCGCTTCGTCCGAGTCTTCGTCAAGACCGTCAGGCGTGATGTCTTGTGAGTACCTGGTACAACCCTTCCTGGGTTTCCTACACTATGCTGGGCTCCTAATCCCCCAAATCTCCCCAGGCCAGACCCTATGGTCTCTACCAACACAGGGCACCCAGGCCCCAAAGGAGCAGTCTGTGTTCCACACCCTTCCCCTTGCAATAGTATGTGGTACCTCCGTTGCCAAGGTCAAAGTCTCCTCCCAGGGAATCTCCTTAACTTGGTGCTCTTTATCCTGGAGCAGACTTGGGGTCCTGGGACATACATCAAACACCGGGCGTGTTGAGGAGACATCTGTAAGGAGTCCTAAGAACATGCTCTAACTTGTGAGAGGGTGAAGAAGAACCCTGTGGAGGAGGCCCTGTCCTCCAGTTGGCATGAGTCTGAGAGGGCACTGAGTTCTAGAGCAGGCCCTGAATCATGTCAGGGAGAATCTGCTTCCCAGAGAAAGTCAGGGATGGTCCATGGGGATATCCTGTACCAGAAACACCTGCTGCTACCTCCTCTGTGAAAAGCGCTGAGCTGACTCTGGGGCCTGAGGTGGGGAGGGGAATGAGGCAGCCCCAGACCTGGGCCAAGCTTAGACTGGTCAGGGAGACCGGAGGGGACACAGTCAATCCCTAAACTGGCAGTGCCATGCGGGCAGAGACCCTGGCAGTCTTAATCACGGTAGTATCCCAGTGCCCAGCACCCCAACCCACACCCAGAACAGGTGGCTCGGCATTTGTCAGTCTGAGTTGATTGCAAAAGGAGGTTTCGAGTGGCCACTGCAGGAAGGGTGGTTGCGGCAGAGAGCTGTGGGAGCGTGAACAAAGGGAGATGGCTTCAGGCCCGGGCCCTGGGGAATCAGAGGAGGCCTCCTGGAGGAAAAGCAGTTGTACTTGAGAGTCATCTCAAGGAAGTGGGAGCGGGGGACTCCAGCCAGAGGGCACGGCATCAGCAAAGGCACAGAGGCTGGGGGGCCAGGAGAGTTCAGGGGTCAGAGGTGGCACGGGTGGGGCAGGAAAGGAGGATGTTGCCAAGTGATTCCACAAACACTTATTGAACATCTACCCTGTGCCTGGCACTGAGCAGCGCCCGGGGGCAAGATGGTGAACAGGGCGGACCTTGGTGGGCTCACCGGGAGGGAGATGGGACAAATCGCAAACTCGTCCTTTTTCACTGCGGCAGTTACGGGGAGAGGGACAATACGGGGGTGTGGGAGGTCCAGGAGGAGGAGTTTGGACTTTGACTTGGGGCCCTGTAGTCGTGGAAGTCCCCAACAGAGCAGCAGACTCAGAGCAGAGCTTAGAGTGTACTTGGAGTTGAACTCTGGAGCCGGACAGGACTGAGGTTCAAATGTCAGCGCTGCCACGTTCCACCCGTAAAGCCCAGGGCAAGCCCTGGCACCGGTTTCCTCCTCTGTACCGGGGAGGGAGTAATCGCCCGGGTCCCTGGTGTTATCGGGTCCCTGATGTTATCGTGCAGCATCAGTGAGCCGCTGCATGTATCGCTGCCCCGCACACAGGTGCTGGGAAAGGGGTGTCACAAGTGATCAGACCAGGGCCTCCGGACCCCCACTCCCAAGCCCAGCAGTCACAGCTCCCTTGCTCATCCCTCTCCCACCCCACACCCAGCGGCGGCCTAGTGCTCCTGAAGGTGAAGGCCAAGGTCCGACGCTACCTGCGGGAGCGGCGCACGGTGCCCATCTTGTTCGCCTCCACGGTCCAGCGCCACCCGAACAAGACGGCCCTGATCTTCGAGGGCACGGACACCCACTGGACCTTCTGCCAGCTGGATGACTACTCAAGCGGCGTGGCCAACTTCCTGCAGGCGCGGGGCCTGGCTTCGGGCGACGTGGTCGCCCTCTTCATGGAGAACTGCAATGAGTTTGTGGGCCTGTGGCTGGGCATGGCCAAGCTGGGCGTGGAGGCGGCGCTCATCAACACCAACCTCCGGCGGGACGCACTGCGCCACTGCCTGACCTCCTCCCAGGCCCGGGCCCTCGTCTTTGGCAGCGAGATGGCCCCAGGTGAGCCCCGAAGGGGCAGGGGATAGGCAGGGAGTCCCACGGGACTGCCACAACCCCCCCCCCCCCCCCCACCTCCAGCCCTGGGAGAGTCTGTGTGTCTCACCGGTTAAGGGCATGAGCCCTGGAGTCAGATGGCCTGGGCTGTGCCCCTGGTAGGCTGGAGACCCGAGTGAGACCCTGTGCTTCAGTCTCCTCACCATAGCACCTGCCTCCTGCTGTTTTCAGGGAGACACTTCACCTGAAGTATTAACACAGTGGCCGATGCTAGGTGACCCCTCAGACATAATGGTAACTGTTCTTGTGACTAATTAGGCCTCATCTATAAAATGGGGACAAGAATCTGTTCCCTGCTCTCCTGCAGAGCTTATGTTTATTGGCCACCGCGTTGGGCACTGACCACGTGCTGAGTTTGGGGCTTTACAAAAGCAGCGCTAATCTCCACTAAG
This sequence comes from Stenella coeruleoalba, assembly GCF_951394435.1. Lineage (NCBI taxonomy): Eukaryota > Metazoa > Chordata > Mammalia > Artiodactyla > Delphinidae > Stenella > Stenella coeruleoalba. The sequence goes on from NC_137153.1 coordinate 115,444,934, forward strand.
CCTGGTGAGGTAGAGATTGTCATCTTGGCTTCACAGATGAGGAGACTGAGGTTCAGAGTGGCGTGAGGCACTCACCCAGAGCCACACAGCTGTTAAGTGACAGAACCGGGGTTTGATCTCTGGCTTTGACCACAGTGTCCCTGTTCTCTCTCCCCATGCTGCTCTGACTGTGGAATAATGGGCAGGAGAGGTTCTTAAGATGCTGAAAGGGGAGGAGGAAAGATGCAGCAGGGAGAGGGGAGAGGGTTGGACAAGTCAAGAGGAAGCCAGAGGAGTTGTGGCCGTGTGGGCCAGACTGGCCTACGCTCAGGGCGGGTGAGTATCTGGACATGTGTAGTGCACAGGAGAGCCTGAGAGAAGGTTCCCACCCTCTGAAGAGGCTGGAGGGCTGCCGGCCTCTGACCCCCCACTCCTCCCTCCTAACCAGTCCCCCATAGACTAGCATAGTACAGTGGGTAGGGCCATAGTAAGCCTTGGTGTGAGATAGAGCTGACTTTGAGTCCCAGCTCCAGCACATTCTAGCTGTGAGTGAATCCCTCCCATTCTCAGCCTCAATTTTCTCATCTGTAAAATGGGCGGTTATTGGTACCTGTTTCCTGGGGTGTGTGCACAGGAGCATGCATGTAAAGAGCCCGTGGTGTAGTTAGCCAGCAGCTAATGGGAGCCGTTGCTCCTCTCAGCATCTTCCTTACGACGAGGTCCCAGGTGCTTCACCCATGTCTCTGCCCTACCCAACCAGCCTCCCCTGACAACATGCTCAGCCTCGGCACAAGCAGAGGTCCTGGGAACACGGGGTGTCCTGGCCTGCCTGCTGATCTGCCTTGTTTCCCCCACAGCTGTCCTTGAGATCTGTGCCAGCCTGGACCCCTCCATCAGCCTCTTCTGCACCGGTCCCTGGGAGGCCAGCGCAGTGCCCGCCGGCACGGAGCACCTGGACCCCCTGCTAGAAGATGCCCCCAAGCACCTGCCCAGCCGCCCCAACAAGGGCTTCGTAGGTGGGCCCCTCACCCCCACGGGGGGTTCTAAGATGGCCAGGGACAGAGCAGTGGCCTCAAGGCCTGGGTTCTTCTGTAAACTTGCTGCGTGACCTGGAGTGAGTCATGTCACCTCCCTTTTCCATCCGGGAAAATGAGGACAGTGATCCTGGGCTTACTACGAAGGCTGCATGAGCTGATGTGTGTGAAAGTGCCAGGCACACAGAACGCAGTTCTTGAACAGCCTTCGTTGACGCCTGACTCGCGCAGGATCACGTGGAACCCAGGAGCCTGCCTCGCCTGAGTTTGGGCTGCGCTTGGACCAGGGGCGAGACCCTTTGCATGGTCACCCACCACCGTTCAGCGCAGGCCCCTGTTGGTCTGTGATCCCCTCCCTGCTCTGGGCTGCCTCCCCCGACTTCTAGGCAGCCTTCCAGGCCCTCTCACCTCTCTTCCTGCCCACTCCAGCCCGCCTTCTGCAGCCCGCGGCTTGCTGCATCGCCTGGGGGTTCAGAGCCTGGGCCAAGTTCACATCCCAGCTCTACTGCTTCCCATGTATGACCCTGAACACCTGAGCTGCCCTTTGAGCCTCGGTTCCCAGAGCCATAAAATTGGGGATGGCAACAGAACCTGTGTTTGAGGGTTGGAAAAGGTCCAGTGGAAAGCTAGGGTATGACCGGAAGTGCTCAGTAACTGGCCGTCATCGTCATTATCGTTTAACCTCTGCCGTGTGTGGATATGGTCCGCCGGGTGCTTTTTTAAGCTCCTTGAGGGCGGGACTCTGGCTGGTTGAACCTGGCACCAAGCCTAGGGCTGACATACTGCACGCGCCCTGAGAACGTGAGATGGTTACTATATAACGTGCAGAGGCATTCCTGACCTCCTGGAACCTCCAGCCTGGTGGAGCTGACCTCACACAGAAACCATAACGTGACAATCCCTGGTCCTGACAGTGGGGGAATACAGAAATGGTCAGTGGTGCAAAAGCTACTTCTGCACCCGGCTTCCTGCAGCTAACCCTCCCCACGCAGTAGGCATCACCTCCTTCGAGAAGCCCTCCCTGGTGCCACCTCCCCTCCCTGGAGCCTGGGTCAAGCACTGCAGCTGGGCTTTGGCAGGCCCTGTGCTTCCCAACACTCTGCGCTCAGTATTGGAAATACCCGTGTCCTCATCTTCCTGTCCCACTTGGCTCTCACCTCCACCCAGGCAAGGCCTGTGCTCATCTTAGTCACTGATGTCTCCCCGGGCCTGGCACAGAGCGAGGGCTCGGAAAAAGTTCGTTGAAGGAAGCAGTGCAGGCATTAGAGCAGAGAGTGGTGCCTGGGCTCATCAGTGTAGGCTTTCTGGAGGAGGTGTGATGGGAGTGGGTGTTGAGTGATGTACACCTACAGATGTCTGCCTGCCTGACTCTGTGCCCAGCCCTGTGCTGCCCCCTCTCACAGCCATTCCTGTGTCTGTTTTCTTCAGATAAGCTCTTCTACATCTACACGTCAGGCACCACAGGGCTGCCCAAAGCTGCCATCGTGGTGCACAGCAGGTAAGGGGAAGGTGCCCTGGGGGGAGGCCTGGGGATGGTGGGGCCTCGGAGCTGCTCCTCCTGCCTTTCCAGCGGCCCACAGAGCCCTTGGCCCTCTGCCCTCCCAGGTATTACCGCATGGCTGCCCTGGTGTACTACGGCTTCCGCATGCGGCCCGACGACATCGTCTACGACTGTCTCCCCCTCTACCACTCTGCAGGTATTCCAGGCCTGTCCACTCAGCCTCCAGCACCCCCAGAGTCTTGGAAGCCCCACCCTTCTTGGCAGGCAGCATGTTGCAGTAGAAACATTTGAGCTTTGGAGTCAAATCTGGGTTCAAATACAGACGTGGGCATTGATCTCTGAATGAAAGTGGCCACACCAGCAAAAGTGGTGTGTGTGGCTGTGTCCCGCAGGGCACCTGGGCTGGTCTGACCATTCAGGTCGCTTCCACAGGTATGCACAGTCTTAGGAGCTGCTTGGTCTTAGGAGCTTTTAGAAAGACAGAGATGGAATAAATGTAATTCCTGCCCTCAAGGTGCTTAGGGTTTGGCTGTGTGTGTTTGGGGCAGGATGAATGATGGGACCCTATCCTGACTCTTAATACAAGAAATGGCATTGAGTATGGGGAGAGGCAGGGAGCAGGAGCTCAGTTCAAGGGAAGAGCCCAGTGATGGCCTGGAAGGCTTCCTGGAGGAGGTGCACCCAAGGCAGGCAGATGTGAGGTGCAGAAGCTAGGCGGGCTAGCTCAGTGCCCCCTGGCTGAATGGTAGCGTTACGGGTATGGGAGCAGGAGCTTGGGGCCAGCTCCAGAGGCCTCAGAGGACAGTCTAAGGATTGCGTACTCGATCCTATAGGCACTGGGGAGCCATGGAAGGTGTCTGACTGGCGAGAGAGATACGACCAGTTAGTGTTGGAGGGACAGGACAGGAGAGAGAAAGGGAAAGAGCCTTTGAGGAGATTGGGCTGTACAAGAGGAGGCTCTGGAGGGAAGGGTCTCCTGTCTCCCTGACCTCTGAGGCCCACGCCTCTGCCTTCAGGAAACATCGTGGGAATCGGGCAGTGCCTGCTCCATGGCATGACGGTGGTGATCCGGAAGAAGTTCTCAGCTTCCCGCTTCTGGGACGATTGTATCAAATACAACTGCACAGTGAGTGAGAGGGGAAGGCGATGAGCATCCCCGTCCCCTCGGGACCCTCCCGCCAGGTCTACCCAGGGACATCTGTCTTACAGCTGAGGGCAGCCAGCCATTTATTTGGGGCAACACTCCCGTTGTTCAGATGGAAAGACTGAGGCCCAGGGAGGGAAGGGATTGCACAGCCGGCCCCTGGGGTAGTAGGGGTAGGGGCTTGGGGGGTTGGGGGGCAGTGAAGTAAGAGTAGCCTCAGGGGCCCAGACTCACACCAAGTCCATCCCCAGATCGTGCAGTACATCGGTGAACTCTGCCGCTACCTCCTGAACCAGCCACCCCGGGAGGCGGAAAACCGGCACCGGGTGCGCATGGCACTCGGCAACGGCCTCCGGCAGTCCATCTGGACCAACTTTTGTAGCCGCTTCCACATTTCCCAGGTGGCCGAGTTTTACGGGGCCACGGAGTGCAACTGCAGCCTGGGCAACTTCGACGGCCAGGTGTGGCCCAGGTTGGGGACGCAGATGGACCACGGAAGGCACGGGTGGCAGAGGGGAGAGCAGAGTTCCGGTGTGGGAGTGTGGGTGCTGGAGGCCCCCCGCAGCCCCCAGACTGTCCAGTTTCAGGCCCATGGTGGGAGCAGCTGGGCCCGAGTCTCGGCCTTTGCAGGTGGGGGCCTGTGGATTCAACAGCCGCATCCTGTCTTTCGTGTACCCCATCCGGCTGGTTCGTGTCAACGAGGACACCATGGAGCTGATCCGGGGGCCTGATGGCGTTTGCCTTCCATGCCAGCCAGGTCTACCCTAGGGTTGCGGTTGGGGGTGAGAGTGGGAGGGGCTGACTCAGGAGGGGGGTGGGGCCGGTGGGTGGGGAGCCCCATCCTGGTCAGCAGCCAGAAGTCATCTTCTCTAAGGGCTTCCAGGCATTTATTTCTTCATCCGTGCATCCGTTCAGTCACCGTCCCATCCACCCAGTCCCTTCGTGCACTTTCGTGTTGTGGACCCTGGGCCCAGGCCGCCTCAGCCCCCCAGCTCTGTGCCTGAGTCCCTCACCTGCACGTGGTTGTCCTGAGGAGTCCATGTGGTACAGCTCTTTAAGCAGAGCCAGGGCCCTGGGAGTGCCGGCTCTGGTTAGGCCGTCCGTGTAGGGCTTGACCACCCTGTCATTTGTTTGTTCGACTTTCCATCCATCTGTTCAGTGACCAGACTTTACCAAGACGCTCCCTGCCCTCGGGGCTCCCCGGGTGGGGCGGGGGAGAAGTGGGCGTTTCTGTGGACAGCTGCAGGGTGCACTCAGTGTGAAAGAGACCCCAGGGCAGGTCTGACCCCACCTCCCCTGCCCACAGGTGAGCCGGGCCAGCTGGTGGGCGCCATCGTCCAGCAGGACCCCCTGCGGCGCTTTGACGGCTACCTCAACCAGGGCGCCAACAACAAGAAGATCGCCAAGGATGTCTTCAAGAAGGGGGACCAGGCCTACCTCACCGGTGGGTGGGCACCTCTCCCTAGGCCTTTGCCGCCCCTCGGGTGGGGGGGGAGGGGCCTTTCGCCACCCTCCGAGAGCACCTCCCCGGGAACCCCCGGGACCCAGCTCACCCAGCTCCCCTCTAGGCGACGTGCTGGTGATGGACGAGCTGGGCTACCTGTACTTTCGGGACCGCACCGGGGACACCTTCCGCTGGAAAGGCGAGAACATGTCCACCACGGAGGTGGAGGGCGCGCTCAGCCGCCTGCTGGCCATGGCCGACGTGGCCGTGTATGGCGTCGAGGTGCCAGGTACCCGGGGAGGCGGGAGGTGCCGGCGTGTGTGCGGAGGGGCCGCAGGGGCCATCGCCAGCCGCTCACTGCCCACTCTGCCACCCCCAGGAACCGAGGGCCGGGCCGGCATGGCCGCTGTGGCCAACCCCTCTGGCAGCTGTGACCTGGAGCGCTTAGCCCAGCTCCTGGAGAAGGAGCTGCCCCTGTACGCCCGCCCCATCTTCCTGCGCTTCCTGCCTGAGCTGCACAAAACAGGTCGGTCCCCACCCCCGACCCCAGCTCCAACTCGCAGGTGCCAGGCCAAGGCCCCTTCCTGGGTCCTTCTGAGAGGCCGGGGTGCCTGTCGTTTTGCCTTCACCCACAGCCTTGCCAAGTGGTTGGTAACCTGACCTACCTGTGGGCAGACCCAGGCTTCAGGGAGAGAGGGGCACCCATTCTCAGTGGGACAGCTGAGAACAAATACCGACCGAGTGTCTAGTCTGCTCCAGGCACTGTGCTAGGCCCTGGGGGTACAGGTGACAAATTCCGGCAGGACCTGTGCCTTCTGGGAGCTTCTAGAGCAGCAGGGGAGGCAGCCACAGGATGAGGAATTCCAAAGATAAAGAATGGAATGCAGATCAAACTGACAGGAAAGTGAATGAGGGGGTTGGGGGTGACTGGGAGGCTCCCCTGAGGAGGTGCGGTTTCAGCGGAGACCTGAGAGTGAGAGGGAGGGAGGGAGGGAGGACTTCGTGGGGGTGGGAGGCCTTCCGGGCTCTGGGAACAGCCACTGTGGAGTCCCTAAGGCAGGGAGGCACTTGGCTGCTAGAGGAATGAAAGGAGGCCCCCGAAGCTGGAGCAGTGAGGGGTGGGCAGCGGCGTGAGGTGGGATGGCAAGGGCAGCAGGGGCCTTGTGGGCCGGGGAGGGGGGCTTGGACTATACCGGGGGCAGTAGGGAGCCACAGAAGTGTTTGAGCAAGGTAGTGACCTGGTCAGATTCCTGTCCTGTGTGGAGGCTGGGGGAGGCTGCAGGTGGCCCGGGGGAGGGGCGAGTGGTGGGTCCACCGGCACACGGCGGGGTGGTGCCCTCCTTCTGTCTGTCGGTCCTCTCGGGAGCTTCTCTGGGCAGGAAGCTCTGAGGCTCATGCCCCGACCTCCCCTCCACTCTCCTCAGTCCTGGCTGCCTCCAAACTTACTTAGGGCTCAGAACGGCCATTTTATTTGCTCACAATTTGTGGGTCAGCAGTTTGGGGTTAAGTCCAGCTGAGTGTTCTTCTGTTGGCCCCATCTAGGGTCAAATAGTGCCATCGGGTGTAAGAGGGCCACCCTCACGTGGGGCTTCCGGCTGGTTGGCTCTGCAGTGATGTCCACAGAACGGTGGTGATGGCAGTGCGCTCTAGCTGCGCTCTGCGCTCTCCGTCACGGCAGCTACCAGCCCCGAGCGCTTGAAGTGGGACCAGTGTGACGCGGAAACTGAATTTTAAATTTCGTTTCATTTTCATTAAATTTGCGTAGCCACATATGGCCAGTGACTACCCACTTAGCGCCCGTCTAAGCGGCCCTTCCTGGGGTGGTTCTGCTCTGTTCCATGTGGTTTCTCCTCCTTCAGAGGCTAGACTGGTCTCAGGGCACCCCGAGAGGGTGGGGATGGAAGCTGCAAGGCCCCTTGAGGCCTAGACCACCCACAACATGGCCTCTTCCGCATTCTGTGAGTCAGAGCCAGTTGTAAGGCCAGTCTGGATTCAAGCAGCCGTTGAGAAAGACTCCATCTCTTGCTGGGAGAAGTGGCCAGTCCACGCGGCAGAGGAGTACCTGGGGAGAAGCTGTAGCCATTTCTGGCATCTGTCACACCTGGGTTCAAATCCCAGCTCCATTGCCTACGAGCTGTGTGACGTTGGCTCAGATATGTGCCTCTGAGCGTCAGTCTTCTCATCTATATAGAGGGGCTAAGACTGTTGATTGAAAGATGCATAATTTATATTACATACTATTAAGGGGAAAAAACACGAATTGAGCTATTTCAGAGATGTTGAAATCTGAAATCTTGTGCATCTTAGAATCCATAGAATATGGTTGTGCACCTGCCCCTGGGGTTGATGTGCAGATTGCATGAGATCACGCCTGTACCTGGGAGGTGCTCAGATGAGGGGGAGCCATCAGGGAAGACCTGCGGTCTGGTCCTCACTCTGCTGTCACTCAGCATGTGGCCCTGAAAGAACAGCTTGTCTTCTTCAGGTCTCCGTTTCCCTGTCTGCAAAAAGGCGTGGGGAACTCGGCCCCTTCCCCTTTGCCAGGGCTGCTCTGAGGAGTGATACATAATGTAATGGATGGAGCCTTTGCAAACTGTAGAGGGCGGTGCCCCTCCTCCCATGCCTCCCCTTTCCGGTGTCCTCTGCAGCCGTCCTCTCCCTTCCTCAACCCTGGCGGGAGGGCGGGTTCTGAGAGCTCGGGCCCCTGCCCTACACCCTTCTGACCCTTCTTCCCCCTTGTCTTCTCCCTCCCTCAGGGACCTTCAAGCTACAGAAGACAGACCTGCGGAAGGAGGGCTTTGACCTAACAGTTGTGAAAGACCCACTGTTCTACCTGGATGTCCGAAAGGGCCGCTATGTCCCTCTGGACCGAGAGGCCTACACTCGCATCCAGGCAGGCGAGGAGAAGCTGTGATTTGCCCCGAGTCCCTCTGAGGGCCACCGGATGCTGGACCCAGAGCACCAGCTCCCACCCCAGAGGGTTCCTGGGCAAAGCCAGACCAAAGCAAGAAGGGCCTGGCCTCACAACCCCGAGGTGCCGACCCCCACCCCTCAAAACTGCCAAGGGACTCACTGCTGCCTCCCCCTCCCCCCGAGGCTTTCTGTGAAAGCCTCATCTCCATGTTGTGTCTTCAGGGGGCCTCTGGGCCCCAGGCTGAGACTGAGACTGGGCCCCTCGGGATGATGTCTTAGGGCAGGACAGGGGAGGTGGAGGGTCACCAAGCACTCTCCAGAGAACAGGCAGCTTGTAAACGGGACCAGGGCAGAAGCCCCCAGACCCAGGAAGCCAGCAGAGTGGGCGGGGGCAGCAGTGGCCGTTGATCAGGTGTCCGAATAGGATCCAGGCCCTGGAGCCACTCAAGCGTCCTCAGCCCTGCCGGTGCCTCTAGGAGGGCAGGAGAGGGACTGACCTGTAGCAGGCAGCCTGGACCTGTAGCAGGCAGCCTGGACGGGGCACCCGTCTCATCCCCCTCTCTCTGGGTGCCTGCCTGGCTGTCCCTCAGGCAGGGCCTCTCTGTCTTTGTGGGTCTGTCCTTGTCCCCTCCTCCGTCTCCGTCCTGGCCTGGCTATGAAGGGAGAAGGGGTGGGGGGCGCTCAGGGGCCAATAAACTCTGCCTTCCTCCCCCTGCCCGTGTGATGCCACCTGAGCTCACCCCATCCTGCTCAGGCCCCAGCTTCTGCCCCATTCACTCCTCCATTCATTCGTTCATTTGGACTGAGGGATATAGCAGGTTATCTTAGATGGGGGGCAGTTCCCACCTGAGCCTGGCAGGGTGTTTTAACAGCATGATCTTGAGAGTCTAAACCAGCTGTGTCACGAGCTTGCGCGTTGGGCAAGTGACTTTGTCGTCTCTGTGACAAGGGAATGATCAGTTAGGATTCAGAGAGCTAAAGGGAGCCAGTATGAGGAAAGGGCTGTTCAGAGCCGCTGAGGGAGGGAACCCTAACCCAGCACAGGGTCCCATCTCCAGACCCTTGCCCATGCTGTTCCTTCTGCCAGGGGTGCATTTTCCCAGGGGGTTTGGCAGGGGGGCTGTGCAAGGCAGAGCAGGGCTGCCTAACCGGCTGGGTAGAGTCTAGGAAAGCTTCCTGGAACAGTGTTTGCAGAGCTGTCAGCAGTGCCAGCAGAGGGCCAGCTGTCCCCTAGGGCCCAACCCCTGGAGTCACACGCAGGCTGGAAATGTGCACAGCCCAATGGAAAGGGGGTCCACCCCAAGCCAGGGCAGCAGGCAGCGTGTGTGCCCCAGGGCGTCATCTTCACTATTTAACCCTCAGCACGGTCTGTCACTTGACTGAGGTCACACAGCAAGTAGTGGGGACTGGAATGCCAGCCCCAGCCCCTTGCCCTTCCCGCTGCTCCTTGGTGCAGAAGGCAACAGGAAAGCCAGATGAGCTTCCATTCCACGCATGCTTGTGGAGCCAACTGTGAGCCACACCCCAGGCCAGCAGCTGACTGGGTGGTGGGTGACCAGGGTGAGAAATCTGGGGTGCCTCCTGGGGGAGTGACCTTTGAAAGATAGTGGAGTCTGGTGCCACTCTTGGGAGAAGAGGGAGGCAGCGCTGGAGTTGGCCCCTGGAGAGCGAGGCTGATGCGGGTGGGGTTTGGGAGTGGCAGGCATGGCTGCAGTGCCCTAGTGTGACCAGCAGAGGACGCACGGGTCCTGCAGAATCCAGTCCAGCCTTTGGCGCTCAGCCAAGGGAAGCTGGAAGGAGGGAGTGCAAGTCCCCACTTCACCCCCAGCGGTACTCATCCCAGAGGACTCTGTGGTGGGCCTTTGATCAGGCTCCCAAGGGGCTGGACTTGGCTGACAGTGAAGCTTTGTGTCTTTAACCCGCAGCAATGACTGCTCTCCGACGGGAAGGAGCCCCCCAGTGGTCCCTGTTCCTTTCCCCTGGTTGAACACAGTCACCCAGAGGCAGTAAGGAGTGGTGGTTAAAAGCTCCTGCTGAGGAGCCGGTCAGGCCTGAGTTCAAGTCCATTTGCCAGGCTAGGCCTCAGTTTCCTCTCCCATAAATGGTGGTCTAGGAATCCCTACCTCGGGACGATTGTGAACGTGTAATGAGATCGTGCTTGGAAATCTCTCAGCACGGGGTCTCATGCTGATAGCTGTGCAGTACGTGGTAGTTAAAAGAAAAAAGGAGCAGTGTTGAGGTGTTAAGACCCCAGACTAGGCCCGTTTCCCACTTCTGCACCAGCAGCCGCCCCCAGCCCCTCCATGAAGGGATGGGGCTGGTGGGCCCCTGGGCCTTGCAGCTCTCCTGTCTGCCTTTGGTCATCCCAAACCATGGCTGTGTGAGTCATCCCCCGCCACCCCCCACCCCCCGGGCCTGCAGTCGGTGCTCAATACCTGCTTGTGAAGTTAAGGATAGCTACTGTTTACTGGGCATTTCCTGACATTTACATAGCACTTCACAGTTTACAAAGCACTGTGTAAGTACATCAACGGAGCAGATGCTAAAGCCCTACTCTGTGCAGGGGGGCGGGGCATGGTCAGATCTGCCCTCAGGGAGCCCACTATCTGGGGCAGAGGAGAGGGTCCTAGCCAGTCAAGAAGCAAAGGGTGTGTGCTTAGCTGCACCCTAACCCAGAGCCCTGCTCGGCGTGTGGGGGAGGTGAGGAAGTCACGTTTCATGGTCAGAGAGGCTTTTCACGGAAGAGTCATCCAAGAATAGGAGAGGGAAGAATGGCCCAGACAGAAGGAGCCACAACACATAAAGGCCTGGAGGTGAAGGGCAGGGAAGGGCGAGCAGGGCAGATGAAAGAAGGGCAGTGAGGCTGCAGCGGTGGGACTGGGGGGAGAGTTGAGGCAAGGTATGCAGAGTGAATCCTTTGTGGGCGTTTCTTGCACACTTGAGGACTGGGGGCTCAGCTAGGAAATCCCTGTATCAGGCCAAACCCATTGCCTTCGACTTGCTGACAGCCACCACGTGTGGGGCACTTCCTATGTGCAGGACGTGAGGCCAAGCACTTGATGTGCGTTATTTCATTAAATCCGTCACACAGAGCAGCTACAATTTTTACCCGCACTCCACAGATGAGGAATCTGAGGCTCAGAGAAGCTAAGTCTCTCCACAGACCACAGGGCCTGTGAATAGCAGTGCTGGGATGCAAGCCCCCTTCCCAGAGCCTCAGTGTTCCCATCTGCAGGCTGGGCCGGGGAGGCTGGAAGGGGCCTGCCTTGAGCGTCCCAGAGGTCCTACCACCCTTAGACAGGCGAGTGGCTGCCCAGGCCAGTGCTTGGTGTATCACTTTCAATCCCTGGGAAGAAGGTTAAATACCTCTGAGGGGCCTATTGAGGCGCTGGCGGCAAGGGAAGGGGCGACCGAGTGACTTTCAAAGGGGCCTGAATGCGTGGCCAGCCCTCCCCTGGAGGAGGGGGCCCTGCTTCCTCCCAGCCTAATGATATTCTGGGCTCAGCCCTCATCTTTGGCGGCAGTTTAACCCGAGCCGGGGAGGATTTCTTTCTCACTGATCTCAGCTTGACACCCAATTAGCACAAGAATGGGAGGTGGAAGCCTGCAAGAGGCGCCTCCCAGCCTCCCGGGGCGCAAGAGGGGAGCAGGCGGGGAGACAAAGGGCAGCGGGCAGGGGGGCCCCCCGCGCCCTCGTCTCCCCTGCAGACCCCGCCATTGTCTCCCTAGGAGCTTCAGAGGGGATGGAGACCAACACCCGGCTAGCCGGCCTGCTGGAGGGACAGGGTTGGGGCCCAAGCCCCTCTTCTGCGTGGATCCCAGGGGAAGGCATTTGGGTGAGCCAAGCCCAACAGGACGCAGCGAGGGTCAGGGATCCTGAAGGCGCAACAACCTGGGGTCGAGGCCTGACACGTAGGGGTCCGTGAACAAGTCACCGGTTCTCAGCCTCAGTTTTCACATTTGAAAAATGGCGCTAATAGTAGCCCCTGTGAGGCATCAATCAGGTCATGCATGTGAAGCTCCTGGCAGAGGCAGAGTGGGGGTCAGTACTCGCTGAATGAGTATAACATGTTAAACTGTTATTGTTACTAATTAGGAGGTTGAGTAGGGTAGGCTTGGGGTCAGGAGAAAGGACTTTCTAAGAATGAGAGCCAGGCATTCAGAGTGGGCTGACTTACCGAGAAGTGAGCTCCCAGTCTCTGGGGCTTTGCCAGGAGAAGCTGGAGGCCCCCCTGCCTGTTGAAATGTGGGAAGGGTTCCCACTCCTCTGGCCTCCCTACATGCCCTCTCCTGCCCACCTCCACGTCCCACAATTCCTTGGGACTTGGGCTTCGATGTGACTTCCTCTGGGAAGGCTTGCCTAACCCCAGGGCTGGACAGGGCCGTCCTCCAGCTCCCGCAGGCCCCCGTGTTCCCCCTTCATGCTACTGATTGCACTGTGTAGTCTATTTTCACATCTGTGTCTTTTCCAAAACATCAGCCCTAGGAAGGCAGGGACCCCTTGGTTTTGTTCACCATTGTGTTCCCAGCACCAGCATTGGACCTGGCACTTAATAGGTGCTCAGTGAATGTTTGTCAAATGGATGAAGCTTTTCAAAAGCTCCTTAGCTTTCCCATTCCAGCCTCAGAAGGCAGCGGTTCACAGGGTTAGAGGATATTCAACTCATAGAGGTGGGCTAAATTCAGAGGCCTTTACCTTGTCAGCAAAGAGAAGACATTAAATGGCTTTGAGCAGGGGATTGATATGTGTTTGCTCATGCATTCATTCATTAACTCATTCAGCAAGCACCTACCAGATCTCTACAATGTATGAAGCTCTTTATTATGAGCTAAGGCTCTAGGATGAATCAGGCAAGGTTTCTAGAGCTCAGCCCTTGGAGGAGCCGGTGGAAATATCTTAGAATATGTGTGTGTGTGTGTGTGTGTGTGTGTGTTTTAATACCTCACTGTGCTGCTTGTGGGATCTTAGTTCCCCAACCAGGGATCGAACCCAGGCCCTTCGCAGTGAAAGTGCAGACTCCTAACCACTGGACCGCCAGGGAATTCCCTAGAATATTTTTGCTGAAAAGACCTTAAGAGATCATTTGGCCCCCAAACCTTCTTTACAGATTGGGGAGACTGAGTTTCACAGTTTCCACTGGGGCCTTTCCATTTACCACAGGATTCTTCTGTGCTTTTCGAGGACCAGGGCTGTCTCATTTGCCCTCATTTTGCCAGTGACCTGGAACCGTGCCTGATACACGGAAGGTGCTCAGGGATGTCTGTGGAGTCGAATTATACAAGGAAGCCAAGGCCAGAGGGAGGGAGTGGGAGGCAGGCAGGCCAGAGAAGTAGGTGCAGGTGAGAGGTGATGGGGGTGGCAGTGGTGGAAGAACGGAAGAACGTGGGGTTGCAAAATCAGCTTAGCAAGGAGACGAGTCCAAATGTGGTGACTGTCTGGGTGTGGAAGAGAATTAAGAACAATGCCCAAGGTGTCTTGCTGGGGTGTTTCCGTGGATGGCAGTGGTATCCTTGAGATGGGGAACAGGGGGAGCCCGTTTTAGGATGCGAGGTACTGTGCCAAGAACTCACTTAGTTCTGACTGCAACCCTATGGGGGCTGTTACTGTCTTCATTTTACAGATGAGGAAACTGAGACACAAAGACGTTAGGGACTTAACCAAAGACACAGTAGGAAGTGGTGGGACCTGGATGTAAAGCCGGCAGTTGAACTCCCAGCTCTTAGTGATGACTACATCCTTATATCCACCCTTAACCACCAGGCTACCCCACCTTCTCTACTAATGCTTGGTTCGATTTTGGAAGTGTGGTTTAGATGCCCTGGGAGATCCACTTCACCCCTTTTGTGCCCTGGGCTTTTGTAACAGGCTGCAGTGGTCTCCCTGTCTCTTTCCCTGTTCCCCTCAAACGTTCTCCACACTGCAGCCAGGAAGGTTTTTTTTTTTTTTTAAATACATTTATTTATTTATTTATTTGTTTATTTTCGTTGCTGCGAGCGGGCTTTCTCTAGTTGTGGTGAGCGGGGGCTACTGTTCATTGCGGTGCGTGGGCTTCTCACTGCAGTGGCTTCTCTTGTTGTGGAGCATGGGCTCTAGGTGCGCAGGCTTCAGTAGTTGTGGCGCATGGGCTCAGTAGTTGTGGCGCACGGGCTTAGTTGCTCTGACACATGTGGGATCTCAGACCAGGGCTCGAACCCATGTCCCCTGCGTTGACAGGCAGATTCTTAACCACTGCGCCACCAGGGAAGCCCGGATATTTTTTAATATGTTTATGTATGTATGTATTTATTTATATGCCACGCCTCACAGTATGCAGGATCTTAATTCCCCGACCAGGGATTGAAACCGCGCCCCCTGTAGTGGTAGCACAGAGTCTTAACCACTGGACCACTAGGGAAGTCCCAGGAAGGAGATTTTATTTTATTTTATTTTTTATTTATTTTTTTTGGAAAGATATTTTAAAACACAGTTCTAATAATGTCACACACACACACACACACACACACACACACAGACACACACACGCCCCACCCAAAATCCTTCCAAGGTCTACCGTTGCTTTTAGAATAGAGACTGAAATTCTTACCTGGCTCGCAAGGCATGATTTGGCCCCTGCCCACCTTTCTAGCCTCATCTCTTACCAGGCCCTCTGTTCCCCAATTTCCACCTTCTCTTGGTGTTCCAGCACGTTCTCCCACCCAGTCTTTGCACGGTCTGTTCTCGCTGGAATGCTCCCAGAGGTTTTTCTCCCCTCACATTCACCTGGTTAGCTCTACTCAGGCTTTAGCGCTCAGCCCAAGTCCAGTCCAGTCCATTTGCATTTTGAAGCTCTTACAATTCCAGATCATTTTTCAGTTTGAGATTTTACATTTATTAGCATGACTCGTATGTTTATTTGATTAGTTTCCCCCACTAGACTGTGAGTGCCCTAAGGGCTGGAACCTTGCCTATCCCGTTCACCCCCGCATCCATTAGCACCAACCAAAATGCCAGGCACATGGAGGACGTACAATAAATATCTGTTGAATGAGAGCAATCCAAATCGACAGGGCGCTTGGATTGCTAGTCGATGGCTCAGGAGAGAGATTTCTGGGCCGGAAATAAAGACTTGGGGGTCACTTATAATTCAAGACGAGTGGACGGGCTCGTCCAAGCGGTGTGCGGACTGAAGAGAACTGGTAACTAGTGCAAGATAAACTGTAACGTGGCTCACAGTCTCAGCACCAAGATGCCAAAGCTCTCCTCCGCTTAGCTGCGGCTCATGCCAGTCGCTGCCCGCCCTGGTTGTTGGAGCCCCATCCCTAAACTTCACAAAAGGACCAACTCAAACGCCCTCAACCGGGCCCATTATCCTCCAAGCTCAGCTCCCTGCTCCAGGCCTCCCTCCAATAGCTGAGCAGGAGCGTTTCCCTGGCACCGCCTCTTCCGTCCGCAGCAACCGGAAACGAGGCAGTAGCGTCGGAAGTTGAAGAGAGTTTCCTGTGAGCGCGGCTTCCTCAACATGGCAGCGCCCTTGTCAGTGCAGGTGGAGTTCGGGTGAGTCACAGAGCTGGGGCGCCGTGGGGATGGAATGAAGTCGTTGGGCTCGGAACTCCCCTCCCTCTGCCTTGGGGCCTGTCACGACCGAATCGCCGAGGCTCCCGGCGACTTCCTTGAGCTACGGCACCCGCCTCGGAGAGCTTGAGAGGTTCGGTCCGCCTGGGCCACGAGGCCGTATGTCCGGGAATAGAGGCGCACGCCGGGGCGTGGAGGTGCGGTCTGGGCCCTCCTCCGTACCCTGAGCCCTGCTGGACTCAAAAGGCTTGATGGTTAGCGGGCGGCCTCTCTACCTTCGTTGTCAGCCCCGTTTTGGAGCAGGCCCGTGTGTCTGGTATCTGAGTTCCTCGGATCGCGAAGGAGCACCTCCAGCCCCTGATTTCTTTCTTCTGGCAGCAATTTCCGTTTACACGGTTCTTGGAGCCTTGTTTCTCGTGGGGTGTGTGGCCAAGACGAGATTCCTTTCCTCCCTTTCCCAAGATTTGGGGGTGTTGAACAGACCTGAACCCCTTTCAGTACATTCAGTAAACCTGCTACTCACCAGTCATATTACTGAGTGCCTCCTGCAGCTCCTGAGTCAGGGGGCGGTGCGGGGCTAAGTAAGGTAGTAGCACAGTGGAGGAGACTAACCCTGATGACAGTACAGTATGCACAGGATGAAAAGTGCAGGATAGGGGCACACACACCAATAACTGAAGAAACAGAGGAGGGAGGAAGTCTCCTCAAGCCACTATCTTCTGCCTCCTACAAACAGAAGGTTTTTCATCTGATTTCGGAGCTGAGAGAAACTGCAGAGGTTAGAAGGCAAAGAAGCTGAGACCCTAGGAGATGGGTGATATAATTTCCAGAGTCCCATGGAAAAGCTGGGACTAGATTTGTCTTTGTGTGTGAAGATAAACAAGACAAGGCTTATGTGAAAGGAAAAGTCCGGGATGGGAATCTAAAACCTCTGCCCGTAGATGCCTTTCCTTCCATTGGATGCCCCCAGTTTCTTTCATGTTTTTCCTTCATTGCATAGCCCATTCACCAGTCATTTATTGAGTGCCTACCATGTGCCAGGCGGTGAGCCAGGCACAGAGGATACAAAGATAAATAGAACTTTGTCCGTGCCCTCCAGTGTTCAGCGTTTCTGGCCCTTGCAAGGGGGTAGTCTCATGAATGTTAACTGCATTTTAATTGATGATATTGTCTGGCCCCACGGGTCCAATTAGAAGTATGTTTGTCTGGCCTCCTGACTATATTGCTTTTCTGACCCTTTGCCCGGCTATGCCCACCCCCATAGCCTGGGGGTTCTAGGAGGATCCCTGCCGCTTTGACAGGCCTCCGCAGAGCTGAAGAGGGAGAAGCTGCAGATTGCCAGTGTTAAGGCTTATCTACAGCCGGCTTACCTGTCATGCTCACTGAGTCAGACATGGTGTTTGTTCCTCAGAAATGTCTTCTGTTTGCTAGGTTCTGTGCTGGCAGCAGTGGGGAAGTCATATGAGGAAGATATGGTCTTTGCCCTCCAGAGCTTACAGACTAGCTTGAGCACCCGTTTTCTGGTTTGAGCATCTCTCAGCCTCCCTTACCCCCAAGAGCAGTAGTGAACCCTGGCAAGGCAAGACAGCGTTCCCTTCACCCACCACCCCAGTGTCCCCTGAGAACTGCAGCTTCTTGGGAAGCAAGAATGCCCAATATGTATGCCAAGCCCAGATTCCTTCCCTCTTGGTCTCTGTCTCAATGCATGTTTTTGCCCCGGCCTTTCTTTCATTTCCTACGTCTCTTAGCAGACTTCCCTCATCCTTTATTCTGAACCTAAGTAGGTTTGCAAAGAAGCTGCCTTGCCCATCATTCTCTCCCTTGTGTCCCTCAGTTCCACCCCAATCCTTGAAGAGTCTGGGTTAGGCCTTTGCCTCTTTCCTCTGAGCAGATATGGTCCCCTCAGCCCCACCAGCTCTGATAGACGCTCTAGAAGACCTCGCCCACCTTTCTCCCTCTTGTCCTTGACCAGTTCTGCCGTCCTCATCTTGCCTCCTGAACAGAGCATTTTCTCAGGTCACAGAGGATGCAGAGTATGTAGTACAGATGTGAGATGCCCTCTTCTTCTCCCTTTTCCTCCTCTTTTAGTCTGGGAGGTATTGGCAAAGGGAGGGAATGCCATTGAAGTCAGAGAAGAAGTGAGGGAAATGGGCATTTTCATTCATTCATCAGATATTTATTGAGTGCCTGCTGTGTACCAGGCCAGCAGGTGGAGGGGAAATAAATACAAATATATAAGGTAAAAAGATGAAGATAAACTAGAAAAAGTGAAGGCCATATTGGGAATGTCTGTACCAGTCACTGGTACCAACAGACACCTCCCACCGAGTACTGGGGAGCAGAGGAAAGACAGCTATCTTAAGTTGTAATGCCTTAATTGCGTTTGAATAGGAAATCCTCTAGAACATAAGAGTCTGGCTTTGGTTCTCTTCTGGGACCAAAACAGGCCCCTCCTGCCTCCCTGAATCACTCTAGAAGCTGGGCATGCACCTTCCTCCCCTCCAGATGTGCTGACAACAAAAATGTCAACCCCTCCCTCTAGGGCTAGTGAACCCAGCAGTGACAGGTCACTCTCTGAGCCAGACTGGTTCTTTATCTGCTTGTGAAGGGAAAAACAGCCCTGGCCTCTGAGCCTGGCACCACCAGGTTTGGCCAATCTGAGTTGTTTGCCTGGATCCCCGTGCTTCCAGTTCCCACTCCTCTGACCCCCAACTCCTGTCGCCCCTTGCCTGTCACCCTCCCCCACCCCAGCTGCTCCATGTGCCAGCCCCCACCCAGGAGAGAACGAGGCTCTTGGAAGGGGATAAATGGACGCTCTGTGCGGGCTTGCAGCTGAAATGGCCCTGTGCACGACCACAGATGGGCCTCCTCTCCCCCTCCACATTTCTGCATCAACAAAGCATGACCTTGTTTGGATGACAGTCGCCCCATGTTTCCCCCATGACAATGCTTGCCTTGCCTTTGCCTCCCAGTGGACTGTCTCAGGACATCTCTGTTCTCTGAAATTGGGGAAGGGTGGTGGGGTGGGAGGCATCACATCCGTCAAAAGTCTGTTAAGGCCTTCTCAGTTAAGATCCATGTGAAGTCTGAGACGGGAATGGAGAGACCCAGGGGGAGGAGCAGTGTGGGGCACTGAAAGAGCCCAAGTGTCTGCATCCTGAGCCCTGGCTTCTGCACTTGGCTTTGAGCATCTCTGCTGTCCCAGTCTTCCCTTGGCCAGGTGTTGGCACACAGAAGTGAACCAGACTCTGCCCTCAAGGGGCTTCCTGACCTTTGGGGGAGTCTTGGTTGTTTCTGCGAGAAACCAGTTAGAATTCAAATCCTAGTTCAGCCACTGCCTGTCTGGCCTTGGACAAGTCATTTCTGGCCCCAGTCTGCTTCTCCACTGGTTGGAGTTAATAATACCCACCTCCCTCCTGCCTTCCCTGGGATTCCCTGAAGATGAAATGAGAGGAAGAATGTTGTAGCAAATGGCAGGGTTATTGCTAAGCCCAGTGGGGTCTCTTACCCTCCAGCACTGTGGTGCGCCCACCAGGCCAGCAGCGGGGGTGGGCATGGGGCACAGGCTGGGAAATTTCAAAGCATCGCCAAGCCAAAGGAAACCTCTAGATACGCAGGGTCTCTAGTGTGCCACGTGGTAGCTTCTCAGCATTTTTGCAGGTGGAAAGACTAAGGCTTCAGAAGATGAAGTCACGTGCCCAGGGCCTCGCCATCAGGTGCAGGTAGAGCCTGGTCTCCATCTTAGGGCCCACAACTCCAAAGCCTGTGCTCTGCCCCTGTGTGCTAAGGCAGAGGAATAAAAACAAGAATCTGCAAATTTGGATACTTAAATATTAATAAAAATTGTTTCTCTCCTGCTTTACCACATCAGGAAGCCACATTTGAGACTTGATCACTGGTACCCAGGGTGTTCCTGAACCTTGGGCTCTGCATCTCTTGGGCCTCTGGAGCCACCCTCCTCCTCAGTTTTCAGTCTCTGAGGCGTTTGCAGGAGCTCACCCAGCTCTTTCTCTGGCCCTCCTTTGCAGAGGCGGTGCGGAGCTCCTGTTTGACGGTGTGAAGAAGCATCAGGTCACCTTGCCTGGACAGGAGGAACCCTGTGAGTATGGGCTTTCTGAGCCCCTCTCTGGGGGCCACTGGGCAGGAGCTGCTCCACAGGGTCACTCAGCCCTGTTCAAGTGAGAATGGGTAGAATTTCCCTGGCCAGTGAGGAGGAAGGAAGAGAAATCTCCAAGTTGTCCCCGCATCCTCTCCGCAATCAGCCAGCTTTGTAGGGAGGAGATGGCCTAGCTTAGTCCTTACGAGCGCGGGTTCTGTATTCAGACAGACTTGAGTTTGTTTTGGTTTGGTTTTTTTTGGCCGCGCCACGCAGTTTGTGGGATCTCAGTTCCCCAACCAGCGATTGAATGCAGACCATGGCAGTGAAAACCCGGAATCCTAACCACTAGGCCATCAGGGAACTCCCTGGACAGGCTTGAGTTTGAATCCCCTTAGCCCCTTAGGCCAGTCACCTCACTTTTCTGAGCTTTAGTGTTCTTACCTGTGAAGTGGGGATGGTAATCCCTATCTCTCAGGGTTGCTAGAAGGTGTCAGCCAGCTGTACCATGCACTGGACGGCAACAGAGAGATGTCCTCATGAAGGAGGTAACCTTCGTCAAGAATGGAACAATGCAGACGGGCTTACGTGGTGGGAACAGGATTTGGATGAGAAGAAAAGCATCCAGCCAGAAAGGAGGTTAGAGGAGGGAGGTTGACTAAGGGAGACGGGGGTATTTCCATGTGTTCATTCAAACACCTGTTCACCTTTCTTTAGCGAATGTGCACTGAGCACCTCCCATGCTGCAGACCATGTACCAGGCACTGGGGAGACAGACCCTGCCTTCAGACAGGGGGAGGGAGAGAGGAGTTGATTTCCAGAGGTCCAGCTGGGTAAACAGCAGTGTAACCTAGAGGCAGGGGCTGGACATTGCAACTGCGGAGGTGCTCTGCAGCCCTAGCAGTGGATCCTAGCAAGAGCAGAATGTTCAGGGACGAGAACCCGTCTCACTGAGGGCTGAGATACTTCTGGGAAGAAGATGAATTCAGTTCTATGAGGAGGCAGGGGAATGAGGTTCCTGGAGGTGAGCAGTAGAAAATGGTCAGGTGAGGTTTGACAGGAGTCTTCTGGGGCTGGATGTGCATCTGCCAAGAGTCAGACAGTTACTGCCCAGATTCACTGGCTACCAAGGCTGTTTCTGACCCTCCCTTGGGTTGGAGAGCAATGGCATAGGGCGGGTTTGTGTGCCACATTCAGAGGCCAGGGGACACTCACTAAGGGACAGAGGGCACTGCCCCCTGGAGCTGGGTGTGGGCATTAGGCTGGGGTTAAATGTCAAGACTGTGGGATTGTGTCCCTGGTGGGGGAAGACCCAAGATGATAAAGGCAGTGGTTTCTTAGTTTGACAGATGGCTATGCAGCCTTGGTAGAGAACAAGGGGCTCTCAGAAGCCTCTCAAAGATTCAGCCATAAAGACTTATCTGGAAAGTTATTAAAACATCACAAGTTATTATTTATTTCCCCCTGCTTTTGCTTGGCATGCAAGTCCCCGAGTTTAATCATTCCAGCCCCTTTCATTCATTCATTGGCACCAAGTGCCAGGCATGGAAGTAAGTACTTTATTCTTTCCTGTAATTGGCACACGTGTTTTTGAATGTCTCCTTTGTGCCAGGCACTGTACTAGTTGCTGGGTATTTGGTCGTAAGCAAAACAGATATGGTTCTTGCCCTAATGGAGCTTACAGAGTAATGGAAGTGGAGCCAGGCAGTGAAGAAGTAAACACGCAAACGCGTAACTGAACAAGTGGTCAACACTGGCATGAGGAGAACAAAAGGGTGCTTTGAATGAGACAACAGGGTGGTAAGGGAAGGCCTCTTTACAGAGGTGACCTTGAGGCTAAGTCCTGAGGAACGGAAAGAAGCCACCCTAATAAATTGGAGGGAGAGTAGAGATGCAGGGGGCCCACTCCAAGCACAGAGGATGGCACTTGTGAAGCCCCTGGGCAGAAGGCCTTGGGGTGGTCAAGGACCTGAAGGAAGGCCAGTGTTGTAAGGGGCACAGGCTGAGTGTGCCATGGTAGGCAAAGCCGCAGCTGGTTGTACCAATAATTGTCACAAATTCTTAGGTGGTAGCTATCATTATTATTCCCATTTTAAAAAGTGGAAACCCAAACCCAGAGATGTCAAAAGTCTTACCCCAGGTCATGCTGTTATATAAATGGCAGAGCTGGGGTTCAGAAGCAGATGTCAGGGTCGCCGCCGTCCTTGCATGTTACCACTAACCCATTACCTTTTTTTTTTTTTGTGCTGTACGTGGGCCTCTCACTGTTGTGGCCTCTCCCGTTGCGGGGCACAGGCTCCGGACGCGCAGGCTCAGCGGCCATGGCTCACGGGCCCAGCCGCTCTGCGGTATGTGGGATCCTCCCAGACCGAGGCACGAATCCGTGTCCCCTGCATCAGCAGGCGGACTCTCAACCACTGCACCACCAGGGAAGCCCCAACCCATTACCATTTATCCCAAGAGGTTCCCTGAATCACATAACATCTCAAACGTGCAGTGTATTTTCCAGTTTTTACACTTTCTTTCATGCCTCCAACAGCTACTTATTTCAATTTTCATAATGAGCCCAGTATATATTACCTATCGACAAGGAAACCAAACCTCACAGAGAGAGAAAGAGAGTGACCTGTCCAGAGTTACTCAAGTAGGGAGGCTGGGCTGAGACCCAGGTTTTGGATCCCCCGTCTACTGCTTAGGGGGCAGGTGGGGGCCTATCCTTCCCACTCTGGAATAAAGAAAGGGAAGCAGGAGTGGCAAGCGGAAATGGCCCATGTGCTCAGTTTTGGACCCTTGGCTGTGGATCTCTACCTCTGGCTTCCATGTTTGCCCTTCTGTGCCCAGAGGTGTAAGTCACATCACAGCCGCAGAGCTGGTTGGCAGCTACCAGGCCTCACCCTGGCACACGGAACCCAACAGGAGGGCAGGGGCCTGGTGCCACTGGGAAAGTAACACTCTTTCCCCCAAGCCCGTGCCCAGATCTGCCATCTGGCAGCCTTCCCAGCCCAGGGGCTGCCACTTGGCCAAGCAGGTCTTGGAGACTCCAGCAGAGAAAACAGCAGCCATAAGATCATGGATTGTGACAAGGCTCACAAACAAGGAGACTAAACAGGGCCCTGGGTCCTGGGCCAGGGGAGAGCTTCCAACCCAGCCAACTTGGGAGAAGAGGCTGGGCAAGGCCAAAGTGGGTGAGATCGCAAGAGAGGAGCCCTGGCAGCGCGTGATGGCAAATTAGTTATTTCTGCAGGCCTCTTTTTTTCCACCTGTAAAATGGGAAGTTGGGCTGGATTTAGTCTGGAGTGAGCTGGTTATCTGTTTGACATCTGCAGTTGGAAAAGTTGCTTCCAGTTCTAAGTATATGGTTCTGGGAAACAGGGTGCACTGATCCAATGAGCAGTTGTGTGTGCAGGGGAAAGGGGGGTGGGTCCTTAACCGCCACCTCCATGGAATAGGCCTTGAGTGGCCAGGGTTGGGAGGCACCCACCAGCTTTGGGCACTGGCCACCGAGAGCTGGCTTTTGTGCCTCAAGGATCCCTTCAACACAAGGCTCGCAGCCCATGGTTGGTCAGTGGCCTGAAGCAAACCCAAAACCTCGGCCGTCCCAGTGTGGGCATTACCTGCCTTGGCCCCCAGGAAGAGACTCGTCTGCCTCACCTTTCCCTGCCTCTCTGCCCTGCCATTGTATTAAAGGGGGGCTGGCGCGGGAGGCAGGGTCGGCTAGGGAGCTCCCAGGCGCTTTAAACTGCTTAGCATGCATTTCACAGCCTCTCTGGGGCCAGCTGTTCCTTTCTCTGCTCTGGGGCCTGTTTGCTGATCCCCTCCCCACCACCCTCCTCTCCCCCCAACCACTCTCAGTCCCTGTGCAAAATTGCTTTTGAAAAGATCCACTTTCTGCTTAATTAAACAATGAGGAGCGTCCCCACGCACATCTGTAAACCTCCTTCTGAGGCCAGTTTAGCCCACAAACTGCTCCATTCTTACCCCCATTCACTTGTAAATGGACCCTCTGATGTTCCCTCTACCCTCTCTTGTCTTTTACTCCCCCCATCCCAGCTCTTTCTTCTCCCCTTTCAACTAAGGCCTGGGGTGGGCTCCCAGAAGAGCCCTGTCCTGGAGCCTGGTGGACTTGGTGGGGACAGGAGCGGCTTAACCTGTGGAAGAGAAGACGTAGGGGATCCGTCTCTCCCAAGTCTGCATGGTGGGGGGAAGCGGAGCCACATTTGTTGGCGTGGTCCCCAGGACTAGCCAGGCTCGGTGGGTGGGAGGGACAGGAAGCCAGATTTCTGGTTGGGAGAAAAGCTCTTCCCGGAGGCCTTCAAGAAGAGGCTGGATGAGGGTCCACCGCAGCCGGGATGCAATATCAGATGAGACCAGAGAGCTAGGACACCACGGGGGCCCTGCCACAGTGGGTGGCTATTGTCCCCAGACAAGGACAAATCCACTGGGGCACAGGATTCTGGTGGGACCCTTTGTAGGTGCTAAGAGGGGCATGTGTGGTACCCCTTTCCCAGCAGCCTTTAGGAGAAGGTTCTGGCAGCCCACAGGATAAGCAATCCTGAGTCACTGTGGGCAAATGTGCATTTGTCTGGTCTGTTTGACACTGCTGGGCCTGCTGCTGGCATTAGGAGTTTGGATTATTATCCCCATTTGTTAGAGGATAACCCTGAGACTTAGGTCAAGTGATATCCCACCCAGGGCCATCTAGTGCACGGCCCAGGGCCTTCCGGCTCCAGAACCCGAGCTCTTAACCCCTCTGCCATGGGAGCAGTAGCTCCCATCACTTGCTCTTCCCCCAGTAGGCAGGCCAGGTCCCAAGGCTTCCTGCACTGGAAACCTTACACTGGGGTGCTCATCTCCCTGCCCTGGGCTGCCTGCCCTCAGAGTGTGATTCCTTCCACCTGGGTTGTCCAGGGAGCATCTTAGGAGTTTGAAAATCTAAAGTGGAGGGAAGGCCGGTGCTTGGGGCCCCCTCGCCACTCTCCCAATGCCCCCATTCTCTCATTCCCTCTCCAGGTCTGATAGAAAGGTAGTGGATCCCACAGAAAACCCCAGCCAGTCCCAGCAGTGTCTGTTCAATAGTTCACTGTACCGCACCCTCCAGAGCTTCCTAAGCGTGTCCTCGAGGTGCCAGGCCCCTGGGCAGAGCATGTGGAAGCTCAGGGCAGCAAGAGAGATTAGAGGGTACAGTTCTTCCTCTGGCTCGTAGAAGAATTACAGCATCGCTATGCCAGGCACAGTGCCAAGAGCTCTATGTGGACCATCTTATTTGAGCCTCACAACAACACTATGAGGCATTCTTACAGTTCCCAATTGACA
This sequence comes from Stenella coeruleoalba, assembly GCF_951394435.1. Taxonomy (NCBI): domain Eukaryota; kingdom Metazoa; phylum Chordata; class Mammalia; order Artiodactyla; family Delphinidae; genus Stenella; species Stenella coeruleoalba. Next base: position 115,469,910 of record NC_137153.1, read on the forward strand.
AAGAAGGAAGCTCAAGAGAATTCCTTGCCCAAGGTCATATAACTAGGAAGTGATGGAGTCGAACTCAGACCCAGGGCCGAGTCCCATTCTTAACCAGTCCTCCTCTCCCGCTCCGCCCACAGTTGTCCGTGTGCTCAGTAAACATCTCAGGGGCGTTTTGTGTGAGAGATTCCCTGCTGCATGCTGGGGCTCACACTCAGGAAATACCCCTGGGGCTCCCGAGGAGGGAGAGGCCTCTTCCTAAGCAGCCCCTTCTCAAGGCCCACACATGCCCTGCATAGTCCAGCCCTTGCTAGCTCTCTGGCCTTGTCTCAGGCTGATCTTCTGGCCTTCTCTGTTCTATTACCTTGAACCTGCCAACTCCAACCTGCCTCAGGTCTTCCCATATGTTCTTCCTTCTGTCTGGCACACTCCCGCATCCCACTCTTCTCATCCTTCAGGCCTCAGCTTCAGTGTTAATATCCTCAGGGGAGCCCTTCCTGATCCCACACAAAGGAGAGGGCATTTGTCACGACTAATTAAGTAATGTCTGTCTCCCCTGCTGGCCTCTTAGCTCCATGAGGGTAGGCTCTGTGTCCGCCTTACTCTCCGCCGTCTCCCTGGCACCTGGCACGTAGTAGCTGCTCAGTAAATATTTGTCTTGTGAGTAATTTCATGGGATCCCATGAGGTAAGCCACCATTGGTAGCAATGGGAAGGCAGGAGGACACAGAGGGGGAAGGTGCAAGTGAGATTCCCCAGAGCCATCCCGGAGCCACCAGCCCCTGACTCTGCTTAACCCTTCCTCCTCCCCTGGGCGCCTTTGGAAGCTGACCATCTGGCTTGGAGGCTATTTGCATATTGTCTGGGCCTCGGCAAGCCTAGCACGATGTCCCTGGGGGTGTGTTTCAGGCTAGGCGGAGTGGCCCTTGCAGCCTGCGAAGGGAGTCGGGAGTTCCACCTCTCCCCACCCCCAAATCCAGGCATGGGGGAACAATACGGGTGGTGATGCGGTGGCCTCACCATGGTAACAGGCTATCAAGAATGTGGGCAGGCCTGGGGGGCGCAGAGTAGGGAGGGAATGACCTCAGCAAAGAGAAGCATCATGATAAATGAGCCAGCACCCACAGCAGACTCCCCCCAAGCCCACCCCTTGGGGCCTCCACGATGGTGCCATCACTTGGATGACCCCGACATGACCATTAGTCCTCCCCACCATCCCCAGCCTATGAGAGTGGAGCAGAAATCCCCTCTCGGAGGGAACCAGGGCTGCCACCCAACTGGGTCCTGGTTCTGAACAGGCCAGTGGGGGCTGTGGAGGTGCAGCTGGTGGCCCTCAGGCCAGGCACTGCCCAGTCCCTCAGTGCCTCTGCGCACACAGGCACAACCCCGCCTGCCGGGGCTGGTTGATGGATGTGTCAGGCCCCGGCGGCTCTATCGAGCGGCCACAAGATGTATGGGCTGGCGGCCCACCAGACAGTGCCAAGATGGAGGCCAAGGGGAAACCTCTGAAACCCAGGCCTCTGGGAGGAACCCAGCCAGGAGTCTAAATGGACTGCAGCTAGTTGGAGGCAACACTCCCTGTCCCCTGCCCACTCCAGGGACCGTGAAGACTCCCATCTGCTTTGTTTAAAAATAGGAGTTAAAATTGAAAGGCGCAGTCTCAGTCTGTGGACACTTTGCCCATGGCCCTGTGCTCTACTGGCGTACGATCCAAGGAAGCTGGCACAGAGCAGAGTGAACCAGTCCATCCAGGGTGCAGCCTGCCTGAGTGCCATAAAACCCTGCCCAAGGCTGGTGCTGTGTGTGACACGCGCTGGGCCTCTCCTTAATTGGCAGCCTTTCCCTCGCCTGCGTGCCAGGAGTCCACCTCCAGTTAGGGAAACCAAGGCACTGCTTGGACCCTTCTCCAGCTTAGTCCCTGAGCTTTGTCTCAGGCACGGACCTAGGACAGAGACCCCTCTGAGACGTTGACTCGGGATGGGGATGGCTAACCTCCAGCCCTCTGCTGGCTTCTCAGAGACTAGCTGTCATCTCAGCTAGTCTCTGAGAAGGCTACTCTTGCAGCCTCAGGGATGCTCTGTTTGAGCCGTAGATCGTTGAGAGCCATAGCCTTCGAGGAGATGATAGAGCCAGGTTTCAGTGTGCTGTGGCCTGGGACCTGGCTCCCAGAGAAGGAGAGAAGGCCTGGGAGACAGGGGGCTCTGAGCCTCCAGGTGACGTACCGAGCTTGGTGGCTGTCCCAGAACCGCAGGCAGATCGCAGTGTCCAGCTGAGCAGGAGAGGCCCTTTCGACCCTGAACCTCTCGCCTCTTCAGGGTGGCCGCCCCTGGCCTGGAGGGCTCTGTGAAGGGGGAGTAGAGGGGCAGTGATTTGTCAGCGTCTCCGGCTGGTGAAGGATCCTTCTCTCCTTCTGTCAGAGGAAATTAAATGATGTTATCGGCTCAGCAATTGTTTTTCTTCCCTGACAAAGGGAAATATATGCAGACCTTCCAAGAGCAAAGCCGAATGCTCCCCATCTGGGACTGGCTGGGGAGATAAAGGTGGAGGGGCTCTCCCAGAAGCCTACCCATGGCGGTTTCAGACCATCTTCAAGGGCTAGTGGTGGAGGTCTGTCTCTCAACCCTTTCAGACGTGACCATTCCTCTTGCTGTCTGCCTTGCATCCCCATTGCCTCTTCTTCAAGCTTTCAGCAGTGCCAGATGCCACTTTTCTCTGAAGACCTCTCCAGGTCCATTTCCTCACCTTGGGAATCCACTAGTTCAGGGGCCATGACAGCCCGGTCTAAAAGAGGCCCTCTCAGCCCCATATTCACTTCCTCCTGGTCCAGGCAAGGCCCTGAGGACCAGGAATCATTTGGATTTGACATTAGTTTGTTTTGTGCCTTCTTCTCCAGGGGACATCCGGAACCTCCTTGTCTGGATCAAGAAGAACTTGCTAAAAGAGCGGCCGGAGTTGTTCATCCGGGGAGACAGCGTGTGAGTCCCTTTCTCCCTTCTCTGAGGAGGGCAGGTGAAGGGAAGGAGGTTTGAGCCCCTGTCCTTGGTTCAAGCACAACCTTCTCTGGGTCCTGTTCTCCCTTTATCCTCCTCTTAGCCCTCCAAGGAAAAGGCTGCCTCTGTCCAGCTCTGTTGAAGTTTATTTTCAGTTTTCTTGTTACCACATTGGACTGTTGGGGATTTTTTTCAAAACCTGGGTCAGGAGACTGGTAAATTTATCAAAAAACTTAGATTCCACCTTCTGCTTGCCACAAACTTGCTGTGGAACCTTGGGCAAGTTACTTCACTTCTCTGGGCCTCAGCTACTTTCTCCATACAGACATTACTGAGGAAAAGATGCTACCCAAGGTCTCTCTCATTGCTTGACAACCTAGGACAGTGTTCTCCCATGGAACTTTCTGTGATGATAGAAATGTTCTCTATCTGTGCTGTCCAGTACGGTAGCTGCTAGGCACGTGAGGATATTGAACCCTTGAAATGTGGCCAGTGTGACTGAGGAACTAAGTGTTCAGTGTTACTTAAATGGAATTTAAATTTAAATGTGGCTCGTAAATACCGGGCTGGACAGTGCAGGTCTAGGATTACGGGGAGTCACTGCATGTGTGTGCACACATGCTCGCTGGGGACACCCCTAGCCCAGCCCAAAGCTTCTGTATCTGTCCCAGGCCCAGCTTAGCCTCCTAGGAAAAGATCCAGATTCCATGTGCCATGAACTCACTATACTCCTACAACAAGGCCAGCCTGATATGTCACAGAAGTGGCCAGGGCATTTGTGGGACTTGTTCATCTGCCTCGAAGCAGAGGTTCACCAGTAGGCCCTGGGGGCTAGGGCTGCCATCCAGCCTGTGGCTCAGGTCATGGTCCAACAGTCGTGGAGGTCACCCCCGAGGACAGCAATGCTCTTTGGGTCATTGCCAGCAGGAACTAGGCTAAGGTACCTGTCCAAATATCGGCCTGCCCTGCCTTACTCCAGGCAGGGCTGCTCTCAGGCCTTCAGGGGCTTGGGGCCACTAGCAGGTTTCCCTGATTCAGAAAAGCCAAGGTAGCCTCCTCTCCAGGACGCGCATGCAGGAGGCCTAGGACAGTGAGGTTAGACCCCTGGAAAGATAGGCTGCTACCAGTGGTTCCCATGCTAGACCCTGGCAAGCAAGCACCTCACACGCATCATCCCACTTCATCCTCCCGCAGAGCTCGTGAGGAAGGCACTGTGATTTACCCTGTTTTCAGATGAAGAAACTGATGCTCATGGCAACAAAATGACCTGCCTGAGGTCTGGGAGGTGGCAGGGGAATTTGCACCTGTGTTGCATCTGGCCCTCAGACTTTCCTATCGCCTCCACTCCCTGGGAGAACTTTAATGGGGACCCTCGAGAGAAAAGGCTCCCACCACACTCCTGCGGCCCAAATGTCTAAGCCTCTGCCCCTGCCCCTGCCAGCTCCCGCCCTTCACGCCCTGCTACTCACCACCATCTTTCCCACAGGCGGCCAGGGATTCTGGTGCTGATTAACGATGCCGACTGGGAACTGCTGGTCAGTACCTCGGGGGACAGCCCTCCCTCAACCACTCCCCTCACTGCTTTGGTAGGAAAGCCTTGGGCCTCTCCTGAGACGCAAATAGGGTGTCTGCGTAATCCTCTGTCCCGATCTGGCCTCCAGACTGAGGCTGCTTGAGTCTCCCACCCCAAGTGAGGAAGGAATGGGTAGCTGGGGGAAGTGATGAGCTCTCCTCCACCCTGGAGATTTGCTAGTAGTTAATGTATAGGGTACCCGTTTTTTTCTGGTAGATCCTATCTTTTTCTCCCAGAGCAGCCAGGCTCCCCCTCTTTCCCTCTCAACACCTGGGGAGAAACTGGAAAAGTGCCCTTGACGGTCTTCTTATTTCTCTTCTGGACCAGGGTGAGCTGGACTACCAGCTTCAGGACCAGGACAGCATCCTCTTCATATCCACGCTGCACGGCGGCTAAGGGCCCTTCTCTGTGCCTGGGCCCCCTTGGGGTGGGGAGAACAGAACAATCAGACATCCCCTTGGGCCCTGCTTCCAGATCTCCCTGTCTCCCTTGGCTGCTTTCTTCCCTACTCTGTCCCCTGAGCTCCCTCCAGGCAGGGAAAAGAGGCCAGGTGCTAAAAATGAGCCTTTCTCAGGCACATGAGCAGGGGAAGGCAGGCAGGCGGGCAGGCGCCCGAGCCCGGCACTCCCTCTCCCAGCAGCTGAGGTGGGGGAGGGTGCCCCTCAGTTTGTCAGGAGTGGAGGGGTCTGTGCGGCCAGGTGACCCGGCAGCTCTCTACTCCTGTGTCTCAGTCTAAACACTGAGTGGCCGCTGACGAGGCACTCCAGCTCCTGGGCCGTGGTGCCTTCCTGGGGGAAGATGAATGAACCTGAATAGCTGATGGCAGGCCCCTCCCTTCTCAAAGATTGGAGGGGTCTCCGCCTCAGTTTCCCCATCTGGACAGCAGAGGGCTCTGCCTGTCCCCCACTGATATCATTGTGGAGCCCCAGCTGGGGTCCCCTATTCAGTGCTGCCCCCCCCACAGCAGCTGCTCTTCCAGCCGCACCCTTCCTCCTGCTCCCCCACCCACAGTGCTTGACCCTGGCTGGCCTCCCCCCACACAGGCCACCAGATGGGCTCCTGAGACGCTCCTCCCGGCAAGAGGCTGCCAGTGTGCAGCTCATTCTGCTGAGCAGGGAGAGAAGGAGGGTGTCGGCTAAACCTTGGACTGGCAGATAGAGGCTTGGGGGGGGGTCAATGTGCCTCAGTTTCCTCCTCAACAACAACTGAATTTTTATAGTATCTGAAAACTGCGGAGATACTTGATGGCACAAATGTACACTTGATCTCTCTCTCCTCCTGCAGGAAGCAGGATGGGGGCAGGCAGCACCTGGTAGGCAGGATGGTTCACCCCTCCTCCCTCCATTCCTTCTGGAAGTCTTGGGGCCTCAGTGCCTGCAACAGCTGGCCTTGGGCAAATAAAAGACTAGGTTGTTTACTGGCCTTGCCTGGAACTTCGTCCTTAGAAACCGGTGGCACCCCACATTTCCCCCAGCCGTGGTCTCTGGTCCAACCTCTGTCTTCAGCCTAGGGCTTTCAGAACTTCCCTTCACCCGAGAAGAGAGCAGGGGTTGCAAGCCAGACTATCCAGACTCCGAGAAAGGGTGATAGGACGGGCCATCTGGAGAAGGGGTGGCAGAGCCAGTCTGTGCTGACCAGCCTGCGTCCCGAGATACTTCCCTACCCGTCTGTCCGAGGCCAGGCTTTGTCCCACCAGCTGCAGCCAGCGGCCTCAGGACGGAGGAGGCATAGATAAGACTGCAGAGCCCCACTTCCCATGACCTGGAGGAAAAGCTTTGTTTGCTGGAGGGAGACCTCAAAAAAAAAAAAAAAAAATTAGGGCATTAACATCATCCCGCCCCCAAACTTTGCTTTCCATTAAATGTTAATAATTTAAGGTGGAATTTCTCTCACTCTGGAGACGAAAGTGCCAAATGGTTGTCCTAACAGTGTTGGCGGTGGTGTGTGCACATCATTCTCAAGGCTTTGTGGGCAGACGACCCCGGGCTGGTGAGCTGCTCTCCAGCACTGCTGCAGGTGGAGGCCCCCTGGGTATGTGTGTGTGTGTGGGAGTGGCCATGTTGAGGTTACGCTGCAGGTGCTGTCTAGGGAGAGGCTGTATAATCAGCCCGCACTAGGTGCTGAGGTCGGGGTCTGCATGTTAGGGAACAGGGTAAGGGACAGCCTCACTTGAAGGATCCACCTGTCCCGGTTCTTGTAACCTGGAAGTGCCTTCCTGCCTCCAGCCCCGCTGAGCTTCGGAGTGCCCCTGGATCCACCCCCGCAGGATTCCAAGTCCTGGGAACTGGGCGAGAGGAATCCTTTCCTGCCTGCACTGGGGAGAGGAGGGGTGAAAACGGGATATCCCTTCCTCCACAGCGTGCCAGTTAATGCTGAGGAGCAGGGCAGGAGGACGTGCTGGGGAAGCCAGGTTCTCCACCGAAACGAGGGATGCCAGCATCACGGCTGAAATTGGCCAGGGCCACACTCCAAGCATTTTGGGTCATTTTCAGCTTGGGCGTGAAAGGGGTCAGGGATAGATGACCTGGGCTCAGACCCGGTGACACCCAACTGCCCCCCCACCCCGCAACTCCTGAACCCACTTTTGAGGAAATAAATAAATAAGCCCCACTATCTCCAAAAATTTGTCTTTAATGAAAAGAATTCGTTTGTCCAAGTTCTATTTCCAAAGCCGAGGCGATTGCCCCGCTGGGGCAATGAGCGCATCATTCCCGACGCTTCTCCCACTCCAGCCGCGGCTGGAGGAGACTCAGCCCATGGGTCGGTCTGGAGGGGCTGGCGGGAGGGGTCGGTTTATTTGGGATTTAGGGGTCGGTTTAGGCTTGCTTAGGGGATACTGGTGGGGGAGGATGGGTTAGAATCAATTCAAAACGAGTTAGCAAGCGCAGTCCGCCGGCATCTTCTTTCGTCCCGGACTTTCTGCGGCTCGGGCCGAGGGCAAGCTCCCCGGACCACATTTGGGCCGCGCCGCGGCGTGCCAGCTTCGTTCCCGGCCGAAATTTGAAAAAGGGAAAAACGACGCTATCGCTTGGAGGACCCCGCCAGCCAGGACTGGTCACCCGCAGAGGAGGAGGAGAACGAGGACGACGACGAGGGGAGGAGGATGGCGGCGCTGGTGACAGGGACCGGTGTCCCTCCTTCGCGCGCCTGGCCAGGGCCGCGATCCTCGCGCTGGGTCCAGCCAGCCGCCACCCCGAGGAGTCTCGCCCGCGTTGAGCTCGGTCCCTGCGGCTCCCGCCCCTGTCGTGACCGGAGCTCAGCCACAGATGTCCAGCCACAATTCTCGGTTGGCCGCAGACTCGTACAAGAATTGCGTTTGGACAATCAGTGGCGAAGCCCCTGAGTTCAGGGCCCCGGTCTCCTGCGGGGTTCCGCCTCGCTCCTTAAAAGCGCCGGACCAGATCTCCGGAGATTCGCGGACCTCGCAGATGCTCGGCAGTCGCGGCCCATCCCGCGGTAAGGCGGACGAGCAAGCACGCGGATCCCGACCCTGCGTGGGGATCCCGGTCGCTCCTGGCGCGTGTCTCCTTCGATCGCGGCCCGGGGTCCCTAGAGTAGCCCGCGTTGGGTCTCTACGCCGCCCCAGGTCGGGGGACTCTCTGTCAGTCCCGGGGAACCCCCGACTCCCCTCTCCCCGCCCCCAGCCTGGGCTCCCCGGGTTCGCCGGGAATCCGGAAAACAGGGACCCGAGGCCGGGTCGCGTTTCCGAACCCGGGGTCCGGGCTGCTGGACTCGTGGGTCTCCCGCCCCCGCCCAGCCCCGCGCACGCACCGGCTCGGGCGCTCTCCGCTTCCCTGTGGCTGAGTCGCGGCCGGGGCGCCGGCGGTAGCAGTGGCGGCAGTGGCTGGGACGGCGGGGAGCGCTGGAATGCGCCGCCGGGTCACCTGCAGCGCCCGGGGAGCCGGGCTGGGAGCCGGCGAGCTGGCGAGGCGCAGGGCTGAGCCCGAGCGGGCGCCTCTGGCGGCTCGGGGCCGGGGCGGGCTTTTAGTGGGCCGCTCCAACAATACGGGCCTGGCGCGGAGAAAGGGGCTCGGCTGCAATTGGTACTGGATTTGAATAACGCCACGGGGCCATCAATGGTCATTGTGTCGGCGGGTAATGAATCTCCGCTGTCTCTCGGGCTGGCCAGGCAGCTGCAACCTGCGCTCAGGCAGCTCTTAAAGACATAGCGTGCCCCTCCCCGGGGGCCGCCCCCCCTGCACCGGCCGGACCCCTCGCCCTCCCACCCCCACCCAGCATCCTAGACTCCCAGTGTCCCGCCAGCTCCTTCGCCTGAACCCTTTGCACATCGCCCCCTCCCTCCTCTTGGGCCAGGCACCCGCATCTCGGCCCTGCACTCCCATGGACCCAACTTAGGCCCCTGGCCTTGGTTGAGCTCCCCAGGAGAGCCCAGGGGACTCCAGAATCTTTTAAGGCTCAACTCTGGCCTTCCATCTGCATCTAAACCTGAGGCCTCTGGAGCCTTCCTGCCTTAAGCTCCTGCCCCAGGGGCTTCTAGCTGGAGGGTGAGGGGGACCGGTCTAGAGGTCAGAGGGTCACCCCCTTAAAAGGCTGTGCTGCAGGGTAAGGGAGGAGGGGATGCAGTCCCAACCCCCAGGCTGAAGATGCCATCTCGAGAGACTGCACTCCCACTAGGGATCTGGAGACTGCCCTCTCTGCGGCCAAGGACAAGGGCTTATTCTCAGGATACCTCCTGCAGGCTCCTGGATGCCTCAGCTCTAGCAGGGTTGTGGGGATGGGGGTGGGGGAGCAGGAGGGTGTGAGAGGAGCATGGAATCTGTTAATTCTTGTCATTGTCTCTTCCACTGGACAGCCACACTGGTCCAGGAGGGCAGGGGCTCTGTCTAGGTCTGGTATGCCCCCACCCCACCCCAGCCCACCCCAGCCGGGTCTGGCACAAAGAAGGTTCTCAGTCTACTGGGAGATACAGACCCAATTCCTCACCTGCAGAGCTCACTCAGCCTATCTTTCCCAATGAATCTCACACCCTGGAGGGGACTTTGTGGCCGTTCTTCCCATGCATTCTGCTCTCCATTTACCCCAGGGTTCCCCAGGCACCCCAAGCATCCCTGCCCATGCCCTGAAATCCTCTCCTCTCCCCACAGTCTGTGGGCCACCGCCACGTGCCCCACTGAACTGTGATTATTGCTTGATCTGTTTTCCTCTCTGGGACGGGAAGTGGGTCTTACTGATGATCTTTGTGCGTCCAGAGCCTAGTACAGTGCCCTCCCCCCAACCCATCGTTGAAAAGCCGTTGCTGACTTAAAAACGAGCCGCGTGAACTTCTTGGAGTTTCTTACAGAAGTTGAAAAAATAAGGCTTCTGGGGAGTAATACTTGAAGTCAAGGTTTTATAGAGAGGGAACCCCGGCTAACCAGGTCCTAACTCCTGTGAATGCTCCATCTGATAAAAATAATAACAACAATAACTGTGACAAGTACTGTAAGTACCAAGCACTAAGCGTCTTAAAGGTAGGAGCCTTTTGACTCCTCACAACAACCCTGGGAAGTAGGCACTGTTATCAGCCCCATTTTACAGATGAAGAAACCAAGATTGGTGGCAGTTAAGTCCCTAGTCCCCAGCTGGAAGGTGATGGAGCCAGAGTTGGAACCCGCCGCACACTACAGATTCCCAGCCTTTACGTGGCAGATATGGAGGGGGACTGGCGTAAATGCGCACTCCAAACGGTGAAACCCAGGAGGCACCCCGTGTCTGTTTATAAATTATAATCCAGTTCCAGCCCCACCCCAGCCTGGCAGAAACACAGCCTTGACAGAGAGGACGAGAGTGGTCTCTGCACGAGTGGGTCGGGAGGAAGGCTTCTCCGTGTATGTGAGAGCTACTTAAAGCCATCAGCCCCCGGCAGAAAAGGGTCAGTTCCCCTCACCCTCATCCTCAGGGAAACTGAGGCGCCTAGAAGGGTCCTCCTGCTAGTCACTGAACAGATATTATAGCATGCCTACTGTGTGCTAGTCGGGGACTCGGCATGGGCAGATGTCCCCAAAGGAGATGCACAACAGAGCACCAGGGAAGGAGAGCCGCCCCGAGGAGCTGCCAGCAAGGTGAAGGCGGGCGGAGCGCCGAGGCGGGCACTGTTCCAGGAGGAGGGAAAGGCACCTCCAAAGCTAACACGCAAAAAACGACTTGGTGAGTTTTGGGAAGGAAGGAGATTTGGTGTGGCTGGAGCACGAAGGGGAAGTGGAGTTGGAGCTGGGGTTGACCCCAGCGGGCCCTGTAGGACACTGGAAGGGTTTGTGATTTTACCCTAAACGCAGTGGGGATCCTGAGAGATTTGACAAGTTCAGATTTACATGTTTAAAGGTGTGCTGGCCCTGGAGTGTAGCAAATGGGAGGCAGGGGGGGCGGGATAGGGGCAAGCTGGTCAGCGACGGAGACCAGTTAGGCTACTGCTGGTTTGCAGGTGAGAGCTGGTGGGGGGACCTGGACTTAGGTGATAGCAGAGCAGAGTCCCCAGCTGTGTTTTTGACAGTCTTGTTACTAATGAGTAACATTTAGTGAGCACCTGTGGTGTACTGTGTGTACGCTGGAGCCTGGGGGGAGGGGGAAAGAAAGATGAACAGAGACTGATGCTGCCTGTCCAGAAGTATCCATCCAGTGGACCAGTGGACAGACAGACACACAACAAAAGGATCCAGCCCCAGTGAAAGGAGCGGAGCCAGGGGAAACCCCTTTAACTGAAGCATTAGCAAAATTCTCTGGGATTATAGAAGACTGAGTGATTCATTCCAACGGGGAGGATGTGGGAAAACAGCTGGGAGAGGCAGCATTGCCTCGGGCTTCCAGGCATGTGAATTCCAGTAGACTGAACCTTAGTTATTGCCTCTGTGAAATGGGGCCATCATGCCGGTCCTGTGTCCCTAGAGATGGTTATTAGATGCTTATGGTGTTGGGAAGGTCCAAACATGCCTTGCATTTGCTTGCAGTCAGGTTTTATCATTATCTTCCAACATATACAGACACATATATACACGTTCAGGCTCAGGCATGCACTCAACTCTTCCTAGCCTCTGCTCTCTCCCTTCTCCCTTGTTAAGAAAGACCAGCTCTCAGGAAGAAGGTGGCAAAGTCTCCCACACCGCCAGTTAGGCATGCCGTTCCTACCAGGACTGGCATCTAACCAGGAACTAGTCCAAACACTGCCCGGCACAAAGGATATGCTCAGTAATTGTCTGTTGAATGAATGAATGAATGCTGTATAGGAGTCATAATTCAATGAATGGGTGGATGGATAGACAGATGGATGAAAAAGCAGACATTGGGACAGCTGAATAGAAGAGAAAATGAATAAAGAATTGACTGTGGGTGCCTAATGTAGCCACTCACATGAGGTTCTAGGTATGGAGCTGGACGCATCGCCGTGAGGTGCTCACTAAAGGGGGCTTCCTTCATGCTGCAGCCTCGATCCTGTGCTTCAGAGGCAGGCTCATGACCAAAGCTTGGCAGGCAGGTGCACAGGAAACAGCTGTGGCAACAGGTCGGTCAGGCTGCATCTCTGATCCAGATATATCCAACCCTGGAGTCCTGTCCCCAAACGCTCCCTTTCATCCGGTTTCACCGTGGCCCGGGAGAGAGGAAAGAGCCCTGCTTTGACTCGATGTGTCTCCCCAGGCCAGGCCCTTGCCTGCTCGTGGCTCCCACTGCCCCATCCGTGCAGAGTTCTGTAAGAGCAGCCAGTGCTCTTACGTGGTGACGAGCTGAGCAACCTGCCTTGGAAATGAATTGACAACCTGATACATCCCCAATCTCAGAAGATGACAAAGCCAGGCCACTGACCCCACTCAGAGGGGATCCTAAGAACCCCTACACCCTGCATAGTATATTTCCGTTTACAAAAGATGTTCCTCTCCATGAGATGAGTGAAGGAAGGGCAGGGAAGCCTTCCTCCCCAACCTGGGATGCTTCATCCCATCATGCTGTGCCATTGTCTTTATTACACGTATCCCTCTCTGAAAGCCTGATATTTACCCACTGTCGAATTTGTCTCTCCACTAGAATGTAAGCCCTCCGTGGACAGGGATCATGTCCTATTCATTGCTACATCCCCAGCACCTAGAAGAATGCCAGACCCTTAGAAGGTGCTAACTTTTATTAAATGCCTGGGTAAAGGGATAGATAGATGGGCGGATGCATGGGTCATTGTAATCCAGTTCAAAACGACCATATATTAAGTCCTGGGCACTGGGCTAAGCACTTCTCATGGATTATGACAGTTTTGTGAGGAACGCTGTTACTGTTCCCATTGTACAGACCAAGAACCCGAGGCCCAGAGAGAGGAAGTGACTGCCCCCAGGTGCAGAGCCCAGGTTATTTATATTTTTTTAAAATTATTTGGCTGTGTTGGGTCTTTGTTGCTGCACGCGGGCTTTCTCTAGTTGTGGCGAGCGGGGGCTACTCTTCGTTGCAGTGTGTGGGCTTCTCATTGCGGTGGCTTCTCTTGTTGCAGAGCACGGGCTCTGGGCATGCGGGCTTCAGTAGTTGCAGCACGTGGGCTCAGTAGTTGCAACGCGCGGGCTCCAGGAGAGCCCAGGTTTTACACCCAAGTCTGTCTATCAGCAAAGGCCATGTTCGTACCCAAGCCACCATCTGACACGTCTATTTTCCCAGCACCCGATGATGTTGGAGCCATTGGAAGTTAAGAGCTGGGACTCAAACATATTGTCTGATTCCAGTTATGGAAATATTCAGAATAGGTAAATCTATAGAAACAGAAAGCAAAAAATCATAGCTTAGGGATGAAGGGAGGAGACGTTTGGGGGGAACAGGGAGTGAAAACTAATGGGTATGGGGTTTCTTTTGGGGGTGATGTAAAGGTTCGAAAGTTGATTGTGGCGATGGTTGTGCAACTCTGGATACACTAAAAACCATTAGATTGTACATTTTAAATGGGCGAATTGTATGGTATGTGGATTACATCTCAGTAAAGCTGGTATTAAGAAAATGGTCGGGGCTCAAGAATCTCACCTCTGCCGCTTACCTGCGAGGCACATCACGTCGCATCTCTGAGCCTCAGGTTCCTAAACCCATAAAATGGGGAAAATAAACGTCTCATGGGGTTAATGTAAGCACTAACTAAGATAATACATGTTACTATCCTCATTTTATCGAAGGGGAGCCTTAGGCCCAGAAAAGGGAAGTGACTTGGCCTAGGATGCACAGCTGGTGGGTGACAGGTGAGGGGCTCTGGCCTGGGTCTCTGAGCACTGCTGCTTCTTCTAGCATGATGTAGACTGGGTCAACATTTGTGCACCCACCCAGCCCACCACCACCACTCCCTTCCATCTTCCCCATCTTCCCCCTTCTCTTGGGCACTGAGGCCCTGTCTCCCCACTGCCCATGCCCATGAGCAGACTGAGGTAGCGAGATTCCCCCAGAGCACAAGACGCCCTCTCCCCCAGCCCCTACCCTGCTCCCCTCCTGGAGCCATGATGCTGTCTTGCCTTTGCTTGTAATAAAGAAAATATCTCAGCTACCCTTCCACAGTTGCTTGGCAACCCCAAAGGGGGGTGGGGGGAGCAAAGGGGAGGAGGAAAGGGGGAGAACTCTGGAGCCAATCTGGAGACAAAGAGTAGGATTTGGGTGACATGGAGCCTGTTCTTAGTGCTAACCTGGCCTGGCCGGGGCGACGGGTGGGGGCAGGGGGCTTCCTCTCACCCCACTGTCTCACACCAATAAATATGGATTAGGGAAATGGGCAGAGTTTTTCCCACGGGCCTGAAAGACCACATCTGACCTTTCTACCCCCTTTATGTACCAACATGACAGTCAGAGAGAGCAAAGAGCAGGACCCCCTGAGATGCCTCCCCCGTGGCCTTCTGACTTGGGGAAACTTTTCACCCTCCTCCTTCCCCAGGCCCCAGACCAGGTCCCAGCCCCGCCTGGGCCCAGGTCCCAGAGACAGGAGGAGGCTGCTCTTCAGGGGCCAGTCAGGAGCTCCCAGCCTCGACGGCACAGAGCCCAGGCGGGCGGCCCTGGGACAGCCTGTAAAGGTGCTCCCTGCCTCCCGTGCCAGCCCCCTGCCCCGTGGCTCGGGCTCTGTGCCCCCCGTCCCGCCCACCTCTGCCTGGGCTCCCTGCATTAGCAGCCCTGCTCTCCCCACTGGCCCTCCTACAGCCCTGTCCCTCTTCCTCGTCTTTCCTGACCTCACTTCACACCCCTCTTCCCCCACCACCCTCGTTTCCATTTGGTTTCCCTCTTTTCCTCTTCTCCAGGGTGGGCCCCCCTGCCGTAGTCCCCCCCAGACCAGGAAGCTCTTGAGGCTGAGGTTCCTGAAGGGAAGATGGCAGAAGGGGTTGCAAAGGCGGGAGGGTGGGGTGGTGATCTCTCTCCCTGGTGCCCCGGCTCCCTGGCCACTGGCCCGGGGTGGAAAAAGGCCTCTCTGAATGGAGTCAGTGTGGAGACAGGAAAAGCAAACACCTCAGCCTGGGCTGTACTGGCCTGCTGGGGCGGGGGACAGGATGGGGCAGGGGACTGGGCTCGTCTCAACCTCGCCCCGTCAACCCTCCCTTGGTTCCCGAGGGCCCATGGCTTCCTGGACCCTCAGCCCACAGTGTCCAGAAAAGGAGTGGGTTTAGGGACTGGGGACAAGCCCTCCAGGAGACACCTTTGCCCCAATCTTTCCCTGCCCCCCTGCCCAACCCCCAGCCAGTGCCCTTCCTGCCCAGCAGATGCCAGGAAAATCTGTGCCCGGGAAGGGCGGGCTAGCACCTGAGGGCCTGCCTGACCAGCCCTTCTCAGCAGCGGGAACTGGGTAGGCAAGTCACCTTGTGCCAGAGATGGCCCCAGCAGTGCCATCCACCTCCCGGGCCGAGGGGACCCCAAGATGCTCTGCCCAGGTGAGTGCTCCTCTGGAACCACAGCCGGGCAGTGAGGGAGCGGGAGGCTTTGTCGGGGCTCCCTATGCGTCCCCAGAAATCTGTGACATTTTCTGTCGGACTGTCTCACCCTCTGTCTGCGGTGCGTGTGGCACTTGTAGTTTGGTGAGAGGAACCAAAAGGATGATTAGAAGAGCTGGAGGTGATATGGGGATGAAGGGAGACAGAAGGGGCTGGAGTCTGGGAGCGGGACTTCTAGATTCCAAGCCAACCTTTTGCTTAAGACCTATGGAATCACAGAGGCTCCTGTGATGGTCTCCTTTGAACACTTTGGATCCTAAAAGACTTTTGGAATGAGCTCAGAGAGGGGTAGCAACTCATCCTGGGTGACACAGCGAGTTGGTGGAACTGGAACTCAAACCCACCAGGCCCCCTTATGACGCCAAGGGCAGTACTGTTTGTGCTCTGGGCGCTGTGCTCGGCCACCTTGCCTTCGCCCTCCACGTACAGTTTGGTCCCTCTGACTTTCAGGGGCAGTTGGGGGAGGGCAGACTCTGGATAGCACCTCCCAGGGCATCCTTCCCTTTCTATCCTCTCTCCAGGCATCATGCCCAGGGCCAAGCAACCCCTGCCCAGGCATCAGAGAAGCCACAATCTCTTCTGATGAGAAGGCATGATTTGGCCTTGACCTTACAGATCCCAGAGAATGTGGCCCCCTTAGGTCTCAGGGTCTAACTGTAGTCCCTTATGCTGTAATCAAAGCCCAACCACTCCTTGGAAAGCAAGGCCAACAGCTGACTGCCTGCTACAGGGTCCCCAAAGTGCCCACCTTGAGGTGCCCTGGCCATGGCACCTTCCTGAATAGAAACAGGCAGCCCTCACTGAGTCAGATGCTGTTCTAAGGCCTTGCATATACTTCGCTGAATGGTCTCCACACTCCTAAAAGGTGGGTTCAGTTTTACAGATTGGAAAACTGAGGCACAGAAAGTAGAAGTAACTGTCCGTGGACCCACTGCCAGGAAAAGTCAGAGCTGGGATTCGAACTCACAGCCTGGCTCCAGTGCCCTGAGCCCTTAAATGTTCTCCTATCCTGCCTCTAATTCCTAGGAGGTCTCCACTAGAGGTCATTGTGTCCAGTCCCCGCATCTGGGTGTCTGCCCAGGCCAACCTCTGCTCACAGACAAGAATCATTCTAGTTTTTAAAGGCACCTGCTCCAAGGGTGGAGTTCCCCCTGGGGGTAATCAGACATTTATTTATTCATAGCCTTCTGGCTGGGAGGACAGGCTTTCCCACCCAGGACTCAGCAGGGTCCAGCTGCCTCGTTGTCCCTCTCTCCTTACCACTGCAGTATAATCTATAATCAGAAGAGAACCAGCCTTGCCTCATGTCTCGGCTCCATAACCTCCAAGCTGTGTGTCCCTGGACAAGTGACTCAACTTCTCTGAGCCTCAGTTATCAACTGTAAACTAGGGTTAATGGTACACCCGCTTTGTGCGGTTGGTGAGGATTAAATGATAAAAGCGGATGAAAAACTCTACTTTCAGGAATCATGTCTGTAGTTTGTTACTAGAAAAGTTTCTCTGAACGTGTAGAGCACCGGAAACCGCGAGGAGGAGGCACAGCATTCTCTCCTGAGTGTGAAACCTGCTCTTGGTGTTGCTTCTGCAGCTGCCATTTGCCATTGATAATCGCTCTTCTCTTGGGAGAGTAAGAGGCAGAGGATGCTGCCTGAGTGTTCGCCATCATTAAAAAAAAGAAAAAGAGAAAAAGAAAAAGTGGGGGGGGGGAGGTGGCTTAAGGCAGAAAGGGGTCAGTGATCACAGTGCCTGGCACCTGTGAAGTGCCCAGAATGAAGTGGTAAATCCTCTCATCATCATCATCATCATCGTCACTGAGACCCTTTTGCCCGCAGGATCGGAGCCTCTTTGCTTTCAGCCTTATCGTTTAGCCTCCTCGTTACAGAGAGAGAAACTGAGGCCTAGAGTGGGGAAGGGCTTTCTCAGCAGGAAAGCTCTCAGGTCCCCTCATTCCCTGTTGGATCCCCTGTCTCTTCTCCTTCACTCCTTCCCACCTCGAGTCCTGCCCTGGCTTTCCGTGCCCAGGGTCGGGCCCTGGCTCCCAGTCCTGCCCAGGCAGTGCCCAGGAGAGAAGCGAGCAGCGGTTGGAAGAGTAGACGCAGAGGCCCGGCGCGTTCTCAGCCCTGGCTCTTTGTCTGTCGCTTTGTGATGGTAAGTGCTGCTCCTAAATCAGTTCTGTGACACTGTTATTGTTGCCCAGGGCGCAAAGAGTCTAAACTTTTCCCCTGAGGTCAAGAATGTGGCCGGTCCCCAAGCCGCCCGGAGCAGGGGCCTGGGTGGCTGGGGGTGGGGCTGGGGCCTCACCCCGAGCTGGGGCGAGATGTTGGGGGGAGGGGGTCAGCGGGAACAAAACGCTTTGAAATGCCTCCTCTCCATCACTGCCAACATTGTCCGCTGCCCACGGGGGGCCTGGCACCGCCTTGCCGGGGCTCCGGCCCCCAGCCCTGGCCAGGCCCGGCCCGGCATCTGAAAATGGACAGAAGGTTATTGTCCCTCCTCGCAGCCCTTTGTCTGCCCCAGTTCCAGATGTCTAGGCTGGGACCAGGGAGCTGACCCATGGTGGGCAGGGGGGAGGGGACAAAGGGGGAGAGCACGGGTCACTGCATCCTGAGGGGTCATTCCCAGACCCTGAGATCCCACCCAGCCACAGCCCAGTCACCTTCTGGGCTGTCTCAGCCCTGGGATTGTCCCTGTTCCCTTGTCTCTCCTCCCCTTCCCGGCAGACCAGGTTCCGGGCTCAGGAAGAGTTAAGGGCGCTTTGGGATTCCCACTGCTCTACCCCGCTAACTGTGATCTGGATAAGCTGTGCCCCTTCTCGCAGCCTTTGCTCTCGCGTGGGTATCACTGGACCAGGGTGCATTCATTCACAAGAAATGACAGAGCCCTCCTATGTGCCCGCTCCGTGCTGGGCATGGGGGCGCACAATGGTGGGTGGGCCACTCAGATCCTTCCGGATTTTCGTTTATAGTCGTGATAGTAAAGGGGCAACATTTCCCACCGACTCTCTCTGTGTCAGGTACCTGCTAACCGCTTTACCTGCATTATCTCATCCTTTTCACAACAAAATCAAGGACGCAGTAGATATTGTTCTTCTATCCATTTTCTAACTTTGGATACTGAGATTCCGAGAGGTAAAGTCCCTTGCCCAAAACTAGGCGGCCAGGAAGCAGCGGAGCTGGGATCTTAGCCCAGGCTGACCGCAGCCACCGAGAGGAATGATCCACTAATAAACACTTGGAAGGTGCTGAGCGCAGAGCCTGGCACTGCTCCAGACTCAGCCCACGGAGTGGGTGGTGGTGGTAATTCCACCCGTGAGCTTCCCATTTCACAGATGGTGCTACTGAGGCCCAGATCAGAGAGAGAGAAGCTCGGGGAAACTTAAATAGCAACACCAACCGGGATTCCAGGACCACCAGGGTCGGCCAGAGAGAGGCAGGCAGCCCGATTTTGGTTTCAAACCCCAGTTCCGTGTGGGCTTGGGCAAGTGATTTAGCTTCACCATGCCTCCATTTTCTCATCTATAAGATGAAGATATTCCCTACTTCACAGGGTTGTTGTGAAAACTAAGTTAGGTAATACATTTCAAGCACTTAGCACAATGCCTGGCACACAGCAGACAGTTAATGATAGCTATTACTGTTATTATTCTGAATGGGGTAACATCTATCCTTTTGAACCTTCCTCTCACCTGGGGTCACCTGAGGACAAGGCTCTGTTGAGAGGAGGGAGGGGCTGCGGGTTAGCAGTTGCTGAGTGGGGGTGGGGATAGCAATGCTTGGTCTGCTTGGGGGTTTCTAGAAGTGTTGCGACACGATACTCCTGCAGGTCAGAGGAAGGCAGAAGGGGTCAGGCTGGGAGGGGAAGGGGCTGCCTGGCCCCAGAGGAGTTAACAGCTCCCGGGCCCTGGCCCAGCGGGACTGCCACGATTTTAGCAGAGGAGCCAGGGCTGCTTCCTGATGGGCAAAACAGCTGGCTACACGAGGAAAACAGCTGGCCTGGACCCAGCCTCCTGAGGACAGAGGCAGATTCTCAGAGGAGGACAGCTCCACATCTGGGCTCCTGGGAGAGGAGGGCATGGCCAAGAGCGAGAGGGTGGTCCTTTGGGGGTGGGGTGGGCATTGGGTGGGACCCTGGAAGATGAGGGGGCATGGGCAGATTCCTCGACCAGAGACCAAGATATGCTATGTCTAAGCGGAGTGGTGACTCCATCTGGAATTTGGGGGTCTCAGTCTCCCCTCAAATAGGAAAGATGAGGGGCAGGGGAGCAGATGGGGGGCAAGACTTTGGCGTTCAGCCCTGGGTCCGCTTGGAACCGGGCTTGGAACTTCATGTAGGAGGGAGCCTACTGGGGCTCCTGGACCCCCATCTGCCGAGCTGCACCAGGACCAGGAGCAGGGTGTGAGCTCCTGCTCTGGCCAGGATCCTGGGCTCCCTTGGCCACAAAGCAGAACAGGGGCCCAGAGAGCCCCCAACCCAGGAGACGTGAAGCTCGCAGCTGGTAAGAGCTCCATCCGTGCATCCCCTCTGCCGTAGGCTCCCCGTTCCCATCCTGCTTGGCTGCCAGGCTGTGAGGACCCGCAACCCTGGGGCTCTGTGTGGGCCCTGGGGTACTTTTAGGCTGCCCCCACCCATTGGCAGGGAAACAGCACCTGAGACCTCGCGTTAGGTTGGGCAGGGAAGGTGGAGGGTTAATGGGGGTGTGACCAGGGTCCACTGGACCACAGCCACCTGCCAGGGCTCCTGACCCCCAAGCCCCACAGGCCAGACACCCCTAATTTCTCTCTGACCTAGGGGGCTCCTCTAGCCCACCTTCCTAACCTCCAGGAAGAGGGGGTTGGCCTTCACCTTGGGTGTGCCAACCTCAGCGCCCCTCTCCCTGATGAAGGTCACTCTTCAGTGTCCCTGCCTGTAGGCAGACCTTGGAGCTGAGGCTCCCAGAGGGGAGAAGAAGGGTGCCGGGGAGGGGGATAATTCTTCCAGGGTCTCTGTTTCCGGAAGCCAGGGTGGAGCCTGAGGCACTGGCGCCACCACCTGGCTTTGGCCAGAACTACAATGGCTGAGGGACGGGAGTGAAGATGCTGTGGGGAGGGGAATCCAGAGCCCAACTATGTGTTGGTCCAGGGTGGTCTGGGTCCTATTCAGCCAGATGGACCCAAAACAATCATTTTCGGGGTCCTACGTGACCCCTAGAATGAGGCCTTAGGCCCATAGAATAGCAGCCTCAAACTTGAGCTGGCATCAAAATCACCTGAAAGGCTTGTTGGTTTAACCTCCACTCCCAGAGTTTATGATTCAGTAGATATGGGGAGGGGCTTAGGAATCTGCATTTCTAACAATTTCCAGGTGACGCTGCTGCTGGCTCTGGTCCAGGGACCATGTTTTGAGAACCACTGCTTTAGAATTTCGGCGGGTTTGGCGCAATATTACCTTTGCAGAGTACGCCATATTATTATATGTGAAGGCAAAAAAATGAGTGTAAGTAGGAGCACAGGTGCTTGGTCGGCCCACCCTAGTCAGTAACCCCATAATATTTCTTTTTTTAAATTAATTTTTATTGGAGTATTGTTGATTTACAATGTTGTTAGTTTCTGCTGTGCAGCAAAGTGATTCAGCTATACATATATATATATCCACTCCTTTTTAGATTCTGTTCCCATATAGGTCATTACAGAGCATTGAGTGGAGTTCCCTGTGCCATACAGTAGGTTCTTATGACCTCATCATGTTTCTATTGAGAGCCCACCCAGTGCCCGGCTGGCCCTGCTCTAGGGCTGGTATAAAATGGTGAAAGTGGCAGACGGGTCCCTGCCTCAGAACTCACAGCTGGGCAGGCGTGGCATGTGACCTTTCCACTTGCGAGTCTAAAAGGCAGCTCAAAATAAGGTCCAACGCAGAACCTGATTTCACATTCTACCTGCTGCTTCTCAGGTCTTCCCCATTCAGAACCTATCCCACCACCCAGCCCACTTCAAACCCTGTGAGTCATCCTGACTCCTCGCTCCATCTCTCACATCTAATCCCATAAGGCTGTGGACTCTGCCTCCATTACATCTCAGCCCTGCCCACCGTCATCTCTCCCAGTACCAGGCTCTCCTGGGCTTTCGTCCTTGCCCCCGTGGTCCACCCTCTGAGCTGCAGCCAGAGCGATCTTTTTAAGAGGAATCCTGTCACTCCTCTGCTTACCCCCTCCAGTGTCTTCGTGTTGCACTTTTCAAAAGAATCCAAAATCCTGCCATAGTTTTAAGGCCCTAAGTGGTCCTCACCTCTTACCACACTCCCCTTGCTCACTTTGCTCCAGCTACCCTGGCCTCCTTGCTTGTTCCCACCTGTTCCCTCCATCTGGAACACTCTTCCCCAGATCTGCTCTTGGCTGGCTCCCCTTTGCTCTGAAATGTCTTCACTGACCCCTCTATTCAATGTTGCCTCCCACCCTCAGCTACTCTCTGTTCTCATTACCTTGTTTTATTTTGTTCATAGCATTTACTGTTCTTCGAAGTTATCTATTAATTTATCAGTTTGCTTGTTTCCTGTCTGTCTTCCCTCATCAGAATGTGAGCACCTTAGGAACAGAGACTGTCTGTACCTCTGTATCCCCAGTACCTAGAATTCTTCCTGCACATAGCGTGTGCTCAATAAATATTTGCTGAATGAATGGGATTATATAGGATTCCCTGTAGGAGTAGGTCCCCCTGACATGACATCAGGGAAGGCTTCCAGAGGGCCTGTAGAAGTTGGCCCAGTTCAAGCAGAGGAATTAAAAAAAAAAGGATGTGGGAAGGTCTTCAAGCATGAAGTGTTCTGGAAACTGTACATAGTCCAATTTGGCTGGAGCAGGAGATAGGGGAGGGGAGGTCAGAGGAGTTGGAGAAGCAGCAGGCAGGCCACGAAGGGCCTCCTTGTCCCTTGAGGGGTTTGAGCTCTATGCTGAGGGCAATGGCAGCCCCCAAAGGGTGTAACACCATGCAGTTGAGAAAGCACCACTGCGTGAAGAACAGTTTCCAGGGAGAAAGCCTCGGGCGCGGGGGTGAGTACTGGCAGGTGCTGTAGCCCAGATGAGTGGTGCTGATGCCCTGAGCCGCGCAAGTGGCCACGTGCAGGAGACATTGAGGTGGTCTAGCCAGGATGAGGAGTGGGCTGAGAGAGAGGCACTTGTAATCAGCTTGAGGGAGGCCACTGGAGTGGGAGCAGGTTTGGGGGAAAGACTGGGGTTCTATTTTAGACAGATGGAATGTGGTCCAGGTGAGAAGCAGAGACACATGTCAGTTTTGCAGAAAGAGGGAGTGGTCCATGAGGTCAGCTGCTGGAGGGAGCCCTCTTGGATGAGGGGCCAGGAGGATGCCGGTCTTGACGGGAGCAGTTTGGCTGGAGCAGCCTTGGTGTGTGTCAATCAGCGAATGAAGGTGAGGAAGTGAGACCGGGAGCAAAGCACAGGCAGGCAGCTGACTGTATTCATATATTTTTTAAAAATATTTATTTATTTATTTGGCTGCGCCAGGTCTTAGCTGCGGCATGTGGGATCTTCGTTGCAGCATGCAGGATCTTCTTTTGTTGCGGCATGAGGGATTTTAGTTGCGGCATGTGGGATTTAGTTCCCTGACCAGGGATCGAACCAGGGCCCCCTGCATTAGGAGCATGGAGTCTTAACCACTGGACCACCAGGGAAGTCCCTGTATTCACATTTTAAGTTGGGGGAGGTTTAAGTCCTTTGGAATGTTGAAGGAAGGATCCAGAAGAGACGGATGTTGGTGATCCAGGAAGGGCAAGAGAATGGCTTTTGGAGTCCAAGGATGGTTCTGTTATGAGGAAGAGGTGCCTCTTCCATAGTAATAGGCCGTGAGAGCACAGGCCAGCTTGGTCGCAGGGCGTGGAAGGTTTGGAGGCTGGAAATAAGAGTTCTCAGGTGATGGCTTCTCTTTTTCCAAAGAAGGCAGGAAGATTTTCACTGGGGGAGAAGGAGTGGAGTGAGGGCTTCAGAAGACCCGGGCGTGTGAAATGCCACAGAGGAGCAGGGGCAGCAGCACAGGGAAACTGGATTGTTGGGCTCAGTGAAAGTCCAGTGGAGAGTGGAGATCAGGAGTGTGCAGCAGTCTTAACGTGCCCCAAAGCAAGATGGCTGTAGGGTTTTTTCAGGCAGGAATGATGGGAGAACCCTGGGGCAAGGGAGTCAGTGACAGGCTAGACCACTGGGTGAACTGGGAAGGGAGAGAGGTGAAGATGGGAGGGGTCAGTGCATTGGGAGGAGGACGACGACTGAGGTGAGAGAAGAATCTGGAAGCCCCATGACTAATAGCATGGGCAGAGGCTCTGGGATGATCCTGGGATGGGTGAGGTGGGGGATATTGCTTTGGTATCCCCAGGACTTCCCTGGCGGTCCAGTGGTTGAGCCTCCACGCTTCCACTTCAGGGGGCACGGGTTCAATCCCTGGTCAGGGAACTAAGATCTTGCATGTTGCTCAGCATGACAAAAAAAAAAAAAAAAGGGTATCCCCTTTCTGGGGCTGGGAGTGCCTTCCAGCAGAGGCAGCCATGCAAGGGAAGGGACTCATTATTTCCCCAGGATGCTTCAGGGGGCCTCAGGCCTTCCATTGCAGGGCACTGGCTGTGAAGCAGCCCCACCTGGAAGCTGTTGGAGGCATTGGAGCTGGGCTGGAGACCAGGACTCTGGGGTCTGATGCCTCCACATGCTGCCCCATCACCAGGCTGTTCCTTGCTGGGCCCCCACCCCTTTTCTTGCAGTGGCTTAGCCCCCCTCCCTGACCCTGGGAAGAACCTGAAGGGGGACCCAAAGGTGCCATAGGAGAGTAGGTTCCCATGGGTGAGGGGCTATATGGAAGGAGAGGCTGGCTTCTCCAGTTCTGTCTTCCAGCCCCAGGAACTCTTCCCGCCTGCCAGGCCCCATGCATAGAATGAAGTGCATTCACGCTCTCAAGGAATCCTTGCAAACCCTCCGAGGTGGGTGCTGTTAGCAGCCCTTCTACCCAGGAGGCCCTGAGGCTCCGGGAAAGCGACCTGCCTGAGGTTGGTGGTAGAGAGGAGCTAGAACCCACCGCTGGTGCCTCCAGACCCCTCCCCTCCCCTGCCCTAAGAGAGTCTGGGGACCCTCTTCCATCTCAGCAGGGGCCTTAGGACCCCGACTCTGACCAGACACAGGAGTCACACTGCTTTGGAGGGGGCTGGGTCACCGTGAGGGGCTGAGTGGTGCCCCATGTTCTACACTCAATCTAAGAGTAGGCCTTGCTCTCCTAAAGGGCCGGAGCAGTGCCAGTGCTGGCGACGGAGGCGAGGACGATGACGCGCGGGGGACGTCAGGCTCGGACCGCGGCGGGATGACGTCTGCAGGTCAGGGGGACCCCCTCCCCGCCCCCCAAGCCGGTCTTTCTGTCCGCCCACGCGTCGGCTGGCTGGTCTGAGAAGTTCCGTCTGGGCCCGCCAGAGGGCGCCCGGGGGCGGTGGAGGGGGCTGGAGCTGGGGAACCCGGAAAGGCCGCGGCCCAGTGGGTCCCGTCTGCGGCTCAGGTCAGAGGGTCAGATGGATGGCCAGGGAATCCGGATTCAGGGGCGCTCAGTGGAGCCGGATTCTGGCGATTGCACGCCCAGGGATTCGTAGTCGAGCATTCTGAGATGCCCGGGCGGCTCGGATGACGTCCCCCACGACCCTCCAGCCGGGAGGGAGCTGCTCCTGGATCGCGTCCGGGGCGGGTGTCCGGTCCCTGGCCCTGCGATGCCCCTGGTCGAGGAGAGGACACTTGAGAATCCACGAATAGGGGTTAGGAGTGGGAGTCCACTCTTTGGGGGGTGCGCCCCCCACAACCCCTTCCGGGCCCGCCTCGGCCCCGCCCCGGCCCCAGGCCCCGCCCCGGCTGGGCCGCACCGCACCGCCCACTACCCTCGGCTGGGCTGGGAGCCCCGGGGGCCGCCGCAGCCGCCAGAGCGCCCGCCATGCGCGCTGCCCCCGCTGCCCCGCTGCTCCAGCTGCTGCTCCTGCTGGGGCCGCGGCTCGAGGCTGCGGGCGTCGCAGAGCCGCCGCTGCCCGCCGTGGTCCTTGCCATCCTGGCCCGCAATGCCGAGCACTCTCTGCCCCACTACCTGGGCGCGCTGGAGCGGCTGGACTACCCCCGGGCCAGGATGGCCCTCTGGTGAGAGAGACCCGGGCATCGGCATCCACCGGGCATCTATCCCCCAACCCCACCGACAGTCCGGGCTCCAGATGGCCCCATCTGCTCGCTGCCCAGACACCACCCAGACAGGCCCCTCCCTCGCAGATAGGCCCTCCGCAACCCGTGTCTCCGGACAGGACCCCTTATCCCCCTGGCCCTGCAGACTGACCTCTGAGGCCTTAGGTTGACAGAGGGACACCATTCCCTAATTCTGGCCCCTATTCCACCTCTTGGGACCTCCTCTGGGTGTAAGTTGGGCCCAGTCCCTCTTGCCCTAGCCCTCAGAGCTGAAACTGAACCCGTGGGACCTGTGGTTGGCCTGATTTGGAGCGGAGCAGACAGGAGCAGCTGGCGTCCCCTGGGGCCCGATGTGGCACAGACCAGCAGGCCTCCGGGTTCCTGGGGAGCCCGTGAGGGTGCTCTCAGCCCTGGGCTCCATGCTGCCCTATGGGGGAGTCCCACCCGTTCCCCCTTCCCCTGGGCTGGTTCCAGCCTCTCTCAGGAGAGGGGCTGGGTCCTGCGGCCAAGGGCAAAGCCCCCTTCCTGCAGTCTCTCCCCCTAGGCGTCCCTGCAGGGCACTGGAATCAGAGGCCACAGTCTGTGGAAGCCAGAGCAGGGAGGAGTCCCAAGCTGAGGTTGGGGATAAACTGAGAGAAATGACCAAACTACCCTCCCTCCCCAACACACCGAAGTTGGGCTGGGTTTGGAGCCAGTGGCCTGGGGAGGCTGCCCACAATTACCAGTTTGGGAGTTAGTTAGTTCCCACCCATAGAAGACTTGACACGTAGTTAATCTTCACTTCTGGGGAATTGACTTAAAGGGGCAGTATCACCTAAAACCTGGGCTCTTGGCTAAGCCCCCTGCACCCCGCTCTGTCATGAGAGCCCCTTCAGAGAGGCTACTCGTGGTGGCAACGGAGCTCGGGCCCATCAGCATTTCTCAGGGACGCTCAGAGTGTGGTTTGGTCGTTATTACAACTATCTGGTGGAGGGAAGCAGCAGCTCCTCTGTCCAGTCCTGACTCAGAGAGGGGAGGGGGCTGACCTGTGGTCACACAGCAGGGAAGGAAGGTAACCAGAGAATGTGGCAGGCATGTTCCTCAAAGTTGAGGTACTTTTCATCCTTCAAAATGCATTTGAGTTCTGTCATCTCAGCCCCTGAGCATGCCAGGACAGCTTAAAGTTACAGGAAGAAAGTGAAGCCCAGAGAGGGTCAGAACCTGCCTGAGGTCACACAGTGGATCACAGACCTATGATTGGGACCTGGCTTCCTGCCTTCCTCCGGAGCACACCTACTTCCTCTGCTCCCAGGAGAGGCCAGCCCTGCAAGTGTTGGTGCTCCGGGGGTCAAGGCTGCCTCAGGGTTTGGTCCTTCGGTGGCTGTGCCCCCTCACCCTTCTTCCTCCTGTGTCCTCAGGTGTGCCACAGACCACAACGTGGACAACACCACAGAGATGCTGCAGGAGTGGCTGGCTGCTGTGGGCGATGACTATGCTGCTGTGGTCTGGAGGCCTGAGGGGGAGCCCAGGTGGTGACCTGAGGGGAACGTTTTCTGGGGAAGATGGATAACAGCTGCAGCCCAGGGAAGGAAAGGGACAGCCCCGAGCCACAGCCTCCAGACCAGGGCTCTGTCCACTGCCCTGCAGAGAGGAACACCACATGCACCTACCGCATGGGAACATCTCATCGTTTTACTCCCTCAGGTCCTACCCAGACGAAGAGGGCCCTAAGCACTGGACCAAGGAAAGGCACCAGTTTCTGATGGAGCTGAAACAGGAAGCCCTGACCTTTGCCAGGGACTGGGGGGCTGACTATATCCTGGTAAGAAAGCCTGGCCTACAATTGGGCTTCCCACAGGTGGTGGCACCTGTCCTTGACAGAAATCTTGGCGTGACTTAACCGCCTGTAGGCTGGCTCCTTCAGCTAGCAACCTGGGTCAGAACCCAGATCAGATATTGAGCTTGGATCCCTATGCTTGAGCTCAGACTTGGTACTAAACCTGGATCCCTGAGTCAGAGTGCAGGGTATATACTGAGACTCGATCCCTGGGCTAGAGCCCAGAGTATAAACTGAGCCTAGTTCCCTGGACTAGAGCTCAGAGTAGGTCTTTGGATTTACTTCCTAAAACTTCAGATAAAGTTCTTAGATCAGCAATTCGGGTATAATCTCTGGACCCAATCCCCAAGCCAGTGCCCCAGACTAGATTCTTGGTCCAGAAACGGATCTACTGGTTTATAGGTTAGACCTCTCTGAGGGAACCCCATTGGATCCTGGGAGACTTTCTGGGTTTCTGGAGATCTGAAGGGATCCCACTCAGTGAATCCTTGGGGGACTGCAGCCCAGACAAGGCTGGGGCCTGTGACATCCCCCTCCCCACAGTTTGCAGATACGGACAACATTCTGACCAACAACCAGACACTGCGGCTTCTGATCGAGCAGGGGCTGCCCGTGGTGGCCCCGATGCTGGACTCTCAGACCTACTACTCCAATTTCTGGTGTGGGATCACCCCTCAGGTAAGGCCGGGTTCGGGGGCCTCAGGAGGCTTGAGGTCTGAGAGGAGGGACGTGGAGAGACTGAAGGCCTTAGGGTCTGTGGGCCCTGGCAGGGGAGCAGTGTGCTGGGGATGGAGGGGCGCCCTCTCACAGCCCGGAGCCACCCCTTCCCCAGGGCTACTACCGCCGCACAGCCGACTACTTCCCTACCAAGAACCGCCAGCGCCGGGGCTGCTTCCGTGTCCCCATGGTCCACTCCACCTTCCTGGTATCCCTGCGGGCGGAGGGGACAGAACAGCTGTGCTTCTACCCCCCTCACCCCAACTATACCTGGCCCTTCGACGACATCATCGTCTTCGCCTACGCCTGTCAGGCTGCTGGTGAGGACAGCTCTCCTTGAGCCTTTCTCCCAGGCCTCTAGGCCTTTGCACATGCTATTCCCTCTGCTTGGTGTGCTCTTCCCCACTCTGCAATTAATCTTTTTAATTCCTGTGTGTCCTCCAGGTCATAGACTTTCTTGGGCCCACCGCCCCAGTAGGTTAGATGTCCTTCTGGCCGTCCCCACCATGGCACTTTCACGTATTCCTTCATTAGGCAAATATTTATGGGACACCTACCAGGTGCCAGGCACTGGGGAGACAGTGGTGAGTAAAATCAGGCAGTCTCTGACCTCCTGGATCCTCCAGTCCAGTCAGTCAAAGGATCACACAAATCAATGTCCAGTCACAATGACCGGAAGAAGAGCTTTTTGATTATAGGTGTTTTGGGAGCTTAGACTGGAGTTAACCTGTCAGGGAAGGCTTCCTGGAGGATGTAAACTTTGGGGCTGAGATCTGAAGTATGGGCAGACATTAACAAGGTAGACAGAGCAGGACAGAGCATTTTAAGCAATGGGACCAGCAGGTGCAAAGGCCCTGTGGTGGCAGGGGATGCAAGAAGGCAGGCAGCTGGAGCACAGTAAGCAAAAGGGGCATGGTGCAGGCTGAGGCAGGAAAGGTAGGCAGGGGCCAGCTTGTGTGGACTTGATGGGCAAGCATCTGGTCTTTAGCCTGTGGGTGTCGGGCAGCCATCAGAGGATCACGTGATTGGATCTGAACACTAGAAAATATCATTCTGTTGTCAGTGGTTATTTTTAAGATGAAGGTTACTAGAAAGTGTTTGGGTTTGGGGAATTCCCTGGCGGTCCAGTGCTTAGGACTCTGTGCTTTCTCTGCTGAGGACTCAGGTTTGATCCCTGGTCAGGGAACGAAGATCCCGCAAGCTGTGTAGCGCAGCCAAAAAAAAACAAAAAGAAAAAAAAGTGTTTGGGTTTGGATGGGATAAACCCAGTTCTGAGGAAGAGTCGAAGTTGAGAGTGAGACGGAGATACTGCTGTTGGAATAAACATCTTGAGAAGGCTACAGAGAATGTATTTCATGGTGTGCACTCATGGGTGGCAAGGACGTGAAGGCTGTCTGGTGGGTGGAGAACTCTGCTCATGGTCAAGGTGAATTAGAAGTGATGATTTAATCAAGAAGTGTTGCACTTGGGCAAGCAGTGTGTGAGAAGTGTCCAGGGAGAAGAGTGTCATTTTTTTTTTTTTTTGAGTGTCATCTTTTTTGTGTGTGTGCGTGAGGCACTAGCAACATCTGCAGTGCAGAGATGCAGGAAGAAAAAAAAATCAAGTGCAGAAAGAGAGTGAAGGTGAAACAAATACATGGAGAAAAAAATGAGAAGAAGCAAAAGTATTTCTTTTTTTTTTTTTTGGCTACACCGGGCGGCTTGTGGGATCTCAGTTCCTCAATCAGGGATTGAACCCAGGCTCAGAATCCTAACCACTAGGCCACCAGGGAATTCCCTATTTCCTTATTGTTTTCATTCCTACCTCTACTTTGAGTATCAGCTGCTCTTTATTGGTCAGCGGTTTGTAGGAATTTCGTGAACAGGGGTTTTGTCTCCATCATTCATGCTTCCACCACCTGCACTGGGCCAGGCTCTGTGCTCAATGCTGGGCCTGGAGTTAACTTTTTTTTTTTCTTCTGTTGTTGTTGTTGTTGTTGTTTTGTGGTACGCGGGCCTCTCACTGTTGTGGCCTCTCCCGTTGCGGAGCACAGTCTCCGTAGGTGCAGGCTCAGCGGCCATGGCTCACGGGCACAGCTGCTCGCAGCATGTGGGATCTTCCCGGACCGGGGCACGAACCCGTGTCCCCTGCATCGGCAGGCAGACTCTCAACCACTGCGCCACCAGGGAAGCCTTGGAGTTAACTTTTTAATAGATACCATGTGCCTGCCCTGGAGGACTCACAGTCTATAGAAGACAAAGGCTAAATAAATAATTATAATAAAGATGATAAACATTGAAGGAATAAAAAAGGCCACTCTGGTTGCCAGGTGGAGGACAGCATGGTGGGGGCAGGGGAGGGGGTAGGGTTAAGTGTAGGGATCCAGGGAAGAGGTGATGGTGCTGGATTGGCGAGGGGGGTTGGGCAGAGGTGGGAAAGATTTAGGGGGTGGAGCAACGCCCGGTGGCATCAGGTGGCTGTAGCCAGGTGTGAGTTTGCCTGCTCCTTCCTCACCTTGATCCCCTGAGGGCAGGGACTGTCTGTCTTTCTCACCACCAGCAGCCAGCTGGTGCTCTAGACACGTCTGTTGCGTGAATAAACCATTTCGGCAGGAAGATCCCTTAGATATTGTTTGAGCCAAGCCGTTTCTCCCTCCAAGCCCAGGTGGGAATGCCGGGTCCCAGACAGGACTCACGTTGTGGGTCACTGGCAGGACTGGGCCTAGGACCTCCCATCTGGGTTCTGAGAGCCCCACCCTGCACTCCAGTGCTCACTCGGCCTCTCTCCGCAGGGGTCTCGGCCCACGTGTGCAACGACCACCGTTATGGGTACATGAACGTGCCTGTGAAATCCCACCAGGGGCTGGAGGATGAGAGAGTCAACTTCATCCACCTGATATTGGAAGCGCTGGGTGAGGGCTGCGAGCCGGTGTGTCCCCCCTCCCCACCGCTGGGGTTGAAGCCTCTCCCCAACTCATTCCCTGACTCTGGGCAAGTCCCTTTTCCCCCTGGGCCTCAGTCTGCCCATCCGTACAATGGAGGCAGGTGGATTCTGTGATCTCCTGCTGGGTATTCTGCCAGGGGGCAGGAACGAGGGGGGCTAGGACTCCAGGGCTGCCGCTGACTAGAGCCAGTAGGGACTCACGATGGGGGGGTGCTTTCCTCTGCAGTGCATGGGCCCCCCATGTGGGCCTCAGCTCATGTGTCCCGGCCCCCAAAGAGGCCCAGCAAGATGGGGTTTGATGAGGTAAGTCCTCCCGGCCTGCAGGATTGGGGCCAGGAGGTGGGTGGGCTCTCCCCTCCCCCTGCACCCACTCCCCTGCCTCCCCTCCTCTTCCAGGTGTTTGTCATCAGCCTGGCCCGCCGGCCCAACCGCCGAGAGCGCATGCTTAGTTCGCTCTGGGAGATGGAGATCTCTGGGCGTTTGGTGGATGCCGTGGACGGCCGGTGAGGCTTCCTGGGTGGGGACAGGACCCTGGGCAGCCAGTGGGGACCGGGTGGTCCATCACAGCTCCATGGGGGTGGGAAAAGCAGACAGTGAGCTGAATGAGTTTGCCGTTCTAGGAGGTATTCAAACAGGGCCTGAGTAATTCTGTCTCGGGGAGTCCCAGGGCAGAGAGAACAGGACAGGGTGCCCTCCCTCAGCCCACCTGAGGGAGGAGAGTACAGTGGTTAAGGCCCAGGGTCTGGAGCTTCTGGGCGTGGTCACCAGCTGTGTGACCTCCATCTCTCAGCCCTACTGTGTAAACGGCGAGTAACTGCCTTCCTCTTAGGGGCTTGTAAGGGTTCAGTGAAGGTTTAGCCAGGGCCTGAAATGTAGTAAGTATCCCAAAGGTTAATAATGTCTTCATTACGATTATCAGGGTTACTCTTTTCCAGCCTGAACTTAGGTCCCTGATGGGCGGGGCGAGGGTGGGAGCAGGCCAGTCGTGTTCCCCCGGCAACCAGGGGTCACACGGCCCCACGTGCCCACTGCTGTTTGCTGCATACGCCCCGGCCCTGTGGACTGCAGGATGTCCATCCTTTGCTTGGGCCGCTGCCTAAGAAGTATCCGCCGCGTTCCCCGCATTCATCCTGGGGTGTGTCCCCCTCAGACTGCTGCCCCCTCCCCTTAGGATCCCCCCCGCCCGAGGTGGCAGTGGCTTTCCAGGTCCAGTCACTGATGGCTTCAGGCCACACGAAGCAGTAACAAGACTGAAGCCTCCTTCCAACCAGACTCCAGTGTGACTGTCCCCAACTTGCACAGGCCAGTTCCCCCTGGACAGGTCCCTGGCGGGCACCCCTGACCCCCTTATACCATCTGCCTCAGGACACTCAACAGCAGTGTCATGAGGAGCCTCGGCGTGGACCTGCTTCCCGGCTACCAGGACCCCTACTCGGGCCGCACACTGACCAAGGGCGAGGTGGGCTGCTTCCTCAGCCACTACTCCATCTGGGAGGAGGTGAGGACCCCCATCCACTGCTCTGTGCCAGCACTCGTGTGACCGGGGCCTGACCGAGCACACTAACAATGACCCGGCCAGCAGCTTTCAGCCTCCTAAGGGCCCAACCCTATACCTTATTCACCCTGCGGTCTCCACTGAGCACCTGCTGTGTGCTAGGAGAGCTTCTGCTCTGAGAACACAGAGGTGAACAAGAAGAATGCAGCCGGTTCCTCCTGGGGCAAAGGGACCAGAGCAAGGCGCAGAAATCAAGAAAGAACTAAGCTTGCCGCGGAGCGGGGATATACAGGCTGTTCGAGAGTGCGGACTGGCCCGGCCTCCTGGCCTCCTGTGGGGTCAGGGTGGGCCTCGCCATTGAGGGGCAGGGAGAGGAGGCTTCTCAGCAGAGGAAGGCAGTGCGGGCACAGGCCCTGGGGCTGAAGGAGTTGGGTGTGTTCTGTGTGGGAAGAAGAAAGGCCTAGGGCTTGGCCAAGCAGCCTCAGCCCTGGGCTGGGGTGTGAGTGCCTGGGAGAGGTCACTGCCTGGACACAGCAGGAGAGGACCCGGGCCTGGCCCTCCAAGGGGCGCCCCCTCCAGGAGGTGGAACACAGACTCACTCCTTGTTTTTATTTTCTACTGTAGCCAGAATATGGGCGTGTGAGCTTATATTTCTGCTTTTCTGCTACCTCTGAACAGATTGAAGGATGATGTACGTTTCACCACTTACTGAGCTGATCTCATGCTCTTTTCACATTTCCAACAGTTACAAAAAGTATTT
Source organism: Stenella coeruleoalba (assembly GCF_951394435.1). Classification (NCBI taxonomy): domain Eukaryota; kingdom Metazoa; phylum Chordata; class Mammalia; order Artiodactyla; family Delphinidae; genus Stenella; species Stenella coeruleoalba. The sequence goes on from NC_137153.1 coordinate 115,503,249, forward strand.
TTTCTCAGGGATGTGTGGGGCTAGGGCCTTCCTCCACCCCCCCAGCCCCCCACCCCCCAGCCTAGCTTCGTCGAGGAAAGCCCAAGAGGCAGAAGTGAGGAGCCAGGCCCTGGAGTCCAGCAGATGTGGCTCAGATCCCAGTTCTGCCACTTCCTGGCTGTGTGTCCTTGGACGAGTGGGTTCATCTCCCTGTGTCTCCATCTCCTTGCCACAGTACAGGGACATCATGCCTCCTGAGGGTCCCTGGAGATGAGCACTGTGGCCCCAGTGCTCAGTGACTGCAGCAAGGGTTCTGATTGCCATTGTGATCTGCTTGGAGAGCAAGACTACCCTCTGGACCCGTCTTCCATCGGGAGAAACCACTCAGAGACGGGTCCCCTTCCCCGAAGGTCACGTAGCGCAAGGGCAGGGCTCACAGGCCCCCTTACTTTGCCGGCCTGATTCAGGGCCAGGGGTGGAGGGAAGAAGGGAGGCCCCCCCCGCCCCGCCCAGCCTTTAGCAGCTGAGCGACGCAGCCAGGCTGAGCATTTGGCCTGTAACTGAGGCCAGGAGTGTCTGTCAGAGTCAGCCAGGTGGGAGGGGTCTAAAGAGCCTCCCCCACCGTGTACCACAGGTGGTTGCCCGGGGCCTGGCCCAGGTCGTGGTGTTTGAGGACGACGTGCGTTTTGAAAGCAATTTCAAGATGCGGCTGGAGCGGCTGATGAAGGAGGTGGAGGCGGAGAAACTTCCTTGGGACCTGATGTAGGCAGCCAGTGCCCCCAGGGGCCAGGGAGAGGGGTGGGTCTCCAGGGGTCTGCCTCCTCCTGAGGGGTCCTGGGACATCTACAGTGACTCCTGGGACCCCTGGTGTCACCTGCAGCTACCTCGGCCGGAAGCAGGTGAACCCTGAGGAGGAGGCAGCCGTGGAGGGGCTGCCGCACCTGGTGGTAGCTGGCTACTCGTACTGGACACTGGCGTACGTCCTGAGCCTGGCTGGCGCCCGCAAGCTGCTAGCCTCCCAGCCCCTGCGCCGAATGCTGCCCGTGGATGAGTTCCTGCCCATCATGTTTGACCAGCACCCCAAGTGAGCCTCAGATGGGGGCAGGGCAGGGTCAGCCTATCTCGAGAGCCCACCTCAGCAAGTAGTAAGTCCCCTCACTGGGCAGGTGGAGAGACTGAGGCTGGCAGGGCTGAGTCACTTCCTTCTGGTCACCAAGGAATAGCCCAGCTTAGCCTTGGAGTCAGACCAATCTATGTGTGAATTCTGTGATGCCCTGTGGTTTTCAGTCAAGCGATTTTCCTGTTCTGTGCCTCAGTTTCCCCATCCAGAAAATGGGGATAAGAGAAATCCTGCCTCAGGATTAGATGGGGAGGGCGGTCAGGTGCTCTGGGGGTGAGGTGCCTGGCTCCGGGCTGACATGGGTCTGGGTGGAGGGGCCTACCCCAGCCCCCCTGAGCCAGCCTCCCGCCTCCCAGTGAGCAGTACAAGGCACACTTCTGGCCGCGGGACCTGCGGGCCTTCTCAGCCCGGCCCCTGCTCGCTGCTCCCACCCACTACGCGGGGGACGCTGAGTGGCTCAGCGACACAGAGACCTCCTCGCCCTGGGACGATGACAGCGGCCGCCTCATCAGCTGGAGTGGCTCTTATAAGACCCTGCGGGACCCCCGCCTGGACCTGGCCGGCAGCAGTGGGCACAGCCTCCATCCCCACCCCCAGGATGAGCTCTAGGTGGGCCTCGGCTTTCTCTCGCCTTCAACGACTGACTCTGTGTTTGGGTCTCCCTTTCCTCTTCTCAGCTGTCTTCTCTCTCTCCCTCTCTCTGTCTCGGGCTTTCTCTCTCTCTGTCTCTGTTTGTATCTTTGACTGTGTCTGCATTTCTCTGTCCACCTCTAACTCCCTCTCTCTCGCTCTCTTTCTCTCTGCCCATCTCTATCTCTTTGTGTCTCTCACTATCTCTGTATCTGTTTCTGTCTCTGTCTCTCACTGTCCAACTCTAGTTCTTTCTACTTCTCTCCTCTTACCTCTCTTGTCCCACCAGGTCAGGCTGGTGACTCCAGAGAAGTACCAGGGAATAGGCCATAGCTGTCCAGGGAGCAGAGCAAGAGCCGCCACCAGGAACCATAGACCCAGTAGAGACCTGGCTGCCACCTTGGGCATGGCCACTCTGCCCTCTGGACTCGTCTTCCATTGGGAGAAACCACTCAGAGACGGGTCCCCTTCCCCAAAGGTCACGTAGCACAAGGGCAGGGCTCGCAGGCCCTCTTACTTTGCCAGCCTGATTCCGGGCCTGGGGTGGAGGGAAGAAGGGAGGGCCCCCAGCCTTCAGTTTCAAGCTGGGCGGACACAGGAGCCCTGCCCCCAGCTGAGGACCCAGCTGCTGGGGCCCCTCTGCCACCTTCTACCTCCACCTCAGTTCCCTATCCAGCTTGACACATGGGTCTCACCTGCCACCCTCTTCCCTGGCCAGTGGGAAGTGCAGGGAGGTGGGAGGAGGACCCAGCACACAGTAGGCCCTCAATAAAAGCTGGCTGGTGTTGCACTTTCTACTTCTTAACTCATGGTTGAGCCTCTTTGCGTGTCCTGAGGGCTGGGAGGGAGGCGTTCCTGATCTGTGGATGAGCAGGTGGAGAGACAGAGACGGGAGGGCAGCCTAGAGAAGGAGTCGGGCGATCGATCTGGCATCACGTCCTCAGTCTGCTCATTGGTGAAGTGGAGGTGGGAGGAGAAGTATCTCATGGGCCAGGTGGGTATAAAGTAGCCAGGCCTGGAGCCCAGCCCACAGTGAGTGCTTACCCACTGCGGCTGTCGTGGTCATCACTGGCCTCACCTTGCTGGCCAGGGTGGGCCCAGGCCAGACCGAGGGCTGCTGAGGCCTCCTTGCCTTTGGATCTTCACTTGTGCAGTTGGAACCCCTCCCCTGGAAGTGGCTGGGGAGATCCAGGGCTCCCCTCCTGCCCTAACTAGTGTGGCAGCCAGAGGGCGCAAGGTGGCAGAACCTGGACCTTGTGGGCCAGGGCGCCCTCTGCTGGTTTGGGGCCAGCAATGGGAAGGGAGCCTGGGGCATTTGGAATCCGCCCCCTGTGCTCTGGGTTACTTGCAGCAGCTTCACCTTCTAATGCTCTCCTGCTTGGGAACTGCCGGCCTTCCTCTCTCCCCACCCCTGGAAGGCCCAGCAACTGTCTCCACTGCCTGCGTTCAGGCAGCCGGAGGGGATGGGGAGGTGACTCCTTGTCTTGCCCGTAGCTGCTGTGGCTCCACCAGCGCAGGACCTGCCATCTCCAGGTTTCCTCCTTCAGAGGAGCCCCTCCCCCATGCAGCCCCTTGACTTGGTCTTGTAAGCCCCTGGGTCCTGGCAGAGTCAGTCAGGCACCCCCTGGGGCTGGGCTTTCCCTCCTTCCGTACCAGGGATGAGGTCCTGCTGGCCTGGCTTTGGTTCCAGAGCTTGGCATGGCTCTGAGAAGGACTTTAGGCCAGAGCTGTGGCATTGGTGCTTTGTTCATTCCAAGACCAAAAGCTATTGATTCTGGATGGCTATGACCTTGAGTAAGTCACTTCTCCCTTCCAGGCTCCAGGTGTCCCTTTCATTCATTAAAATGAACATTTATTGAGCACCCTCTATGGGCCATGTTTAGATACTAGGGATACAGCGGTGAATA